>NC_060074.1:101712500-102337500 GCF_922984935.1 Meles meles
TAACAAAGGAAGGAGGAATTAAAGACAAATCTCCTTTTTTCACGGGATTGGGCAAGATGTGAGATTTCAAATCCTACCATGAAGACGTAGGATGTGTTGATTACACATACTTATTTGCCTTTGCATTTATGTGTTTGCATCTTTGCCCCGTCTATACAAATTGGAAGCTCCTGGAGACACAAGGACAAGGGAGGCAGGGAACTTGGCTTTTGTGTTTTCAGATAGCACAGTCCGAAGCACAGAACACATATCTAGTGTGTGTTCAGCTCAGATATTCAAATAATTATAACAAATTATAGATGTGCACTCATGCATTTTTGCTTAATATCACAGAAATGTAAAATGATCATGTGTCCAGGGTTCTTGGAGATAACATTTTTACCTCTTGCAGCTGCACGATTTACATCAATTATCTCAAAACCATTCTTTGTTGCTTTTCAACAGTTTTCATTCTTTTAAGTTTCTTGTATCCTGTATCTTCTTATCAACCCTCAGGACTGAGAGATTCTCAATGTACACGCACCTGCTCTACTCAAAGTGCAGTCCATAGACCAGCAGCATCAGCATCAACTGGAAAATTGTTAAAAATGCAATTTGGGGGCCCATTCCAGACCTACCAAATCCCAGGCCAATAATCTGTGTTGAGTACACTGGTGCACGTTGATTTCTTAGCTGGTACTATCATACTGTTTTGTTTAGTTTTGTTTTTTCCTGCTATTCGATATTAATGTTGTGCTCCCAGTGAAACGTCTTTCATAAATCCCACTTGATTATTCATTTTTCCTCTTTTACTTTAGATCTCATTCCTTCTGAAAGAGGGGAAAATGTGCCTTAGGCCCTTGTATAGGGTGATGTCAGTGGGTGTGTAAAAGTATGCTGTTATAAGTAGATGCCCTCACTGAGATGAGCACAGAGAGCTACAAATGATTTTAGTGATATTGATTTTCAGAGAAGTACAGAAGGATAACTAGATTTGAGAATGTGCTTACTTCTTTCATGGGGAATCCTGTGTCAGTTGTCCCAGTATTTTGTTGTTTTGCCCTTCTTAATCAAAATCAAAAGGAACATTTGAAAAAATAAGTTTTATATACATACACATATATATCTTATATACATTAGATAGGCATATAAAACATATAGACATATATGTATTTAGTATTATGTAATTTTAACAGAGCACTCATGAGTGAAAACAAAGTTAATGTTGCACTCCTAGTTCTCTCTCTCTCTTCCCCTACCCACAGTCCATTAGTATGCAAAGAAATCCTATACAAATAGGCTTACTAGGGGCGCCTGGGTGGCTCAGCGGGCTAAAGCCTCTGCCTTCAGCTCAGGTCATGATCCCAGGGTCCTGGGATCGAGCCCCGCATCAGGCTCTCTGCTTGGCTGGGAGCCTGCTTCCTCCTCTCTCTCTCTCTGCCTGCCTCTCTGCCTACTTGTGGTCTCTATCTGTCAAATAAATAAATCTTAAAAAAACAAATAGGCTTACTAAGGCACAAATGGCCAAATGTCTTTGTGCAAGAAATACAGTGGATATGTATCACATTTTTTGAATGATAAAAGAAAAGGTGAATGTCATATAGGTATCCATGTCTAATCTGTCTCAAAAGTTTGAAATATACCCTCCTACCACTTTCTTTGGCTCTCATGACTTAATGAATTTAGGACCATAAACATAACTGAGAGGCAGAGGGCACTTGTGAAAGAATACTTGTTAACAGATTTCTCATTATAAATGATTCATAGATAGTCATAGCTTAGTAATGACACAATTTATATAGACAAGTAATTGAATAGTATATTGATATCATGTACAACAAAGGAAATAAGAAGACACCGTAGGATTCTAAACGTGGGGAAATTGCATGAAAAACCATAACTATCATAAAAAGAACAGTAAATTAGAAATCAAGATTTCTAATAAATCCCATTCAGATTTACCAATACGTGATTTTGGAACAATTTCACATATTAAACTCTTTATTATCCATTAGAATACATTATATATAAGCTTTTCTTTAAATGTGTGATTTAAGTTTGTAGTCTTACCTGTAATACTTGATTTTATTATGTTTTGGTTGTACTCCAACAGACTTCATTGAATAATAACAAACAATGGCTGCATTTAGCAGTTATGACCAAACATATTTATGTAGGCATGGTATAATAATGAAACTACCTTCAGGCTTTGGCTAACATTTTTACTCAGTGCGGTCACACCATTTTGCCTCTGTGTGGACTTCTTGACTTCATTATACCTTCCCTCCTCTTTTCTAAATCCCCATCTGGAAAAAAATCATCTTCAAGATGACATCCCCTTAGCCAACAGTGATAAATATATCAGTATTCATGTATTACAATGAGTAATAACTCATGACAGTCTTTATTTGTCTGAAATCTTGGGTTCTAAGGACCAAACATTAAGAAATGAAGCTCTGATAGCATTATCCCATTACTCTTAATAACATCTCATCTAGTAGACAGACTAATGTGATTTTCATTGCTTTTAATTTGAAGTCCATCAGATTACATGTACCAATAAAAATACTTGGCATCAGAGTCTGCACAAGCTCAAGAGAAACAGAATCTCTGTAATAAAATCCCATGCAAGGCTTATCAGTTACTAACACTAGGTGAAATGCTAAGGAACACCCAGCCAGGAAATCAATACCTATTCATGCAGAATTTTTTCTGCTGCAATCGAAAGATAACATTAACATTCTGACATATTAAAACATTGTGTTTGTGTGGCTTCAGGTATGGGACTACATAATAAAGATGTTTCAGTCTCTAAAGATTTACAGGATCTTTCTGATTCAGTGAAGCCACATGTGAAGTCAGAATACTTATCTGAATGTACACAGTACAGACCTTTGGAGATTTGTTCCTTTCACTTGCTGTTTGTTCCAGTCCCTTCTCTCCCTCCCTCTCCTTTGATTCCATGCTGTGGTATTTTGGGAAACATTAAGCCTTTGTATGGCTTCTGCCATTCCCATATTCAGGCAGAAAAGAGATTCCTCTACCAAGAAGTATTTTTCTTGGCTTGGACCTGATGTTCACACATTTGGATTTGTTTGGTTCTAATGTCCTAGAAGGCTCTTGTTGAAACAAAAACATATTATTTGAGAAGAGATGCCTTATTAAGTTATATCCATGCACAATTAATCATGGATTGGGGTTATTAGATTAGCTAGTATCTTGCCAAGACCTTATGCCAATGAATTCAAGCTCTCTTTGGTTACATAATAACTTGGTTCAGGGATAATACGTGTCTTCATAGATCCTCACCTGACAAACTTTAATCCAGGGATTTGTTTCTCTTTTTAGCCTTTTTTTATGACCTGCAGTAGTAACAATAAGTACCCTTATTAATTTATTTTCTCCAGGGAAAATGGTTTCCACCCATCCTAGAAATTAAATTCATTATCAACATATCCATCCTGAAGTTACTTATCTGGCAAGCTCACCATTCCAGAAGATGACTGATGAGTGTGTATGTCTGTGTGTTGGGGGGGTGGTTATAGCATGTGTTCACACATGCAGAGCAGGAATCCTTAAGTGATACAATGGGAAATTGAACTTTTTCATTGTATAATGTGCAAAAATATTTCTCATATGGAGAAAGTAAAAGCAAATCTATATTGACTGTGTTCTCTATCACATTGCTTAAAAAACACTAGAGAACTATAAAAATATATTACTATTGACATATAACTTCTGGCAAATTATTGACTGTGCTGCTTAACTGACAGAGGCTTCAGAGTAAGCACACTGAGTTGGAGAAGACCATTACAGAGAGATTAGGCACCATGAATTATCCTTGTTAGGACTGAAAGTCAACGGGGATAGGGAACTAAAGTGACCGTCCCCATCACTTAGGGAATTGTTAAAGATGCTAAAAGGTATTAGTGACTTAGAAAAGTATCTTCACATTATTTTTATAGTGTAACTACCTCTAACTTCTCTCCTAAGCCTAAATAACAACAGTACAAGCTATCTGATAACTTGAACAAATTCAATATTGAACTATATTCTCTTCTCCCAGACAATTTTCAAATAATCTATACATCCATCCTGGTTGTCATTTGTCTTTTGTACCACTTAACTGCAATTAACCATTGCAGCATTTAATGTTCCAGTCTTGCTATATTATAATCAATGTGGTCAAGTAGCCAATGCTGTCATTCCTAGTGTCTGTAGGCTCTACCCATCCATGAACAGCCATTTTGTTGCTTCTTATACCAGAGTATTCTTCTGTTCTCCACAACTCAGCCTATTCTCCCATACAACAGGAATGCCCTTTTCCCATCCAGAATACAAACTAGCTAACCTTTGGGGCCATCTGTCAAAATACTTGAATCCCTTTTTCACTTATTTTAGTCTAATTTTTCCTCAATATCATGGTTTCCAAGACTGTAACTCTTTTCACTGAAGAACAACTTGCATACTGTTACGAACAGCATTTTACTGCATGATTCTTTATAGTTTATCAATTCCAGAAGACAGTCTCCCCTTCACATTCAAGTAGCTAAAAGCATATTAAAATATTTGTTTCTAAACCATGGAGACATGTGCCCCAAGTAGTATATTCTATTTTTCCTGTTAGAAAATTAAAATCCATAGCAGCAGCAAGACCAACAAAATAACTCACAAATATAATAAATATCTTCTATATGTCAATATTAGAGTTTGTTCTCAGAGTACCCCATTAAAGTCAGTCCTTTGAAGTTGGTTGATATATGATAAAGAAGGAAGTTTTTGTTTACTTGTTTTTGTTTTTCTTTTTCTTGCTGGACAAACAGCAAGAGGCTGTCATTGTGGAGGGAATGGAAAGAACAGAGAGCAGATGGAGATGAGGTTTAGAACCTCATTTGAAAGTAAACATTAAAATAGGAGTATAGAAAGTACCACAAATGGTTTCCAACTGTGTAAGTCAGTTAGAAGGAAAAAAAAAAAAAATCAGAGGGTCTGTTTCTGTTCACTATGCTCTGGGAGAATGATGTGTGGAGCCAAAATTATGTAGCCCTATGTGGTGGTCAGGGAAGGCACAGAAGTCCTTTCTGACATTATGAAAGTTATTCCAAGTATCCCAGGGGAATCACAGATTTGTGAGGGCTACACCTACTCTTCGCTATGGTATGATTCCATCTTAGCAGCTATCTTTTCCTGTCACAAGAGTGGCATGAAATACCAGGGCCACATTGTAGAAATTAAAGCTGATATAGATTAAGTGACTCACTCAAGGTCACACAGTTGCTGCTCAGAGATGGAACTCATCCCTGAGTAGTCTGAACTACAATGACAATTATAATTTAATGTAGATTTAAAAGTATAGCAAATTTTGTTCAACCAGCTGGTAGATAGGGTCTACTTATATAGCTAGAGGTAATGTCAAAAGCAACAAGAAGAGTGATCATAAAAATAATGAGGAAGAGTTAAAGAGAAAGTGGAGACAGCTATTCATTGTGAATGCTTTTCCAATTGCTTTACATACTTTATGAGATTTAATCATCACACAATTTTAAAGGTTAGGATTTATGCCTCTTTTTATGAATGAAGAAATTGTAGCTCAGAGGTCAAATTCCTGTTACAGGGTCTCGCATTGATTTGCTGAACTAGAATTTGAACCCAGCAGAAGGTATGAGCAACCATGAAAAGACTCATATACAATTCACAGTGAGATTCCTGCAGTTGTGTAGATGAAAATTTAAAAACTTTTACTTAATATTAGTTACTTAGGTATTACTCAACTAAGGAGCTGTTTTTCCATATAGAACTGAGAAGATCCATTAAATCTCTGTAGCTGCTGAGGTTCTCATTGCAATCCATCTTCCTTAGTAGATTGCTTCTACCCTTGTGTTTTATCAACCATGCCAGCAGTTACAAGATTTCATAGTCATATAATACTCTGCGTATTAGGAAACTTAGGCTAGTGTCTTATAGATATAAAATGCTCTATGTACTAAATGAGCACACTCTCACCCCCTTATCCTGCAGCACTACCTCAAACTGATTTCTGTCGTCGTATTTCCCAGCTTTGCTGATGATGCCAAATTCCATTCTTTCTACCAAGCCAAAAACCAGGAAGAACACATAAGTGACCCACTCCCTCTCTCTCATCTCTCACATCGTATCCCTTCAGACTCTGCCTCAAATACTTTTTCCTCAGAAGTTGATTTAGACTAGACTTCCTTTATTTCTTATCTGGATGAGGGAATAATTGTATGATTTTCTCCAAATCTGAAGTAGGTGTCTCTACTTATGGCTGCAGGACTGGCTAGATTGTTTATCTACCACAGTAGTTGAAACTCCAGTGGAGCTACTTTTCTCTGAACACAATCAGTTATGACCCTGAACACAATCAGTTCTGGGTCCAATCAGATCATTCTCATTTATCTCAAAGTCTAAATTTTAATTAGTAGAATCAACTTCACAAACTCTATTAATATTGAGGTGGATTAAAAGAAACACTATGACTTACTTAGAATTTTCCTCTGTTCCTTTGCACCTTAAACCCAGTGACTATGTGGTTATGTTAGAAAAGTATTGTTGGGACGCCTGGGTGGCTCAGTTGGTTAAGCCACTGCCTTCGGCTCAGGTCATGATCCTGGGGTCCTGGGATTGAGTCCCGCATCCGGCTCCTTGCTCGGCAGGGAGCCTGCTTCCTCCTCTCTCTCTGCCTGCCTCTCTGCCTGCTTGAGTATACTCTCTCTCTCTGACAAATAAATAAAATCTTAAAAAAAAAAAAAAGAAAAGTATTGTTGACGTGGTACAGCTAGCTAATGCACATTAAACCCCAAATCCTATTTATCAGTCCCCAAAGGGAAACAAATGTAGGTGAACTTTACTCTACATACTGGTTTAATAATGGAAGAAACTCAAAAAGTAAAACTTGAAAATATAGCTAGACTACTCAGTCATTTTATTTTTAAAAATATGGGAAAAGGTTATAAAGGATCATGCTGAAAAATTTCTTATAAAGTTTCTATATAAATGTTTCTCTTTAAAATCTTTATCTTTATGTAATTGCTCATGTAATCTTCCTTTTACCCCAGATCCCATTTTTTTCCCACTCTTCTACTATTAATTTTCATAGCAGAAGCATCCAGCATCTACGGTTGACTCTTGAACAATGTGGGGGTTAGGGGTATTAAGACTCTATGCAGTTAAAAAATCCTTGTAAGACTTTTGGCTCTACAAAAACTTTACTAATAGTTACTAATTGTAGGTCTTACTAATAACATAAATGGTAGATTCATACCTATTTTGTATGTTATATGTATTATATGATGTATTCTTACAATAAACTTAGACAAAATGTTTTTAAGAAAATCATAAGGAAGAGAAAATACATTTACAGTACTATACTATATTTATTGAAAAAAATCCACATGGGGTGCCTGGCTGTCTCAGTTGGTTAAGTGTCTGCCTTTGGCTTAAGTCGTGATCCCAGGGTCCTGGGATCAAGCCCCACATCAGGCTCCCTGCTCAGTGGAGAACCTGCTTCTTCCTCTCCAACCCCCTTGTGCTCTCTCACTATCTCCATTGCTATCTCTGTCTCTCTCTCTCAAATAAATAAATAAAATCTTTTAAAAAATCCACATGTGATTGGACCTACATAATTCAAACCCATGTATCTCAAGGTCAACTATATACTCACATGATTTGTCAGTATATATTTGGTTTGGTTGGCTCACATTCTCAGCCTTTCTACATTTCTCCCATCTGAAAGAGGTCGCTAAATTAGCAAAGAATTCTTTTTTTAGAAGGTGGAGGGAAAGGGGCAGCCATCAAATACTTACCTATTTCATTTGTTTGTTGTTTAAGCTTATTGAATAATATATTCTTCAAGCAAAAATAATTTCCCTTTTATTTGTAGGGAAAGAAGCCCAATACTTTTTAGTGCAACCTAGAAATCAGAATTCTCAAAGATAAAAGAAACATTTACAAAATTATCCAACAGAGACTATTTTTGTTTTGGGAGGCCACCCCAAAGCACAGTGTACAGATTTGAGGTTGAAAGGAGAATGGAAAAATCAGTTTTCACAGTGACATCTGAAATGCAGACTTCTGACAACATCTGGTTACTAGGATGATTTTTTAAATTAGTTAAATAAATGCCTGGGACTCTCTCCTTTCCAATTTCCACAGTCTTTTATTCAGATGGAAACACAGCTGTGGGTATATGGCGTTTTCATTATTTCAATTTTTGGAAATAAGATAAAGTGCATATACAAATCTACCTCATAGAGTTGAAAGGGCCTGGAGTACATCTTCTTGGGTAAAGTTAATGGTTTTGTATGGTCTTATGTTTAGTGAATTCTGACAAGCATGATTTGTACTCCCTTTTAATTGCATTGTCCATTTCATAATTTATTTTATAACTCTATATACATATATAGATATAAACATAGATATATCTTATATCATAAGATAATAGAGCATAGAAAATGGAAGGGAATCAAACTGACTTGACTTGTTATCCTAGACTTATAATTAAGCATGTGCTCTTGAATTACTTAAAATCTTTGCACTTCACTTTCTACATCTAGATGGAAATAATGATATTAAATTTCAAATTTATTATTGATATTACAAATAGTACATACAAACCTCATAAAATATTTATCTATGTAATTTATATAATTATCTATATAATCAAGACATTATTTCTTTAAATGAAGGTCATCTTTTATAATGCAACAAAATGGGGAATTTATCAAAATAAGAGATGAGATGTACCATATATTATTTTTGACCAGAGAAGGGGAAAAATTATCAAAGAAATCACTAAATGATTTCCAAAATTCAATCAGTAATTTAAAATATTTTCTAACTTCTAAACTTGTGCTTTCTCTTTCACAGCACAGGCTAACATTTTTGCCATTTCAGCCCACAGTTTCAGTATTGTGGGGTTGTATATTAACTTCAAATGAACAACAACAACAACAAATCAACAAAATGTTACAATTCTAGAAGAGCTAGTTGGTTTATTAACAAGACAATCAAATATTCAAACTCTCTAACACCATCTGTGTTTTATTTATTGTCATCTCAGTGGCGCCATTGGGAACTAAAAAGGAAGCATAATTGCTCACAGAAACAATCTGTCATTAAGAGTATCTGTATCTACTTCTGCAGTGTTTCAGGAACAGTGTGGTATCGATCAGAGTAGATATAGATTTGCCATTATCCTTCTAAACGTGCAATGGATGCAAAAGGCCTAATGGTCAAAGGGTCAATGAGCACTCATTTCTACCTAGACAGAGGCCATTCAGATGATTTATTCTGAGGTATCACTGTCATTCCATCAATTCAAGTCAAGAATATGCAGTTAAGTGATCACCGGGTGCCCAGCAATGTGCAACACATAGAGGATTAAAAACAACAACAACAACAACAACAACAATATGTCAGTCATGATCTGAAGAATCCCTGTTTAATATTAAAACTGAGATTGTAAACAATCTTTGTTATCATATGTGCTGTGGTAGACAGATTAAGGCAAAGTGATGGCACAAAGACAGGAGAAATAATTAACCTGGGGACATCTGGGGGTTCATAACACAAGTGAAACATTACCTCAAAAAAAGATTGTTTTATCCATTAGTAATTAAACCTCTTAGGTAAAGCTAAAGGCTGATTATTAATGTGTGAGATTTTTCTTAATATAAACCTTGTTCCATTGAGACCCAATCTATTTTGAATAACACACAATAAAAAGGTAAAATAAGAATTCCATCACTTGAAGTAAGCAGTTCAAAAAATCGACAAACTCAAGAAATGACTAAGATATTCTCTGCTTATTTTGTCACTAAAGTGAAATAAAATCATAGATTTTAATTTAAGCAAAATGCATACCATTGTATATGGAACCAATCCAAATCTTATTGGTCACGTTTATACTATTAAACTGCCAGAATGATGATAAAATTCTAAATACATCAAGGGCTTTGGCATGTTAATTGCTTTTTGCTAACATCCTGAAGTAGATGGCCATAGTTTAATCCACTCTTCAGAATGGTTGATGAGTTCTTGAGTTGTCAATGTATATAATATAGAGTTCTATAGAGATTCTTTATTATTTTTATTTGATACTATATCCTCTCATTTGAAGCAAACCCTACTGTGTTGACGACGTCTTAGAAGGATTGGATATTACTAAGCATTTTCTATTTTTGAATTTAGTATGATGAGGTAATCTCCTAGACCAAAGAACCCAATCTTTATTTCTGGAAGCAGCCTTCTTCACTTCCTAGCTCTTACCAAAGTATAACAAATACCTTCTTATTTTAAGGGCAAAGTCTCTTGGGAGCAATACAACCCTGCATATATAAAAATGGTAGAATTATATTCATTTGCAGGATTCTGAGATGCTATCCCACATCCAACTCCATTTTGATCAGGTACATTTTTTCTCCAAAACCCATTTGAATATGAACATTTTAGTTTCATCCTTTCTTGTATCCTGCTTCTGGCTTAGAGATGTAGATATGAATGCTCTACTATCTGTTACCTGCTGGGTCTCTTTAAAACTTCTGAGTGTTAATCAGATTTTTATAACATATGACATATTTATATGTTCTCCCCATTTTTCTTTGCTCTCTGAGCTTCTATTTTAAATTGCTCACTGAATTTCCAAACCCTATATCTCTTATTTTGGTCTTTTTATTTAAAACACAGAATTTATTCCTCTACATATTTTGGCAAGCTAGAGGGAAATGGGCACTCATACTGTAGATGGGAATACAATTGGTACATTTTTAGAGTAAGTTGATAACAACCACCAAGATGAAAATATACATGCTACCCCCCCTAGTTTTATTCAGATATAACTGGCCTATAGCACTGTATAAGTTTAATGTGTACAGTGCAATGATTTGACTTACATATATTGCAAAATGATTACCGCAAGACGTTATACTAACATCCATCATTTTATATAGATAGGAAAGAAAAAAAAAAGAAAAGAATGGTTTTTTTTTTCTTTATAATGGGAACTCTTAGGATTTACTCCTTTGACAAGTTTCATACATACCCTACAAAGAGCAGTGTTAATTGGAATCATCATGTTGAACAATACATTTTCTTCCTATTTATCTTATAACTTGAAGTTTGTACCCTTTGTCCACCTTCATCCAATTCCGCCTCCTCCAACCTCTTGCCTTTGGTAACCACCAATCTAATCTCTTTTTCTATGCTCTTGGTATTTTGTTTTTTTAGATTCCATATATAAATGAGATCATACACTATTGTCTTTCTCTGACTGACTTACCTCACTTAGCATAATGCCTTCAAGGTACATCCATGTTGTTGCAGGATTTTCTACTTTTTTATAGCTGAATAATATTTTATATATACACATTACAACTTTTTGAACTCATTCATCTCTCAGTAGACATTTAGGCTGTTTTCATGTCTTGGCTATTATCAGTAATGCTGCAGTAAACATGAGGGTACAGATACCTCTTCAGCATATTATTTTTGTTTCTTTTTGATATACCCCCAAAAGTGAAATTGCTGGATCATGTGGTAATTCTATTTTTAATACTTTGAGGAAACTTCATACTGTTTTCCCCAGTGCTTATAGCCCTTCCTCTCTCATTTAACCTTAATTATGGATCACTGACCTCAGTTTCAAATTTGAGATTGATAGGAAGAGTGACATTGGTTCTCTAAAATGAGTGTTATTTTGTTCTCTTAATTCATGAGCTTATTCTCTATGAGATTGTTATATTTGGGAGTACCTGATCAGAAGAGAGTAAATAAATAACCACAATGAAAAGAGGAAGATGGGTTCATTTATTTCTTTGACTTGTTTTCCATAAGGATAATACTGTGCCTCAAGGCACTATGCTCAATTTGGATGACAAAATAAACATTATAAATACTATGCAGTGTTGAAAATCTTAACAAAAATTATGGAATTCTAGAATTAGATGAAAAGTAAATTCAGGGAAATTCTACATGTAAATAGTCCTAGAAACTACAGCCTAATTATTTCTCAAGGGTGGGAGTACTTCACATCTGCTTCAGTGAAGAACTTCAGAGATCCTATATTTGAATAGTCAGGAAGTTCTTTTGCAATTTGCTGTATTAAAATGCAAATGAATTTTCTTTCATTCGATTGAATATCCTCCAGTCCATAATCCACGTTTATGGCAGAATATACAAATACATATTTTCCTAGATTCAATTTAAAACTCATGAATGCCTAATATGTGCTCAGAGCTTTTATTCATTGTAAAAGACATAATTTTTAGGTTCTGAAGGAAATTAGGATATTTATTTAAATACATGAAAAAATTATCAATTGCATTTCTTGATTCTTGCTTTATATAAGTTTCTCTGTGATTGAATGTTTCTGTCTGTGGTTATGGTATGTAGTAGAGGCAGTCCCTCTCAACAAATATTCCCTGTGTTTGCCTCCATTTCCTTGCAGTCAGTTTGGGTAATGTGCCCAGTTCTGATCCCTGCACTGTGCATCAGTGTGCCCTTTATCCTTTCCCTTCTGCACCCTGCTCATATCGAGGCCAAGTGTTTAGAAGGTGTTAACTAAAGGATAGAGAATGTCCCCCTAGCCTGTATCAAACATTATTTAATCACAAATAGACCTAGATAGCATTAAGTCACTGAGACTTTGAGGTTTCAGTCTTATAGCAAACAATTAATTATCCTAACTAATACTCCATTTGTATAATATTTAGTTAGTTTAACAGGTGGATTTCATCCAAAAATTGCTCTGTATATCATGGGGAAAGGATACAGTAAGGGTCCTCAGTTGTTTCACAGCTGAGCAAGCTGATAAATGATGACTGATAGGGCTTGATTTTAATCTGATTCCTATTTCTATATAGATCCTAGATCTGAGGTCGAGTTTTATAATATCTTGAGACATAATACTCTTTTAAGTTTGAAAAAAGCATCTGCCTTCTTAGATTATTATGTAGATAAAATATTATAGTGTAGATGAAGTATATAGTACAGATACTGGCACTTCCCATATGATAAATAAATAAAGCTTGAATTCTTAGGTTAATCTCTGTTTCATTTTTCCATGTAGTGACATACTCAGCATTTCCAAGTGAGAAAAATCTACCCAGTTTTCATAATTTTCTTGTATTTGGTATGTTCATTTAGACTTTTTGTGAAACTTTACAATAGAAGAATAGCCTTTTGATAATGGTAGTGATGAAGAGAAAGACACTGAGGCAAATTTGCATAGTATTTTCAACATAAAATATCACAGCATTAAATCAAATCAGGTATGGAAGGCAAATTATCATGCTCATACATGTTCATAGACAACATTCAGCAGGACCATTTGATGTTGGAATGTGTGATAAAGTTTTATGATTATTCTCATTTTTCATTGCCTTCCTTCTAAAAAGATTGAACACCCTTGCCCCATTGACATCAGTCTTGGCCATGTGATCTGATAACATATTTAAATGTGAATAGAAATGAAGTGTGCTACTTCTGCAGAGAAGCTTTAAAAGGTAGGCCTGGTTCTAGTACTTCTCTTTCCTTCCTGCACAAGAAGAGCAATGTCCCAGTTAGGGATGTTACCTCAAACATGGAACATAGTCATAGATAATCTGCAGTTTTCGTGTATCATGAGAAAGAAACAAATCTTTGTTATGGTAAGCCATTGAGAATTTGGGAGCTGTTTGATCCTATGGCGCAATCTAGTAAAAGTTGAATAAATAAATACTGAAATAGGACTTTTAGCTATTTTTTTACTCAATTTTTTTACTCAACGTCTTTTTTACTCAATGAAGAAAAATTTATAAGCCAAGTAATTCATCTCTTTCCTGGTTCCAGATGGATCGGATGAAGTATATTCAGTATTCAGAACTGTTCTTAGCACCTACATCTATAGTCATAACAACACATTGTGATTATTTTTGTTTTAATAATCACTTTCATTTCAAAGCCCTTAAATAATTAAAAAAATGCATTTATATTTATCCTTGTTATTACCAATTCCAGTGCTCTAGTTTTCATATTGTAGATCCAGATTTTTCTTCTATTTTATTTTCCTTCAGCTTCATGGATTTTCTTCTATATCTTTAAGTCTAGGTCTACTGGCAATGAGTTCTTTCAGCTTTGTATATCTAAAAGTACCTTCATTTCTCCTTCATTTTTGAAAGTTTTTTTTCCAGAAGTAGATTTTAGATTGATATCTAGTTTCCCCTTGTACTTTAAAGATATTACTATATTGTTTTTTGCCTCAAATTGTTCCCAAAGATAAAAAAAGTATCCTCTTTATTTCTCAGCCATTAATTTTTTTCTGCTTTAAAGATTGATTTATGCCTTTATGATGACAAATGTTGAATTATGATGTATTTAATTCGTGTTTCTTGTGCTTTGGCTTAGTTGGGATTTGGGGATCTATGGGTTTAGAGCTTTTGTCAAATTTGAAACAAAAAATGACTTGTTTTCTTTAAGTATTTTTCTTCCCAGCTGTCCTTCATGGACCTTCATTACATATTTAAAATCTTCTAGTTTTTTGGCTCCCTAAAGTTGAAGTTGAATTCAGGTTGTTGTTTTTTTCCCTCTATCTCTCTGTGTTTTATTTTGGATGTTTCCGTTGCCATTTATTAAACTTAGTAAACTTTTCTTCTGCAATATCTAATGTCCCGTTAATCCCAATTTGTATATTTTTCATTTCAACCATTTTGGCTTTTAACTCAAGAATTTTTATTTGTATCTCTCTATATTTTCCATGTCTTTACTTACCATGCTTAATTTTTCCCTTATTTGAACACACAGATTTTTAGTTATAATTAACATTTTGATGTCCTTGTCTGTTAGTTCTATCATCTGTGCCATTCTGAGTCTGTTTTATTTACCCCTCATATGGAATGTATTTTATTGTATGCCTAGTGATTTATGATTAAATGCCAGACATTCTGAGTTTTACTGTATTTCATTCTGAATATTTTTTAACTTCTATAAATAATTTTGAGCCCTGTTACATGATGCAGTTAAGTACTGGAAATAGTTTGGACTTCTTTGTCTTCCTATTAAACATTTTTTTCTTAGGTGGAAGCAGACCAGCATGTTGACTAAGGCTAATTTTTTATCCAATACTAAGGTAGAATCCTTCTGATCACCTGATGAATTGTGAGATTTTCTACAAGACTGTTGAGAACAGGAACTATTCACAACCCTGTGTCAGCATGAGATAATCCCTTCAGGTGGCTCTTTCCCCTCTTTAGCTAGTTTCAGCACATACTTACACTGATAAATACTCGGCTTAAGACTGGAGGAGGACTGGAGCGCCTGGGTGGCTCAGTGGTTTAAGCCTCTGTCTTCAGCTCAGGTCATGATCTCAGGGTCCTGGGATCGAACCCCGCATTGGGCTTTTTGCTCAGTGGGGAGCCTGCTTCCCTCTCTCTCTCTGCCTGCCTCTCTGCCTACTTGTGATCTCTCTCTCTGTCAAATAAATAAATGAATTCTTTAAAAAAAAAAAAAAGCCTGGAGGAGGACCCTATGCATAACTCTAGACTTCTATCCACGTGCAGCTGTCTCTTCTGTGTTACTCTTCCGTGCTTGCTTATGTCATCTTGGCCTCCCTGGACTCTCAGCATCATCTCATCAATTCAGGTTATGGCCAGGCTCCTCCTGGGTTCTCCATCACTGAGCCATGATCTGAGAACTCTCTCAGGTTGTTAGAATGGGCAATCATAGAACTCACTTCATTTATTTTAAACATTGCAGGTATCATTATCAATCATATTCTAATTTCCAGTATCTTAAAAATCATTGTCTTGTATATTTACATGATTTTGTAGTTGTTTCAAACAGGAGGGCATATCCCATCTCTGTTGGTTTATGGTAGCTTAAAGAAAACAATCCCCATTATGATGGATATTATTTTTTAAAAAGCCATTCCTCTATAAGGTATTTCCTACATACAATACTCCTTTTCCTAACATGTATATATAAATTAGTCTTTTCCTTAGGTTAAGTGGTGTTTTTGTTGCATTGTTCATTATAATATTTCAAGACGACAATTTCTCCAACTCCATAAAGTCACTCTATATGAATTTAAATATAATCTCATCTTCTCCTCTTCTTTTGTCCTTTTAAAAACCACACGTGGCATGAGGATTTCTTCTATAGATACCAAACAAATATTCAGTCATTCTTTGCTATGACACTTTTATTTTCAATGAAACAGTCTTTTCTATATTGGAGAAGATTCAATAAAAAAGACTCTTGCTATTGTAAATTGAAACATGTTACCCAGTGACATTCAGACACTGGTTTTAGCTTTGCCCTTTAGAGTTACAAAAAAAAGTAGCTCTTATTTCCTCTTCTGGGTGAAAGCCACTCCACAATGGAAAGACACTTACATGTGTCTCTCATACTCTCTCATTTGCTTTAATGGTTCTTTCAGAAATATCTTTCTAAAGGCCTTATCATCTCAGCTATTTTTCATTGTTTTCAAGCTTTTCAATAGCGCTTTGTAATGTGGTTTCCAGAAATGAATAGGGGACAGCAAGTGTAGTCTGGACAGGACAGAATACAGAAGAGCTTTTGTTTTCTGTGATCCATACCCTACAAATCCATTAAAAGTATATAAAGATCATGTTAGGTTTTGAAAATGCTACATTACTTCATAGTGCAAAACTCACATTTGGCCTTTGCAGAACCAAAATTGTCAGGTAATTTCATAACTTGAAAGATATATTTGAAAAATAAAAAAATAAAAATAAGATACATTTGATACATTTGCTTTCATATACCTTTGACAGTCAATGACTTTTAGATATTTTACTTTAAAATTTCAAGCCATGACAAATTTCCGTAAAATAAAAGTAATATATATTTTAAGTTACATGGGTGTACTAAAAAAAAAAAAAAAACTCCCTGAGTAGGATATTACCTATAACAATCGTCATTGTCATCTAATGTAGTCACATTTTTACACTTTAAAAAAAGTACCTATTATGATACCATACTAATATTGACCTTAAGTTAGTAATTATTTCCAAATATCTGAGAACTAACAAATATCTGTAACTAACCTCCTCTAGGGTATGAATCCAATCTTGTTTATTTTTGTTTATTCCTGAGTATCTGATTCTATACTTGTAACAAAACAAGCATTTAATTCCTAGGTGCTAAAAGAACAGGTAGACTTTAGTTTTCCCAGCAAAAATGTGGGCATGTTATAGGGAAGCAGACATTGATTCTGCATAATAAAGGATTTTATAAAATTGAAGCTACCCTGAAGTGCTCTGTTTTGAAAAGCTAGTGCTCTTCACCTGAACTATTCAAGCAGCTAGCTGGTGACGAGCTGTCAGTGTATGTATTGTACAGTAACGTACTGGAGTGGATTTTTGGATTCAGCAGAAATTTCATCCAGATAAGCTTTAGAGTTTCTTCAAATACTGAAAGTCTATGACATTAATTTTCTTAGATACATATATAGTATAGAGGCTAAGTTGCTTTATATCCAATCATATTAAAAAATATACTAAGAGGAATATGAGGATAATGTATATCTTGACATTTTTAGTCTAAAATATAATGGTGGCATAATATATGTGTAATGTTTTTTCTAAATAAATAGCATTAAAATAAAATATTCTATAATTTATGATAAATATGATAGGAAAACCATCAAATTTAAAATTAGCTATTTCTTCTATCCTTCGACAATGGCATTCTGAACTTAGCTCTGTTTTTAAGCATATCTTCAATATATGCATAAGCTAAATCCTGAAGGATGAATGGTAGATAATTACTCAGAGGAAGGTATGATAAAGCAGTCTGCGCAGTGGTAGTAGCGTGAGTGAACGCATGAGAAGGCAAGAGGAAAAACCACAGCATTTTGGATTAACCAAATAATGAAGTGAGGAGTGACTCTTTGGTTATTAAAATACTTCTAGAGCAGTATCTTCAACTTCTTGGTTCTGAGCAATGGCATTTTTAGTCTTTTCACACAAGAATGTAGAGAAGGAAGTCAACTCAGATACACTTAAGAGGCTGAAGAATGCTACTTTCAAATGAAAGGAATTATTCTCTAGAAATGCAGGAGAGGAAAAAAAAATAGTAAAATGTGAAAGAAACCATTCAAAGAAAAGATAAAACTTTATCATGGAGATAAACATAATGAGGTGATTATAAAGTTATGCTGTTAAATTTGATTCACCTGTATTTTTTGTTGCTTAAAGTTCAAATTAACCTAAGTGATTAAAAACCTGTAGAGAATTTATTCTCCTGAGAAATGACAGTGTATTCTAGAAAATAAGGGGACCATAGTCAAAAAAGTACTTTATCACAGTGACCTCAGTGAATTGTCACCTTTAGGTTTCAGCAATGCAATTTTTGTATATCCAGATGTTACAACAGGACTCATTCTTTCTCAGTTTAGCTGAAACTCAAAGTTAAGAGAGAAATAGAATAGGTACCGAGAAACCTCATATCTTAAAACGAGTTACTAGATGTCACATGTAGTATAAGAGGCAGCCATGAAAACTACTTCCGCCGGCTTTAGGAATCTCTCACCTCACCTTTGAAGGAGCAAGTTTTCAGAGGCCATGGAGAGAATCACCTTGGATGGTGTTACTGAAATATATGCAATCCCCCAAGCTCCCCATCTCTTCATATTCTCCACAGGAGAAGAGGGGAGGACCGTTCCCTCCCAACCAAGAAAACTGTTTGGAGAACTTGACCACTCCCACTGTTGTTGTTATTAGTGTTTAAATCTCACCAGGTATTGTTTAAAGATAAAAATCTGTCTGCTCCTGGATTGGAAGAATAAATATTGTGAAAATGTCTATGCTACCTAAAGCAATCTACACATTTAATGCAATCCCTATCAAAATACCATCCATTTTTTTCAAAGAAATGGAACAAATAATCCTAAAATTTATATGGAACCAGAAAAGACCTCGAATAGCCAAAGGAATATTGAAGAACAAAGCCAAAGTTGGTGGCATTACAATTCCGGACTTCAAGCTCTATTACAAAGCTGTCATCATCAAGACAGCATGGTACTGGCACAAAAACAGACACATAGATCAGTGGAACAGAATAGAGAGCCCAGAAATCGACCCTCAACTCTATGGTCAACTAATCTTCGACAAAGCAGGAAAGAATGTCCAATGGAAAAAAGACAGCCTCTTCAATAAATGGTGCTGGGAAAATTGGACAGCCACATGCAGAAAAATGAAATTGGACCACTTCCTTACACCACACACAAAAATAGACTCCAAATGGTTGAAGGACCTCAATGTGAGAAAGGAATCCATCAAAATCCTTGAGGAGAATGCAGGCAGCAACCTCTTCGACCTCAGCCGTAGCAACATCTTCCTAGGAACAACGGCAAAGGCAAGGGAAGCAAGGGCAAAAATGAACTGTTGGGATTTCATCAAGATCAAAAGCTTTTGCACAGCAAAGGAAACAGTTAACAAAACCAAAAGACAACTGACAGAATGGGAGAAGATATTTGCAAACGACATATCAGATAAAGGGCTAGTATCCAAAATCTATAAGGAACTTAGCAAACTCAACACCCAAAGAACAAACAATCCAATCAAGAAATGGGCAGAGGACATGAACAGACATTTCTGCAAAGAAGACATCCAGATGGCCAACAGACACATGAAAAAGTGCTCCACGTCACTCGCCATCAGGGAAATACAAATCAAAACCACAATGAGATATCACCTCACACCAGTCAGAATGGCTAAAATGAACAAGTCAGGAAATGACAGATGCTGGAGAGGATGTGGAGAAAGGGGAACCCTCCTCCACTGTTGGTGGGAATGCAAGCTGGTGCAACCACTCTGGAAAACAGCATGGAGGTTCCTCAAAATGTTGAAAATAGAACTACCCTATGACCCAGCAATTGCACTACTGGGTATTTACCCTAAAGATACAAACATAGTGATCCGAAGGGCCACGTGTACCCGAATGTTTATAGCAGCAATGTCTACAATAGCCAGACTATGGAAAGAACCTAGATGTCCATCAACAGATGAATGGATCAAGAAGATGTGGTATATATACACAATGGAATACTATGCAGCCATCAAAAGAAATGAAATCTTGCCATTTGCGACGATGTGGATGGAACTAGAGCGTATCATGCTTAGTGAAATAAGTCAATCGGAGAAAGACAACTATCATATGATCTCCCTGATATGAGGACATGGAGAAGCAACATGGGGGGGTAGGAGATAGGAGAAGAATAAATGAAACAAGATGGGATTGGGAGGGAGACAAACCATAAATGACTCTTAATCTCACAAAACAAACTGGGGGTTGCTGCGGGGAGGTGGGATTGGGGGAGGGGGAGCGGGCTATGGACATTGGGGAGGGGAAGCGAACCATAAGAGACTATGGACTCTGAAAAACAACCTGAGGGTTTTGAAGGGTCAGGGGTGGGAGGTTGGGGCAACCTGAGGGTTTTGAAGGGTCAGGGGTGGGAGGTTGGGGGAACAGGTGGTGGGTAATGGAGAGGGCACGTTTTGCATGGAGCACTGGGTGTTGTGCAAAAAGAATGAATACTGTTACGCTGAAAAAATAAATAAAATGAGAAAAAAAAAAAAATCTGTCTGCTGCCTCTATGTGACACTCTTGAAAAAGAAGTTTGCACTGAGTAGAAACTGCACTTAGGTAAAGGTGAAGAAATTGTTCTCCAAAGATCAGCATTATCGATGGGAGCAGGTCAGCCTGGGCTTTCAAAAAAAAAAAAAAAAAAGATGGCCGGGGGTTGGGGTAAGGACATACGTTGAGGAAAGTAAGAGTGGGGGGTATTGCTGGAAGCATAGAGGCTGGCTGAGAGAGGGTCTTAAATGCCTAGCCAGAAAGTAGAAGAGCAAGCATTAGGATAAGCTCTGAAAACAAACAAAAACAAAAAGCAATGTAAAACCACAGAAGAGAAAGAGCAGCAATCGTATGCCTCCCCCTTGTGCTGGGGGAGCCACTGCCAGGTTATAACGTCACCACAACGTACCAGGGCGCTCTGTCCTCCTGATGCTAGGGCTAGAGAAAGGCACAGAGTTAGGTCATAGGATGAAAGCAGACCATGCCTTCCCAGGCTTAGCACTATAAGCCTGAGCAAGTCTAAAAAAAAAGTTAAGCATTATTGAAGCTAAGACAACTGATTATTATAATGGACACACATTTTTTTTAGAGATTTTACTTAATTATTTGAGAGAGAAACATGATTGAAGCTCAGTGAACTATTGTTATAATGGATACACATTTTTTTTTTAAAGATTTTACTTATGTTTTTTTGGAGAGAGAGTGAGCAAGGGAGAGCACAAGTGGAGGGCAGCGGGAGAAGCAGAATCCCCACTGAGCAGGGAGCACAAGGCGGGATTTGAACTCAGGACCCTGGAGTCCTGGGGTTCCACCCCAGGACCCCAGGATCACAACCAGAGCCAAAGGCGGATGCTTAGTAGATGCTTAACGGACTGAGCCACCCATAATGGACACATATATCAGTCTCTGAAGTAAGAATATACTTGGGAAGGGAAGAGAAATTATGAGATATGCCTGGAGTATCTCCCATAATCAGAAAAAGACCAAATCTAAAGAGGGTCTTTGAAGGGACCCTGGCAAAAATAACATTGTTTTATAGAGATTAAATAGCTAGGAATAAATCTAACTAGAAATGTACAATATTTATAAAAACTAACTTTTAATCTTTTTAAAGGACACAAAGATTGAACAAATGTTCTTGGAGAAAAAGGCTGAATAATTCAAAGATCTCAACTCTAATTTGTTTTAAATTTAGTATGACACAAATAATAATACCAATAGTTTTCTCACATCTTTTGAAACTGGGACAGAGCTAGATAAAGTGCTTTGTAGCTTCACCTGGAAAAACATACAGACAAATACAAATACTCAAGAAACTTAAAAAAGAAAGAAAAAAAGCAATAACCAGCCTTAATAGATATTAAACCTTAAAACCCACTAATAACTACACATCATTGACATATAATACAATAAAATTGTATTTAGCTAGGCAGATCAATAAGCAGAATAGGAAGTTAAAAAATCCAAACTTATATGGGAATTTACTGCATTTTATGTGTGTCATCTCAATTCAGTGGATAATTAGGTTGATCACTCAGTTAGTGGTACTGAGGAAACTGGGAGCCACTTAGAATAATCTAAAAGTGGATATACTTTTTTTCATACTGACTATCACAGTGGATTCCAACTGGATCATACATCTCAATGCAAAAATAAAATAACAGGAGGAAAACATGGAAAAGCTGTTTTATAGCCTCTTAGGGGCTAAGACCTTTATAACCATGGTTCAAACTACAGAAGCTATAAAAGATTTTTTTAAGGATAAATTCAGCGACATAAAAATCTATTCATGGCAAAATACGATAACCTAAGTCTGAAAACAAATGACAAAGTGAAAAAATATTTGCAATTTATATTACAAAGGATTAAAGGTTTCCAAAAATAAGTAAGAAACAGATTAATGAATCAATAGAAAAATGAACCAAGGTTATGAATAGGGAATTCAAAGAAATGGAAATATAAATACTTTTTAAATATGACAACATGTTGTAACCTCAATAAAGAAGTAAAAATAAAGATTATAGCATCTTTTTTCTTTTATGCACAAGACCAAAATACATAATTCAATTCCCCAAAGGAAATTTGAAAGAATTCCTTAGATTTAAAGTTCAAAGCACCCTTTGTCCCAGCAATTCAAATTTCTGGATTTTCATCCTACACACATATTTGCACACATGTGAAATGATGTATGTAAGGTCACCCAACTGGAAACAGCCTGTGGAAGCGTTGCATCATTTATCCATGTTTTTTCATTTGTTTTATTTCACAGTGAAGAGTATGTCTTCAAAAACTGGCTGTCCAAGAAGCAGCTGTTTCAATCAAGCCAAATACTTAAAATCTTTGAGCATATAGACATCTCTGCCACCCGGATAATATGCACTTTGTGTCCAAACCATGTCTCATTTCATCCCTCTAGGCATTTGGCAGAGGGCCTTTGCAGAATAGGTCTCTAATAATTTCCAATGCATGGTAGACAGAAGTACAAAGTGCATTAGCAACATAGCTATATTTATCACTCCTTATCACTGCTGCTCCACTTAGATTGAAAATTAGATTATTATTGGAAATTGCTTCCACTGGAATGCAAGTTCAATGAGGGCAGGGATCTTTATAGGTTTATTATTGATGTATTGTTACTGGACCCAAGTTTGGCTGCTGTCCCTGGAAAGGCCACTAAAGAGATGAGGTTTTTTGTTTTGGGGGTTTTTAAAAAGATTTTATGTATTTATTTCAGAGAGAGAGAGAGAGAGAGAGTAAGTATAAGCATGAGTTGGGAGAGGGGCGTAGGGAGAAGCATTCTCCCTGCTGAGCAAGGAGCATGAGGTAGCAGGCTTGATCCCATGATCCTCGGATCATGACCCGAGCCAAAGGCAGACATTTGACCTACTGAGCCACCCAGGAGACCCAAGAGATGGATATTTGATTGGAACAGAATTGGGGCTTTATTCAGGAGGCAGGCACCCTGGGGAGAAGGCAGCCTCTTGCCCAAAAGCCAACTCCCAAGGTTTCTGGCTGGTGCAGGGGTTTTTTAAAGGGATTTAGGGGACGTAATGAGCAAAGGGAGTGCAGTGGCCTGCAACATGTCTTGATTAGATGCAGATCAATGATTACAGCTACACAAGTTATCTCAGCACTCTGGGGCCCTGTGAGGGAGTCGGTTTCTTGTTTTGTGATAAGCCAGAATACTCTGAGCTTTCTGCAAAGGAGGGTCGGAACTACAGGTAGCCACTCTGATTGTGAATCTTATTCTGTCCAGTTTTACATGGGTTATTTTATTTTGAATATCCTATTATTATTTTAAATAGTCTCCCTTCACTGGACTTTGAAAAACCTTTTTCCACAAATAATGTATCTTCTTATATTGTATCTTTTGTTTTGTCTTTTAAATAATTCATGGACATTTCTTATACCCCAAATGGATATGGAAGAGGTTTAGTGACAACGTAAGATTTAGGAAAACACTGCTTCTCAATTAATGCTGGTGAAGGGACAAAGACAAAAATTCCAGTTTTGCAGAATAAGACAGCAATTCAAGGCATGAAAATTTCCTCTGGTCTAAAAAAACCATAAACAACAATACATTCTCTGTAACAGTAATAACTCTTTCCATGCCCCTGGGCTCTACATTGTAAATATCATTCTCCTGGTACACTCATTTATAGCTTCTGAGTTACTTGATCTCTTAGTAAATTATTTAAATAGTCCACCAAGTAGAACATGGGTTCTGTTAACAATAAAGACTTAGAGGCAGATGAGATCAATACAAGGTCAAGCCTTTTCTACCAGAGTTAATTTGGTCTCATATCTAGACAGTGTTATTGTCTTGAAGCCATTTTAGTAATAATTTCCTGGCTTCATGGAGACCTTGTTTGTTAGGAGGGCTCTATTTTAATGGCTACATTAAGTTTGATCTCCCCATTTGTTAAGGATCTGTCACATTTCATCTTTCAAAAAATGACAGCTTTCAGTGATTAAAGATTAGTCCAACTTCATCCCTTCAAGTCTTTTACTGAAGGATGGGTACTAAATAAGCAATAATTAATAGAATAAACTCAATGATAAAAGTGACTTTGGGCATGCCCTTCTTCATTCTCTAACCACAGTTTGTCAGCCAAAAAGCCTCTCTGCTCTATTCTGAGCCATTTCTTCCTCCTGGGTTAGGGGGCCATTCTTCCTTACTTCCATAATGCAGTCAGAATAACTCTGTGCTAGCAGATAGATTGCACTGTGTTATAATAATCAATGAACTTCTCCATAACATTCTATACTAAAAGCTTTTTAGATAAAGTATCTATATCTTTAATTTCTATATCTTTGTGCCTAGCACAGAATGTCACAAATAGTAGAGGCTCCAAAAGGGAATTGCTAAATAAAGTGATAACTAATGAATAAGCCTCTTAATTAATTCTGGAAGTTTAAAAGAAAGTGTGTATAAATCACTGAATGCAAGAAGAAAGGATGATAATCGAAGTTGTACATTTGACAACTTTTAACACGAAGCATTTAACACTAAGCATGATTTTATTCTTAGGAAGTACGCTGATATTTAAATATTCATTTCTTTATTTCCCAAATAGCTCTAGCTAAAACTGCATTTTTATTTCATTTATATTTTGAAAACGTTCATTGTCCAAGGTTCACATCATGAAATTCCCTTAGCAGCCTGCAATCCCTTTTGTGTAGGTATATGCTGTGAGTTTCTGGTTGACAGTGTGACCACACGACATCCCAGCCTTAGATAGAGTTGCTGTAAATTTGCTACTGAAGGAAAACTCACCTATGCTGAGAACCTGCTGTATTTTTCAAAAGAGATGGACTACCAATAAAGCACACTTTATTAGTCCTTTTAGCTTACAGCAATTCAACTTTATAATAAAACATAAAAATTCATTTTTATTGAAGAACGAAACACAGAGTAATGTACAAACCATAATTATAAATGTCTATACATCCCCCCAAATGTACACTTGTACTTGTACACTTGGAATGGGTGGAAAATTACAGGATCCAGAAGCTCCTTGTGACCATTCCCAGCCTCTACCCTTTCCTCCTCCTAAAGGAACCACTATCTTGATGTTTGACATCTTGGATTAATTTTTCCATTATTTGCAAAGTATTGACATGGTAGTATACTGACATAATATTTTATATCATTTCTTGTTTGCAATTTATGGTCATGGAATTACACATTATGCATTATTTTGTCTTTTTTTCCTTCATGAGATTCACCCATATTATTATGTGTTGTTTATGGCAGTACTATGTTCATTAACATTTCTGTAGAATATCCTATTGTCTGAATATTCCACAGTATATTTATCCATTCTATTATTTAAATGACATTGGCATTTTTGCAGTTTGAGTCTTTTAAAAATAGTTCTGCTATATACGTTCTTGTTCATGTTTTTTGAAATGTGTGCAAGTATATCTTTTAGCTATAGACAAAGGAGAGAGAGTGTGTGTGTGTGTGTGTGTGTGTGCGTGCATGTGTGTTTATTCTATTGTATTTATTTCATTCCTAAAATGAATCGAAGTTAACATGTAAATGAAGTGATGAATTATGAAATCATCGTTCATATTAGTTCAACCTATGGAATAAATGTGTGGATGACCTTAAATCTTCCTGTTTATTGACAGATAACCAAAAATCTGACTAGATGAGTGGGTGATTATCTCTTATTTGCATCCTATGTGAAAAATTAAATAAACATTTAAGAAGTGTGGAGGAACAGATAAAAATACCTGTAGAAGACTTTTACTGATTCATTGCTTAATTCATAGCCTATTCTAAGACAAAATATGTCTCTACTGTATTCATCATGAAGGTAGAGCCATCCGCTTATATATTTTAATTTTAAAAAGTTGCCACACCTTCACAAGTAAGAAAACCAAATCTCAATGAACTTAGGTAAATTACCCAAAGTATAAAAACCTAGTAAGTAGAAGATGGTGTTGGTTGTTATTGTCCCTCATTTTTTATTGTGTTTATTTGGGTCCTCTTTCTTCTGTTTCTAATGAGTCTGGGTCAGGGTTTATCAATTTTGTTGAGCTTTTCACAGAACCAATTCCTGGTTTCATTGATATATTCTATTATTTTTTATTCTCTATTTCATTTATTTCTGCTCTAATCTTTATTGTTTTCTTCCTTTTACTGGCTTTGGCTTTTGTTCTTCTTTTACTATCTCTTTTAGGAATAAGTTTAGGTTATTTATTTGAGATTTTTCTTCCTGACGTAGTCTTATATTGCTATAATCTTCCCTTTTAGAGCAGCCTTTGCTGCATCCCAAAGATTTTGGACCATTGTGTTTTCATTCTCATTTGTCTCTGTGTATTTTTTTTTTCATTTTATTTTTTTTTCGTTGACCTATTCATTGTTCAGTAACATTGTTATTTAGCCTCCATGTATTTGTGCTCTATCCAGATATTTTCCTGTGACTGATTTCTACTTTTATACTGTTGTAGTCAGAAAACAGGCATGATATGGTTTCAGTGTTTTTTAGTTTGTTGAGACTTGTTTTGTGATCTATTCTGGAGGATATTCTATGTATACTTGAAAAAATATGTATGCTGCTGTTTTGGGATGAATATTCTCATTATATCTGTTAGGTCCATCTGGTCCAACATGTCATTCAAAACCACTATTTCTTTATTGATTTTATGTCTGGATGATCTATCTATGGATGTAAGTGAGATGTTAAAGCCCCCTACTATTATTGTTTGCTGTTGATTTCTTCCTTTATGTCTGTTAATAATTACTTTACATATTTAGGTGTTCCTATGTTAGGTGCTTAAATATTTATAATTGTTATATCTTCTTGTTGAAGATTGTTAACTATATCATTAAGTAGTGTCCTTCACTCTCTCTTATTATAGTCTTTTCATGAAGCACTGGGTCTGGTGCACAAACAATGAATTTTGGAACTCTGAAAAAAAATAAAATAAAATTCAAGATTGCTTTAAAAAAAAGGTCTATTTTGTCCTATATAAGTATTGTTATCCCAGCCTTCTTTTCACTTCCATTTTCTGGTAAAGATTTTCTATCCCTTCACTTCCAATCTTTATGTGTCTTTAGATCCGAAATGAGTTGCTTGTAAGCAGCATATAGTTGAGTCTTGCTTTTTTATCTATCCAGTTATCTTTTGATGAGAGCCTTTAGCCTATTTGCATTCAAAGGGATTATTGATAGATATGTACTTATTGTCATTTTGTTACCAGTTTTTTGTTGTTTTTGTAATTCTTCTCTGTTCCTTTTTTCTCTTGCTCTCTTCCCTTGTGGCTTAATGGCTTTCTTAAGAGATATGCTTGGATTTTTTTCCTCTGTTTTGTGTGTATATATTACAGGTTTGTGATTTGTGGTTACCATTAGGCTCATATATAACATTTTATGCATATAGCTGTCTATATATTGAGTTGATGGCCACTTAAGTTTGAACCCATTCTAAGAGCACTAAATTTTCACTCCCCTCCACCTGTTTTATGCATATGATGTCATACACTACACCTTTTTATTTTGTGAGTTGTTTAACTGATTTTTTATAGATATAATTGACTTTACAGCTTTTGTACTTTAACCTCTGTACTGATGTATAAGTGATTAATCTACTAATCTTATTATGTATGTATTTACCGGTAAAATTATTTCCTCTCATAATGTTCTTGCTCCTGATTATAGCTTTTTCTTTCCAGTCAAAGAATTCTCTTTAACATTTCCTGTAAGTTTGGTTTAGTGGTGATGAATTCTTTTAACTTCTGTTACCTGGGAAATTCTTTATCACTTCCTTTATTGTGAATGATAGCCTTGCTGGTTAGAATATTCTTGGTTGCAGATTTTTTCCTTTCAGCACTTTGAATGTTTCATGACATTCCCTTTTGGTCTGTAAAATTTCTGCTGAAAAATCAGCTGATAGTCTTGGGGGTTTCCCTTGCATATAATGGTTTTCTTTTCTTTGGCTGCTTTTGAAATGATCTCTTTACCACAACATTTTGCCATTTAATTATTATATATCCTAGTGCAGAACACCTCGGGTTGATTTTGTTGGAGGCTCCCTATGCCTCCTGAATCTGGATGTCTATTTCCTTCCACAGATTTGGGAATTTTTCAGCTATTATTTCTTCAAATAATTTTTTTGTCTCATTTTCTCTCTCTTCTCTTTCTGAGATCCCTATAATATGAAACAAAAGCCTAGGAACTTTCCAAGTAAATTCCACAAAACAGTAAAAGAAGAGTTAATACCTATTCTTCTCAAACTATCCCAAAAATTAGAAGAGAGAGATAAGCTTCCAAATTTATTCTATGGGACCAGCATTGCCCTGATAACAAAAGCAGATAAAAACAAAATAAAAGTACAGACCAATATCCCTGATGAACATAGATGCAAAAATTCTCAACAAAATATTGGCAAACTGAATCAACAATACATTAAACACATCATTCACCATGATCAAATGAGACTTATACCAGGGATGCAGTAGTGGTTCAATATTTGCAAATCAATCAATATGATATATCATATTAATAAGAGGAAAGATAAAAACTTCATTTCAGTAGACATAGAAAAAGCACTTGACAAAATACAACATTCATTCATGATAAAAACTCTCAACAAAGTAGGTTTAGAGGGAATAATATACCTCAACATAATAAAGGCCATATATGAAAAACCCAAGCTAACATTGTCCTCGACAGTGAAAAACGAGAGTTTTTCCTATAAGGTCAGGAACATCATAAAGAATGTCCACTCTTACCAGTTTTATTTAACATCATACTGAAAGTCCTAATCACAGCAATCAGAGAAGAGAAGGACACAAAGCCATCCAAATTGGTAAGGAAGAAGTAAGACTGTCACTATTTGCAGATGACATGATCTTATATTTAGAAAACTCTGAAGGCTCCACCAAAAACTATTAGAATTGGTAAATGATTAATAGAGTTGCAGGATACAAAATTAACATGCAGAAATCTGTTGCTTTTATAAACATTAATAGTGAAGTAGGAGAAAGAGAAATTAAGAAAACAGTCCCATTTACAGTTGCACCTGAAGTATGACTGACGTTGTTTTGGTTGATGTTTACATTGGGCTGTACACAGACCCTGAAAACTGTTCCTTGATTCTCTCTTCTTCCTTAACCATCTAGTTCCCAAACTCAGAAAGTTTAGAAAAATAAAGAGGGAAAACACAGAGAATTGCAAAAAGTGATAACTGATAGCCAGACTGCCAAAGGGTCTATTAAAAAAAAAAAAAAGACACAGGGTTCGAAAGAGCATAGAATCACGTGGGCTTTATATAAGCATGTGAATGCATGAGTTATCAATGTAAGTAGGACTCAACTAGGTAAGATATGTTCAAAAGTAGTGGTGCTTTAAACAGTGAATCCCAAATATGTGGCAAATTCCATTTGTGAACCATCTCTTTCAACAGTTTAATTGAGCTATAGTTGAAATGAGTCAGATCTTGATATTGCTTCCTCATTGTACAACCTTGGGCACATTTTCAAACCTCCTTGAGACTCAATTCTAGAATCTGTAAAATAATAGTAAGATATGAATTAACTGGTTTAATAAAATTATTAATAAAAATACCATGTATAATATATCATATGTATATCTACATATAAAATATGTAATATCGTTTTAAACATAAGATAAAACAAAAAAAGATTACATTTTTAGCGAGGTCTGATTTCAAATGCCAACTCCTGGGCCTTTTCATCTTTCCCATTACTAATTGAATGATGAGTGCTGATTTGATTGCTATCTGGTGACCAACATTTAAAATGAAATTTTTGAAGCATAATAAGCAAGAGAATTCATCATATTCTCAAGCTGTGTTCCCCGCACACATCATCCACAGTCAAATATAAGCAGTTTATAACGATAAATGTGGGTGGCATTATCAGTGACAACATTTCTTTTTTCCCTGAAGAAAATTAGGCTCAGAGGAAAAAAGCCCTGCACATTCAATCCCATCACAGCCAGAAAGCTGACAACATCTAAGACAAATTAAATGCTTGTTTAACATAGTTTTCTTTAATCAATATCTCATTACCATGATCTTAATTCTATTCCCTGAAGTTATGAGGCACTTTCTGGAGTCTCTCTTTTTTCTCCTACCATGCCATATAAGAGTGAGAATAACATGTGCAAAGATGTCTATCTGTTGTCAACAATTTCATTTTAATAAGAAGCTTCTTGTTTTCCCATTTTTATTTGACAGGTGGGACTATATATCCCTGGAATTGAAATTAACCTTCTTTACTTTTTTTCTTTTATTAATAAAGACATTTATTGGAGCAGAGTGTAAAGGATTTTATACATAATGAAAACAAGGCATCACATCAATTAAATACTTGGACAAAGCAACCATTTGTTATACAAATTAAAATTCAATGCAGAAGGTACATTTATTTTATTTATTGGGAGCTTACTCTGTGCCAGTGAGGGGAAAAAAACATCAGCCTCCACAATAAATAGAAGTTTGACTTGTTGAAAAGTTCACATCTCAACTAACAAAAAGGTACTTATATTTTACTGCCCAGAACAAACACAGCAACCCCACTATATATCTTTAATGCTTTACTCTGCTAGACAAATAAACCCGGGACTCCTTAGCAGATCCCCAATCTCTCATAGTAATATGTTTTCTTTCAAATGCATTGTATCAATATCTCCTAAATAGTCATCATTTTCTACTTTTGTCTGCAAGATATACCTTTTTCTCTGTTAAGGATATCATGGTCTTCTCTCTCCTCTCTCCCAAGTTCCTCTTTTTCCCTGTTCACTATGAGACAGTTGTCTGAGAGAATCTTAGGTTTTATTCATGTATAAATTATGAATTTTTCAATGTCATGACTGTGGTCATCCAGTGGTTGCCTAGTATGCATTCCCCATCTTTCTTCCTGAAATATTGTTCTTATGAAGGATGAGGACCTTTAAAAAAATTCTGTCTGTGGTCTTACTTCACATAAAATAAACATATCCCTAATGCTTTCCGAATATTATTAATTTCTACAGCAAACATAATAAGGTGTGTATAATACTATCAGTTTTTAAAATGAGACAAATAAGATTTAGCAAGGATAAATAATTTACCAAATATTACACAAATAAGTAATAAAACTAGAAATGTAATGACGTTCTGATTCTTAGAACACAGAATACTTAGAATAGAGAGCCCAGAAATAAAACCACAATCGCATGGTCAGCTAATCTTTGACAAAGGAGGCAAGAATATGCAATAAGAAAAAGAAAGTCTCTTCAACAAATGGTGTTGAGAAAACTGGACCCCTTTCTTACACCATACACAAAAATGAACTCAAAATGGATTAAAGACCTAAATGTGAGATCTGAAACCATAAAAATCCTAAAGAGAGCACAGGCAGTAATTTCTCTGACATCAGTCATAGCAGCGGTTTTCTAGATAGTTCCCCTGAGGCAAGGGAAACAAAAACAAAAATAAACTATTGGGATTACATCAAAATAAAAATCTTCGGTACAGAAAAGGAAACAACAAAATTAAAACCCCACTGAATGAGAAAAGATATATGTAAATGACATATCTGATAAAGGTTTAGTATCCAAAATATATAAAGAAATTATATAATTTAGCACCAAAACAACAAATAATCCAATTAAAAAAATCTCAAATTCGCAGGGCTCAGATTTGCATTAAGTGCCGTTGGACTGTATAATAAGCATCTTTACTTCAGTAGAAAGAGTCATAGAGTAAAACTGCCCAAAGGATGAAAGGCAGATGGAAGCAACATATCTAGTTACAGAGGTCAGCCCTGGGTAGATTAAAAATCTGGGGGTTTAGCCATAAAAAAAAAAAATGGGCAAGAGCCAAGAACAGACCCTACTCTAAAGGCATTCAGATGATGAACAGGCACGTGAAAAGGTACTCAACAAGGGAGCGACTGGGTGGCTTAGTCAGTTTAGTGTCAGCCTTGGGTTCAGGTCATGATCTCTCCAGGTCCTAGGATTGAGCTCCCTGCTCATAAGGGAATCTGCTTCTCCCTTTGCCCTTTCTCTCTGCTCATCCTCTCTCTCTCTTTCTCTCTCTCTCTCAAATAAATGAAATATTAAAAAAAAAATTCTCAACATCAGTAATCATTGGGGAAATAAATGCAAATCAAAAACCACAATGAAATATCACATTGCACCTATCAGAATGGCTAAAATCAGAAAGATGAGAAACCTGTTAGCAAGGGTGTGGAGAAAGAAACCCTAAAAGATATATGCACCCTATGTTTATTGCAACATTATTTACAATAGCCAATTATGGAAGCAGCCCAAGTGTAGATCAATAGGTGAATGGGTAAAGAAGATGTAAGATTATATATATATATTTTTTTTTTCTCAGCCATAAATAAGAATAAAATCTTGTCATTTGCAATGATACAGATGGACCTAGAGTGTATAATGCTGATTGAAATAAGTCAGTCAGAGAAAGACAAATACCATATGATTTCACTCATATGTGTAATTTAAGGAACAAAACAAATGAACAGGGGAAAAGAGACAAACCAAGAAACAGACCCTTAACTATAGAGAACAAATACATGGTTACCAAAAGGAAGGTGGGGGGGGATGGATGAAATAGGGTAAGGGGTTTAAGAGCACTCCTATCATGATAGTACTAAGTGATGTATACAATTGTTGAATCACTGCATTGTACACCTGAAACTTAACATAATGCTATAAATTAATTATACTGGAATTAAAATTTTAAAAATTATTTTAGTATATGTGCTGCCGAAGCAAGCAAAAAATTTTAAAAATTATTTAAAAATAAAATTCAAATAGGAAAAATAAAAATGCCCATTACTTATTTGTAATGCATAGAGAAATTTGTCTGGAGGAGTTTTTTTTGCAGGGAAAGTGACTTTGATAACTGTTAAAGGACAAAGCTGCAAGTATTTTAAGGCAGAAGGAAAAAGCCATTGACCTAAAGAAAAAAAAGTGGACAAAAATGGAGAAAAAGTGAAGAAAAAAATGGAGCAAGCTAGAAAGCTGAGCAATGCTTGAGGACCTGGTGGGTGGAGAGGAAGCCCCTGGTTGACAGAAGGACTAATCAGGAGTTCTGAGGAAAGTATGAAGGACTCCTGAGTTTATGGTGGTGTGGATATACTCTCTGTACATCATCTTCAGTAAATCTTCAGTGATTGTTAAATTGTACTCTAAAGATCTTTTAAGAGAGGTTTTGTTTTGTTTTGTTTTGTTTTAATGAAAGCATGTGGAGAGTTGCCAAGTCCTGTGCAAGCATGGACAAGGACAACAGATGTTGTCTGCAGGGGCAGCCAATTAATGGGTATGGTATCTGCCACTGAAAGACGTGGATAAGAAACTAAGAGAGAAAATGCATAACTCCTATCATTGAGGCCTTAAAATTTAGTTGAAAATTGGAATAAAGATTGATATATCAGTATACCATAGCTGGATTGGTATATCAGTAAAGGAGATGGATCTCTCAGGAAACTTGCAGTGAATTAAAACCATTTAAAAAAATAAATAGCATTTATAATATTTTTAAATTTTAAGTACTTTACATTATTATAATAACAAAAGATGTATAGTTATCTATTTAGAGAAGATTAAAAGATAGTTTCTATGTTGTCCTTATATTACCAGAAACTGAGATATATGTGGACCCCGTTTTGATTTGGGGACATAAAAATTGTTTTCCTAAGACAATAGTACCAGCTAGGATTGTTACACAAGGCCAAAATGGCTAAAATTTTACCATATGAGCATAAAAGAAACCTCAAGTAAGGCCCAACTCAAATTCTCTTCCACTTAAATATATTTATTCTGTTCTCAGGTTTAGTGTTAGCAAAAGTCTAAATGCCTGCTATCTGTAGCATATTCTGTTAGACACCGCAAGGAACAAAGGAAGTAAATGGCAAAAGTTCTTCATTCTACAACATTGCCACGAAAGAAGCATAGCTCCTTAAAGTGCTTCCTGGAGTCATCTAAATGCAGAGTATGTCCAATCTGAGCTCTCCTTGATACCATTCACAGAATATGTGGGACGTGTGATAGGCCTGCTGTCTGTCTAGATCTAAAGAATCTAAAGAAAAAGCAGAAATCTAAAGAAAAACTAACAACACAATGTAATTGTGACAGGGAGCTGACTTTTTTTTTTTTTTTTAAACCAATACACTCTAACATTTACCAGGGTAATAGGAGTATTTTTCTATTATTGTGTGCTCTTTTATATTCTATCATGAGAACACTTTTTCAGGAAATTAGATCTAAAAATATATGGTTATATTTTTCTTTATCACTCTAATGGCAGATTTTGTATCAAAACAGAACATTTAAAAATAATAATAATAATAGATAATAATTTCCTTTGACAAGGGCTATAATGAGAGCATAAAATGGAGGGAGGACAAGTATACATTTATTTTTGTGACAGATATATCAATGCACAGGAAATTGTGGACCATTAATCTATTTGTATGTCAGGCTTTGGTTGGATTATCATGGATCTCAGAAAGTGCCATATCCTCTATCAGTTTCTCTCTCCAGGAGGAAAATTATTTATCTGGTGGAATACGGAAGAATACAAATTGAAAGTGCACATGTAGCATGCTGAACTACATATAGAAGCATTTCTTTCAGCAATTCTGTAAGCACCCATTTTCAAGCATCATATGACACAATTACCATAATTAATTAGCTTTATGGGGCTGTGCTCAGCAGTCACCTGCTTTCAAAAGGAAATTAAAGTCACTGTTTCTGATAAATTAAAGAATCATTATGAATGTGGCTAAAATTATAGACCATAGTGTTCTTATCATGTCAGGTTTTCAACAGAGAAGAAAAGAAACAAATATTTCTAGGGGTCTCTAAACTTTCTGTGGAAAAAAAAGAAAAGAATAGCTAGATGAACTATGCAACTATTTACCAGTCAATGAGATAACCGAAGATCAAGGGTTAGAACTGCCATAAAAACCTTTATGTTTATGCATTTTCAATGCTTGTCATCACATTAATAGTAGAGCTCTTTCCTATGTCAGATAGAAGAGAAATGCAGAACAATGAAAATAGATTATATCTCATTTTTAGTAAACTATGTTTCTAAATAACTTTAAATTTTGAAAAAAATCTTTTAAAATTAACCTGCTTGATTATACATGTTTTGATGTAAGGCAGAGTCTTGGAGAAAAGAAATAACCCAGCATGTTTCACGATTGAGCTTAGCTATAGATAAACTGGGATATTTGCTTAGAAGAGTGAAAAATACTGCACACTGTCTGAGCTCAAGAAGGATAAACCCTAAGTAGGACTACCCTGGACTACCAAAACTAGGAATTGGTGTGGAAAGAGTTTGTGTTATACTCTGTCACATGATACATGTTGATCTTACATATGTAGAAGGTTGAATGGAGGCCCCTGGAAAGGTATGCCCAGGTCCAAATCCCCGAAAGTGATAAAGTTAATATTTGTGAAGAGGGTCTTTGCAGATGGAATCTAGAGATGTGCTCAGCCTGGACTACTGGGTGGTTCTAAGATAATGGCAAATATCCTTACAGTAGAGAAAAGGAAGCCCAGATAGCAGAGAAGGTGGCCATATGAACAGAAGTGGAGACTGGAGTGACGACAGCTACAAGCGAAGGAATGGCAAACGTTGCCAGCAGCTACCAGGAGAAAGACATGGAATGGGTTCTGTCCAGAGCCTTGGGTCAGAGTGAGCCCTGCTGACACCTGCATTTCAGATTTCTGGCCTCTAGAATTGTGAGAGAATACATTTATGATGCTCTACGCCTCTCAGTTTATGGTGATTTGTTACAGCAGCCCTAGGAAACTAACACGCTATATCATCCCCCAAATGAACTGGTAAATAAAAATATGCAAAGAGTAAAAGGAAAGAGGGACATTCCCATTTCTTTATCCATCCAAAACTGTTTGGGTGCTAGTTGTAAAATATGCTGACATCTCAGAAGCTTGGCCAAAAGAGAGGAATGGGAAGCCTGGTTCTGGCAAGATGAGGGAGAAGCTCCAGATGGAAATGGCCTATGGTGAGATGGTCTCTCTTATGTAGTTACTAAATAGAACATCTAATGAGAAAAACAAACTCTGCTTCGGTTTATAAAAATAATATAATTAAAGAAAGCCAATCTGGTGAGAGGGCAGGCAGGCACAGCTGCAGGAGGCTGGGCACACATTGAGGAGAAGAAGACATCTGTTGGCAGAAAACCTGGCAGACTCCTGGGGAAGACCAGAGAGGAATGAAAACAGGCAGATGCTGGCAAATTTCATGAATGGAATCAGCACTGTTGAACCATTGACTCTCAGTTTAGTTCCCCATGCAGTGTGAACAGCATAGTGTTCCCCACTAAGGTGCCATGGGGTTATCGGACTGTTGGAGGGGTTTGAGATGACCTGATGGAATGTGTGAACTGCACCACTTTCTGTTTTGCAATATAACCTCTTCAGGAACTCTTAATGACCTCTTCAGAACTCTGGTTTTTTGTTTGTTTCTTGTTTTTAGAATTTGAAAGTCCTTGGGAAGGCAAAATGGTCTCCATTTTCCTAAATATTTGTGTTCTATTTGGCTGGCAGGGGTAAATAGCAAGATATAGTGTTTTAAATTCTTTCCACAATGTTCAGCATGGTTTAACAGTTGACAGCCAGTCTGATATATCAGGAAGATTACGCTGTGCGAAATATTCTTTCATTTGATAATGACAATTTCATTGCTATTTTATGGAGCAGGTGCCATGGGAGGGGGAAGTCACACTGATGAACTGACATCATTTAGATCTTCCTAATATGATAATTTTCCAGTAATCCTAAAACCTCTGCCCCAGTTCATATCAGATTTTAGCTACAGGACTCAGACTACCCTTCTGGCTACAGTTTTCTGCCTGTAAGTCAGCAGGAGGAATACAAAGGGCAGAGAGCATTCAGTGATATATAGTGAGTAAAATGAAATAGTTTGGCATGGTGACAGGTCTAAAGTCAGCTTTGTCATTCATTTGCTGTTTGGTATAATAGAAGTTTCTTACCTCTACAGAGTCTCAGTTTCCGTGTCAGTCAGGAGCTATAATCTGTGCCCATAATTAATTTATCCACTTATGTGTCAGTGGACGATTGCGTCGCTTCCAGTTTGGGAATACTATGAATAACACTGCAATAAAATCCATATATATTATTTTTGGTGAATATATGTACAGTTTCTGCTGAGTATTTACTTAGGAGAGGAATTACTGGGGTATATTTTATGTTCTTTGAAAATGCAGCTAACCAGTTTTCTTTTTTTTTTTAAAGATTTTATTTATTTATTTGACAGAGAGAGATCACAAGCAGATAGAGAGGCAGGCAGAGAGAGAGAGAGGGAAGCAGGCTCCCTGCTGAGCAGAGAGCCCGATGCGGGACTCGATCCCAGGACCCCGAGATCATGACCTGAGCCGAAGGCAGCGGCTTAACCCACTGAGCCACCCAGGCACCCCTGGCTGACCAGGTTTCTGAAGTAGATATATAAACTTGACTCTTCCAGCTGCATTACTGTAGAGTTCTGTTTGGTCCACGTCCACACCCCCACACAGTGTTGAACATAATCACATATCAGCTACTTATTTTCTCCCTGAAATCTGTTTCTTCCAAAGTCTTGCACATGACAGTAAGTGCCATAGCTGCATTCCACACCTGTGTGTCTGCACTGATTTCTCTCTCTGTACCCAGTGAAGCACAAGACCTGATAATTCTATTTCTAAACATCATTCTAACGTGTCAGCTACTCCCTCTCTCTTCATTGCCGACTTTCTAGTGTAAATAAACACCATTTCTCACTTGGTCTCCTGCAGTAACTCCCCATCCGTCCTAGCTTCCTATTTTCCCTCCTTGTCTCAGCCTCTCCAGTTTATTCATAGAGTAGCCAATGAGGTGTTTTCCAAAGTAAACTGGATTCTTTTATATCCCTGTTTTAAAAACTCTTCATGTAAAATGTCCTATAATTATAATGTTCTTAAGAGTCATTCTTCACACCATTCCTTTTTATGACTGAATAATATTCTACTGTATAATTATACCCCATTTTACTTATCCATTCATCTCTAAATGGACATTTAGATTGTTTACATCTTTTGGCTCTTATAATTAGAGCTGGTTATGAACATTTGTGTACATCATACTCAGGGAAAGAAGCCAGACACAAAAGGCCACACACTATATGATTCTACTTATGTAAGGTATCCAGAATAGGTAAATCTATAGAGAAGGAAAGTAGACTAATAGATTCCAGGGGCTTGGGGGACGAGGAACAGAGAGCAACTGCTTTGTGGGTGTGAGATTTGCCTTCCAGGTGATGAAAAAGTTTTGAAACTAGGTAGTAGAGATAGCTGGACCACATCGCGAATGCACGTTAACTAGTGACTCGCACAACTTTAAAACAGTTACAAGTGGTAGATTTCATGTTCTGTGTATTTCACCACCATGAATTCTATTATACAGATGGTCGAACAACTTCTGTGCACTTTTTTTTTTCTTTTCAGTGTTCCAGAATTCATTGTTTATGCTCCACACCCAGTGCTTCTGTGCACTTATTAAGTGCATGAATTTTATAGCATGTCAGTTATATTCCAATAAGGCTTTTAAAAAATGGGGAGGTTAGCTAGAGGCTGTGACTGTCAGTTGACCTGTGAGTTGGACCCCAGCAATCAGAGGCTCTTCACCTCCTTGCCTGTCCTGGGAGTGTAGGTTCCACTTGGCTTCCCCGCTCCCAGATGCTGCCGCAGGGACGTGGCCTTGAGATGGCCATGTGGTGCTAGGACTGAACACATGACTGAACCCAGTTAAGGCCTCTCTGTGAGTTTTTATGATTGGTGGGCAAGTGTGGAGGCCTACTTGACTTGAAGGTGCTCAAGGCAAGCCCTGTAAGTTCTAGCTCTGCCTCTTTCTTCAGTCTCCTCTTGCCCTCTGTGAATGGAGACCAGTTTCAGGTTGCACCTGCCATGCCCCCAAGGAACTTGCAAACCCACAAAACCCTTCATATAATTTCCATTTTGCTTTCGCTAAATTCTAAATTTCTCGTCTTGAATAATCTGACTCCTTTGGAGCTGTCCTCATGGGGAGCCCTTCTCTTCCAATTAAGTCACATCCAGACATTTTTACCTTCTTTTAGTTCCTACAACACACTGTCACTTCCTTACTCAGCCCCTCTGTACTTGCCATTTCCTCTGCATGGAATACCATCCTTCTCTTCTCCCCCGTAGCTGAATTCTTCTCATTCTTTACATTTTACTTTAAATTTTATCTTCCCCTCACCCTATACAAGTAGCCCTCAGGTTATGCCTTCTGAGCTCACAGTCATTCAATGTGTTCTATCCTTACTCCTGTCCATTTCATCTATACCTCACCCCAATTTATTTATAATAACTGATTTATTTATTTACCTGTTTCACATCTGTTGCCACCCCACTGGAGTGTAAGCCCCATAAGAGTGGGGAAGGTGTCTACTTCATTTACCACTAACAGTGTCTGGTACACAATAATTGCTTAAAAAAACATGTATTGAGCAAAACATTCAATTATTATTGCATGCCTCTCACTGGTCTGCATTGGAAGTTCACATTTCTGTAGACTCTCAGAATAAAGGTACTTGAGACACTTATGTGGAGAATTCTTATTCTGCCTGATCCATACAGAATTCCAGCAACTTTTTTTTTTAAGAGATGAATGAGTGAATAAATTAACATTGAAATGTATGCTGAGTATCTTAGGTTTTTAAATTTTAAATGTAAAATATATCAAGAGTAATACTTTTAGTTTACTTTCTTAATATTTGAAAAATTTATTCTCTGTATATATTCATTGTATATTATAAATAATCATAGATGTAATCAGTGTTTTCAACCTAAGTCAAGTTTCATATGGCCAAGCTTTGTAACTACTTAAATTATGGAGACAAGGTAAATTTTAATTTTGATATTTTTACAATTAGATTAATTTACAGTTAGACTAATTATAACTAGGCTAATTATAAAAATGGCTAAGTATAAAGATAAATGGATTATAATAGCTATCAGCCATTTTCTAGGTGTGTGGGAAATCCCTTAGTTTCTCTGTGACTCACTGTTTTCATCTATTTTAAGCAAATATTGGGTTAACTGAATGTTATGTTCTCTTTGAGTTCCTTTTTCACACAGAAATTCCTTCTACAGATCTGCTCATTGGTTGCTATTCACTCTATTTCATTCTGCCACTTCTATAAAAATAAATTTTAAAATGAGCCACCAGACCATATTTCAATTCTAATGGGAGTTATATTTTTGTTTGTACAATTCCTTTTTATTACAAGTTTAAATTATTTTTTAAAAAGTTATCTACCAAATCACAATCATATCTTAATACAGCTGGTTGTCTAGCAGTCCTTGCCATTTCATTTTGCACGGAGAGATACAGTTCAAATTGAGCCTGGGAATTTATACACACCGGTAATTAGTTGAGCCTTGTAAATTGCCGATTTTCTCTCCTTGTAAGGCATCGCAGAGATTTTGTGTCAAGACATGAAACAATATAATATGTCAAGATTTGGGAAAATATATGCCAAACTGTGATGGCTTAGTTGAAAACACAGCTGGTTGGGGAAGAACCAAAATTATAGGATGCAAGTAACACATGTAGTGTGTTTGGAATGTCTCTAAAGATACCCATACAGTCTGCAGATTTTCCTTCCTGTGGGTAAGTTTAAGATGAAGCAGCCAGGAATATTTGGTAGTATTACCCCATTACTTTGGGAACTAATTAATGACAGAAAAGAAAAATAGGAGGACTTCTTGGAAGTGACAAAACGAATGTAAATTATCATGAATAGATTGAAAACATTGATCGAAAGTATTGGAAAAATTCATGTTGGTGCTATACCTCAGATATGCATTGTCTTTTTTTTTTTTTCCTTTCTAAGCTTTAGTATTCTAGCCATGCTGCCTTTTAAGGAGCCTTTATGATTGTTAGCAGAGTTCGTGTCTTTTCTCCAAATGTCATTACTTGGGGAAAGCATGCAAAGCCATGTAAAACCTTGTCTAGTTACTTCATGTTTGTGAGACACTTCCCTCATGTGACTGCAGTCTCTCTCGGGCGAAAGTGGGTGCCTCGTGCAAAGATAAATACTTACTGCTTCTTGTCAGGTTAATTCAATTACACAGATATTCATTCTGTGTCCCAACACAGGCTACTACAAAAATTAGGCATAGACACAGATGTTTCTATCTCAGAAGGGTAGCTCAGTGCTCTTCCACATTGGATAACACTTGCCTGTTTTTAAATCTTGTCATATAAAGTGGAAACGCTGGGTTTTGAAGGTCTGTGGGGTAGTGCTAGAATGCATCTGTGAAAAGCAACCTGGTGCTCTTACCACTTCCTAGGAAGGAGTTTAGAATAGACTGATCTGCATGGGGCAGGGACTGGTCTGTAACAAAATGAAAAACCTAGTAGCCGAGAGCCACAGGGAGAACTGAAAAATCAGTGGAATATTTTAGTATCTTCATTAATGAAGACACAGATTTTACTACAGTGCTTTAAAAGTCATTTTAACAAAACCACCTTCTTAATCCATTAGTGATAAAAGCTAAGCAACGCTGAGAAATCCTTATCCTATGTGGGCAGAAAGTAAAAATATCGATCATTATTATATTCTGGATTCTGGGTAAAGCATGTCACATAAACATTGTCATTTTGATCTTGTAACACACTTAGAGTGATAAGTTTTATCCCCTCATTTTACATAAGGTGGAACTTGGGCTCAAAGACAAAATGTCTGTTTCAATGTCATGGAACAAAAAAGTAGCTGAGACCTTAGTAAAGGATGTTCTATGGGACCTTCTTTCCTAGTTCTCTTTGCTATCACGTACAGTACTATGAAATGGAGTGGTATGTGTTAATATTCCTGCAACAAATTGTTAAATATAACTTAGAAAAATGTATAGTATTCTATATTTTTAGCTAGTGTGCTTATTGAAATTTTAACAGTTGCTACATAAAAATAGTGAATGCCATTATGTTTTCCTCCAGCAGAAAAACAATGAAGAAAAACTATACAATTTAATTTTACGTTTGAAGTAAAGGCTAATCACAGTAGCCCATAAAGTTATTCTCTGGAAAGTTGTTCTGTAAAACAAATGTTACTGATTTTAATTAGAGTACATGTATGCACAATTTCACATTTAATGCTGAAACGGGAAATTAAAGAATTCAATCTCATTGGCCTTAAGTCAATTCAGAATGAAAAAGTAACTTCTTACTCAGAGCTTATGCAGTAAACACAGCTTTAAAGTTCTGTCTTTGAATTTCAGGCCAGTCATTTTTTAAAATCATTTAGAAGATTCTATTTTTCACCAAGGTCCCTTCTATCTATACCCTTCTTCCTCTGCCATTTTGTTTCCCGCGAGGAGACAATGCCAATGTGCAAATAGAAAGTTTTCAAAGGGCCAGACACAAATGTAATAAGAAGAAGCTCTCAAAAGGGTACCTTGTAAAGGTTTTCCTTGTAAAGATGTTTTTGAGTAATTTTTATTCTCGATAGCTGCATCACCTCATTCATAATGCACATGGCATTTTACTCTAATACCCTTTCTCTCTAATAACCACTGCAGAGCACTTTCCTGCTTAGCTTTCATCAACAATGGATCTGGTTACCTAGGAGAGCTGCTTGTACTCAAAGGACCTAAAATAAAATGTAACGGAAATATAATAAAAGTTAGTTAAGTATCCTAATGATCAAGTCTCTCATCTTTGGTATATGTTGGATAAACTGATCCATCAAGGAATAGAAAGAAAACATAGCACCTCTTTGGAGAGAGACATTTAATTACTCTACAGTGCCTGCAGGAAAAAATGCACATTTCTCCCAAAGTTCTCTTTAGGGTCCTCACGTCAAATTCACTTCTCTCTGGGATTTGCACCCCCGTAGTTGACAAGCTAGGACTACAGACTAGGTCAGAGTAGGTCAGAAGTGTTAATAGTGGAGTGGAGCTTCAAGGGTATTTTTGTTTTTGTTTTTGACGTGTTGTTTTTTGTTTAAATTTGTTGTTTTTTCTGTTTGTATGTTGGTTTTTCAAAGTAGAGGCTGAGCAACAGGACAAAGAAAGTTTGGAGCAATCTTCCTCAGAAGGCTGTGGTGTGGAAACACCAGGCTGAGAGAGTGAATAAATGAAAGTATTGGGAAGCTTGAAAATAAAGCTGAAGTTGGAAGCCATTTATGAAGTAGTCAGTTGGACTGTCACACGGAAAGATTTAGGACAGGAATTACCCTTTCTGTGCATTTCACAAGTCTCTGTTTTCTCTCTCTCGTTCATGAAAGACTCTGTCCACTGCTCATACAGCCATTCTCCATGGAGGTCAGATGCTGCAACTCACCTCTCTGCTCTGAACACCGATGGCGTAGTCTTGCCAGGAAAGTTGAAATTGAGCTAGTAGAGCTGGAAAGTGGGAGGTGGATAAAACAAAACAATTAAAATTGGCGACTCTCAGCCTAAGTATTGAAAACCCATAAATTTTCTTTTTATCTGAGAGACCACATTACTTATAGTGAAGAAACCAGATCCTAGAGCCAGGCTGGGTTTGCATCCTACCTTTGCCACGGCCTACCTATCTGACTTTGTCATAATTACATTTCTGTGCCTAAAATGCGGCAACAGTAATACCAATTATGAGGTTGTTATGAGCACTGAATGAGTTGACAGAAATAGAAAAGCACTATTAATGACAGAGCTTTTCCTTGCTTCAGATCTGATGACCTTCCTCTAGCCCTAGCAGAAATTAACTCTTATAAAGGGAAAATAGAGTCAAATTGTTCCCAGCTTCTATCAGACATATGAAAAAATGTTCATCATCAATATCCATCAGGGAGATTCAAATTAAAACAACATTGAGATACCACCTGACACCAGTTAGAAAGGCCAAAATTAGCAAGCAGGAAACAACGTGTGTTGGAGAGGATGTGGAGAAAGAGGATCCCTCTTACACTGTTGGTGGGAATGCAAGTTGGTGCAGCCACTTTGGAGAACAGTGTGGAGATTCCTGAAGAAATTAAGAATAGAGCTTCCCTATGATCCTGCAATTGCACTGCTGGGTATTTACCCCAAAGATACAGATGTAGTGGAAAGAAGGGCCATCTGTACCCCAATGTTTATAGCAGCAATGGCCACGGTCGCCAAACTGTGGAAAGAACCAAGATGTCCTTCAACGGATGAATGGATAAGGAAGATGTGGTCCATATACACTATGGAGTATTATGCCTCCATCAGAAAGGATGAATACCCAACTTTTGTAGCAACATGGACGGGACTGGAAGAGATTATGCTGAGCGAAATTAAGTCAAGCAGAGAGAGTCAAGTATCATATGGTCTCACTTATTTGTGGAGCATAACAAATAACATGGAGGACATGGGGAGATGGAGAGGAGAGGGAGTTGAGGGAAACTGGAAGGGGAGATGAACCATGAGAGACTATGGACTCTGAAAAACAACCAGAGGGTTTTGAAGGGGCGGGGGGGTGAGAGGTTGAGGAACCAGGTGGTGGGTAATAGGGAGGGCACGTACTGCATGGAGCACTGGGTGTGATGCCAAAACAATGAACACTGTTATGCTGTCAATAAACAAATAAAAAAATAATAATAAAATTTAAAAAAAAGAAAAAAAATTGTTCCCAGCTTCATTAACTTCCCTTTCTTTTCCAAACCTCTGTTCTTGTCAAAAAAAATTTTTTTAATAGAATCCCTAACATGCCTTTAGATTGTGTGATAGTTAGTTCTATGTGTCAGATAGGGAGGCTGTAATACCCAGTTATTTAATCAAGCACTCTTTCAGGTCTCTGTGAAGGTATATTTAGATGCAGCTAACATCTACAATCAGTTGCCTGAAAGTGGGGAAACTCAGACCTGGTTTCCTGGTTTTATATGACATCCAGGTCCCATCTGAAAGTAGACAGCTCAAGCAGTATGGCTAGATGTTCATATTGCTCAGATAGAGAAATGCCCAGAAATATACCTTTATATCGATTCATGAGCTGTGATGATGATTTCACTGGATGTCATTCATTTTACTTACACTCATGCTATATACACCCCAGTAATACATCAAAACTGGTATTTTTTATATACTTATCTTTCAAGTCCTTTAAAAATAAGAAAATGAAAATATTTTATTTTGCCTTTATTTTTTCTTTGACACTTTTTTTGTTTCTTATATATATCTCAGTTCCTGTTCTATATCATTTTTTTCTGCCTAAAGTGCTTCTTTTTAAGATTTCTTGCAAGAAAGTTTTAGTGATGATTAATCCTCAGGCTGTGTGTGTGTGTGTGTGTGTGTGTGCACACATGTGTACTCACACATACACCAGATAATGACTATGTTTCTTTCACTGTTGAAGGAATTTTGTTAAATATAGAAGTCGAGGTTTTTCTTTTGTTTTGTTTTGTATTTATACTGCTTTTTGTTCTCTGAGAATACTAAGCCTGTGGTTTGGTGGCTGTAATTAATTGTGGAAAGCTCTTGGCCATTATTATTTCAAGTATTGCTTCCACTCAATTCTTTCTTCTTCTTCTCTCATATTTTAATTATGTGCCTATTACACCTTTTGAAATTCTCCCACAGTTCTTGGGACGTTTCTATTGAACTATCTTCAAGATGTCTGACACTTGTTTCCAGTATATCCAATATACTGATGAGCCCTCAAAGGCCTTCTTCAGTTATGTTTCAGGCTTTTCCCCTAACATTTTGATTCTTTGTTACAATTTCTGTCTCTCTGTTTATATTACCTGTATGTTTTTGAAAGTTGTCTACTTTTTTCCTTTTTGAGTTCTGAATGTATTAATCATAGTTAATTAAAATTTTATCGGATAATTTTTTTTTTTTTTTTTTTTTTTTTTTACAACTTTCCATATATTTTGTTTTCTATTATGTTTGTTAAGAACCTTTTGTAATTTTCTCCATAAGATTTTACACATACATATTTTAAAATTAATTTATAAAAATCTTATTTTTTTGCTATTATGACTATACTTTTGTTACATTATTATTGCTATACACACATTTTTTTTTATATATTTTTTTTTTTTTTTTTTTTTTTTCTCATTTTATTTATTTTTTCAGCGTAACAGTATTCATTCTTTTTGCACAACACCCAGTGCTCCATGCAAAACGTGCCCTCCCCATTACCCACCACCTGTTCCCCCAACCTCCCACCCCTGACCCTTCAAAACCCTCAGGTTGCCCCAACCTCCGACCCCTGATCGGATAATTTAAAAATCTGTATTATATCTTAGTCTAGTTCTCTTTTTTTTTTTCATTTTATTTTATTTTATTTCTTTTCAGTGTTCCGGCATTCATTGTTTATGCACCGCACCCAGTGCTCCATGCAATATGTGCCCTCCATAATACCCACCACCTGGCTCACCGATCCCTCCATCTCTCTCCCCTCCAAAACCCTCAGTTTGTTTCTCAGAGTCCACAGTCTCTTGGTTTGTCTCCCCCTCCAATTTCCCCCAACTCACTTCTCTCCAACTCCCATTGTTCTCCATGTTACTCCTTATGCTCCACAAGTAAGTGAAACCATATGATACTTGATTCTTTCTGCTTGATCTATTTCACTCAGCATAATCTCCTCCAGTCCCATCCATGTTGATACAAAAGTTGGGTATTCATCCTTTCTGATGGAGGCATAATATTTCACTGTATATATGGACTATATCTTCTTTATCCGTTCATCCATTGAAGGGCATCTTGGCTCTTTCCACAGTTTGGCGACTGTAGCCATTGCTGCTATAAACATTGGGGTACAGATGGCTCTTCTTTTCACTACATCAGTATCTTTTGGGTAAATACCCAGGAGTGCAATTGCAGGGTCATAGGGAAGCTCTATTTTTAATTTCTTAAGGAATCTCCACACTGTTCTCCAAAGTGGCTGCACCAACTTGCATTCCCACCAACAGGGTAAGAGGCTTCTCCTTTCTCCACATCCTCTCCAACACACGTTGTTTACTGTCTTGTTAATTTTGGCCATTTTAACTTGTGTGAGGTGGTATCTCAATGTGGTTTTCGTTTGAATCTCCCTGATGGCTAATGATGATGAACATTTTTTTATGTGTCTGTTAGCCGTTTGTTTGTCTTCTTTGGAGAAGTGTCTGTTCATGTCTTCTGCCCATTGAATCTAGTTCTGATATTGATTTTCTCATTTGTACTATAGGTTTCTTTTTCCTTTTCTTAAATTATTGTTACTTGACATGCTTTGTGATTTTTTGGTTGTAAGTCAGACGTCTTGTACTGAGTATTAGGAACTGAGGTAAATAGGCCTTTAGGGTAAGGCTGTGTTAATCCAAGCTAGAAGTTGGGTTGTATTTAATATTCTATGTAGTAATAGGTGCCAGAAGCTTCAGATTCTTCTGATACTTTTGTTTTTATCTCGGCCATCGACTTTAGGCTTCCTAAGAACTCATCCTCAGAGAGACTGTGTCTTGAAGCTCTTTTAGGTTTACACTAGTGTTCTTGAGTGGAGTCCTGTTGGTATAGAGGCAATGTGTGTGTGTGTGTGTGTGAGAGAGAGAGAGAGAGAGAGAGAGAGTATTCTCTAATCTTAATGATTAACTCTTAGTTTTTCAGTGGGCCTGGACCTCAGGACTGTGACCTACACCAGTGGAATAGCCCCCTTCATTCTCTTAGTAAGAAAGGAAAGCTATAAGAACCTGGAAGAGGGGGTAGCAGCAAAGGGGTAGGTTGTTCTTTCCCATGTAGGAAAAAACTCTGATAAAGACTTTGTTGTGAAGAATGCTTTGTGCATTAAAAAAAAAAAAAAAAAATTACTCTTCTTCATCCTCAGCCAGAGCCAAAAAGGTATCTTTCTAATATCTACATCATAGAAACCTGATGGGGTTCATGGATGAAGACCATAAAGTTTGGGGGCCCATAAGACAGCACCTCTGGAGGTTCTTTTTTTTTTTTTTCCAGTATCTTACTCTCACTAGGCCACACTTGGCCTCCAGCAGTCATTCAGCAGCATTCAGAATTACTATTTTTTTCCCCCTTAGGAGGTTTTCTCTCTAAGAACTCCTATTCCAGGTAAGCAGATCTTGTCTATGACTGCCTGGATTCACCACTCTCTCTAGATTCAGTGTGGGAATTTGTTTTGTTAATTCAGTCCTCTGCTCCAAGAAAAGTTTTTACTGTTTGAATATTTCTGCTGTTTTCTTATAAGAATGGCAGTGACAACTTCTAAGCTCTTTACATGTCAGAGCTAAAACTGAAAGATTCTTCATTTCTATCAGTAACTGAATGGTACCAGAAAATATAGTATAAAAATTTAAAACTTGCTCAAGAATTCTTTCTTGGTCATCGGCTCTGGACCTCAGCCCACCGAACCTCACCTAGGTTCTAAAACTTCATCATATAGCACCCAACGTGGGTCTGTGAGTCTTTACATTTGGACTCTGTGCTTCGGTGCAAAATTGGATAGCATTGGAAACTGGCTATTTTACCAAGGCTTTGACTGGAATGTCATATTTGAAAAGACTCAGATATGACCAGACAGCTTAAAGGAACTAAGGTTGACTTTATGAAACCTGGAGCCATAAAGCCCCTTGGGACTGTTGGCCTGATACCTTGCTTACAGAGTTCCCAGCAACCTCACCAGGAACCCAGTGAACAAACCAACGTGACTTCGTACTCCTGTGAGCCCATAGAAGACCTCAAACTTCTCTTCAAACAAAAATGAAGTGTTTCTCTACTTGGTGCCAAGATTTCATTGCTGCAATGACTTCACAGCGACAGATGATCCTTACCATACACAAAGACACTTCTTCACTGTCAGCGCTGGATTCAGCTGCCTCCACCTTCCGTAACTCCCCTATACGTTCCTCCACTGATCAATGTTGACCCAGGTAGGTAGGGACAGCTCTACGCCCCTATTCAGCAGGAAGAAGTTACAGAAGATGAGACCTTCCACCTTCAACTACCTTAAAGATTTAAGGGTCAAAATTGTTCAGGGGGGAATGACGAGGGAGCAGGAGGCTGGCTGAGGACAAAGCAAAAGCTGGCACCTTGCACCCCCTCTCCACCACCCGCTCCCCTCGGTAATATGTGTAGCATTCCTCAGGCACCCCTGACCACCATAAACGGGAAACAAATAGTAAACTTGCCGGCAGGACAGGAATCTCCCAACTATCTTGATGTTAATGGCTTGCCAAAAGACCACATTGATCAAGCCTGAAGACCTCTGGGATACTCCCAGCACCTTGTAGGCCCTCTTTAGCATATGAAAACTCCATTGAAACCTCCCTTCCCTGACCTTCCCCCAACCACAGGGTACATAACCTGCCATCCCTCCCACCTGGGGCAGCAGCTCTTTCTGCCCAGGGGTCCTGTCCCCGCGCTTTAATAAACCACCATTTTGCACCAAAAAAAAAAAAAAAAAAAAAAAAATTAAAACTTATAAGAACAGAGAGATTATGATCCATATACTTGAAGGGATGAAAGGAAGAAGATCCCATAAAGTTTTATAGTGAAACTTCTCAATAGGAGTCATGATTTTCTGTGGATGGTAAAACCAGAGATATGACACAGTAAGAAAGTTAGGTAAATAAAAACTCCTATATCATCCTTTTTTTCAAACTGATCAACTGTGGTTTCCCATTATCCACTTTATTGTCAGACAGCAAGCTGGAGAAAGACAAAGTTCTGGCAAATGGAAGATATCCAGCCTGTTATTCTTATTGCCAGCCCCATATGGTAATAATGGTGACAATCATCTACAGCAAGATGATGATGATAGGAACAATATTAAGGAGGAAAAACCTAGTTACTGTGGGGAATTTTCAGAAGAAAGGAGTCTCTGTGCATTGAAGACCACCTTTTTCATGTCCAGTAAATCTTCAGAGGGTAGTGTTTTGTTTTTTTTTTTTTTTTAAGATTTTATTTATTGAGAAAAAGAGAACGCATAGAGGGATAGGGAGAAGCAAACTCCCCACTGAGCAGAGAGTCCAACGTGAGGCTCGATCCCAAGACCCTGAGCTGAGACAGATGTTTAACCGACTAAGCCACACTGGTGCCCCCAATTTTTGGGGTTTTGAAGAAGTAAAGAAATTATAACTATATTAGAGAAGGCAAACAAATCAGGGGGAAAATCCCCTTGAAAGCAGAAACATGCCTGAGTTCTTCCATTTTCAGGATTAATTCCTGTGTTCTTCCCCTACTTACAGTGCCTTCACATAGTATCTCCTGTGCTCCCTTTTTCCCATGCTTTGGAGTTTTCTTGAGATACTATTTTTTCCTTTAAGAATAATTTCTAATAGGAATTGCTCTAATTTTTCTGAATTTCCAAAGCACATTTTGATTCTCTCACATAGATTTCAGTACATTCTGTCAGACATTATTGGGTTTTATGTGTGGTTTTCTTTATTCATTAATATATTAACACATCAGTTATTAATTAAGTTAAGGCATGGGTAAGTGAAACCACATAAAACAATATAAATTGCTAAAAACTTGTCATAGTTTGTGGTAGAAGAAAAAGTTGCAAAAATAATAATGGCCAATTAATAAAAGGCTATGACAGGCACCCTAAGCAAAAGAGTTTGGATTATTTTCTGCCATCTTAAGTGACTGTAAAATAAAAAGTAATGGTGTGTCCTAATTTGACCTAAGAGATTTTGTAGTAACTTAGAGTATATATTGTCTTCCTTCATTCTTAAGTTCCTCTAAATATTCTATATACTGATAAATTATTGTTAGATTGATAAATATGTGAATTAACATTTTCCACGAGAAAACAAAACAGACCCCAAAGACTAAATGTGCCATGGTAACGTAGCTGGGTGATGGTAGAGATCATGCTCTGATTCCTAGTCTAGAACTCCGTGTTACAACACAATGTGGTTTCCCCATGCTTTTTCTATCACTGTTCTCTATCCATGTTTGGTTCCATGGTATCATCAACTATTATAATTTCATGGTACAATGCTTAACACCTGCTCTCTGCTAGACCATGCATATAAGCATATTTTCCCTGCCAAATGAGTCACAAATGATTAATTGACGTTAGGGAGATAATTTTAGTGGATGAGGGGAACAAAGCATTAGTTCTTATTTACATTCAGCCAAACCTGAAACATTCCATCTAGTGCACATTCATGAAAGAGGACACTGTGTAAATTACCCACCCCCATAACAAAATAATCTGGAGTAGAGGAAGAATAAGTTTAAAGTTAGGAGAGTAATGTGTAAGATCTCTACTTAGAAATCTTTTTTTTTTAAATATTTTATTTATTTGATAGAGAGAAATCACAACTAGGCAGAGAGGCAGGCAGAGAGAGAGGAGGAAGCAGGCTCCCCACGGAGCAGAGAGCCCGATGCGGGGCTTGATCCCAGGACCCTGGGATCATGACCAGAGCCTAAGGCAGAGGCTTTAACCCACTGAGCCACCCAGGCACCCCTCTACTTAGAAATCTTATATCTGGAACCTTAGTAATTTGGTTCTCTCGGGTATCATATTAATACTTTAGATCAGAATTTCCCAAACTTTCTCTGCTCAAGGTACCTTTGGTATCTCAGTTATTTTTCATAGTGACCCTGAGCCAATAGAAATAACTGAGAGCACTAAGGCCTTTTGAAAAAATTAATACATATAAAATAGAAGAAATTAGCCACAAATATTGTTACTAAAGGCACATGTGTGCCTATTTATCACTGCACAACTTCTCAAACCTCAGAATCAGATTGACTAAAGTCATTCTAATTTGCTGTTTCTAGTTAATTTTCATGTAGTACTTGCCTGTGATCACAGTCGCTAACAAAACTCGGCTTTGAAAACTATGACACTATATCAGAAACTAATGGTGTATTATATGTTGGCTAATTGAACATAATAAAAAAATTCTAAAAAGAAAACTATGGCATAATTGAAGTGAATGCAACACCATCTAATATAGACACTGCACAGTTCCCTCAGTGCTATCAAATGTCTAGTATCACTGTGCATCCATGAAAATTTAAAATTTCAGTCCCCTTCCCATTCAGTTTTCCCTCCCTTCTCTTGTGGTCCTCCACACTTAAATAAATAAAGAAAGAAACTCTTACCAACCAAACTGCCCTCTGAGAGAATGTCCCGTGACAAGTTTGATAAAACAGATGCTATCCAACTCATTTTAAATGTCAAACCATCAACAGATTGAACCAATATTTCCCGTAAGTACCATGTGATAAATTGAAATTTCATTCAAATATAAAAAAATATTAGTACCCTTTAGCATCCCTGTGAATTCACCATGATGTTTCTGGAGTTTCCGGAGGAAACTTGTCACCCATCTTAGAAACTAAAATCTTAGATTATTGTACAATTTATTATCTATTGGAGAATTTCCTTTAGAAGCAAAAACTTTTCTTACACTTTTCTAGCAGTCAGAATAAGATTCTAAAGTAATAAAACCATGAATATAACATCTGTACATAATTTTTCCATGTGGCAAACACCCTTGATTGTCTGGTGATAATAGAGCAGAGTTTGCTAGGCCAGAATTTGGGGAAAATGTGTTCTCTTTAATGTTCTATCAATAACTTACTGTGAATATCTGCAGAAATATTGGTGAAGGTTGTTAGTGTTTCTATACCTCAATTTTTATTTTCCATTGGTATGACAGAGGAAGTTATTTCTGCTTACCACCAGAAAAAGTCATTTCTTAAGTTAACTGAAGAATCCATATGAATGCACATTGACATAAAATATATGATGTACAGGTGATCAGATGATAGTATAAACAGTAATTACAAGTTGATAAATGACCCACTTAAGCTAAGGAAGTAACTCTTTGTCATGGTTTTCTCATTGTGATTCTATGTATTTTATACACTAGAAGATAAATTCATGTATATCAAATAAAAATCTTGCTCCTACTCCTACTTTGACCAGTTTATAAACAGAATTTTAGAAATTTTATTTACTTAAAAATTTTAAATTTTAATTAAATAAATTTGATACCTAAATGTGTTCTAAAATTTAAAATACAAATGAATAAAAGCTCTCCTCTATCTCTGCACATTTGTACTAACTGCTGTCTACAGACATAATAATCATTGTTAACAATTTAACATTAATAAAATATATATTTTATATATTTATAACAATAAAATATGTAATGTTAATGTAATATACTTCCATTTTTTTTAATAAAGGGATTTCTTTTTTTTTTAAGATTTTATTTATTTATTTGACAGAGAGATCACAAGTAGGCAGAGAGGCAGGCAGAGAGAGAAGGGGAAGCAGTCTCCCTGCTGAGCAGAGAGCCCGATGTGGGGCTTGATCCCAGGACCCTGAGCTCATGCCTGAGCCAAAGGCAGAGACTTAACCCCCTGAATCACCCAGGTGCCCCAACTTCCATATTTTTTAATGAACTAAATAAATATTAATCAGGGTTATCCAGAAAAACAAACACTAGGAGATAGATATATATATATATATATAGCTATAGGAGATATATATATAGATATATAGATATATATATATCTCCTATATATATATATATATATGAGAAAAAAGTTATTGTGGGATTTAATTATTGATATATATTATTGAAACTCCCAGAAAGGGAACATTAATATGTCATTTCAACAAAAGTGAAAGAGAGTATGTATTTTTCTACCTTATTACTGTCACTGAGTTTTACAGATGTTTCTTAAAATGTTAAAACATTATCTTTCTACTATTTGAATTTGTGTCCCACTGATTACCAATGAAAGTAAACTTCTTATAACATGTTTATTAACCTTTTACATTTTTTCTTGAATTAATGCAAATTTTCTGAACATTAAGAATGAGAAACATGGAATGACAGATGGAGTAATATGAGAAACACATGTGGCAAATGGGTGTGACTTTAAACTCTATATAAGAGTTAGTTTTTTCAGCAGAAATAAATAATTGATTCAATCATGTGAACCACTTTTTAAAACATCGCCTTACTTTCTGGGTCTTATTAAATCCCAGTACCTTCCCCTCTCTCTTGACCCTTCAAGGGAATACTGCTTCTTCCGGAGTATTCTTTTTTTTTTTTTTTTTAATTAATTAATTTATTTTTTCAGCATAACAGTATTCATTGTTTTTGCACAACACCCAGTGCCCCAATACGTGCCCTCCCTATTACCCACCACCTGGTTCCCCCAACCTCCCACCCCCGCCCCTTCAAAATCCTCAGGTTGTTTTTCAGAGTCCGTAGTCTCTTATGGTTCGCCTCCCCTTCCAATTTCCCTCAACTTCCTTCTCCTTTCCATCTCCCAATGTCCTCCATGTCATTTGTTATGCTCCACAAACAAGTGAAACCATACGATACTTGACTCTCTCTGCTTAACTTATTTCACTCAGCATAATCACTTTCCAGTCCCGTCCATGTTGCTACAGAAGTTGGGTATTCCGGAGTATTCTTAAATGTGGGCCTTTTCTTTTCTTATTCCTCATAATCTGGAGGTGGGATCAGGTATGCTCCTCATCACATTCAATCTATTATCTTCCCCTTTTCTTTCAAAACACCTAGTTTTGGTAATGTTCCTTCCTCACCCCTAGAAACACCCAGATTTAAATTTTAGGTCATCTCTTCTTCTTGCAAATATCTGTAGACACTGTTTTTTCTTTTCACACCCTTAAGATGTTATGTCCCAATGTGATCACTGTCCAACATTGCTGCTTTTGTAATTCTTGATGATTTAAATACTGACATAGATAATTCACCTAGCAATCACATTTAAACCTACATTTTATCCTTATAAATACATGCAAATGTTCCATGATTTCATTTTCAGGCATGCTGCCCTCTGCCTTTTCTTTCCACACTGCACATGCTCTAGAATCCCAACACCAATGACTAAAACCCCAAATGCATTGATCTACTTGGGTTCTCACTGTTACTTCTTTATTTAATGCCTTCATGTCTATTTTTACCCAGCCTTGATTCCATGGTAAACCACTGTGATCAATCCCTTGCTTGGGTCTTCAGGTCCCATGCTCCCCAGCAGCTTTATTATATTCACTTGGTTGTACTACCACTTTGTTCCCTCTGTGTCTGCCTTATACCTGGGTCCACCTACCTGAACATAATGCTGTAAAATACACCATCCTATTGACTGATTGTACTGAAAATCATGTTTACTAGCTTCCATGTGCCTCCACTGCTGCTCAACAACTGTATTATATTTTTCCATTTTATGTTCACTCTGCCATTCTTCTAGGTGATCGTCTCAGACACTGTCCTATCTTCTGAAATCCCTGGCAGCTACACCCTAGATGAAGGTGTCCTATTTTTCTGAAGAAATTGTAGCAGTTTAAAGAGAACTTCCATACTTTGCATCATTTCAACCCACTTGATTGTGTTTGTGGGGATACAGTGGATCCTATTCTTACTAGTTTCCTCACGTGTATCACTCCATCAAGGCGCCTGGGTGGCTCAGTGGGTTAAAGCCTCTGCCTTCCGCTCAGGTCATGATCCCAGGGTCCTGGGATCGAGCCCCGCATCAGGCTCTCTGCTCAGCATGGAGCCTGCTTCCCTTCCTCTCTCTCTGCCTGCCTCTCTGCCTACTTGTGATCTCTCTCTGTCAAATAAATAAATAAAATCTTTCAAAAAAAAAAAAAGATTTACCTTTCTTTCATTATCTTTAGGCATGTGCATGATCTTAGTGTTTGAAACTGATGTTTTTTTTCTAATCTTAAAACAAAAAGAGAAATCAAGTCTCCTGTATCATGTTTCCTTCTTTATATACAAAACGTTTTTTTACCCCCTTTACAACAAAAGCCCTTGGAAGACTCATCCAAATTCATTTATTCTAATTCTTCTCTTCCTATTATTATTTGGGCCCATTTCACTAGACCTATTGTTCCTATCACTGTACCAGAATTGCTTCCCCAAGGTCAGCAATGAGTTCTTAATTACTAAATATATCAGTCACTTCTTACTGTTCATCTTGCTTAATCTAGCTGCAACCTTTTCCTCTCTGATCTAGAACATATTTTTAACTTGTATTCCAGACTCTCATGAATTTCCTTGTATACTTCTGAACATTCATATTCGGTTTTGCTCACTGTTTTCTCATTTCCTGGACTCGGTTACCAAGGGCTCAGTCTTGTCCTCAGATTTCTTGTGGTTTTTTGTTTCATTTTGTTTTGTTTTGTTTTGTTTTACATATACACACTCACCAAGTATCATTCAGTCATATGTTGTTAAGTGCATTTTCTAAAGACTTTAAAATGTATACCTCTAAAATGGATTTCATCCTGACCCAATGACTTCTAAAATCAACTTTCCACCTGACATCTATACTTGGTCTTCTACCAGGCAACTCAAAAGAAACATGCCCCAAGCTGAGCTCTCAGACTCCAGAGTGTCATTGCTACCATCATTTCTTCCTGTAGTCTTTGCCATCTCCATTTAAGGAAACTCCATGCCTTATTTCACGATTCTATGAAATTGGTCCTGCTGTCTCTCTGAAAGCTAAAACATGCCTGATACGACATGAGTTTTCAATGTGATAAATTGAATGAATGAATGAATTCATCTTTTGAAGGATTATAGATCTTATTAAGTATAAAGACACCTATTTGTCTCCTTAAATGCATTTAACTAACATTCGTTTTGCTCTAACATTGATAGCAACACATTTGGTTTGTGTGTGTGTATATGCGTGTGTGTTTACATGTATCTGTGATACTCTTTATTCCTTCTTTACTACCAACATGAGTCATTTATTTCTAAGTAAAGCTCTTTTTAACAGAAAACAAGCTCTACCTGGAACTAAGCACTTTAATTGTTAATTTTTAGATATTCATTTCATTGTGTCTACGGAGATGTTTAGACTCTTTCCTGACAACATATTTTGTGTTTTCTACTTTCTCTGTTTAAAAAACAAAATGTTTTTCTTATTTTTTTTATTAACTCATGTAGTTTTTCTTAGTTGAATTTTTTTCATCAATGTGTTAAAAGTTTAACTTCTCAGGGAACCTGGGAGGTAGAGTCGATTTAGCATCCAACTCTTGGTTTCAGCCCAGGTTGTAATCTCAGGGTTGTGGAATTGAGCCCTGCCTCCGGCTCCCCACTCAGCATGGAGTCTGCTTAAGATTCTCTCTCCCTCTGCTTCTCCACCCCCTCATGCTTTCTCTCTCTCTCTTAAATAAATAAATTAATCTTTGTAAAAAAAAATATGTTTAACATCTCAATACTTTTGAAATGATTGCACTTGAAATTTTAACATTTGTATTTAAGATTTGCTATTTCTATGTAATGACTCATGTTAATCATTTTCTTTATATTTGTATCATATAAATCAAGAATCCTAGCACTTATTTTATTTTTTTCTTCCTCTTGTCTCCTGCCATCTCTTATATCAGTGGGCTGAAAAACCTATTCTACAGTGAGGTCATCAATAAATTAAATTTACTTTAAAGTTGTCATTTTTTGAACTATTCTTATTTAAGCCTAAGTATATATTACACTGGTTTTATTGTTCTTCACTATTTCTTGTAAAATATCTTCCTTGGAGTCATTGTTACTTTTTTCAAAGTGCATCCTTTAGTAAATTATTCAGATGGGGTGATGGATGATTAAGAAATATTGTATGTTTGGGCATGCTTTAATTTTTTTTAGTCCTCATAATTCAATGTTAGTTTGGTTTAATATAGAGTTCTATGTAAATCTTTACATCAGATATGTAAAAGCAATCCTTCCAAATCTTGTATCTAAGGAGAATTCAGTTGACTTTCTGTTGGTTATTAATTTAATAGTTATTTATAATCCATAACATCCCATGGGACTTCCAGTGAAAAAACTTCTTTGAATTCTAAAATTTCATTCTTCTATGAAAGCTATGAATTATTTTAAATTTGCTTTTCTTATTTTGAGTTGACAATGAAAATATAAGGACTTGTGTTTTCTCTTCAATTCTAGAAAAAAATTTAAAAAGCATTTCTTTGGGGGTGCCTGGGTGGATCAGATCTTCAAGCGTCTGCCTTCGGCCCAGTTCATGATCTCAGGGCCCTGGAATATCGAGCCTTACATTGGGCTCTCTGCTCTGTGGGGAGTCAGTTTCTCACTCTCCCTCCACCTCTCCCCCTACTTGTGCTCTCTCTCTCTCTTTCAAATAAATGAATAAATAAAATCTTTAAAAAAATAAAAAGTAAAATGCATTTCTTTTATATCGTCCTACCTGCTCAGCTTATTGTCTGCCGTCCCATTTGTGCATAATAGGAACTGATGGATGATAGAAATGCATTTATCCTCTGGGCATGTTAAATTTAATTTTATTCTTCTTCTTTCTCTCTCTTACACACACACACATACACCACACACACACACACACACACACACACACACACACACCATGATGTGTTCCGTGGGATTCGTTGTCTAATCTCCTAGCTTATCAATTGACTATATTTAGCAGGGTTCTTTTTAGCTCATTTTTTTTAAAGATTTTATTTATTTATTTGACAGACAGAGATCACAAGTAGGCAGAGAGGCAGGCAGAGAGAGAGGAAGGGAAGCAGGCTCCCTGCTTAGGAGAGAGCCCGATGTGGCTGGATCCCAGGACCCTGGGATCATGACCTGAGTTGAAGGCAGAGGCTTTAACCCACTGAGCAACCCAGGTGCCCCACTCATCTTTTAATGTACCACTCCCCCCTTACCCAATTTTGACTTTTATTTTATGACTTTATCTTTTTTTAAGATTTTATTTATTTATTTGAGAGAGAGACCATGCACGCCAGTGGGGGGAAGAGCAGAGGGTGAAAGAGAAGCAGACTCCCTGCTGAGCAGGTAGGATTAGGACCTGAGCAGAAGGCAGATGCTTAACCCACTGAGCCACCCAGGAGCCCTATTTTATGACTTCCAAATGACTTTCATATTTTTATTTTCACTTCACAGATACTCAGATCCTTTCATACAGTATCTACATCAATATTTCCAGAATACTTTTCGTCTGACCTCATAGTTTGGTCTTAACACAAAGTTGATTATATGCAATTTCTTTAATCTCTGTTTCATGTAGACATATCCTGTTTGTTCAGTCAGGTTATGAATCATTCACAGACACCTAATATGATTTTGTTCTTTTTTTTTTTTCACTTTCTTAGTTCTTATTACCTTGATTAATACAAGATCTCCATAAGGATTCATTGCTTCAAAAGCAGGAGCCTCTTTTTCTCTTTGCTTCCTCTGGTCCTTCATTTGTACTCCTAAGCATAAACTTTCCTTCCCAGTCCTAGAAGCACATGAATATCTTCTTTTCCTTTCCTCTCCTAAGCTCCTAAATCTCTCAAGCTCTGTTTTGTCTGGTTAGGCCTCAGTTTTCCAACATCATTCAAATAATTTGGAAGAATTAGAAATATTGATTACCAATAATATTCAGCATAAGAAATAGTGTTCAGTAAACTCGAAGTCTCACTTGTCTAAATAGGATTTAATTTTCACTCACGGTCACACACTGGCAGCAACAATATTTTTCAGAAAGAACAAGGTTACAAAGTGAGTGAGAAAGAATCATTATCTTGGGAGAAAATACAGAACTTACAGTCTCTAAGGAAACATTTTTGTTATGCAGTTGTTTTTATTTATATTTTTAAAAACTGCCTATCTGGATAACATATGACTTACTAATAGAAATGTCAAGTAGACTACCAGACCCACAAATGATAATAAAAGAAGTTGAATTTACCTTTTTATGTTGCAATTACTGAACATTTAAATGCAAGGAGAACTTAGAGCTCTGACATTCAGAGATATTTGATTTTACAAAATTATTTTCTGTCAAACAGCCAAGCACAATCCCAATTTAAATCTCATGGTTAAACTAATCAGTCCTAAGTGAAGTTTAAAAAAAAAAAGTGTGAAAAGTTAAAAGTAGGTTACAAGAAAAAGAAAAACAATTACCCAGAGTAGCCATTATACAACTGTGTGTGATTTCCCCTTTAGAAAATAGCACATTAAAAAAATTCCTATAAACATTTTTTAAAAGGAGTTAAGAAAATCCAGTTTCAATTATTGTTATGCAATGACTTTATCTTTGCACTCAAAGTCAACCAAAACACTATTGGGGGAAATCAAAGGGGGAGACAAACCATGAGAGACTGTGAACACTGAGAAACAAACTGAGGGTTTTGGAGGGGAGAGGTGTGGGGGGTTCAGTGAGCCTGGAGGTGGGTATTAAGGAAGGCACGTATTGCATGGAGCACTGGGTGTGGTGCATAAACAATGAATCTTGGAACACTGAAAAAAAATAAATTTATTGGGAATGAGGTTCACAATTAATTATAAAAATAGCAATTCAGTTTTACTCCATTTGAAGAAACAAATTATTTTTTAGAAAGAAGCTTATGGACCAAGAAATATTAACCATGGTGGAAGTGTGTACACAGAGTGTAAGATTTAGTCCTTATATCAAAGGGACAAAGTGAAATTACAGTAGTATTCCTGTGTGGCATTGGCTGTAATCAAAATTGAGGTGTATAACAATGGAGAGCAAGTGTAGTGAATATAGAAACAAGTCTTAAGTCTTCTCTTGAATATTTATGTAGATATTGTGAAATGAAGGAAAGCTTATAAAAAGGCACATATATCCACATTCTCTTATCTGTAAATCTGAATTTCAATGTCTCAGAAATAAAGGGTTTCTTCGTTTTGTGTTGTTTTGTTTTGGGGTAAGAAGAAAAAATTCATTGGTATTTTTTAATATTTTATTTATTTTTTTAAATTTTTTTTGCATTTTTTATTTTTATTTTATTTTATTTTATTTTTATTTTTTATAAACGTATAATGTATTTTTATCCCCAGGGGTACAGGTCTGTGAATTGCCAGGTTTACACACTTCACAGCACTCACCATAGCACATACCCTCCCCAATGTCCATAACCCCCCTCCCCCTCTCCCAACCCCACCTCCCCCCCTCCCAACCCTTCCTCCCCCCAGCAACCCTCAGTTTGTTTTGTGAAATTGAGTCACTTATGGTTTGTCTCCCTCCCAATCCCATCTTGTTTCATTTATTCTTCTCCTATCCCCCTAACCCATGTTGCATCTCCACGTCCTCATATCAGGGAGATCATATGATAGTTGCTTTCTCCAATTGACTTATTTCACTAAGCATGATACCCTCTAGTTCCATCCACGTCGTCGCAAATGGCAAGATTTCATTTCTTTTGATGGCTGCATAGTATTCCATTGTGTATATATACCACATCTTCTTTATCCATTCATCTGTTGATGGACATCTAGGTTCTTTCCATAGTTTGGCTGTTGTAGACATTGCTGCTATAACATTCGGGTGCACGTGCCCCTTCGGATCACTACATTTGTATCTTTAATTTTTTTTTTAATTTAATACAGAGAGAGAGAGGGCACAAGCAGTGAGGGTGGCAGGCAGATGGAGAGGTAGAGGCAGGCTCTCAAACTAGCAGGGAGCACGATGTGGGGCTTGATCTCAGGCCCCTGGGATCATGATCAGAGCCAAAAGGCAGCCGTTCAATGACTGAGGCACCCAGGTGCCTAATTCATTGGTATTTTATTACTTTTTATTTTGAAAATGACTATTTGCTAACAGTCTTTTTCCATGGTAATTCAAATGACTCTTCATCCTAAAAAAACGCTAAAATTATAGGAGTAGTACTTTACCTTTCATGTATACAGAATTATATATAATTGTGTTTGTGTGTGTGTGTGTGTGTGTGTGTGTGTGTGTGTGTCTGAAACTGTGCCAGTTTCTTTGTTCAGCAATTATTGGATTCTTCTGGTAAACATTGGTAGATCCAGATGATTAAAGGTAGGAGGAAGCCACATGGTTCCTTACCCACAATCTTACCACCAAGTATGTACCTAATGAAAGAAAGTTCTATACTAGGTTTTTCCAAACTTAAAAATATTTATTGACATGCTGACCCAGAAACAACTATCAGACTTGTTTTGAAAACTTGGGGAAGCCCTGCTCTCCACTCCGGCATTCCAACAAGCCTATTGCATGAAAGGCTCATTTATAGTACACACAGCATATTTTGATGACATAATGAGCCAATTTTCTGAGCAACTCTGGCAACAAAGAGAGCCATAGACTGACAGCACTGACTTGAATCTTTTAGGCTTCTGAAGTTGATGGAATTTCATATCACGTCTGTGGAAAAATGGTGTGCATTCGTTCTAGCAACTGTATCTCTTGAATACCACTACTGTTAAGATTTAAAATTAAGTTCCACAATCTAATATGCAGTTTCCATTATTTTGAGTGCTCACATAACCACTGCTGAATTGTGAATTTTTGATCACAGTATGTTGAATGCATATCCCCTCATCTTGAATCTAGAACAGTAGTTATCCAGCAAGGGGCCTATAATCCTTTTAGGATGCATTTTGAAATGTATCATGGAGTTTTGGATGTCATGATGGCTTGGGAGAATCCTGACATTTTGTAGGGGGCAAAAACAGAAAAAGTGTGTGAAATTGTGCCTTTCTCTAGATCTTAAAAATCCAAAAATGCTATGTGTTTATATACGACTATTCTACATTGTATCCATTCACTCCTCCTGGGACTCATTTCTAATTCTATCCTTTTCATCTCTTCCTGCCTCTTCTTTTCTCCATCTCCTTTGCCTTGCTAGTTCATTCTATGCATTTTATTCTTATTATCTGCCTGTGTATTATTTTTCCCTTGAGCAGTGTTTAATCTAGTGCTTAACTTTTTATTTTTTTTATTTTTTTATTTTTTTTCCATTTTATTTATTTTTTCAGTGTAACAGTATTCATTGTTTTTGCACAACACCCAGTGCTCCATGCAAAACGTGCCCTCCCCATTACCCACCACCTGTTCCCCCAACCTCCCACCCCTGACCCTTCAAAACCCTCAGGTTGTTTTTCAGAGTCCATAGTCTCTTATGGTTCGCCTCCCCTTCCAAATTTTTTTTTTTTAATAAACATATAATGTATTTTTATCCCCAGGGGTACAGGTCTGTGAATCGCCAGGTTTACACACTTCACAGCACTCACGATAGCACATACCCTCCCCAATGTCCATAGCCCCCTCCCCCTCTCCCAATCCCACCTCCCCCCAGCAACCCCCAGTTTGTTTTGTGAGATTAAGAGTCATTTATGGTTTAAGTAAGTTTATTTAAATTTATAAGTTTATGATTTTTAGTAATTCCATTTGCTCTTAGGTTTCTGATTCATATATAAAAATTCCTTTTTAAATTAGCCATCCTTGTGGTTTTGCCTCTTATATTCTTTAACACTTCATAAATGCAGCTTTGCATTCCTTATCTGACAATTATAATACCTTTAGTCTTTGCTAATCTAAGTAAGTTTTTTATTATTATTATTACTAATATTAACTCTTAGTTATGGTGTTTTTTTCTGTGTGTGTACTCCTGATCCTTCATTTTTTTTTTTAATCTGTTTGTAATTGTGAGAGTCCTACAGCCTAAATGTGAAATTTGAATAGCATTCCTACAGATAGATTTGCTTTTACTTTTCTTAAAAAGTAGCAGGGTGGCGCATCGGGCTCTCTGCTCCGCGGGGAGCCTGCTTCCTCCTCTCTCTCTGCCTGCCTCTCTGCCTACTTGTGATCTCTCGCTCTGTCAATTAAATAAATAAAATCTTTAAAAAAAAAAAGTAGCAGGGTGGGAGTTGACACTGATCTGGAACCGCATCAGCTCTTTTATATAGTCTGAGTCTTGCTGTAGGAGCTTTCTTACCTCATTGTTGCTTAAGATCAGTACGGCCAGTAACATCCATTCTCAGGTTAACTTCCCTTGATATGTGTGTCTGGGTTAATCATTTTTATTGGATGACAGCCCTTCCAATGCTTACCTAAATTATTTCAAATGATCAGTCTCACAAAAAAGAATATCTTATGCACGATATGATTGGTGTATACTGTCAGAGACTCAGAATATGTAGCTAGCCATGATGCTGGTAGCAGACTTTAGGTGTTTATTCCACAATCTCCAATTCTGCAATTCCTCCTTTCTGAGGACCCAAAGGACTCAAATTATTTTTTGCTAGAGTTTTAAAAATTCTGCTAGACTAATAAGATTATTATATTACCTCATAAATTATGACTTGGAAAAAGCTTCTTAGGAATAGAGAAAAGTAGTGAAGGCAAGAACTCCTCGAGTTTCTTTTTAATGAATTTTTAAATGAAAAAACATTAATTATAAAGGAATTCTAGGCTGAAGTACAGGCACGTATATTATAAAGAAACACTGTATAAATCTGCACAGATGATCTCTCTAAGAACTCTCAAACTACAAGCTGTATTTATATACATAATCTTCAAGAAGACATTATGTTCCCTATCTCTAGATTTAGTTGCTAATGTATGTTACATTTGCAGCAAGTTTCTGGCTTGCAGAGATCTTTGGGGATAATAACTATATACAACCATTCAGATTTCATGGTGAAAACAAACTTTTTCCCATCTCCATCATATGTTATCTATCTCAATAGATGTGTGGCATCTATTGAGCATCTAATTAAGATGTATAGCATAAAGGATTTCAATTTTATATTTCTACTACTGTGTCAATATATGCTGCTTTAAATATTGTTTTCAAAACTTCTAACTGATATTCTAAGACTAAAAGTGGACAAAGGCAGTGATTCCATATAGGTTTTCCACAAATTCACTTTATCTTCATCAACAAAGATAGCAATGGAAAATAAAAAGGTGAAGTGTTTATTCTAAAAGCTGAAGGCAATTATAAAATCAATAAAATTGATCAGAATATTTGTATTATAGACTTTAAAGAGTCTTTACTCACCTTTGTCTATTGGTGAATGGAATACATCTTATTGGAATAAGAAGAACTAACGGGGTAAAAAAAATAGGAATAGAAATAATTATACACACACACACACACACACACACACACATACATGATTTATTTATTTATTTCATAAAGAAAAAGAGAGACGGGGTCGGGGTTAAGAGGGGCAGAGGGAGAGGGAGAGAGAGTCTTAAGCAAACTCAGCACTGAGTGCAAAGCCTGGCATGGGGCTCAATCTCACAACCCTAAGATCATGACCTGAGCTGAAACCAAGAGTTGGACACTTAACTGACTATGCCACCCAGCCACCCCAATTAAATTATATTTTTAATTAGGGATGTACTTGCTTATTAAAACCATTCTATGATAAATTAGCATGTTCAATTTGCCCATTACAAATAGTGTTTGCATTTCTGCATCTTAATCTGAAGTAGATGCAGAAAAAGTATGTTCATTTCACACATTATGTGCTTATAGCAAAATGACATGAGACAGTGTTGTGGACCATTCTATGTGAGAGCTTGCTTGACAAATGTTTAATACCTTATATAATACACATAACATCTCATAATTAATGTTTAAATTTTATTCTCATACTTATTATCTTATCACTAACATTTTTCTTCATAAAATAAATTAAGGTCTAAGAAGATATCTGGGAAATTCACTGAAATAAGTAGACTGTAACCTACTGAATGGTGCATAGTTCATCTAAAATTATTTATATTGATTTATCCTTCCCTTTTCTGTTTTTTAGTGGATTTATTGGGAGAAATAATATAGCCAGTAGATTATATTATTCATAAATACTACGTCCCTCTACTAGTCACCCCCCAACTACTAATCATCTCACTGTACTGTATTTCTTGGCTCAAGATATCACTTCCTTATGGGGTGCCTGGGTGGCTCAGTGGGTTAAAGCCTCTGCCTTCGGTTCAGGTCATGATCTCAGGGTCCTGGGATCAAGCCCCGCATCAGGCTCTCTGCTCAAGCAGGGAGCCTACTTCCTCTTCTCTCTCTCTCTCTCTCTCTCTCTGCCTGCCTCTCTGCCTACTTGTTATCTCTGTCTGTCAAATAAATAAATAAAAATCTTAAAAAAAAATAAAGACCCTAATTAAAAAAAAAAGAGAGATCACTCCCTTAAAACATGTGGAAAAAGTAATGCATTATTTTATCCTAATAATTACCCTAACTTAATTCATTCTTTCCTTCTGGGAAAGAATTAGTTTCATGAATGAGATGGCATATATAAAAATGTGGGAGAATCTATTCCTACTTTTGAGACTGAAGAATAAGAGTGAATATGGCCCTTTCTTTAGATGATCAGTCTGATAAGTCTTCTGAAATATTAGGCTAAAATCCCAGGACATTAAGTGGAATAGCTAAAATTAGGTTTTTATTTTTTTGACAAATTTTAGTTAGTACCAATCATGAATTAAACACTGTGATAGGCACATTGGGAATATATATATATATATATACATGTATGTGTATGCTTATAATATACATTATGTTTATATTATATATAATGTATGTTTTATGTATATATAATGTATGTTTATGTGTGTATATGTATATGTGTGTATGTATGTATATACATACACACACATAAAATCACATATATAATCTTACTTCAGAATTAGGAAGGGAGGACATGTATTTCTGTGTCCTTTGACATTTGACATTGTTTAGATTTTGGTAGTTTGTCTTTCAAGAAATAAGTCTATTCAATCTCAGTTATCAAATTCAGATTTGGAGGCCTAAAATTGTTCATCTGATTCTCTTATTATTATAATATCAATGGCGTTAATAGTGATTTTCTGTCTTTCATTTCTGAAATGGGTAATTTGTGTTTTCCCCTTTTTCTTTGGCTACCCTGGCTAGAGGTTTTTTAAATTTTACTGATCTTTTCAAAGAATCAGTTTTTGATTCTATTGGTTTCCTCTATTTTCCTGCTTTTCCATTTCTTTGACTTCTCCAATTTTAATTATTTCTTTTATTCTTCTAGCTTTAGGCTTAAATTGTGTGGTGGGGTAGAAGCATAGATTATTGATATTAGATAGCTCTTCTTTTCCATACATTTCCATACATTTCAGTGTATGAAATGAATGCTATAATGGAGATTAGCCTTTTGTTCTGGAAAACACTTTGGATGTACCTCACAGTGGTTATCTTTCCTCTCTCCATGCCAGAGCCATGAGGGAATCTTTTCAACTCTATCCTGAGAAACGAATAGAGTTCGCAGGAGTAAAATCCATGAAATTGTGAAGGCTGACCATGACTACAACTCCCAGGAGGTTTTAGCCTCATACTAATCCATATGGCTTCCAGCAGTTCACCCAGATTAAGGTATAAGTGTCCCTCCAGTTCATGGCTCCAAGTAAGCCCATCCAGACTGTGATTCTGGATTAGCCCGCCTCCAGATTTCCCATTGGCCATTTTCCATGAGATTTTAGTTTTTTGACTAGTCAAAGAAAAGTCATTGATTAGTCACCCATTCAGCATTTTTCTTACAAGGATGAAAGTGACAACTTCAAAGCTCCTTCTATTCAACTTTAACCTATTTGTTAATTATTTAATACCATGTTTGTAAGAACTCAGTGTATGACCCCTCAATATAGAAATCAGAAAGAAATTCCTCCTCCTACAAGGAATTGATACTACTTAATTATTATGAACTGGAAGTTTTCTTAATGAGCAATTGGTCTTAAAATTAATTATGATCAGATACAAATAGCCATGGTTTAAGACTTATTACTCAGAAACTCATTTTTCTATGCATTAGGGAAAATCTAAAATCATATTTTAAAAATAGTATCTTCATAAATATTTTAATTTTTTAATTTTAAAATCAAATGTTTACACGTATGTCCTAATAAACCAAACAATGGAGGAGAGATTTGTTTTGTTTTGTTTTTTACAGTTTTGTTAGTTTTTTTGTTACAAACAAACTGTTTTACAGTTTTACAGTTTTTGTTTTTACAAAGTTCTATGTTTTATAGTAAAACAGTTTTTGTTTTAAAGTTCTGTCCTATTTTTGATTCCCTAATTTCATACAAGAATGTTTAACATATCCTCAATTTGATCAATTGCTAAACATAGGTCTACAATTAAAAGTAGTATAGATAGTTTCACTTTTTTTGCATAGTCTATCAATTGATACTACATAAAAGTTCAGCTAAGAGAAACAAAATTTATGAAGATTTTCTAAAGACTATCAATTCATGTTTTTCTCTCCATAGTTTAACATTGATCTCTTGCTTAATCCAAACCATCATGAAGGCAATATGTAAACAATGTTAGATAGGCATCCAGGAGCACTTCTTTCAGTGTACTGTATTTTGCTGAGATGTCATCAACTGAGTTGAAGGTTATGATGAGAAGTAGAACAACAAATCACATGGCCGTAGGTCTTAAGACAATGCTTTTGAGAATGACTCATTATGTTGACTAACATCTCTGTCCAGAGGGCCACATGAAAAATTATTTCTATCAGAAAGTTTTTTGCTTCTAAAAACCTTGATTTGTTTTCATCTTATTTATACAGAGCCTATTCTGCTTGCCTTTTCCACCTGGCTCCCATTACTGTGAAGACTGAAGTCTGAATTTATGCTTTTTAAATCTATCAAATATGTATACTCATAGTTTCCAGTTTGTTACAAGTCTTAATCATGTCTTTACCTATTCTGCCAATATTTACAAGTTATTAAAACTTCTGTTATTTTAAAAGCATATTTTGTCCAGCATTACTTAAATTCTAATCTGAAAAGCAGATGTTCAAAAGTAATTTCAGTACTTTGTGAAGTGTTGTTAACTACTAAAATCTAAAATAGAGGTACTGTGATAAATATGGCAGGAGATTTAAAAAAAAAAAAAGGGAAGAAATGGTCCCATTTGTTTTAGAGTAGGTCTAGAGTCTAGGTCTGACTCTAGGTCTAAAGAGGGTTTAAACTGGAGAAGAATCTTGACAAATGAATAGGATTCATAAGGCTGAAGAGGAAGGCAGGGCATTTCTACCAAGAGTACATATCTGCCAAGGACACAATGAATGATAAGGGGAAGCACAAGTAAGAAATTATTTCTTTTCTATTTGGGCAGAAGCAACTGTGTGAATGGGAGACTAAGTCCTAGTTCAGTATGAATTGAACAGGGGCCCATCTCTTTACGAAGAATGACATCTAGCATAACTACCTCTTTCTCTCAGCTCACTGTGTTCGGTTGAGCAAGAGGAGAATCATGGGTGATTTTTGAATCAGTTTAACTTGACATAGTGAAACAGCTATGTGGAAACCTTAATTCCACACCCCAAAACATAACAAATAGTCATATCTGACTGGAACTGTTGAGGTTTCTTTATTGCTGGTGATAGAAATCTGAAAACACTCAAATGAATTAACGTTGGATTGGGTACTATTTTCTTGATGTATTGCTAAAGTCCTTCTTTACTTTGTTGTGAACTAATACCAATTGTGAAAGAAATAGAAAAGCACAAATTTTTTAAAAAGATAAAAAGATGATAGCATCTTTAATTAGCTCCTCTTGTTGTGTTGTTTCTGTAATGTATTATAAAAGCTTGTCCATTGTTAGATGAGATAAAACCTCAGACACTCAATTCCAGGAGGTTTTAGCATACAAAAGTTATGAATTCATGACTATTGGGTAGTTCTTCCTTTGTAAGTGGAAATATCTTCCAAGACAAGTCTGCTGCAGTGTCCAGATAAAGAGAATTTGATAAAGTACAGGTAAAGTACAATTTGAAGAACTGGTCATTTGTCATGTGTCAACCAATGTACATAGTGACACAAACATTAAATCATATAATTCTCACATGTAATTCTGAGAGTGTGAAATTAGTGATTCTGATTTATATGTAGAGAATGGATACAGAGAAAATAAGTGATTTGCTTGGCATCAAACAGCTGGTAGGTGGTCCTAACTAGGACTTAGTCTCCCATTCACACAGTTGCTTCTGCCCAAATGGAAAAGAAATAATTTCTTATTTGTGCTTCCCCTTATCATTCATTGTGTCCTTGGCAGATATGTACTCTTGGTAGGCCAGGTGATTTGAACCTGGCCTCCCTCTGCAGCTTCTTCATTTTCCAAAAAAGTTATCTGGCACCCAGGATGTTAATCCCCATCCCTATAACATAGAGGATCCCCTATGGCATCCCCATAATGAGTGACAGAGCCAAGTTCATTGCTTTGATCAGATGACTTGCCATCATGGAAGAGTTGAAAACTGACTTGAATTAAGGATCCATAGTTTTAGAGTCTTTATTACTCTTATTATCTGGGAAAGTGAAACTGACATTAGCTATCTTAAGTAGGAAAGCAAAGATTTTGTTAGAATGGAAATAACTTGGGGTATCTGAGTGGCTCAGTCAGTTAAGCTTCTGACTAGGATTTGGCTCAAGCCACGATCTCACAGGTTGTATGAGATGGAGCCTCGTTTTGGGTTCTGTGCTCAGCAGGGAGACTGCTTGAAGATTCTCTCCCTCTGCCCCTCCCTCCACCGGCATGCACACACTTTCTCTCTCAAATAAATAAATAAATCTTTAAAGAGAGAGAGAAAAATTATTTGCCAATAGCTTGTAGACCATTTTGCAGTTGATTTTAAGAAGTAAATTGATGTTAAAGAAAACCTATTCAAAGTAATTAAAAGAAAATATGTTTAACTAAACTGATTAGTGTTTTTTTTTTGTTTTGTTTTGTTTTTTTTGTTTTTTTTTTTTTTACAAGAGAGGCAGGCAGAGAGAGAGGAAGGGAAGCAGGCTCTCTGCTGAGCAGGGAGCCCGATGTGGGACTCGATCCCCGGACCCTGAGATCATGACCTGAGCTGAAGGCAGCGGCTTAATCCACTGAGCCACCCAGGCGCCCCGATTAGTGTTCTTTCTAATTTAGCTTTCTTTCATTTATTTCTTTCAAGAATATTTGTTTTTGTTTAAATATTTTATTTATTATTTATTTATCAGACAGAGAAAGCACAAGTAGGGGGAGCGGCAGGCCGTGGGAGAAGCAGGCTTCCCGCTGAGCAGGAAGCCCCATGCTGGACTCCATCCCAGGATGCTGGGATCAAGAACTGAGCTGAAGGCAGATGCTTAAACCAACTGAGCCACCGAGGCACCCCTCTTTTAAGAATATTTTATTGTTGATCAGATGATTTTGAGCGTGTGTGTGTGTGTGTGTGTGTGTTCACCATTTTTCTTTTTACAGTTTTGGAATGTCAATAGGCTGAGAGGCAGAAAAAATATGACATAAAAAAGGATAGAATCATAAACATCTGTTATCAAGTTTTTAATTTAGTGGCATACCATTATAATTTTATGTATTCTGTATGTAGTAGGTAAGGAAATCATTGTTTCCCCTCCAGTTCCTGATGACCTGTCTGAAAGTGTTCACATTTTCTTAACATGGAAAAGGTTTTCCCAAAAAAGCCATTTCATTTTCCACATCTATTTTTCCTCTGAAAAACATTAGCATATAATATTTACAATATACAAAAAGGTAATAACCATATCAGAAAAGATAAACCAAACACTTGGATCCAGCATGGATGTTAGACCACAGCATTAGCTATAGAATGGAAACCAGTCCTGGGCATGTCTCTCCAGTCTCATATTTTCCCTTCCTCCAGGTGAAACTTTGTCCCAAATTTGTTCCAGATTTGATGGTTACTAACACATGCATTAGCATATACTTTCATGATGTGTGTGTCTGTGTGCAATCTATAAAATTGTCCAAATTTGTTCTACTAAATGAATCTTCTCATCACAGCGTCTATGAGAATCTATGCACTGCATACTACACCTTCTGCTAGACCTATTATTAACAGATTCTTTAATCAGTATGGATGATCTAAAACAGGACCTACTTGGGATTTTAACTTTCACTATTTATTAGTGGAGTTCTGCATCATTTCATGTTTATGAGCCATATATGTTTCTTTTCATTTCAGTTGCCTATTTGTATTTCTGTTATTTTCTAATGTAGATTTTAAAACTATTTTTTTATTTTTTCAGTGTTCTAAGATTCATTGTTTATGCCCCACACCCAGTACTCCATGCAATACATGCCCTCCTTAATACCCACCACCAAGCTCATCAACGCCTCCACCCTCCCATCCTCCAAAACTTTCAGTTCGTTTCTCAGAGTCCATAGTCTCTCATGCTTCATCTTCGCCTCTGATCTGCCCCAATTCTCTTTTCCTTTCCTTCTCCTAATGTCCTCCATGTAATTCCTTATGCTCCACAAGTAAATGAAACCATATAATAATTGACTCTCTCTGCTTGACTTATTTCACTCAGAGTACTCTCCTCCAGTCCTGTCCATCTTGATACAAAAGTTGGGTATTCATCCTTTCTGATGGCTGTGTAATTTTCCATTGTATATATGGACCATATCTTCTTTATCCATTCGTCTGTTGAAGGACATCTTGGCTCGTTCCACAGTTTGGCGACTGTGGTCATTGCTGCTATGAACATTGGGGTACAGATGGCCCTTCTTTTCACTACATCTGTATGTTTGTGGTCAATACCCAATAGTGTGATTTCAAGGTCATAAGATAGTTCTATTTTTAATGTTTTGAGGAATCTCCACACTGTTTTCCAAAGTGGCTGCACCAACTTGCATTCCCACCAACAGTGTAAGAGGGTTCCCCTTTCTCCACATCCTCTCCAACATTTGTTGTTTCTTGTCTTGTTAATTTTGGCCATTCTAACTGGTGTAAGGTGATATCTCAGTGTGGTTTTGATTTGAATTTCCCTGAGGGCTAAAGATGAGAAACTTTTTTTATGTGTCTGTTAGCTCTTTGTGTGTCTTCTTTGGAGAAGTGTCTGTTCATGTCTTCTGCCCATTTTTTCACATTTGAGGTTTTCATGCACTCAAAATTGATCTGTATACTATTGAGATAGTGTGAAGAGAAAATGAAATATAACTTTTTTTTCCTATGTGAATACCCAATTATTCCAGGATCATTAGTTGTAAAGAATATCATCACTAGAGTAATTGCAACACCAGTCCTCTGTCATATATCACTTTCCTTTTTCTGTGTAGGTTGGCTTCAGGGCCCAGATTCTGTTCAACTGGTTGGATTCTTTTTACATACATGTTATTTTCCCATCAATTGATTTCTTTTTCTTTTTTTTTAAGATTTTATTTATTTATTTGACAGACAGAGATCACAAGTGGGCAGAGAGGCAGGCAGAGGGCAGGGGGCGAGGAAGCAGGCTCCACGCCAAGCAGAGAGCCCAATGCGGGGCTCAATCCCAGGACCTCAGGATCACGACCCGAGCCGAAGGCAAAGGCTTTAACCCACTGAGGTGCCCCCATCAACTGATTTCTATTCAGGCACTATTCTTTCTAATTTTATCCATTTGTACTTTTTATTTTCCTCTACAGATATTTCATATAATTTTTATACGGTAGATTTCCAGAGTAATCTCTATTTTTATTTTATGATCCTGTTTTTTTCTGTCAGATTTTGCATTTTAATTTTAATTTTTACTCACACTTTATGAGACCAATGACTTTTTGAATGCTATTTTTATAGAGACAAACCCAAACTGTTCATAATGTTATAAATGTTACCACTATAGCCTGGAAACCATTATTAATTCCAATTATTAAAATTAATTTAATTAAAAATTAAATTCCTTTTCTATTAAAAATAATTAGCATACTCCAAAGCCTATACTCTTGATTATTTTAAAAATTTTAGAAGATTGAGAATTAATGGCAATTAGACATGCTGTAAAGTTTAAACATTTATAATAAATTAGATAACATCACTGCAGCAAAAGGCAATCTCAGATAAAGTGTTAATTATCTCCAGAGATAGAATAACATTTTTATGATAACCATTTGCATCTAACTAATATAATTGAATTTTGTATCTCAACTATATCTCCTGAATTAAATGGAAAACTATCATTTAAAAATTATCATGGCACTACTGGTAATCCTGATAATCTTTCTATACACTGAGATATTTCTAAAAACGCTGAAAAATAAAAGAACTTTATTGAAATATGCTTCTCTGATGCTACGGAAGCTGATTATAAAAGAAAACATAGGTTTATAAACTTTTGGTATTTTCCCCTGTATTATTAATAAGGTATTATGTTCATATAAATAGTACATATGAGATTATATAATTCTTTCTTTAACATCATTGATAATAATTAAAGAGTATACTTGTAGTTAGAGTTGTCATTAGTATCATGTTTTTCAACAATCTCATAACTCCCCTCACCTGAAACCTCTGCCTGCCTAGGTAACTGAGCAGAGTCAGATATTGATCAGTAGAATATTGGCTGCAATAAAAACCAATAAAATCTGGATCTGGACCCTATTCTTCTCTGGGCTAACAGAAAAAATCAATATAATAGCTTAAATTTTTCCAGTCTTATTATCTTCAGGGATATAATGAAGATGTATAAATGAATAAAAATAATTTATAAATGTAAAAACATATCTAATATTAACAACAAATATTTCAAATATAAATAATATGTATTTAAAAATCAATAAATAAGGGGCACCTGGGTGGTTCAGTAGGTTAAAGCCTCTGCCTTCAGTTCGGGTCATGATCCCGGAGTCCTGGATCGAGCCCCACATCTGGCTCTCTGCTCAGCGGGGAGCCTGCTTCCCCCACTCATTCTCTGCCTGCCTCTCTGCCTACTTGTGATCTGTGTCTGTCAAATAAGTAAAATCATTTAAAAAAATCAATAAATAATAAGTTATATAAACAAATGCAAATAATGGCAATTAATAATTTATTAAAAAACAGTTGGACCTTGTCATTATCTGCCTGATGTCAAATAATGACAACCAGGAGAACTATGTTTGCTTCAGTATTCCCTTTTAAAATTCACTTGAAAGAACATGAGAAAACGTGCCATCAAAGAAGCAAGGAAATTATTTTAGCTATAGATACCAAAATATTAAGAATACTTATAGATGAAGATAAGGCATCCCGCTGAGAGCCAACTCATGCCTTCTTCAACCTCGAGTTCAATGTGGTTTTCATTGAAAGGGTCACTGTCTTGAAAGACCTATCTAACAATTCTTGATTAAAACCGGAAAGTTATGTCTATTGATTAGTGACATGGTGCTAGAGGGGGACCAGGAGATGTGCCTATAAACCCAGTGCTAGAAGAATAGGAAAAGAGAAGCTGGAGAATCTATGCAGCCAAGTTCTAGATTGGACAGTGGCCAAGGGGATGGGCATGAGTACAGAATATTATTGAGATTTTTCAAAATTTGAATATGTCTTGAGAATTATATAATAAAATTATATCAATGTGAAATTTTCTTACTGTGATTGTTATTATGCAGTTTTGTTAGAGAAGGTGCTTGTGCTTAGGGTGAAGTAGTGATGGTACCTCTCACCATGTACAAAAAGATTCAAAGTTTTTTGTAATATTCTTGCAATTCCTCTGTAAGTCTAAAATTATATATAAAGTTAAAATTTATGTATAGAGAAAAATACTTAGAAAGATTAATTTCTTTGAAACTTAATGAGAGCACATATTATCAGAACTTGGTCAGATCATATATAACTTTAATCCTTGAGTAATAATTCACCCAGTCAAGACTTAATCAGCCAGTGTTAAATGGCAATGTTTGCACACATGGTATTATGCTAAAAACTTGGAGAAAAAAAATTACCTTAGACATACCTCCAGAATTTCTGAAGCCTTTAATTTAGTTGGGGAACCAAACCATCAAATATAAAAAGTGAGTATCTAGTTGATTGGTATATGGAGTAATGAGATATTAAGGCAAGGGAAAGGAAAACCTGCCATTCAAAACCAAGTCATGTGGCAATGAATAATTGGAATAAGCAGGCTTGTGGTTGATCCAACAATTTGGATGAAAGCACTGGAAATCTGGGTGGAATGAAGGATGGAAAAATATTTCTTGAACATTCAGCATATATTTAGCATTATGTGCAGTGTTTTCTACCTTAATTTTCATAACAATGTGGCAAGGTCAATATTTTTGTTTTTTAGAATTTATTTTTTTAAGATTTATTTATATGAGACAGAGAGAGTGGAGGAAGGGGCTGAGGGAGAGAGAGAAAGAGAAAAGTTTACTCCCTGCTAAGCGCTAAGCCCATGCCAGGCTCGATCTCACGACCCTGAGATCAGGATTAGAGCCAAAATCAAGAGTTAGATGCTCAACCGACTAATAAAGCTTAAATAACTCACCTAAGATGGTGAATTCAGGATTGGCATTCATCTCACTCTGATTACAAAGCCAATTCTTAAAATATGGGAAATGAAGTACCAAAGACCTTAATAAATCATCCTATTAATCTATCTAAGTGATCTAACCACCTGAATAATCTATCTTTCTGCTTTCCTCATTTTTAAAATGATTATGTTATAGCAACTTGTAATCTATGTTGTCCCTAAACCATCTAGGAAATAAAAGATAAACTGACCTGGCCAAAACCTCTTATTAACATGCTAGGAGCAGAGCTCCATAAAAACATAGTGATAGTCCTTAGGAACATGAGAGTCCTTACCTGTGGAATGTCAGGCTCTGTGAGATTCTCTTTCTCCCTCTCTCTGTCTTTCCCTCTCCTTCTCTTTAAGTAATAATAATAATAATATAATAATTTAAGATTACCTCTGTGAAAAATTATGGTTTCCTCAACATTTTTTTTTGTGTTTTTTTTTTTTGTTTTGTTTTGTTTTGTTTTGTTTTTTTTGTTTTTTGTTTTTTTTTTGTGGAACACTGTTATGCTGTAAATAAGCAAATAAAAATAAATAAATTAAGTAAAAAAAAAAAAAAAAAGATTCCTCAACATTTTTAAAGCCTATTCCTACCTTCCTTTCCTAAGGAAAGGAAGTTTTTCTTCCTAAGGAATTTGCTTTAGAAAAGTAGAGCACAGAAGGCCACCAGAGAGTGAAGTTAAAATTAATACCGTCCTCTTACTTAACTCTAAGAAATTTTTGTTGGTAATAATTACATTTATCATATTCCTTCTTAATGTGATTAAATGACTTTCCAGCAAAATTTCGTCCTGTATTGAGCATCCAGCTTCTCCATGTGGATGAGAGACAGCCAGTGCTGCCCCTCTTTGTCACTATGTATTGGATACTCAGCAATAATTTCTCAGAATTTATGAATTTTAGATAATTAAGCCATAAAAGATGTATTTCCTCTTTGATCCATATTGAAGAGATTTATTCATTCACTTATACTACATTCCACAAGACTTGTGGGCTCTATATCTTAATTAACATTTTAAAAACAAAAATAATAAGAATTTGGCATTTTCCCATCCTTCTCTGTTTTATGATTGCAGTTCATCTTTTCTTATAACACTCCAGTTCTGCAAATACAGCCAATTTCCTTAAGTCATTAGGTTGTCTATTTTGGGTAAATACTCTACAGTGTGAGAATGTGCAAAAGTCTCTGTGTGACTTGATATAAATTGTGTTAATTAAACACACTATTGTTTGAAGCAGGATCTTCTAGAAACAACCGCCAGAGATTTTGTTTTCCATAGAGCAACCAGATTCCAGTGCTTTGAAGAGTTAGACCTAATGAGCTATAGGCACTGTCATCAAGTGAAGATTTTATGTTTTCGGTGACCGGGACCCACTGTGGGGTAGAGATGAGGTGGAGGTCAATTGTAGCTGTCAGTGCTACTCTGCAAGGCAGTCGTTGATAGTTATAACATAGAAGACAGAGCTTGGGAAAGAGAAGTAAATGTTTACTGAGTATCTACTGTAAACTATAAGCAAGGCTAGGTGCTAGAGGAAATACATGACATTTGTTTGATAAGTTTCTCTTCAGTGATACAGGGACACATTTTCCTACAGATGGCTAACTTGACCTCGGAGTAAGTAACTTAGAGAAGGTCACAGGATAAAGTAATATAACTGCATTTGAATGCACGTTTTTACAACTACAGAATACTAGCTCTTTCTAGCACCAAGATCTGCTCGAGGGGTAGTGGCATTGGTGGGGCGGTGGGGTCGGTAAGGGAAGAATGGAAGAAGCACACTAGGAATTGGATTAGAAAAGAGGTTAAAGAAAGCTTATGCACTGGAGGGGACTTTTTAATGAAAAACAATATCAAATTATGAATAGTAAATTACATGTGAAGCCTTGAGAAGGCACCCATGAAAATAAGTTGCTCTGAAGATGCCTGATGGAATTATGTATTGCTGCCTGATAAATCCCCACAAATATTTAATAGCCTGAATCAATAAGTTATTATTAGCTTTCATATTCCTGGGGGTTCAGAGGTTCATTTAGGAAGAACTCACTTAGCAGTCCTCATGAAGTTGGAATTAGGTGCCAGCTGAGCACTCGCTGAGCTGAGCAACCAAGATGACTCATTCACATAACTGGCAGTTCATGCTGGCAGTCCACTCAGTGCTTAGCTAGGGCTGTTGGCCATGATCCTATCTAGGGCTGTCATCCTGCCTGTGCTTGTGGTTTGTACCTCTCACAGAATGGCAGCTGGGGTTAAGGTGTATCACAAGACGCAGCCTTCCAATAAGGATGGAGCAGATTTTGCCCGTCTTTTTAAAGAGTTACCAGAAGTTGCACAGCATTGCTTCTACTGCATTCTATTGGGTAAGCACTCACTGGGCCAGTCTAGATTTAAGGAAAAGGGAAATCGATTCCACCTCCCAGTCTAGGGAGCATGACAGAATTTGCAGCTATCTCCAGTCCACCTCTGCAAAGCAGACGGAATCCTACCAAAGAGATTAATAGAGCACTATAGACTTTTCAACCCTGGTAAACCTGAACAGACAAGTAAGCTGGCATAAGTACTGAAGTTTAAAAATCACTGGCAAAGGCAAATAGGAAATCATATGACTTTCTGCCTTTCTTGTATCCTGTTGCTAATTAAAGAAATAGAGAACATTCTAAGGATGGAAATTTAAGAGGTTAATCTTTGAATGGTACCCATGAGGAATGAGAGAATACTTTCAGCTAGGGGAATCAAGATTTCCCATCGCATTTGTTTTATATTACATACAAGGAAACTGGGGAGGGTAAAATAAGTGAATGGCTCAAAATTATACAGCAAGTTAGTGATATATTAAAATTAATTGTGGATTATGTAATCTTATGATTTAAGAATAAAAAAAAATCTTATATTCTCTTTGTCATAGTAAGAACTACAGTTTTACTTACATAAATTTACCCAAATTTAAATTTAACCACATGTAAAAAAGTTAGCCCTGTGAGAATCTAGGTTTTTAGCTAAAACACACATTCTTAAACTCATCATAATGTAAACTCCCTAATGGAAAAGAAAGTGTCTAGTTTATTCAGCTTAGAAACCCTGAGATTTATTTCATTGTTAGTGTATAAGAAAGCCACTGATTTCTGTACATTGACTTTGTATCCTGCCACGTTACTGAATTGCTGTATGAGTTCAAGTAGTTTGGGGGTGGAGTCTTTGGGGTTTTCCATATAAAGAATCATGTCATCTGCGAAGAGAGAGAGTTTGACTTCTTCCTTGCCAATTTGGATACCTTTTATTTCTCTTTGTTGTCTGATTGCTGTTGCTAGGACTTCTAATAATATGTTGAACAAGAGTGGTGAGAGTGGGCATCCTTGTCGTGTTCCTGATCTCAACGGGAAGGCTGCAAGCTTTTTCCCATTGAGGATGATATTTGCTGTGGGTCTTTCATAGATAGATTTTATGAAGTTCAGGAATGTTCCCTCTATCCCTATACTCTGAAGCGTTTTCATCAGGAATGGATGCTGGATTTTGTCAAATGCTTTTTCTGCATCAATTGAGAGGACCATGTGGTTCTTCTCTCTTCTCTTATTGATGTGTTCTATCACACTGATTGATTTGCGAATGTTGAACCAACCTTGCAACCCAGGGATGAATCCCACCTGGTCATGGTGGATAATCTTTTTAATGTGCTGCTGGATCCTGTTTGCTAGGATCTTGTTGAGAATCTTTGCATCCATATTCATCAGTGATATTGGTCTGAAATTCTCCTTTTTGGTAGGGTCTTTGCCTGGTTTGGGGATCAGGGTAATGCTGGCTTCATAAAAAGAGTCTGGAAGTTTTCCTTCTGCTTCAATTTTTTGGAACAGCTTCAGGAGAATTGGTGTTATTTCTTCTTTGAAAGTTTGGTAGAATTCCCCAGGGAATCCGTCAGGTCCTGGGCTCTTGTTTTTTGGGAGGTTTTTGATCACTGCTTCAATCTCATTACTAGATATCGGTCTATTCAGGTTGTCAATTTCTTCCTGGTTCAATTTTGGGAGTTTGTAGCTTTCCAGGAATGCATCCATTTCATCTAGGTTGCTTAGCTTATTGGCATATAACTGTTGGTAATAATTTCTGATGATTGTTTCTATTTCCTTGGTGTTAGTTGTGATCTCTCCCTTTTCATTCATAATTTTATTAATTTGGGCTTTCTCTCTTTTCTTTTGGATTAGCGTGGAGATAGCACTAGTAAGTGGAAACCAGTGGGACACAGTTATGTGAAATAAAAATTCCTGAACCATTGTGACAGATAGTGGAAAAAGGGAGCAGAAGGTTCAGAGAATTGGTTATGCTAGAGTGGATATATTATGCAAGGTTGAGAAATCCAGAAGAATGCTCTTGGTGGGCAGTTCATTCACCAAAATAATAAAGAATGTTTTGGTAGGAGAGACTCCAGCATCACTGAGAAGCCTTGTGCTAGATGTCTTCTGAAGTCCATAGCTGATCTGATGGTAGGAGATGCAGTTACATAACTAGGCTACAGTACAGCAATAGGAAAGATAGGCTCCTGAAAGGACAGAGGCTAAAATAAAGATGGGCAGAGTTGCTTATTGTGGTAAAAAGGAGAAAATCAGATACAAAGCCAGGAATCTGACCTAGAGTTAAGGAGACAGTTAACAGTACATGGTTTTCCTTTCCAAGCTAAAGACAAATGATTCCATCTTGTATCTCACACTACCTAGACAAAAGCACAGCACACTGTAGGTCTTTATGGGTTTTGGGGACAGCACGTTTCACACCCAGGAATATTTGGTGTCATATAAGTTTCTAGCTTTGAGTAGGGCCCAGAGCAAGTAGGGGATTTGAAACAAGTCCCCGTTGAGATGCAAGAGGTGTTGCCATTGGGCAGTGGACTCCATGATATTAGAGACATGTGTCAGGAAAAGAATCCATGAAGAGTTTATGCCACAAACCATAAACAAGTCTATTCCATGGAAAGCAGAGAATTATACACTTTTTAAAAAAAAACTGTTCGGCTCAGTGGGTTGACGCCTCTGCCTTCGGCTCGGGTCATGATCCCAGGGTCCTGGGATCGAGCCCCGCGTCGGGCTCTCTGCTCCACGGGGAGCCTGCTTCTCCCTCTCTCTCTGCCTGCCTCTCTGCGTACTTGTGATCTCTGTCTGTCAAATACATAAATAAAATCTTAAAAAAAAAAAAAAACTGTTCTTAGTATGCTGATTGGCACTGGTAAAGACAAATTACCTGATAATGGGACACAAACTTACTGTGTAAACAGAACTGCCATGATCTGGTTTTTGTTAGACCCACTATATCACAGACTGGGCAGGCCCAGCACCAACCATCCATAAGATGTAAGTAATATACCCATTACTGAATTGGACTATTGGACTCAAAAAGTCTTCAGAGGAAGTAGCCTAGATCCCCATGATATCTATCACTTTTGCACTGGATCCTTTCCCTAGGATCACACAATGAGCTGTATAGGAGATCACTTTGGATTCATTGGCAAAAAAAACAAAAAATTTCAAGATAGCTAACATATGGTTAAAGAAATCAGAATTTCGGGGCACCTGGGTGGCTCAGTGGGTTAAGCCTCTGCCTTCGGCTCAGGTCACAATCTCAGGGTCCTGGGATCAAGTCCTGCATCAGGCTCTCTGCTCAGCAGGGGGCCTGCTTCTCCCTCTCTCTCTGCCTGCCTCTCTGACTACTTGTGATCTCTCTGTGTCTAATAAATAAATAAAATCTTAAAAAAAAAAACAGAAACCAGAATTTCATGCAAGCTAAAAATAGATAGCAGTTGTACTATAGATGTACCCAGGAAAGACAAAAATGAGGGGTAAAAAGTACAGAATTCCCAGTGACTCATCTGGTCATCTACATTTTCTGGAAAGAGATGGGTCTTGAGGTTAGAATTTAGATGGATTCACAGACTGGTTGTTCAAGGAGGAGCTATACTGGAAGATGGGGAGAAGAACATCTATAAAAGAGACACATGGATGGACTTGTGAGAATGGGCATAAGGTATAAAGAGTGTTGTATCCCATGTTAATGCTCTCCAAAGAGATGTACCAGAGTCCCAAGTTTTAAAAAATCAAATAACAAAATAATTCTATTAGTCCAGAGCAGACAGCTGGCCATACCAGTGGTGAAACAATTGAGCCATTAACAAGTAGATATGTTGGTTGGGATGGAGATTAGGTACAAGCTCCAAAGCAAGGCATCCCTCTTCCCAAAGCCGAATTAACTCATTCTGCTGTTCTGACTGTAAAAAAGAGAAATTAACCCTGATGGCACCATCACAGGCACCATTCTTCAAACAGACGAATCAGCCTTCTGGTGTCAAGTTGACTGCGTGAAGCCCTTCCGCCGTAGAAGACATAGCAATTTATCTAGAATGAACTGAAAATATATTCTTGGTATGAGTTTGCTTTACCTTAAACCTAAGCTAGGACTACTCACTGTTCAGGAGCTCATGGGATCTTTGATCCATTGGCACTGGATCCTACATAATCAATGGAGTCACTCTACAGCAAAGATGTTCTGTACCTATAGCACACCAGGAAGTTGATGATGGCCTGATGAAATGTTGGAATAACCCAATCAATGTACAGCTGAGGCCATGAGTTTCAAACTGATACCCTACAAAGATGGGACATGATCAATACTTTCTGACTATGACCTAATTGGAGAATTTGTTATTTCCATTCTTTCAACTCTAAGTTATATAGGTTTAGGTTTTGTCTCCAAGATAGCAAAAGTCAATTTCACATATAGGTAATTTTTAAAAGGTGTATTTTATCATTATGAATATTTTAAAGAACACCCAGCCAAAATAGAGAATAAAATATGAGCATCTACTTAGTTATACTGACTATGATTTAGAATAACAGATCATTTTAAATGTGAAAGAAGTCCTCAAAATTATCATATTTGATTCTCTGCATTTATCAGTGAAAAGGTTAAAACAAAAAGAAGTCTGGAAATTTTATTTATGTCACATGTCACAACCTTATTAGCCTAATTCTTTTCAAATACTGGGTGTGGTGCATAAACAATGAATTTTGGAACACTGAAAGTAAAATAAAATAAAATGGAAAAAATAATAAAAATAAATGCTTATTTTGACTTGGTTGAGTCCCTGATTTTGGAAGCTCCATAGGAAAATAAAAGAAATGAAATACTCTTTATTATTTTTTTCTATTTAAGCAAGATAGTAATAGATGGGTTAGGAAAATAAATTAATAAAAATGATCATGGATGTGATGACAAGGAAATTTCCAAAAATAGTCAATTAAAGGAAACTAAAAGTTCCAATTTCTCTTTATAATTGGGACTCAAAGTGAAAAAAAAGTAAAGGATAAATATAACCCCCTAAATATTACTCTAATATCAGTTTAAATCAAAAATATTTCAGAAATATTTATTAAGCTCCCCAAGGGCATACAAACAGAAGAAATTGCAAGGTAAAAAAATTAATTAAAACTTTTTCATAGAAGATTAAATTCAAGAGCTCTTCCAAGACACAGTAATTTATTACTGTAATGTCAAGAGAATAAAAGAAGGAGAAGAAAGGAAAAACCTTTTCATCAAAGCGTTAATGGGTATGCATTGAACTTTTCCAAGCCCATATTAATCAGTGTGGCAATAGTGAGAAGTAGCGGCCGAATGGGTATAGATCACAGACAGGCATTTTCAAAATTGTAAGATGTCTTTGGTCAACTTTCAATTTCCTCAGGGAATAAATGATGACATTCTTAGTGACCTATGGGCTCACCTCTACTTTTGTATGTTTTGAAGCCTAATAGCTTTGCCTTAAACTGAGGGCTTCTTCTAGCTGCTTTGTGGCCAGTTCATCTCTTGTCTCAGATGACTTCATTTAGAGGGTGTGGAAGTATAAATATCTCTCAGAGACTCAAATACTATGTTGGATGACAATTCTGTATAAATAAATGTACATGAAGTGAAATTATATAATTATTCTGAGAGAAAGAATATTTGTGGCAGAACTCTTAAGTTCTATTCAAAAGAACTTTTGTAACTTCAATTTTAGCTTCATGGAAGAATTTAGGTAAAATCATGCATGATATCATACAAAACTATTAACAAGTGAGTTAATTTTGATAAAATCCCCCAAATCGAAGTATGTCAAGAACAGTACCCACTTGCAATATACTTCATGCTTACCTGTCCATATTCCTCTTCCTCCTCCAAATTTCTCATATAAAATGTATTGCACACAAGATTATATAGATCAGATATAATTATATGTGGTATATGTAATACATAATTTATTTTTAGGTTTGATGGTGAATTTTTCTGAATTCAGTTTAAATTGATTTGCATATGAAGATCACTTTAAAAGCAATCAGTTCACTGTGGTACAGTATTCTGGGGAGAGTAAAATTACTTTAGTCTAAGATGACATGAGAGATATGATGAGTTCATCATTTTTTTTAACTTGGAGGTTGAAGGGAAAATGATGAAGGGTTAAAAGAATAATTGTGCTGTGAGAATCCATGGAGTTTCATAAGAACAGGCCATAGTCAGGAATTTCTTACTATGAAGGTGTTTTTTTTTTTTTTCTTTTTCTTTCTTTTTTTTTAAACTTGATGGAACTAATCTGAGCTGAGAGAGGTCTGTGATGGCATTACTTTGATATAGAGCCTGGTTAAAAATACATAAATATAAAAGTTCAGTTCCTCACCCATAAACTTTTTCTATGTAATGTCAACTATCCAGATATTTGGAAACACATGATGATTGAATGACATCCTAATTTTTCAAGTAGAAATTCTGGCAGAATGTTGACCCAGACTACATTGGAAAAAGCCCCTTTTTCTGAACTAGAATCTTATTTTAGAATGATGGACATATCTTAAAATTACACATTTCTTGAATTGCCATTTTACTGGGCTGTGAATTTGAAAGAAAAGAATAAAAGAAACTACTGTAAATCTTCACATAAACCATACTGAATGCTTAATATATAAGTACAAACTTTCACCCTCTTACATAATCTTCATTTTGAAGATACTTTCAAATAGCAATATAAAACATTTTCAGTTATTCTACACTATTTCCTAAGAATCTTATAGTTATGAAACTTGTTATACATGACTTGAACTGGAGATTTTTAAAAAATTAGTACTGTTACCATTAGATTTAGTTTAGACTCACTCTTTCTTTCTTTCTTTCTTTCTTTCTTTCTTTCTTTCTTTCTTTCTTTCTTCTTTCTTTCTTTCTTTTTCTTTCCTTTTTTGAAAGAGAGAGGGTGTGTGACCAGGGATGGGGTGGGGAAGGAACAGAGGAAGAAGGAAAGAGAGAATCTTAAGCAGGCTCCACGTTCAGTGTGGAGTCCAACACGGGGCTCTATTCCATGACCCTGAGATCATTACCTGAGCCCAAATCAAGCATTGAATGCTCAACTGACTGAGCCACCTAGGTGCCCCCATTAGATTGAGTTCTATTGTGAATTAGAGAGAAGAAAATGAATTTATATTGAGGCACATTTTGCTAGAATGTAACTCCATAAACAGGAATTTGGGTCTGTTTACTTCTCATTACAAATGTGTCTCAATGCCTAGAACTTTCAGATAGTAGATGCTCAATAAGCACTGATCAAATGCTTATTGTAGCTAAGAGGATTTGGGGACATCATAACTTATAAAGGTTGTGATATTGACTCTTCAAGAGATTTTAAGACATAGATAATGACATATGTATTTCGTAGAATGTCTAAAATTCATAGAATTTATAAAACTGGGTTGCTATAGAGTCAGGTATATTGATGGGGAGAGGACCTCATTCAATTCAACCTTAGTTACCTCTTTAAAGGGTTCATCTCCAAATACAATACCATTAGGGGTTAGGGCTTCAATATATGCATTTTGAGAGAACACAGTTCAACCCATAAAAGATCTATGGACTTCGCATGATTTCTTTTTCCGTCTAGATTTAGAGATGTTGGTGGGATTATACCAGAAGTATTTCTGTTTTAACACAAAACATTGTTTTTCTTCCTCTGGGGGTGGAATAAATTCTTGGTGCCATTTTTAGTTTATCTCTTTGGGCACTAAAGTTTATATCTTAAAGAAATTACTGGTGGTTTTTCTCAATGGTGACAATCTTTTATATTTTCCAAATTTTTAAGAAGTGTATTTTTGCTTTAGAAAAGCTTTCAGTGAAGGCCTTGACAAAAAACATTGTTATTACTTTTTTTTCCTTACTAGAAAAAAGAAATGGAAAGTAGAAGTTAACAATCTCTAACCTTCCTGGTGCCTAGAAGGGTTATGATCCAAGAGAGAAACTAAAATGAAAGAATTTAAGGCAGGAGTTTTGTGTGAAGGGGTCACCCCTGACTGGTAGGGGGAAAATGACTACCAAGCCCAGAGAAATTCCCAGACACACATGGAGAGGTGTGTACTGGTTGTTTGCTCAGAGCACTAAAGTAAGGCTGGAAAGAAGGTGACTTAGTCACCTTAAGTATTATACTACTACAAAGGGAAACAATGTGCATTTCCAAATAAAGTAAAAGAATTCCATTTCTACCTGCATTACCACCCACCTTCTTAACTCTCAACTCTTCATGACTTTGGCTTTCAGTTGGGAAATGATATATTGTCACCTACATTTTACCTCACTTTTCATGAAAGCAAACAGAAAAAGACTCTCTTGCTCTGTGATGACTTCCTACAGAAATTCTCTCTATACCTCTCCTCACAGAACCACTGCTTTAGTCATTCATAAGAATGCTTTGCTGCATTAGTACATGCTTAGATGTATTCTTTTAAAAATAGGATAGTAAACCTGGCAATTCACAGACCTGTACCCCTGGGGCTAATAATACATTATATGTTTATAAAAAAATAAATAAAAATAAAAAAATAAAAGTATAAAAAATAGGATAGCAATATTCTAATATTTCTGAGAATAACTGTTTTGCTGATTGATTTTAGCGTCTGGAGTCTGTGATCCAAGCACAGAACAGGGAATGCAAAGTAGTCGGAAGAAATGAATAATAAGCTTCCTGTGATGGGTGTGAATCAGTTAGAGAACAAAGCCTTCTCCAGGTACGTAAAGCTCAGCCCTGTGATCAAACAGACCCTTGGTAGTGCAGCTGTGTGTAGTAATCATCATGAAGTACACATAAAGGCAACATCTTTAAAATAGCAACGATAGAATGCTGAGGCAAGAATGTATTTTTATTTCCCTTTCTTAGAAAGATAGCATGGTTTCCCTAAAAGGAGAGATTCAAACATCTGATTCCACTGGAAGGGAAACTCACAGGAGAACTATGGTTCTTTTTTATTAAGATATTTATTAATCCATTAAATATATGTTAAGTAGGGCACTGTATAGAAGTCAGCCAGTTTGTGCAACAGAATTTTAGACACAGTTAGAAATCAGTGGATATAGAAACAGAAATAGAAATAAAGAACTCCATGCACATAATGCAGTCTATAGTAAAACAAAAAAAAAAGCAGACAAACAAAAAAAGCAAGAACAACTTGATCCATACTGTAACTGTAGAAAGGGAAATTGACAGTACTAGACCTGAGGTAACTAACAAGTCGGAAGTGATAATGTGGTTCAGTGGGCCAGAATAAACATAGTTTAACTAGCCATTGTATTCTAGCTTTAAAATAGTGTTTTCCTCAGAACTGTGGTATATTCTGGTACTGCCTTAGGGGATACAATGTCATTTGTTTTGATTCTTGGGTTTTTATAGCTTCATTTTCTTCCTCTCTTTAAGAATTTAATATTTTCCACTTCCTCTTTAACCCTGGTACTCTGAAATTTCACAACAATGTGAGTCTCTTTCATTAAGAATATTTGCCCTATTCCTTCTGAAAAATCAGTCTTTTTCAAATTTAGGCTTTTTAATTTGTAATTTCTGAGAAAAATATTTCCTTTTCCTTACTTTGTTCATTTCTTCTCGTCCAAGATGGTGGACATCTTGACTTGATTACTTAATTTCCTTATTTTTTATTTCTTGCTTATATCTTGACTCCCCCCTCCCTTATTTTTTCATAATTCATTTATAACTGTTCTGTGTAAATTTTATGTTTTTGCCATCACATTTTAACTTTCAAAAATTTGTCCTTGTTTTAGAATGTCCTTTTTATGGCATGCTCTTTCTATGGTCCCAACCTCTCTCATTTTCTCTGAGGATATTTATTCAGTTTTAAAATATTCTTTTGATCTATTTCTCTTTCTTCCATGTTGCTCTGTTTTCTGTTTTGTATCCATTTCTCTAGAATGACTAACATCCAAAAACAACTGACAATACCAATTGCTGGTAAGGATATGGAGCAGAAGGAACACGTTCATTGCTGGTGTAAACATAAAAGGGTACAGTCGTTTTGGAGATAGTTTGGCAGTTCTTACACAACTTGACATAATTTTATCACATTATCTAACAATCTTGCTTCTAGATTTTTACCCAACTAAGTATAAGACTAATGTACACAAAAGCATATATATGAATGCTTAAAGCAGCTCTCTTCATAATTAATAAAAACTAGCAGAGACCAAATTGTCTTTCTAGATGATGGTATTAAAAGCCAGAGGGTCAGAGGAGGGAGGGCTTGAATAGGTCAAGCAAATGAGATTTTTAAGAGAATGAAACTAATTTCTTTTTTATGATACCGTGATGGTAGATACATATCATAATACATTTGGTCAAAACCTATGAATTTACATGAGGAGTGAACTTTAATGTATTCAAATTAAGAAAGTATTTAGAAACTTATCCTGAGATACTTCAGGATACAATGCAGAATGAGATGAAAGAACGTCATCTGATTAGGCATATATGAAATAACTCACTGAAGGAGCTAGGGGGAAATGTGCAGAACTAAGTATCTTTGGAAATTGGCAGAATCTCTCAGACCAAAGGCAAAAGGAACTGAACATAAGTTCTGTATGTTAGCTGATATGGTTATTTGTACAGAAATATGGGTTAGTGATTCTGAAACCAGAAATGTATATATGTATAAAATAATGTAATATTAAATAAATTCATGGTGGATGGTGGAAGCCAGGTTTCTCTCTGGTGAGTAGGAGGTTTCAGATAAGCAATGGGTGAAGATTAGAATGACCCATGTGGTAAATGGGTTAGATTTAGAGAAAATAATATGAACTCATATTTAGCTTAATATAGACATAGATGGTTACATATAGATTAAGTAAAATGTTTCACAACTTACTCTATATAAGAAGCTGTGGTGAAAGGATCACTAACCCATATGTCCCCTGTGGAATTACATCTGGCAACACTTAACCAAAACTAATAGGTTTTTACCTTTTGATCCCTTTGACTCTACTCCTAGGAATTCACACATTATTCACCAATAATGAAAAAATACATTTCCATAAAGACTTTCACTGAAGTATCACTTAAATTACTGGGGAAAAAAAAAACTAAATGTTCATGCCTAAAGCGGTGGTTCAATAAATGCACAGTACATATCACAGAGTACTATAAATTTACTATAGTGAATAAAGACCTCTATGAAATAACACAGTGAAAAAAAAGCAGTGCAAAAGAGTATATCTAGAATGCTACCTCTTGTGTAATAAAGATGAGGAAATAAAAAAACCAATATTAATAATAATTATAATAGCAATATAATAAAAACAGTATCTATTTGTTCTTTCCTTCTGGTTTACCAGAAAATAATTTTATGTTGATGTCCTGGTATTGGCAGTTTGGGAACAGGAAAGGTATACCCTGAGTGCTGGCTTTCTGGAAGCAGAAGGGAAATAGGGATTTGGAAGCCTTGCTATCAAGTGTATAGATTTTCACTTACTCCCTATTACTCATTTGCTAATAGAAAAAGAATTTACTCAGCTTTGCTTTTTTTTTTTTTTTTTTTTTTTTTTTTTTCTGAAACTCTTCATGTTCTCCTGTCCAGGAGTTAAACATTAGTCTTCTCCCATCTTGTATCTGGGCCATTCCCAGGTCCTGTAAAAGGGGGGAAAGAATCTTGTCTTATAGAAATATTTTTTACATTCAAGTTCATTAGCCCTTCTGATTTTAGCCTCACTCTTAACCTGCTTTTACACACAAAATATTTCTAATTTCTGAGAATTTGTGACAAAAATAAGTTGCTTCTTGTGCTTTCTCCCTTTGTAGGCTTATATATCATTGTTCTAGGACATCCAAGTCAATACCTACTCATCCATTGTTTTTTGACTTCCAAATTTCTATTGTTATATCCTTTTCCTATATTGTTTCTTACACCTACTTTCTTTCTTTCTTGTTTATGGTGTGTCTTTACATTCAGTATCATCTAAGGAAGAAAATAAATTCATATACTCAATCCAAATGATTTAACTGTCAGGGCTTACTTGGGTTTGTTTTTAAATTTGCAATATGTGTTGGGTTTAAATTAACACCAAGCTGTGTTTTACTTGGCATGGATTTAGTTCCTTTTGCCAAATAACTTCACTTTTTTTTCTTTCATAAAGTTATTTAACAAAATATTTTCAGTCATTGAGCAAATATTTGAGAATTTTCTTTAGACCAAGCATCATAGTGTAAATGCCTCCCAGGCAACATTAAAATATCCGTCTTTTAGGTAAAGCAGAAAACTATTAAAGGGTTTCAAGTGCAGTTTCAATATGATAATGATTTCTATCAAAAGTATATCATTTTAGCTGCTGTCTACAAAATGAGCTAGAAGGATGTAATAATCACAGCAGAGGGACCAGATAAGGAAGTGATTTCTACAGTGGGAGTACATGAAGATAGTGGCTGGGACAAGAGTGTTTTAGAATGTCAGAGAGGAAGGATGGACATATTTGAAAATATTTTAGAATATATTTTAAAAATATTTTAAAATTAAAAATATTTTAAAATTGTGAGCCTTATTGATTGGCTCTGAAGAGTAATGAAAATGGAGGAAACAGATCAGATTTTTAACTTTACGACTTTATCAGTGAGAGGGCTATCTTTATTGAGAAGACAACTGGCAAATGAATGTATAGGAATGGGAGTTAGAGGGAGGTACATTGCAAGGGCTGCATTTTACACATGTTACACTCAAGCCCTGGTTTGTGGAACTGTTTGTGACATTATTTTTTTAAATGACATTATAATATAATAAAATATATATAAAGTGACATAATAATTTTTAAAATTTTTTTCATGCCCAGCATGGAGCCCAATGTGCAGCTTGAACTTACAACCCTGAGATCAAGACCTGAGCTGAGATCAAGAGTCAGATGCTTACCGGACTGAGCCACCCAGACACCTTGTTTGTGACATTATTAAAACACAACACTAGTGCTACTGGGATTCAGTTGGTGTCTGCTCTAAGTCTAACTGGTGCTTATTCTCAAAATAAGACAAGATGTGCAACCTTCTCATATGGATGGGACGAATGATCACTTTTTGGCCAAACAGAAGATTAAAGAATTCTCAAAAAGAGCATAGGTCCTAATGTGGGGAGATACCAGTTAGCCAGTTGAAGTGGCCTTAATAAAGATCAATTTCAACACATTATCTCAGTTATTGGACGATAGAGTTATATAGCTATACACATCATTGGAGAAGTTAATGGAAATTAGAAACAAGGTTTGAGAAGCTAGACAATCTTTGAGTGGAAAGTTCTGCTCACTTCCTAATTACTGATGAAAAAAATAACACATTACTAGGTGACCAACTGCACTAAGGTCTGTTTTCTATGAATTATTACTAAGCCTATTAGTTGGTTCTAGTGATTTTATCAACAGATTGGTTAAGTATGCAAACATTAAGTGTTCATATCTTTATTCATAATGGGGTGATGGGTAAGGTACTACATTCTGAGGCAATATAACCATCCAGCTGTCTCCTGTGCTGAGTGGCAGCTGGTGGGGAGAAGGACGGAGTTTGACTGAATTTCTTTACAGAGTTTTCCTTACTTTCAGGCTTCTGAGCATTCATACATGAATAGAAGTGGTTTTTGTTTTTGAGATTTTATTTATTTATTTGAGAGACAGAGATCACAAGTAGGCAGAGAAGCAGGCAGAGAGAGAGGAGGTCCCTGCTGAGCAGAGAGCCCGATGCGGGGCTTGATCCAGGAGCCTGGGATCATGACCTGAGACAAAGGCAGAGGCTTTAACCCACTGAGCCACCCAGGCACGCCAAGTCGAAGTGTTTTATGAAAAAAATTATTTTTTTCTTCTCATCAGTGCTTGGTTGATTGAGTTAAATCAAATATTCCACAGTGAACAATGCAAAAGAATTATTGCTAGCTCTAGATCATACTTATGTCTTTTTTTTAAAAATTTATTTATTTTTATTTGTTTATTTACAGCATAACAGTGTTCATTGTTTTGGCATCACACCCAGTGCTCCATGCAGTACGTGCCCTCCCTATTACCCACCACCTGGTTCCTCAACCTCCCAACCCCCCCACCCCCCCGCCGCCCCTTCATAACCCTCTGGTTGTTTTTCAGAGTCCATAGTCTCTCATGGTTCATCTCCCCTTCCAGTTTCCCTCAACTCCCTCTCCTCTCCATCTCCCCATGTCCTCCATGTTCTTTGTTATGCTCCACAAATAAGTGAGACCATATGATACTTGACTCTCTCTGCTTGACTTATTTCGCTCAGCATAATTTCTTCCAGTCCCGTCCATGTTGCTACAAAAGTTGGGTATTCGTCCTTTCTGATGGAGGCATAATACTCCATTGTGTATATGGACCACATCTTCCTTATCCATTCATCCGTTGAAGGGCATCTTGGTTCTTTCCACAGTTTGGCAACCGTAGCCATTGCTGCAATAAACATTGGGGTACAAATGGCCCTTCTTTTCACTACATCTGTATCTTTGGGGTAAATACCCAGAAGTGCAATTGCAGGGTCATAGGGAAGCTCTATTTTTAATTTCTTCAGGAATCTCCACACTGTTCTCCAAAGTGGCTGCACTAACTTGCATTCCCACCAACAGTGTAAGAGGGTTCCCCTTTCTCCACATCCTCTCCAACACACGTTGTTTCCTCTCTTGCTAATTTTGGCCATTCTAACTGGTGTTAGGTGGTATCTCAATGTTGTTTTAATTTGAATCTCCCTGATGGCTAGTGATGATGAACATTTTTTCATGTGTCTGATAGCCATTTGTATGTCTTCGTTGGAGAAGTGTCTGTTCATATCTTCTGCCCATTTTTTGATATGATTATCTGTTTTGTGTGTGTTGAGTTTGAGAAGTTCTTTATAGATCCTGGATATCAACCTTTTGTCTGTACTGTCATTTGCAAATATCTTCTCCCATTCCGTGGGTTGCCTCTTTGTTTTGTTGACTGTTTCCTTTGCTGTGCAGAAGCTTTTGATCTTGATGAAGTCCCAAAAGTTCATTTTTGCTTTTGTTTCCTTGGCCTTTGGAGACATATCTTGAAAAAAGTTGCTGTGGCTGATATCGAAGAGGTTACTGCCTATGTTCTCCTCTAGGATTCTGATAGATTCCTGTGTCACGTTGAGGTCTTTTATCCATTTCGAGTTTATCTTTGTGTATGGTGTAAGAGAATGGTCGAGTTTCATTCTTCTACGTATCGCTGTCCAGTTTTCCCAGCACCATTTATTGAAGAGACTGTCTTTTTTCCATTAAATATTTTTTCCTGTTTTGTCGAAGATTATTTGACCATAGAGTTGAGGGTCCATATCTGGGCTCTCCACTCTGTTCCACTGGTCTATGTGTCTGTTTTTATGCCAGTACCACGCTGTCTTGGTGATCACAGCTTTGTAGTAAAGCTTGAAATCGGGTAACGTGATGCCGCCAGTTTTGTTTTTGTTTTTCAACATTTCCTTAGCAATTCGGGGTCTCTTCTGGCTCCATACAAATTTTAGGATTATTTGCTCCAGCTCTTTGAAAAATGTCGGTGGAATTTTGATCGGAATGGCATTAAAAGTATAGATTGCTCTAGGCAGTATAGACATTTTAACAATGTTTATTCTTCCAATCCAAGAGCATGGAACAGTCTTCCATCTTTTTGTGTCTTCTTCAATTTCTTTCATGAGTGTTTTGTAGTTCCTCGAGTATAGGTCCTTTACTTCTTTGGTTAGGTTTATGCCCAGGTATCTTATGGTTCTTGGTGCTATAGTAAATGGAATCGATTCTCTAATTTCCCTTTCTGTATTTTCATTGTTGGTGTATAAGAAAGCCACTGATTTCTGTACATTGACTTTGTATCCTGCCACATTACTGAATTGCTGTATGAGTTCAAGTAGTTTGGGGGTGGAGTCTTTGGGGTTTTCCATATAAAGAATCATGTCATCTGCGAAGAGAGAGAGTTTGACTTCTTCCTTGCCAATTTGGATACCTTTTATTTCTCTTTGTTGTCTGATTGCTGTTGCTAGGACTTCTAATAATATGTTGAACAAGAGTGGTGAGAGTGGGCATCCTTGTCGTGTTCCTGATCTCAACGGGAAGGCTGCAAGCTTTTTCCCATTGAGGATGATATTTGCTGTGGGTCTTTCATAGATAGATTTTATGAAGTTCAGGAATGTTCCCTCTATCCCTATACTCTGAAGCGTTTTCATCAGGAACGGATGCTGGATTTTGTCAAATGCTTTTTCTGCATCAATTGAGAGGACCATGTGGTTCTTCTCTCTTCTCTTATTGATGTGTTCTATCACACTGATTGATTTGCGAATGTTGAACCAACCTTGCAACCCAGGGATGAATCCCACCTGGTCATGGTGGATAATCTTTTTAATGTGCTGCTGGATCCTGTTTGCTAGGATCTTGTTGAGAATCTTTGCATCCATATTCATCAGTGATATTGGTCTGAAATTCTCCTTTTTGGTAGGGTCTTTGCCTGGTTTGGGGATCAGGGTAATGCTGGCTTCATAAAAAGAGTCTGGAAGTTTTCCTTCTGCTTCAATTTTTTGGAACAGCTTCAGGAGAATTGGTGTTATTTCTTCTTTGAAAGTTTGGTAGAATTCCCCAGGGAATCCGTCAGGTCCTGGGCTCTTGTTTTTTGGGAGGTTTTTGATCACTGCTTCAATCTCATTACTAGATATCGGTCTATTCAGGTTGTCAATTTCTTCCTGGTTCAATTTTGGGAGTTTGTAGCTTTCCAGGAATGCATCCATTTCATCTAGGTTGCTTAGCTTATTGGCATATAACTGTTGGTAATAATTTCTGATGATTGTTTCTATTTCCTTGGTGTTAGTTGTGATCTCTCCCTTTTCATTCATAATTTTATTAATTTGGGCTTTCTCTCTTTTCTTTTGGATTAGTGTGGCCAATGGTTTATCGATCTTATTGATTCTTTCAAAAAACCAGCTTCTAGTTTCATTGATACGTTCTACTGTATCTCTCGTTTCTACCTCATTGATCTCTGCTCTAATCTTGATTATTTCCCTTCTTGCATGTGGAGTTGGTTTGATTTGTTGTTGATTCTCCAGTTCTTTAAGGTGTAGAGATAGCTGGTGTATTCTGGATTTTTCAATGTTTTTGAGGGAGGCTTGGATGGCTATGTATTTCCCCCTTAGAACCGCCTTTGCTGTATCCCATAGGTTTTGGACCGAGGTGTCTTCATTCTCATTGGTTTCCATGAATTGTTTAAGTTCGTCTTTGATCTCCTGGTTGATCCAAGCATTCTTAAGCAAGGTGGTCTTTAGCTTCCAGGTGTTTGAGTTCCTTCTGAACTTTTCCTTGTGATTGAGCTCCAGTTTCAAAGCATTGTGATCGGAGAATATGCAGGGAATAATGTCAGTCTTTTGGTATCGGTTGAGTCCTGCTTTGTGACCCAGTATGTGGTCTATTCTGGAGAAGGTTCCATGTGCACTTGAGAAGAATGAGTATTCTGTTGTTTTAGGGTGGAATGTTCTGTATACGTCAATGAGGTCCATCTGGTCTGATGTTTCATTCAATGCTCTTATTTCTTTATTAATTTTCAGCTTCGATGATCTGTCTATTTCTGAGAGAGGCGTATTAAGATCTCCTACTATTATTGTATTCATATCAATATGACTCTTTATCTTGATTAATAGTTTTCTTATGTAATTGGGTGCTCCCATATTGGGGGCATAGATATTCACAATTGTTAGATCGTCTTGGCGGATAGTCCCTTTAAGAATTATGTAGTGTCCTTCTGTATCTCTGACTACAGTCTTTAGTTTAAAATCTAATTTATCTGATATGAGAATCGCTACTCCGGCCTTCTTTTGAGGCCCATTGGCATGAAAGATGCTTCTCCATCCCTTCACTTTCAGTCTGGGTGTATCCTTAGGTTCAAAATGGGTCTCTTGTAGACAACATATGGATGGGTCCTGTCGTTTTATCCAATCTGCAACCCTGTGTCGTTTTATGGGCGCATTTAGGCCATTCACATTGAGAGTGATTATTGAGAGATAGGTTTTTATTGACATCGTGTTGCCTTTGAAGTCTTTCTGTCTATAGATTGTTTCTATATTTCTGTTCAATGATATTCTTAGGATTTTTTCTCTTTTATAGGACCCCCCTTAATATTTCCTGCAGTGTTGGTTTGGTGGTTGCATAGTCTTTTAAGCCTTGCCGGTCTTGGAAACTCTTTATCTCTCCTTCCATTTTAAATGTCAGTCTTGCTGGATAGAGTATTCTTGGTTGCATGTTCTTCTCGTTTAGTACTCTGAATATATTTTGCCAGCCCTTCCTGGCTTTCCAGGTCTCTGTGGAAAGGTCTGACGTTATTCTAATGGGCTTTCCTCTGTATGTAAGAAGCTTCTTTGTCCTAGCTGCTTTTAAGAGGGTCTCTCTTGAAACATAATTCCCCATTTTAACGATAAGGTGCCGTGAGGACTTTCAAGAATCTAAAATCTTGGGAGGAAATCTTTCTGCCTCTAGTACATGAACATTGTTTCCATTCGTGAGATTGGGAAAATTTTCATAGACAACTTCTTCCACTATATCTTCTAGACTTCTTTCTTTTTCTTCCCCTTCAGGGATTCCAATAATTCTGACGTTGGAACATTTCATGGCATCGTTTATTTCCCTGATTCTGTTTTCGTGGCTTCTGAGCTGTTTGTTCCAGGCTTCCTCCTGATCCTTTCTCTCTATCTGTTTGTCCTCCAGATCACTAATTCTATCTTCTGTCTCAGTTACCCTAGCTTTTAGAGAATTTAGATTGGATTGGAACTCATTGAGAGCATTTTGAACATCATCCCTGGTGGCTTTCAGTTCTGCCCTAACATTGTGAACATCATCCCTGGTGGCTTTCAGTTCTGCCCTAATCAATTCTGTTTGGTCATCCATGGCTTTCTCCAACCTAGCTATTGCCTGGATAATTGTTAGTCTGAATTCCTTTTCTGACATATTGTCTATGTCGGTAGCCATTAGCTCTGTTGCAGAAGGCCCATCCTCTGTATTTTTCTTCTGTTGGGTATTCCTCCTCCTAGTCATTTTGGTAAGAGATGACTAAACAGATGCAGCTGGACTTATTGATTGTGGTGCAGTCAATGTGCACCCTGGAATGCTTCTGTGCAATCAGGATTCCCCACCCAAATGAGAGAAAAAAGAAAAGAAAAAGAAATAGAGAAGAAGAAAGAAAAAAAAGGGGGGAAAGAAAAAAGGAAAAAAAAGAGAGAGAGAGATAGGGAAAAAAAAGGAAGATAAAAGAGAAGGCTCAGCCCAAATGGGCCACAAGGTAAGATTTGTGGAGTATACAAACAAAAACAGACAGACAAAAAGAGTGATAAAAGTATATGACAAGAGAAAAAAATATGTATATATAAGCAAAAAAAAAAGGGGAAGAACCTCATCAGAAAGAACCCTAAGTATAAGGTTTATATATTATCAGGACAAACACAAATTCACAGAAACACTGACAGAAGGAAAAATTGGGAGAATGGTTATAGATTCTCAGTGTGGGTGAGGAAGGTTATTTTGATTCTTCCTGAAGGTATCTTGATGTTTTTGTTAAGGGACTCAACTTTCCTAAGTTACAGGGGGATTAGAAACTGGTTTGCCTATAGGGGTAGCATTGATTGGGGAAAGGGGATTACCTTGAAGTTTAACTCTATATGTATAGTAGAAAATAAAAATTAAAAAAGAATAAACTAGACTAAACTAAGTTAAAATTAAAAAGAATTAAAAAAATAGAAAAACAAAAGAAAAACATGGGTATATGTATCAAAAAGTTCAGGTTAGAAGGTTATTAAAGAATTTGATGTACTGGACATCTCAGTGTGATGGTAAATAGGTTAAAAATTATCTGTATGTATAAAAAAAAAAGAACCAGAATATTGGTAAAGAGTTAAAAATAAAAGTTGTATTTATGAAGTAGTGGTGATTGTTCTCTTGTAGTCTTTTTTTTTTTTTTTCTTCCTTCCTGGTTGGTTTTCTGGGGGAGGGGCCTGCCACGTGGGTTTTCAGACAATGATGTTCCCTGAGTTAGGTCCTCCCGCTCCCCTCAAGGGGGTGAGCTCTTTTTTTTTCAGGAAACTGTTTTTTTTCAGTCTTTTGTTCTCTGGGGGTTTTTATGTTCTTTCATCTGCTTTCTCTCGCCTTGACAGCTTTTGATGGTTTTTGGAGGTTTATAGGAGAGCAAACAGCACCCCAACCTCCCTCTCAGAGAGAAGCCTCAGACTGTTTTGCAAAAGCTGCTGGCAGAGTCGGTTCTGAGTCACTGTCCCTGGGGATGAAGGAGCTCCTCGTTGTACCCAAAACCGGGGCCGCGGTGGCTGTCTAGGCAGCTCCAGACCGCCAGAGAGGTTCCGAGCAGAGATCGCACACTGAGATTTTCCCGCTGTCCCGGGCTGGGAATGTCTGGTTTTTCCGGCTGCCAGAGCTCCAGGCTAGCGCCTATGAGCACCTTTCCCAAGGGAGGGTGTGGGACGCGCGCGTTTCAGGATTGCCGTCAGGCCAGGCTCCCAGCCCCTCACGGGAGACAGACCCCACTCGTTCTGGGGCGCGCTGGCGTTCAAGCGCACTGGCGGCTCAGGGACGGGGACCTGATTTCTCCGCCGCACTCTCCTGGCTCCGTGCTGTCCTGGGTCCGGGGACTTAGGTCCCTGACCCTAACCGCCCAGGTTCCCACTATTACCCCCCCGCGATCCTTTGCTGTTTGTCTTTTGAGTGCTTTCAACCAGACTCCAAGTTAATGCTGGTCCCCAGACGCAGAGCACTCTCGTGTTGGGGTGTTACTTTGCGATAGGTCACCTCTGGTGGCTCCCTCCCCCTTTTGTTTATCTTCCGATATCAGTCGGACGTTCCCAGTCTGCTTTACCTGCCACTGGCGTCTTCTGCTCCTGTAGAGATCCAGACGTGTATAATTCTGATCTCAGGCTGATTTCATGGGTGGTCGGAGTTCTTTGGTAGGTAATCAGCTCACTTTAGGGTACAGGTTGAAATGGTGCCTCCTCCTACTTCCCCGCCATCTTGACTCCCCCCATACTTACGTCTTTATGACAATCTTATTGTTTTAGTGTACTCATAGTTGAGTTTTTGATTATCCGAACTAGTTGTGACTGAAAGATGAATAAGATACATGGCCAAATCACCAAACTTTCCTGCGATTACTCAGGTAGCCTCTAAAACCTAGTGAAATGGAATTTAAATGGAGAAAGTAGGAAGGCAAAGAAAGGCTTTTTCACCAGCACTATTAGTTATGTAATAATTATTTAATGGTTATTTAACTCCCACAGGTTTTACCAGTTGGTCCTATGTAGTTTTCCTATATGGGGAAATGCTAGATTGTGGAAGTATATCGAATGTCCCAAAATAATCCTCTGATAAACACACACACACACAGACACACAGACACACACACACGCACACACACACACAGTAATTTGCCCTTTATGTCTCCTTGGTGACATAGCATGAGAAACACTCAGAGCTTCATGTAAAGCTGTGAGAGCTCATTCACGACACCACCAGGTGCATTTATTGCCTGCAATGAATTTTCAGGGAAAATTCTGATTGTGATTGCAACAATAAGCAGATACTGAGTGCCGCAATTTTTCAAGAAAGTATTTTGCCGATTTTTGACACACTGTTCTCCAAAAAGGTTATATCACGTTTATTTTTAAGTTACAATTGAACATTCTCAGGATGACACAAGATATTGAGCTGCAAGGCTTCACTGAGCAGCTAATAATTCCCCCGGTGGCACTTGGCACAGGACAAGTTGAACTTGCAAAGTCAATAACAAACACATTTGTAAACCCAAAAGAAGAACAGAGTCCAAAGGAGCAAACTGAGGCGTGCCTTCCTGCTTGGAAATATTTGTTTAAATATTTGTTTTCCATAACAATCCCCAAATATGAATAGATACCAGATGACTGCATCTGTCTTAAAGAATGTAAAAACTCTTGTCAGTCCCTAAGGTTTTATCCCGAGTTTCATGTTTGTATTTTATATCCACGTTTGGCAAAAATGACACAGTTAAAAGCAAAGTGTTTGTGTTGTTTGGCAATAATAAATAAGAACAGAAGGGTATTGCCTTATATCAACTCGAATATCACAAGGCAGATCCATTTCAGTAAAAGAAATCTTTTCGTATCAGGTGGGGAAATCAACTTCAATTGCTGTTTCTGTACTTAACCATCTCCCATTCCTGAAGTCAATACTTGAAAGGAGGGCAGGACAATGTAATGAGGTAATTAGGCATGATGGTTCCTATTAACATAATCACCACTCCTGCAGGAATAGGTCTTCTCTCTTGCTCCTTTATGCTGTTAGAATGCCTCTAGTGAATTTGGGGAGGGTAGAGGGCTCTCTAATTAAGCAATGGGATATGGAGATAGAGCTGCTCTGCATTAGGGCTCCAGCTTGTCAGCCTGCATTTCCTCATCTATTAAATAACCACCTAAATGCTCATCTCATTCCCAATTAATAGATGAGATTTATATTCTTGAATATTTCCCTGCTAACCTATGGAGTCTAGAAAATGGGGAGAATCTAATTCCCAAGATATCTCAGGAGATAGCATTTCTGTGATGTTTCTGTGCATATTGAACCTCACAAAGTACCAAGAACCACAGTAAGGAGTAGTGGGAGCACCAACATTCATAGCTGCACTAGACAACAAAGAACAGCTTTTAATATGTTGCCTGAAAAAAAGGCCACTTCTTTATTTTATTTTTCCTCATTAATTCATACTTGCTGCATAGCAAGTAGGTGAAATTGAGCCAAGGAGAAATACAGAGAAACGTAACCTGTTTCTTTCACCCGCGTGATGGGTGGAACTGTAAAACTTCAGTCCTATTATGAACATCAACACCCCAATTCTCAGCACAGAATGAAAAAACTGAGTTTCCAGAACTCTGAAGAGGAAGGAACGAACCTGGAACCTAAGCAACTAGATAGCATGCTAGGTCCAAGTACACTTGACATCACTGTCAAAGCCCTTGGCAACTCTCTAAACTGAAACACCATTTGTGAAATGTGTATTTTATGGCTAGTTCTTTTAAGGTCCATACCCTAAAGACCACCACAAAAGCAAACTAACAAAAATCACTTGCAGTTAAAATAAAACTGACGTGCGTTTAGTTTGCTGCACACAGGCGGAGAAAATGAGGGGAAGTGCAAGGACATCTCAGTCAAGGACAGCTGGGAACAAAAACTTACCAGGCTTTAGCGTTGGTGAGTGATTTTGAGAAGGGATTAGGGAAGTTAGCACGTATTCTGGATTGGATGTCTTCAAAAAATTAGGACAGTTTAGTAGTTGGATATTTCATATTTTTAAGAAGGAGATGGGAGTTTTAAGCAGTATTAGAGCTGGCAATGGCAAATAAGGATAAGTCTCTTAGAAAAGATGTTAGTGAGTAGAAGAGGGTTTTAGTCATTTTTGTGGTCTTAGAGTTGCCTTGTCTTACTTGGGGGGGATACTGTAGTTGGTTGTCAGCAGGGTGATTTTTTAGTTCTATGTAGTTCTTTTCAGTTCTACATAGAAACTCATGATAGTTTCATTACAGTCTATTTTTTGAAAGTACAGAAAGTTAAAGTGATTTTTGTCACAGGAAAAAGAACTTTCATATGGGTTGGTTAGCATATTTATACAAATGATCATAACTCATCTGCTTTATAATTTATTATAAATAAAATATTTCACAATGACCTTGATTTCTCTTAATTATGTAATGATTGGTTGACTCAGTAAAAAGTCCTGTAGACTAAATATACTAAATAAAAACATCAACCTTATTTCCACATTCCCAAAAAAATTATTTAAATCGCTCATGATTTTTGGCCATATAAACCACAGAAACTTTCAATCATGGACAAAAATGGTGCCAAGAATTCTGTCAAAATATTTTCTCTGTCTATTGTAGTTCATACTCTCACTTACATACAAATACCTTTTAATTAATTCAGAGCAAAAATTCAATTTACCAATTATCCTTTTGTACCAGGTGATATATAATCTAGTTCTCTGTCTTGTGAAGGAAAACAAATGAATGACTTACATGTTAACATAATTACAGGAGGGACAGAGAAGAGGATAAAAGAGGAAACATAATTGGGACCAAAGGATCAGAAATGCTCCAGTGATAAAGGGACACTTGAGCTGAGTGTTGAGTGTAGAAGATAGGATATGTTAGAGGAAAGCTGGAGGGAGTGTATTCCCAGTAGAAGGAATACCATGTGAGAAGCTACAATAACAACAACAAATAATCACAAGTTCCATGAAAAAGGCTTTTATCTAAATACTTGGCACAGCACCTGGGAGAAAGTGAGCATATATTTATTTAAAAATTCATGAATTAGGGGTGCCTGGGTGGCTCAGATGGTTAAGCATCTGCCTTCAGTTCAGGTCATGATCTCCAGATATTGGGATCAAGCCTCACATCAGGCTCCTGGGCTGGATCAGTGGGAAGTGTGCTTCTCCCTCTCCCTCTTCCTCTCCCTCTGCCTCTCCCCCTGCTTGTGTGCTCTCTCTGTTTCTATCAAATGAATAAATAAAATCTTTAAAAAAATTTATGAATTAATCACCCACATATGGAAATCAGTTAAATCAACCCTAGAAAGCAGTGTGCTGAGAAATTTTTCATCCAGATAAATCTCACTAGTCAGGTCTGTGTGATGCCTTGCTGCTTAGGACGAGAACATCCATTCTGAGTGAAGTGAGGTCCAGGAGTTATTAGCATGCAGTTACCATAGACTTTGACCTTCTCTAATCACAAGACATAAATATAATACGTTGTGACACACATATACTCAGCAGAGATTTTCAAACTGGCATTGACATTTTAGGAACCAACCAAATATATGTTAAAAACTAAAATGTTCATGTCTCCTGACTTTGAAACATTTTCTTAACTTTGTTTTTTCCATCACAGTGACAAAATGAAAGTTCTAATAAAGTCATAATCAATCAATAAGCATACACCCAGAACTATCAGAAAGAGAATTATCAAAACCATATCAGAACTGTAACAAACTATCAGAAAGCAGAAATAAGAATGCAACCCTATTTATAATTTCATCAAAAATAAAATTCCTAAGAATAAATTTAACCAAAAAGTTAAAAGCTAATACAGTGAAAACTATAAGACATTAATGAAAGAAATTGAAAAAGACATGAATAAATGAAAAGATATTCTGTCCTTAATGATTGGAAGAATTACTATTGTCAAAATGTCTCTACTACCCAAAGTAATCTGCATATTCAGTGCAATCCTTATCAAAATTCCACTGGCATTTTTTCCCAGAAACAGAAAAAAACAATTCTAAAATTTGTGTGGAACCATAAAAGACCCCAAAGAGCCAAAGCACTCTTGAGAAAGAAGAAGCTGGAGGAATCTCACTGGCTGCTTTCAAAGAATACTACAAAACCATAGTAATCAAAACAGTATGGTATTGGCATAAAAACAGCCACATAGGTCAATGGAACAGAATAGAGAGCCCAGAAATACGCCTGCTCATATGTGCTCAAATAATTTATGACAAAGAAGACAAGAATACACAATGAGGAAAGGATAGTCTTTTCAATAGGTGGTGTTGGGAAAACTGGACAGCCACATGCAAAAGAATGAAAACCAGATTATTATCTTACACTACACACAAATATTGATTCATAATGGTTTAAAGACTTGAATGTAATACCTGAAACTATTAAACTCTCAGAAAAAAACATATGCAATAACCTCTTTGACATTGGTCTTAATCTGTAATTTTTTGGATCTGACTCCAAAAGTAAAAATTTAACAAGTAGGACTACATCAAACTGAAAAGCTTCTGCACAGCAAAGGAAACAACAAAATAAAAAGGTAATTTACTGAATAGAAAAATATATTTGCAAATCATATATCTGACAAGGGATTCATACAACTCAACAGCAAAAAAAAAAAAAAAAAAATCTGATTTAAAAATGGGCAGAAGATCTGAACAGACATTTTTCCAAAGAAGACATACAGATGGCCAATAGGCACACAAAAAGATGATCAACATTGCTAATTATTAAGAGAAAGCAAATAAAAATCACAATGAGCTGTTACCTCACACCAACTAGAATGGCTATTATCAAAGAGATATCAAAAGATATCAAAACTGTTGGTGAGGATGTGCGGAAAAGGGAACCCTTGTGCACTGTGATGGGAATGTAAATTGGTCCAGCCACCATGGTAAATACTATGGAGGCTCCTCAAAAGATAAAAACTACACTATGATCCAACAATTCCACTCCTGGGTATTTATCTGAAGAAAACAAGAACACTAACTTAAAAAGATATATGCACCCCCCCCCCCCCCATGTTCATGCAGCATGATTTAAAATAGCAAAGATATGGAAACAACCTAAGTGTCCATCAATGAATGAATAGATAAAGAAAATGTGGTATACATATACAATGGACCACTATTAGCCATAGAAAGGAATGCAGTCTTGCCATTTGCAACAACAGGAATAGACCTTGAGGATATTAGGCTAAGTGAAATAAGTCAGAGATATTTTATTCTCTCATTTCTATGTGGAATCTACACAAAACAAGCAAACAAAAACTCATACAGCAAACAGACGGATGGTTGCTTGAGGTGGGAGTTTCAGGATGCATTGGGGTAGCAGGGTGGGTGAAATGGATGAAGGGGGTCAAAGGATTCAAACCTTCAGTTATAAATAAGTAATGGGGCTATAACGTACAATGTGGTGACTATAGTTAATAATACTGAGTTGCATATTTGAAAGTTGCTAAGACAGTAGATCTTAAATTTCACATCACAAGAAAAAGGAATTTGTAACTATGCATGGTGATGGATATTAACTAGATATATTGTGGTGATTGTTCACAATATACACATATCTAATCATTATGTTATACCCCTGAAATCAATTAATGTATGTTAATTGCACCTCAAAAAATGTATCAGTTAGTCATATATCCACGACTAATTGTATTAATTGCTATGTAGGATTTAAGAGAAATAAAATGTATTCTCTGTTTTACATTGAAATTTGTGCAGACAAAAGTTACAGACTAACATAAGACAGGATAAAATCAAATAGGAAAATGTATGGTATAGGAGCACCTGGGTGTCTCAGTTGGTTAAACATCTGCCTTCTGCTCAGGTCGTGATCCCAGTGTCCTGGGATCAAGTCCTCCCTCTCCCTTTGCTCCTCCCATTTGTGCTTTCTCTCTTTCTCTCTCTGTCAAATAAATAAATAAAAATCTTTTAAAAATATATGGATAGAGAATAAGAGTTGTCAGACTAAAGAAAAATTGATGTCATTCCAAGTTAAAAATACTAAAAATGTCTATAGAAGAGATGATGATGTAGCTCCTTCTAACTGCTATAACAGAGATATCATTGACTGCCTAGCTCATAAACAACAAACATTTATTTCTCACATTCCTAGAAACTGGGAAGTCCAAGAACAAGGTGCCAGAAGATTAGCTGTCTGGTGAGGTCCTCTTTCTGGTGAGGCCTCTTCTGGCTATAACCTCATGTGATGAAGGAGCAGAGCAGCTTTCTATGGCCTCTTTCATAATGGCACTAACCCCATTCAGGAAACCTCCATCCTCCTGACCCGGTCACTTCCCAAAGGCCCTATCTCACCATCACATTGGGAATTAGGTCTTCAACATATGAATTTTAGGAGAATACAAATAGGCAGACCCCAGCAGATGGAATTTCCTATAAGACCTATGTTCTATATGCAAAAAAGTACTTATAACCTGCCAAGATTGAGCAGAGAAAAACAATCCTAATTTAAGGATACGAAGATGTTCAGAAAATATTTAGAGAAATCTCATATGACTGATCACTAATAGCAATTAACAGTATTTGCTTCAAATGCTAAACTGAAATTTTGGAACAATGATCGGGGGAGGGATAACTGGATTTCACTTATTGGAAAGAATTATTTTGCCTCCAAGTTAGACTAGCTTCCATTAAGGACTGTGTACTGCAAAAGGAAAAGAACATCAACAACAAAGTCAGGTGTTAGACTCAGTGCATTTCCTTAAACAATTTACAAATAGCAAGGTTCATACAGTTAATGCTAGAGGCCCCATGGTGAAAAGTTAAGTAATATGTGTCATTGGTTCCGTGATCCCAGCTACATGTCATCATTCTGTGAAGCGACACAAAGGCCCCTCTCGTTCAACCTTATAAAAGAAAACATGCAAGAATTTAAGAGAATGGTAAGGAGAAAATTGCACATGCTAGTAACCTGTGCCAAATTCTGCACCCCAGAAAGATTGTGTTGAGGGAAGAGTCGTCCTGTAAAAAATCCACATGGAGAGCTCTTTGTCAGTTTTTTGTAGTTATTCAAGTATTTATAAACACTTACTACATGTTACATACTATTCTAGGTATTGAAAATGCAGTTGTGAATAAATAAGAGACCTGTCCTCAATCACACATTTTACTGGAGAAAATGACTTATAAACAAATTCAGACATAAAAAGAAAAATTCTGATTAAAAACAGATAAGCATTTAGACGACAGAATAGAGTAGTGCTGTGAAGAGTGACCAGAAAGCTGTCTTAAAAATGAGTGGAAAAGTCCTCCCTGATGAAGAGGCATTTGTGTTAAGAACTAAGTCATGGGAAGGAACCAGATGTGGTGGTCCTGGGGGAGCGCATCCCAAGCAGAAAGAGAGTAGTTGCTTTCTTTAGTTGCTCTTTCATAATTCCTTCACACAGGCAAACAAGCAAAAACAACATCAAGTACATTTATCAAGTCCTTACTATGCCCAGGCATTGTTCTAGAGTATACAAAGGCAATCATTTAAAAAAAAAAAAAAAGTCATCAAAGAAATCATAGTGGAATAGAGGGAAATGTGTCCAAAAGGAGAATGGAGAAAGTGAGGGAGATAAGAAAATGTCAGTTTTTGTTTCCAAGTGTCATATAATCACAGTGTTACAAACTAAAACAAATGAAGTGCCAAGATGTATATGTTAAGGAGTTTTAACAAAATTCGCCTTTGTTTGCACCCCTTCCTTCTCCTACTTCTTCAGTGGCCCCCATTTGCTTATCTGTAGAACTTGGGGGAAAGTTTCTGCTTTTTAATTTTTTTTTTTAGTTTGCCTTTATCAGTTTCATTTAAGTATAGCTTCTGTGCACTAAAATGCACTCATTTTAAGTATACATTTTGAAAAGTTCTGATGAATTCTTACACCCACATAACTACCAACACAATCACAATAGTCAACAATTCAACCATCTTCTAAAAGCTTCCTCATTACCCTTTGTATCAATCCATCTCTACGCTGTCAGCCTCTAAGCAGCAAATTTTTCTTTTAACTTTTTGACATATATTATAATTCTTGGTTGAAAATGATACTTTATGGATAATATATAATATAGTATAGCTATTCTGGATTTAATTGTCTTGTGAGGAATTTTCTTCTGGCAGTAATTTAACTTACCTGCATTCAAATAGCAAACTCATTTTTTCCTGCATTTTTTTTCAACAGCTAATAACTCTGCTCAGATCTTTGAATTTCTACCTACTGCTTCTTGCCCTCTCCCATCCCATCCCACTGCTTGCCCCACTACGGATCTCTCCTGAACTTATACAGTTCAGTGGTTAATCAAGGATTTGGGCAGTTGATATTCACTCTTGTGAACTTGTCTTCTTTGTGGCTCGCTTATTTCCAAGTACCTCCTTCTAAATTTTCATTGGTCCTGGCAGCTCCAAGCTCTGATCTTTAACACTTTAAGCTGATAACACTAGAGTTTTCTATTGCCTGAGTTGTTCAGAAATTAAGGAATCACATGATGGGGTTACCTGGGTGGCTCAGTCCTTAAGCATCTGCCTTCCACTTCGGTTGTGATCCTGGGGGCCTGGGATCAAGCCCTACATCAGACTCCCTGCTTGGCCAGGAGCCTGCTTCTCCCTCTTACTCTCCTCCTGTGCTTTCTCTCTCTCAAATAAAGTCTTAAAAAAAAAAAAAAAAAAAAAAAAGGAACCACATAGTGAAAAATGAGCACAAATCTCACCGATTGTAATACTTTCTTGAAAGTATAGTCTTCTTGCTATTTTTGCTTGCTTTTTCAGTAGGCTACCAGAAATCTCTCTCATGTACATACAGTTAGGAGTCATCGAGGGACAGAGGCAGACATTATCCAGATTCAGGGCTCTAGCTCCTTCTGTGGTTCTCTTGCTTTCAGAATGCAACCTGTAAACTTCCAGCTGCTCTGCCTGCCCTGACAATGCTTCCTTACCACTCCACCCAGTTAGGCTACAATGATTTTCAAGTGGAGAGAATGACTTTAGAATTGCCCAGGTGATGGTGCCCACAAGGATTCTGAGGAGCATGTTAGAGAAGGTTTCTTTTGGAATGAATAATTGTTAACAGACTTGGATGATACAGCCAGTTAAGGCTCAAAAGGAAGTGTTGAGCAGATTATTAGAAACTGGAGGAAGGATGATCCTCATAACTTTGTGGCTGAAAGGTTAGCAACAGTCTCATCTGAAGTCATTGTAGAGAGCACCGAAAAATGAATTTCATAGCAAAATGTTGGAAGATGCTGCCTAGCTTTTTCTCATTGCTTGTAGTAAAATGAGACAGGAGAGACATAAATTGAGAGAAGGATAGTTAAAAAAAAAAAAAAAAAAAAAGGAGCCAGGACTTGATGGTTTAGAAAATTCTCTGCCTTTCTAGATGACAAAAGATGCTAAAATTAAGAAATAACTGTTAAGCAAAGTTCAAAATCAGGTCACAGCCAAGAAACAAACCAAACAAACAAACAAACAAAAAACCTAAAGATGAAGCAAAAGGCTTGACTAGAGAAAACTGCCTAAACCTCAAACATATCAAAGGTGATACTTCACAGTAAGATTTAGTCACACAAATGCCCTTGAAAAAGTGTAAGAATGGAGTATACCTCATAAGTCCTCTCAAACAACATTCGTCTGTCTATAGGAAGCTGTTATGGGCTGAATTGTGTCCCCTTCAAAAGGCATACTTTGAAGTTCTAACCTCTTATTTATCAGGTTGTGGCTGCATTTGGAGACAGTGCCTTTAAAGAGGTGACCAAGTTTAAATGAGGCCTTTAGGATGGGTCCTTATCCAGTTTAACTGGTGTCCTTTCAAGAAGAGAATAGGACATATGGGGACTCATGTGCACAGAGAAAAGACCACATGAAGACATAGGACAAATGGCCACTGCAACCAAGAAGAGAGACTTCAGGAAAAACCAAACTTGCCTGCCAACACCTTGATCCTGGACTTCCAGCTTCCAGAACTATGGGAAAATAAATTTATGATGTTTAAGCCCCTAGTCTGTGATATTTTTAATGGCACCCTTAACTGACTAATACAGAAGTTTAATGGACTTGTCCCTCAGCTGTCTCTACAGGAACCAAAAGTGGAGAAAGTTTTATGTCAAAGAAACTTGTGTTCTTTAACTTCTGTCTCATGAAGTAAACTCTCATGGTATCCATAGGAAGTTTTTGAGTGAAGTATATCAGCAAAAAATATCATGGTGACATGGGACAAAGATGGGACAAAATGACAAGCTGTTTTGGATCTTTAAAATCCTACAGGCAAAAAGCAGGCTGAGAATACTACTTAGCCACAAACATGTGCTGTCATGAAAAATGAGGTACGAATAAAAAGGCACAACAGAAAGCCCTGATGAAGAACAAGAGGGCCATGGAGGATTATTCTCAGGCCTTGAGACCTAATCAAAGAATTGCCAACATTAGATTTGGCTTAATTTCAGAATTTCCATAGGTGACTACTTTTTGCTTCTTATCTCCACATTTTTTTAAATAGGAAAGTCTATATAGAGAGGTTACCTTATGCCTGTCCCACTACTGTATGAGTGACAGAAAATTAGTCTCTAGCTTTATAAGTCAACAATATGAGAAGAATTCTACTTAAGGTCCTGAATTTATGGCACTATATCCGAGGAGCTTCACCATACCTCAAGACATGTTATATAGTGAGATTCTGGATTTTAAGGTGAATGTAAGGTAACATAACTTTGGGGGAATTTGAGGAAACATAAATGTATATTGAATGTGGAAGGTGTATAAATTATTCAGGTCAGAGGGTAGATTGGAGAAGGCATCCTCTAAAATGTCCTCCCAATAAAGTCCCCCAACTCCTGCTATGGTAGTAACATCCTGTAGAATCTCCTTCCTTTCATTTTCGGCTGATCTAATGACTTTCTCTAATGAATACAATATGGCAAAAATGTTGGCACATCCCTTCTGAGATTGGCTCACATAAACATGTCTTTTCCTCTCCTCACTATGTCTTGCTTTCTCTCTTCCTTATTCTAATGGATACCAGCTGTCATGGTGTGTGTTGCCCAATGGAGAGGCCATATGGCAACCAATGGAGGGAGGTTTCTGGCCACCAGCCAAGGAGGAACCGAGATCCTCAGGTCAACAGCCGTAAGGAAATGAATCCTGCTATCAATCACATAAGTGATGTTGGAAGTAAATCCTCCCTTAGTCAAGGCTTTGGATGAGACATCAGCTCTGGCTGATATTTTGATTACAGATGTGTGAAAAATCTCAAGGCGGAGTCATCCAGATTCTCGATACACAGAAACTAAGATAATAAGTCTTTTTTTAAAGCCACTAAACTTTGAATTAATTTGTTAAACATCAATAGATAACTAATAAAATGTATGGCTTGTTTTTAGCAAATAGAATGGAGCAGATGTGGGGCTGTGACATCTAAGAGTCATCAAATGAGTTCATGTGGCATTTGCCTTCCTCACACACAAAAGAAGTTGCTCTTAGAGTACTCAGTCACCATGTTAAAACTCTGATTATTCAGAGTCCCTTATGCTGTGAGGAAACCCAAATCACATGCAGGCAGGTACAGTCAAAGCTAAACCCAACCTTCTAGTAATCCTGGCCCAGGCACCAGACATGGCAGAGAGGTCCCCTCCAAACAGTGAGTCATCCCTATTTATTCAAGATTTCCCAGATGAAGCATTAAACAATGAAAAAATTTATTTCTGTTCTGTTTGAATTCTTAGTGAATTCATTAGTATAATTTTTTTTTAATTTTTAATTTTTAAATTTCTTTTCAGTGTTCCAGAATTCATTGTTTATGCACCACACCCAGTGCTGCATGCAATACGTGCCTTCCATAAAATTTTAGTTTCATGGAACTACCTTTGGAAAAAAATTTTTACATTCCCTACTGTCTAGTAAGTAGCTATGGGTCTGGAAAATGCTGTTTTCTCTTGAATAATTAATGAAGACCACCAAAAGCAGTTTGCTTTCAGCTAACAGGTCTACAATGCCTCCTAGTCATCTTACCTCATGTCAAAATGCCTCAATCACCAACTCATAATACACTATATCACCCTGCTCTATTATGATGGGGACATGATGCTGAATGGAACTAATGAAAAAGGTCACTGCTAGACATTTTGGTCCAGTATGTACATGGAAGAGGGCGGGAAATAAATCCTATAAGAATTCAGACATCTGCCTCTCCTATGGTCTGGGGCATGTTGAGTTAGCCCTTCCAAGGTGAAGGATAAGTTACACAGTCCCACCGCTAAGAAACCTGGTGTCTGGTGGAACTCTTCAGAGGGGTATGCTACATACCAAGTTGTGTTACTGCACATTATATACCAAATAACCCCCAAGACTTCCAGCTTTGACTGAGTTTCTGAGTATTTGTGTTTTCTTGAAATTTGTGTGTTGAAATCCTAATGTCCCTTGTGATGGTGTTAGAAGAAGAGACCTTTTGGTGGGTGGTGAGGTCATGAGGGTGGAGTTGTCCTGAGTGGGATTAATGTTTTATGAAAGAGACTCCACAGAGCTCCTTAGCCCATTTTACCCCAAAAAGAGGTCAGCAGTCTTCAACCCAAAAGAGGACCTTCACTAGAAGTTGAGCATGCTGGCATCTTAATCTTGGATTTCTGGCCTCCCAAACTATGAGAAATAAATTTCCATTGTTTATAAGCCATTAGTCTCTGCTATTTTTGTAATAGCAGCCCAAATAGACTATGACAGGCTCAGTAAAGGAAAGGTTCTCTGGATACTGGGGTGACTCCGTTGGTTAAGTGTCTGCCTTTGGCTCAGGTCATTATCCCAGGGTCCTGGAATCAAGTATTGCATTGGGATCCTTGCTCAGTAGGAAGCCTTGCTTCTCCCCATCCCTGCCACTCCCCCTACTTGTGCATTCTCTGGTTCTCTTTCTCTCTCTCTCTCTCTGACAAACAAAATCTTAATAAGTTTAAAACAAATTGCATTAAGATGCGACTACTTAGAGTCTTCCAATAATTTCCTGTTACGGTTTATATAAAATTCAAATGCGTTGAAAGGACAGTCAAAAGTGTATGGGACTTAGCAGCACTGCTACACTTCTACCTTCATTGTTAGTCACTTTAGCTTGTGCTCACTCTGTCTTAGCCAAATAGAACACTGGCCTCCTAAAATCCCGTTGTTGTTTTGTTCTGTCCTGTTCATTATTATTGCCACAGTTTATAATGTCAACTATCCCTTTCTACAGGTAATTCCTTCCCATTTTTGCAAATGTATCCTTCTATACCTATTGGTTTTACAGATGCCTTCAACCAGGATAGTGAAGATCCTCTTCATGAGAAGGTTTAATATTGTCAGTTAAGGACTGTTTTCTCAAAGGAAAATAAATGAATTCCCGAGTTAATAAATGACACATATAGATTAGGATCCATGGTTCTTTTGCTTCCTTCTATCATTGTAAGCTTCAGCTTCATCATGATTAGAGCCCTAATAGCAGTGTATCATTGTTTTTTGTTTTCATACATGAGCATAGAAATCCAGTCTGTGCCCAGGATCCTAGTACACAAGACTGTCTCCTCTAAAATTACATAGGAAATGAATACCAAGACTTCTAATCCGGGATCCCAGTTTGTTTTATTTTTAAAATCACTTTAACCCCCAATCACTGCTGTGCCTTTATTTACATTTTATTTCCTATATGGAGATATGTTAACCTCATTTTTATTTTCACTTTGTCTCATAAAATTGATGTGTAATTATATATTTACATAAGTGTATGCCTGTATGTTAGATATATACAGATGCATATGTATATATAAGTATGTTTGCATGTACATATGTGTGTGTGTTTATAGTTTAAAACTTTTAATGGCATTATGGTGTTTTTTAAGAGGTTCCAGATCCCTCCCAACAAAAAATGAATCCTCAAAATGTCCATGTATTCAAAGATACTTGTTTTGTGAGTAAATGGGTAAATAAATTAAGGAATATATGAGACCTAACTTGGATATCTTGAAAATTGAAAATGTAGTTAGTTTATGGGTACCAGGATTAGGAATAATTTTTTTTAAAGATTTATTTATTTGACAGAGAGAGATCACGAGTAAGCAGAGAGGCAGGCAGAGAGAGAGGAGGAAGCAGGCTCCCCACTGAGCAGAGAGCCCGATGTGGGGCTCGATCCCAGGACCCTGAGATCATGACCTGAGCTGAAGGCAGAGGCCTAACCCACTGAGCCACCCAGGTGCCCCGGATTAGGAATAATTTAATGCTTAAAAGGTGTGGCAAACTTAGATTATGGACAATGTCTGAATATTAATTTTATATGAATCCAGTACTATTAGCTTCAGTGACATCACAGAGACATGTGGCTACATTAGGAAGAACTAACATACCATAAGCGTTCTTGTACAATATATCACAATGATCCACTCTGAGACACTTGACAAGGTGGCTTCTTGGACAAAAATATATGATGTTCTGAAATAATTTGTTTTCATTCTCTGAAAAAACATTTCTGTTTTTCTCTTAAACTGTTGTCTAATGTGAAATTAGTACATATTTTCATAAAAATGTACAAAACTAAAATATACTGGCCCCCCAAAAAAGCAAAAGCCATTATCTATTTAATTTCTACATGTTGTTCATAAAGAGAACACTGATAACATCCAATTTCCCCATCACAATTCCACATTTATCTACAATTTCATGAATCCCAGTCATTGCATAGGTTATTGACAGTTTTATTGTACCAACTAACCCTCACAAGAAAGTGATTAAGGGATCTATTTGCTCCACATTCTCACTGAATCTTGGTAGTTTAGTCTTTTGTCTTTTGCCATCCTAATAGGGCTGTACTGACATAATACGGTGATTTCAAACTTCTATTCTTGATTCCTAATGAAGTTAAGATATTTTATTTTCATTGTGATTTTTTTTACTTTGGCCCCCCCACACGTACATATATGTACTGTTCAAATATATACTGTTCAAATATATAGAGATTAACTTGTAATATTTTGTTATCTCTAGGTTAATTGAATTGTGATAAGAGAACTTACTGTATTTAACCTTTGACATTTCCTGAGGCTTACTAAATGGGTCTATGTACAGAAAATCGTTGACATAGTCAGTCTGAAATTAGTATAGAAAGGCCTTTTTGAAGGGTGACCCTGGGCTAATATATGAGAGTTTAGATATTGGGAGGATTCCCATCATTTTCAAAACTGAGAAGAACTACTCACTGTGACTAAAGTGTTTTTACAAATAATGTTGTTTATGCTCAATGCCTGATTTCCTTCTGGGTATCTGAAATTTCGGTATGTGAGAGACAAAATATGTTTGCATAACCAACCCTCAGTAAAACTGAGCACTCAGTCTCTAATGAGCTTCCCTCATTTCAACATTTCAAATGCCTGTCACAACTCATTGTTGGAGGAATTAAGTGTGTCCTGTGTGACTCTATTGGGAGAAGTCTCAGAAGAACTTGAACCTGGTTTCTTCCAGACTTCACCCCATCAACTTCTCCCCTCGTTGATTTTTCTTGGTACCCTTTTGTTGTAATATATCATAGCCCTGAATAAGATTATGGGTTGATTCCTATGAGTCTTCCCCTGACATAGTTGGTGTCGGAAGTGGGATGTGCCAGCCTAACCCTGACACAGTGAAATACGGTGAAAACCTTGTTTGAAAAAGAAATGCTTGAGAGCAGAGAATGATGAGCCCTAACTTCCTCGGTGTCTATAAGTCATTCATGTTACAAAATAGCAGCTGAGCTGTTGTCTATTGTGAGAAGTAAAAGTTGCTTATGGATTTGAAGATGATATATCCCCTTTAAAAGAGTTGGCTTGCTGTATTCTCTAGTAGTGTATGGTTATTCTATCTTAAGTGGAGGATAAAAAAAAAATAATGCAACCTGGGTGATAGGTTATGTTTGTTTTGTCTTTTCTCCCTTTAGAAGGAGAAACATCCCTAAATGTGAGCACTGGGTGAGCTGGCCATTTTAAAATTTATTTTTTTTCTCTCCTCCAAGTGGGATAAAAAAGATTAGGTCAATTCCAAGATCCAGAGCAAAGCTTTAGGTGAACCAAAGTGTGGATAAAAGGGACATTCTTGCCATTTCTTTAGCCTAAATGCTTGTACTGCAGAAGGGCCCTGGCCTTCTTGCATTCCCCTGGCAACTGTAATCTTAAACCTGTGAATGTGGAATTTACTAATAGAAGTTTAAATAAATTTGCAACAGCCTAGAAAGGAGATTTTAACTGGCTTTGTATTTTTCAGTTATTGCATCTGCATATATAATAAAAATTGTGAATGCTTATAATTTCATGAATTCTAAAGAGATCATCACAATCAGGGGAAGCTACAAAGTGAAGTGCTAGTGAGACACAGATTCCTTGCTTTTTGTCACTGGTGGGTTGGTTGCAATTTAAATTCTTGAAGCATTTAAAACAAAACATGTCTTTATAACTGATATTTTTGGCTCTGATTTTTGCCCATTATTAGAGCTTCTGAATAAAGAGAGACACATGAACAGAGAATCAATCTCCAAATGGAGATACATTTTTGATGTTGTAAAAACAGTTCCTAGTAACTAATGAGCTCTTATGAAATCAGATATCTGACCCTTAGAGGCAGATAATTTTCTAACTTAATGTGCATATTTTTGAGTGGATCAATTTGGACTCTTACACTGACAAGACATAAAAGGTTCAGGAAATCCTTGCCTGTCTCCAGGACTTGAAACAGAGCTGTCTGGCCATGTAGAATCTTGCCTGTGCTGCCACTGAAGAAAAGCTGCTGGCTTTTTAAAAAATCTGAATTCAGATACTAATTGCCTGGACCTGACTCCAAGCTGAAACCTAGTAATTTCTGTTATGGGCTGTTTTGGTCTCAGAATGGATTTTGCTGAACTGAAGGCAGCCATGGGCTTAATGAGCAAAACTCAGATTCCAAGATGGCTACAGATTTAGGACCCTCATGTGTAGGGGCCATAAACTATAAAGATATTCTTGATGCTGACTGTCACATACAAATGCCCACAGATAAGGGCCCATTCTCCATTAGAAAAATCTAAAATTGAGTTCCTGATTAACTTCATATTTTTGAAACTGATTGTATTCCTAAACTGTGATCTCTGCCAATAGCTGCAAGTTGGAAGGAGGGCACATGATGGGGACAGTGAACCCCCAACCACCTCTTGCAGATGAGACTCTTGACCCACTAGGGGATGTCTCACTGCTCTTGAGCAGTTGTGTTTGGTTTTCCTGATTCATTGTAGTTTGCAGCAATGAACTGAGAGCTTGAGTCTACTTGCTGTACCTTTTTCCTGGAGCACACTGCAGTAAGGCAATTTTATTAACAAATACAGCTAACTTCAGAAAGGGTGATTTTTTTTTTTTTTTTTTTTGTACATGGCTCACTCAGTAAATGATTAGAACTAAAGGGATAGGAGGTTGTGTAAACTTATTTCAAAAACGTTTGGAAATCCAGTACTTTAACATAATTTCTAAGCATGACGTACCTTTCTGATTAAGTTGTATAAAGTGTTGCTTTGTTCTGTTTTGCTCTGAGAAAGTGCTTGGACCCTCTTGATTACAATCCTTCTAGATGAGTGATATGGTCAGAAGTAGAGGCTAAAGACTGTAAGGGCATGATTGCTACATGAGACACACTTAGATAAAACAACTCAGAAAAGGCAAAAACTCTGGTACCTGGGCAGGCAGAGGGAATGGAGAAGGATTAATAATCTTTGTTTTTCAGAACTGTTCCAAGAAGCTTATTCTTTCTCCCTTCCCTCCAAAAAAGAGAAAAATCCCCAGTGTTGATTTTCCAAGCTACTTTGAGCATTTTGATGCAATCTCACTGCTGAGCCCATGATCACATCTGTCTAGGAGGCAGCAGGGGTTGGACCCAGCACTTTCCACACAGAACACCTCCAGTTTCCATTCACATTTGAGAGGAGGATGAACTGGTGTCAGAGACAAGCAAAACTATTTGGAATTGACAGCTTCAGTTTGTCTTTTTGAAACCAACAACTGAATTGAATTCAGTGTACTAAACATAGAATGCTAGGGTAATATGGTGGAGACCACATCAGAAGCCCTGTTAACCTATACTGCCTGATTAATATGCATCCTGCTGGGGGGTGGCTAAAAATGGTAAACTATTTATTATAAGTGTGGTGAATATGCTCTCTGGCATTGTACTTCTTTCATGTGTATCCTGACTATCCTGACACTGCCTCAGCTCTGGAAGGCTTTCAGGTCAACTCCAATTTACTGGCCAGAGTTCTTCTGTGCCTAAACTGATGCCATGGGCCAGATAAAAAAGGCAATGCACCAACTTTAGGAGGAAGTAGCTTGGCTTTTTAAGATAGACTTTTATGGTAAATGGGATTTAACTGAATAAACCCATGACCCCTTAAAAGTTATGACTGAGATAACACTGCCATTTGGTGAGCTTCTTGATAATCATTCTGCTGTAAATATGCCTTAGGCAGAGGGCAAGGTGTGGTTTGTGTAGAAGAGTTGAAATAGCAGAACTGAAACTATCCTCAGAAAAGCTTACTTGCAAAATTGGCCCTGGGCTATGGTCTGTTAACTTAGATTTCAGGGGGTTTCGTGACTGATAAGAGTGGTTCCTTGTGTTTGCCTTCTTTGTACAAACAATATGGTTTATGGTGAACACCTGCTTTCCTTCTGGGAGTCTGGAACTTTCTTTCATATGTGATAACCAGAGGGTGCTTAGATGGCCAGTAAACCTGGCCACTGAGTGTGTCTAATGAAATTAGTGACATTTCACACATGTCTTAACTAGGTGCTGGGGAAATTATGTGTCCTGACTTCCTTGGTACTTAATTGTATATGCCTTATTCCTTTGCTAACTTTCTTGTATCTGTATTTGTTTTCTAAAGCTGCCATAACAAAATACCACATATATGATGGCTTAAGCAGTAGAAATTCATTTTCTCATAGTTCTGGATTCAAAATATCCAAGATCAGCATGTTGACAGAGTTGGCTTCTCCTGAGGCCTCTATTCTTGGATTGTGGATGGTCACAGGCCCCATTGGCTTCCTGTTCACATGGTTTTTCCTCTATGCATATGCTCTTTGTGTCTTTCTGTGTCCAGACTTCCTCTTCGTAAAAATATACTAGGGATTAGGACTCACTCTAAGCACCTTATTATTATTTATAAAGGTACAGTCATATACTATAGTCTCATAGGGGTTTAAGTCTTCAATGTATGAATTGGGGGGGGGGGGGGGCATAGGTTAGTCCATAACAGTATTCTTTTGCTCTAATAAATCATAGTCATGGAAACAGCTACATGCTGAGCCCTGTGAGTCCTCATAGTGAATTATTAAAATATGTAGAAAGGTTGGAGACTCTCAAAAAAAAAAAATCAATATATAGTCATTTTTTTGCAAATGTTCCATGCATACTTGGTATGAAAAAAAGCATTTCCCAATTTTCGGGTGTAGTGTTCCATATATGTAAATGTTGTCAACATCTGTTGATCTTGTTTTCACAGTACCTTTTTAATTTTTTTTCTTGAATCCCTTTTGATTCCTTCATTTTATTTGGTCTCTGCTGCTTTTCTTTCATATTTTCTTTCTTTTCCGTGTGTCCTGTTATTTTTACATTGTGTAATAAGGGCATAGTTGAAAAATTATCTGTAGTAATTCTTTGTAGAAAAGCAAGTTTACTTTTTGTCTTGTAAAGTGCCTGTAGATACTGGTAATCTAAATCAATTAATCCAATTCAAGGTTTTCAAATGATCTAAAATTGCTTTGCAGTCACCGAGGACTGGACTACTAATTAATCCTTAATTCTGGGATGTACCTTTCAAGAATCCAATGTACATTTGCCATCCAAGCCCTACAAGGCTGTCAGTAACTCCGGTACACTTCTCAGGCATTCAACTTCCTTTACTCAATTAAAAAATCCCCCAGAGTAACAGATTCTCAGTTTTATTTCTCTGAATTTACATCTTCTCTTGGGTTTTATTCTAAGAATGCTTCATAGTCTCATAAGCTCTCAGGATAGGCTTTTATATTTTATCAAGCATCACTGATCACCCTCTGATCAGTAGGTAGACAATTTCAAATAAACTAGTATGAAAGTGGAGGTCCTCTCTAGCTGTCATTCCTCATTTATCAAATATTATTATACCTCTACTTACTTTGAAGATTGAAGATGATGCTCAGATTAGGTGTTTGCGAAAGTCCTTTGGGAATTCTCTTGGCTATGGATCTATATCTTCACACTCCATCTTTTCTTCATCTGATCTAACCAGATCAAAGAAGCAAATCTGTTGGGAAAAGCCATATTTTACTAACTCCTCTTTTAAGTAAATGATACATTTATCTACCACATGGACATTGTGCTGTTAGAAAAAGCCATTTTAGCCTGATTTACTAAAAAACTTCTCATTTGATCTGAGATCTATGCTTTCTTGGAAGATTAATTCAAGCTTTTTATCTTTCTGGAAGATAACTATAATCTGTTCCTCTCTTAATAAATATCACCCTAAACCTTCCAATATATCTTATATGAAATACTGCATATAAACATACTTAAATTCTACAATAATCTAATAAGAAACTATAGCATTTGTAGATACAAAAACGTGGAAACTGCTGTGGAAGGATCTGTTCATATGGACTCTTGCACTCAGGGTGTTACAAAATGTCCTCAGATGTGTCATAAATGGAAAATTAAAAATATAAAGAGTGTCTACTGCAGCGCTGTGTTTTGAAGGAAATATAGGGGAGACAAGGTACACAATTTTGAAATAATGCATTTCCAATAGAACCTCTATTACCAGGAGTAAGCCCTGGAGAGAAGAGAGCTCTAGACCTCTCTGAGATTAGCATAAATTTCTTTTATACCCTATCAACTCTTCAAGATAACCAGCGTCTCTTTGGCAAATTACGTTTCCACTGAATTGTATTCAACAAATTAGCAAAATACTACTGAAGATAAAAAAAGATGCTCAAGTTCACAAGCACTGGAGTTACATATTCTTTTCTATAAAACTGATAGAAAACCAACTCAAAACATGTTGTGAATCATATTTATTAATAGAATCGTATTTTAATGCAACTGAGAGTTTTCATGAAAGGAATGGGGCAAGATTTTGTTAATGTATATAATTATTGTCTGATGATATATAAGTTTGAACTTTTATATATTGGCTATTTTTAAAAGTAGTATTGCTCATGGTAATAAAGGGATGTATGTAAAGAGATGGATTTTGATTGGATATCTATTGATTTTGACCATTTGTCATCTATCTCCTTGTCAGTGGTAATGAAATCCCAATTTCCCCTTGGAGAACTACTCTTTGGTCATTGAACTGTCTTGACTCTACCGTCTTTTATTAATGGGGAATATGGCCCACTTAGCCAACCAGCTCTTCCTGTGAGGTATTTGAATTTTGAAAGGGTATAAGAATAACAAAATGACTGAAGCTGGTTTATCCAGTGATAGGGACATAAAAGGCCCCATCAGTTCTGCTACTTTTATCCCAGATGTTTTGGATCCCGTCCTTTGAGTTGCCTAGTTATACTTTATTTGAGCTACACTACATCTTTTGACTAATCTTGCCCCTTTCTAATTTAAGTTGGTCAGAATAGTTTTTATACAAAAGTGCTTAACCACCTGGTAATTTTCAAATAGAAAGCACATGAAATGATATATAATGATCTATTTGCCAAGGCTCACTGGTTAGTCTTTAGTTCATGATTTGTCTGCGTATGCTAAATTTATTTATCTACTGCAGTGTTTCCAAAAACTGGCTTCATGTTAGAGTCTCTGACCTTTAAAATTATTAATTGCCAATTAATTCAACTTTGGTCATGAAGATCAGGCATGTATTTTATTGTTTTGTGGTTTTTGTTTTGTGTTTAACTCTACAGTTTTTTTTTTTCTTTTGCTATTAAAGATTTATTTGATGGAGCATGAGATTGAGGAGATAGAGTTGGAGGGAAGCAGGGAGAGAAGGACGGAGAGAATCTCAAGTAGACTTTGTGCTGGTGAGAGCCTGAGGCAGGGCTTGCTCTCAAAATCCTGAGATCATTACCTGAGAAGAAATGAAGAGTAAGACACTTAACCAACTGTGCCACCAAGGGGCCCCATAACTCTGCAGTTTTAATAAGCATGCAGGACTGAGAACCACTAATTTAAAGCTATGGTCATGAGAGATATCATTGTTTTGATAGATACAGTTTATGATATTGAGTGATAGGAAACATCCTTAATAAGAAAAATAGGGCCTCCTGGGTGGCCCAGTTGGTTAAGCATCTGATTCTGGGTTTCAGCTCAGGTCATGATCTCAGGGTTGTGAGATTGAGCCCTGCATGGGGCTCTGCGCTCAGCCTGGTGTCTGCTTGAGATGCTCTCTCCCTCTCCTTCTGCCCCCCCCCACTGTGTGTGCTCTCTCTCTAAAATAAATAAATCTTTAAAAAATTAATAAAAATAAACATGAGATAAGGGAATGAGTGGAACAAGGCCTCTGAGAAAAACAAATGGAGAATGTAGCTTCAGCTTTCCCACTTAAGATGAGAATAGTCAATACCCCATGGGGTTGCCAGATCAATCTATAATGTTGAAGTTCCTCTGCCTTTGAAAATATCAGGATAGTGAAGTTGAGTTAATACTTCCAGAGCTTAAGTAATCTTTTCAGTAAAATTTTGCCTCTATGTTTTTGTGTTTTGTTTTGTTTTTAACTAGAAGACTCTTCACTATAGACAACAAACTAATGCTTACTGGAGGAAATGTGGGGGTAGAGAACAGGTGATGCGATTAAGCCGGACACTTGTCCTGATGAGCACTGGGTGATGTATGGAATTGTTGAATCACTATATTGGACACTGCAAACTAATGTTACATTGTATATTAACTAACTGGTATTTAAATAAAAAACCTTTAAAAGAGAAACTTCTATTTTTAGAGCTAGTAAAGAAAAATTCTTCAATTTATATGGAGAGACTAAGGATCAGAGATAGCCTCTGCAAGGCCCACTGTGAGGCAACATCCTTGCTAGGTACAGAACCATGTTCTCTTAAGACCACTCTGTGTCTACTTTGTCAGCTATACTTTCTTCCTCCCACATTTTAAATTACACTCTTCATCCTACCCCAATTTCCTAATTTTTTTTCTCTATAATATACATCTGTTCCCTAAGAGGCAGTGAGTGGTGCATGGGGACTCAAAATGGGATTAAATTTCTTTAGGTTCAAATACAAATTCCCTTAATAATTTTTTGTTGGTGACCTCTAGAGAGCCTCTTGGTTTCTGTGTGCCTCTTACCCCATCTATACATTTAGGATAATAATAGAGCCTACCACATAAAATTGTATTATATTAGATAATTATATTAGTTTGAAGGCACCTCTTACAGGTTACATACTCAGTGAAGGTAAACTATTATTATTATCATCATAGCTTGTTGTCAGGGCTCTCATTTTATCTCCCCCAACCCTTACATGGTTTTCTTCTCTGGTTTCTAAGAGGACACATATTTTATTCTAGTTTCTAAGAAATATCTAATGCTTTCTTTCCTTTTCCTAGAGCCATAAAGTCTACTTTACCTCAGTTTTCCCAATATCCTTTACTGTGGGTGAGTAATATTTTTATTTGTTTTACTTTCATAGAAATACTTCTAAATCGTTTAAAATACCATATAGTTTATCAAGATTTATATTGAAAAACATAGCCCCCTGACTCATTCATTTCCTATCTTAATTTTCCTTCCTCTGGCACAATCACTTGAAATTATCTTAGCTTTTTCTCCTGGTGCCAGGAGAAAAATATTTCATGTTACTGAATGACTTAATTTTTATGTTTTTTTTATTTTTCTGTTTTACATAACAAGTGTTACAATCCATATTAGTCAGAGTTATCCAGAGAAACAGTACCACTGAGAAATATATTGCTGTTCATATTATAACACATATTATTTTATTATGTATAATTATATTATAGATTATTTGCTATACATTATTTTATTATACACATATAAATTTATTATGAGGGATTGAGTCATGTGATTATGGAGGCTGAAGAGTCTTAAAATCTATAGTTGGCTAGCTGGAGACCAATGTTCATCTCAAAGACAGACAGGCAGAGAGAGCAAATTCATTCTTACTCAGCCTTTTTATTCCAAGCAGGCTTTCAGTGTTTGGATGAGGCCCACCTATAATGGGAAGGGCAGTTTGCTTTAGTCTACTGATCTGAATGTCAATCACATCTAATTAAAACAGCAAATACTGTGTGATCTATATATAACTAGCTATCTTTCTAATCTATCATTCTTTTTATCTATCGCATATCTCCCATCATCTTTAGAGTCAGAGTCCCATCCCTTATTCAGTGCTATCACTACATTTGGTTCATGTCATTCTAATCCAGTTATGTCACCCTAATGCTTCCCTTTGCCTCCTTCACAGAGGCCTGATTCAGTAAGCAATGTTTATCTTTCTTCTGGTTATGACTAATGGCTCTTGGCTTTGGAGCATATTTACCCAGTTAGCAATAAAAAGCTCGATAAAGAAACCCAGTCCCCAAAATCAGTTTACTGATTCTGTCTGCAAAACCCACTCTTGTTTTTCAATCTTATGGAAAATATTAGTAATTAATAAAACTCCCATCCGACAACAAGTTAGCATTGTAATATGTTAAATTGGAAATAACAATGAAAATAAATTAACAAAAAACAAGTATCTTTTTTCATGTGTTCCATGAGAGAAGGCTAATAACAAACCTAATAAATTTCCTTAACCAGTACTTACCTTTTCTTATAATTTTTTTCCATTGTGTTCTCCAAAAAAATAGCTATGCTTCTTGAACATGATTGATTCTACATTTTAGGGGAGGAAAAAATCAATTTGGACTTAGAATATACTATTATTGCTAGAAGGAAGGATTCTTTCAGAGATGCCTGCTGGGATCCCTGTATTAAAAGAACAAAGGAATCATATTAAAGGGGCTCTTAATAGCTGACTGTGACAATTTTAAATTAATAATGACACAAAAAGCCCTCATAATTAATGGAAACAAATTCTGTTCTTGAAAGGCCATGATTTCATAGTGAAATTTAAATGTAAGGAATTAGCATAAAGTGTATTATATTGATTGCAATACAAAAATAGGAAGTATTAATTGTATGCATAAACTGTTTCTTCTATTAAGTATATGTTTGCTTATAAACTACAACGATATCCTTGCTTCTCTCAGAGTAATAGGGAATGACAAATATGGGGGTGGGGCTTTAATTATGCATAATAATCTTGGACAAGTTAGTGGCTACACCAAAAATGGGAGGAAAAATTAGTCCCAAAACCACATTAAATATACAGGCAGAAAGAGGGTTCTGCAGTGTACTTCAGTTTGGTGTACTAGCTAAATGTTCTATAGAGACCTGACCAGAGAGGCTTGATCCTTCATCTAATATGAAAGAAACCTTTTGAAGGACTTACATACAGATAAGACATCTTATGTTTTCTTGTTTGTTTTTGTTTCCTTCCTAATATCTTTTATTGTAGTAAAATACACATAACACAAAATTAATGTTGTGACCATTTAAGTGTACAGTGTAGTGGCATTAAAATATATTCATGATGTACTACCAACACCATGATCCATCCTGAGAATGCTTTTTATTTTGTATGACTGAAACTATGCACATTAAACATTAATTCCCCGTCCCCTTATTTTCCCCCAGCATCTGGCAATCACCATTCTACTTTCTGTCTCTATCAGTTTGACTACTCTAAGTATCTTGTATAAATGGAATCATACCATATGTGTCTTTTTAAAGATTGTGTTATTTCATTTAGTATAATATTCTCAAGTATCATCTGTGTTGGAGCATATGTCAGAATTTCCTTATTTTTTAAAGCTGAATAATATTCCATTGCATGTTATACCACAATTTGCTTATTCATTCATCAGTGGATACTTGGGTTGTTTCCACATTTCAGCTGTTGTAGACTATGCTTCTATGAATAGACCTCCATGTTTTTAATAATATCTAACAACAGGGACACCTGGGTGGTGCAGTCAGCCAAGTATCTGCCTTCAGCTCGGGTTGTGATCTCAGGGTCCTGGGATTGAGTCCCACATCAAACTCTTGCTCAGCACTAAATCTGCTGCTCCTGTTTGTGCTCGCTCTCTCTCTCTCTCTCTGTATCAAATAAATAAATATAAGCTTTAAAAAAATGTATCTAAGAACAGACAAAACATTGGATTACGTAATACCAAAAACTTAAGAGTGGGCATAATTTGTGGAGAAAAAGTAGGTTAAAAACAAGACTTAAATGGAAAGAATGGACCCAATAAATTGTTGACATAACAAAGGAAGCTTATACTTACAAAAAAAGCTCGAACTAATGATAAATGAGTAGTGAATTTGCCTTTGGAGAATCAACAAGGTCTAATGACCCAACATAAGCATCATTTGGTTGGCAATGCAGAGTTAATCATCACTTTTAGCTTGGGAAATTTATTGTACATTTACTGGTTCTATAATAGCTTAATCCCAGTACGTAGTACCCACATTTGTACCAATTCCCCACCAAGAACTTTTGCTATCCCTTTGTACTTTTGTCTTTTTTACTTGCTTGGCCTATCATCCAGGCTCAAGTCTTCCAGCTGTCTGCTACCCAAGCATTTGTCCTTCTGTCCATTTTTCTGTCACACATGCCTTCAGATTTGTATTGATGACAGATTCACAACAGCTTCTATGAAAGTATATTGAAATAACACAGTTAAAAATTATTTCTTTTGCTGCTGTGATGTTAGGATCCCTGTTGTCAGTATTTGCATGAACTGAAACACCCAGATCGAATAGTGGAAAGAATGTCTTTAAATAGCCAAACATGGTGGACACTGACATCCTAAAGTGAAAAATCTCTAGCATTTTCTCTGCATCACTAGGGCAAGATGCTTTCCATTATCTGGTTTCTTAGGCAGTAGAAGAAGGAAATGTCACTTTTTTTTGTTTGTTTGTTTGTTTGTTTTTTTTATTTTTTTTTTCTCATTTTATTTATTTTTTCAGCGTAACAGTATTCATTCTTTTTGCACAACACCCACTGCTCCATGCAAAACGTGCCCTCCCCATTACCCACCACCTGTTCCCCCAACCTCCCACCCCTGACCCTTCAAAACCCTCAGGTTGCCCCAACCTCCCACCCCTGACCCTTCAAAACCCTCAGGTTGTTTTTCAGAGTCCATAGTCTCTTATGGTTCGCTTCCCCTCCCCAATGTCCATAGCCCGCTCCCCCTCCCCCAATCCCACCTCCCTGCAGCAACCCCCAGTTTGTTTTGTGAGATTAAGAGTCATTTATGGTTTGTCTCCCTCCCAATCCCATCTTGTTTCATTTATTCTTCTCCTATCTCCTACCCCCCCATGTTGCTTCTCCATGTCCTCATATCAGGGAGATCATATGATAGTTCTTTCTCCAATTGACTTATTTCACTAAGCATGATACGCTCTAGTTCCATCCACGTCGTCGCAAATGGCAAGATTTCATTTCTTTTGATGGCTGCATAGTATTCCATTGTGTATATATACCACATCTTCTTGATCCATTCATCTGTTGATGGACATCTAGGTTCTTTCCATAGTCTGGCTATTGTAGACATTGCTGCTATAAACATTCGGGTACACGTGCCCCTTCGGATCACTATGTTTGTATCTTTAGGGTAAATACCCAGTAGTGCAATTGCTGGGTCATAGGGTAGTTCTATTTTCAACATTTTGAGGAACCTCCATGCTGTTTTCCAGAGTGGTTGCACCAGCTTGCATTCCCACCAACAGTGGAGGAGTGTTCCCCTTTCTCCACATCCTCTCCAGCATCTGTCATTTCCTGACTTGTTCATTTTAGCCATTCTGACTGGTGTGAGGTGATATCTCATTGTGGTTTTGATTTGTAGGAAATGTCACTTTTAAAAATGGTTATCTCCTTGCCTCCACACAAAATAGCTAGTTGTGGGCTTTTTGTATTTTTTTAAGAGAATTCCTTATGGTGAATATTTCACCTCAGTAAAAATGTTGGAGCCGTGATAGAAGCAGGTTATTTTCAAACCACCGGTGAAATTAATAAGGGCTCCTCTCTGCCTGGCTCCCGGTCGTCCAGGTTCCTGGTCCTAACAACTTACCTTCCAAGCCTGGCCTCTCCCTTCACTGTGTGCCTCTTGATTCTACCTCCCCAGAGTGCCCAGAGTAACCTATCTCAAATATTCAGTAAATATGCCAATTCTTGGTGACAACCTGGCATAAACATGGTATCACCCAGCAACTAAAAATTAAATTCCTAAAGTCAAAAGATTAGTTCCTCTTTAGACTATTCCTTGTATAGCTCTAGCTTCCTGTCCTTTTCACTGTATGCCTTAAACTTTACAGTCTACCAAGTACTGAGCTGTTTTGATTCCTCACACATAGCACAGAGTGAAAAACAGTACCTGCTTCTCAGGATTGTTTCAAAATAATGTATATAAAGAACTTAGCACTTAATTGCCTCAAGGAAAGCCCTCAAGAAATGAGCTTTTGAAATTTAATTTTAGAGTCAATTCCATATGACTTTTTCCTCATGTTGGTTCTTCCTTCTCCATAGGCCCTCAACTTCCCAACACCCTTCCCCTTTTTGGATTTTGTTAACTCTGGCCCCCCATGACACCTTTCACAAGTCATCTCCTTCGAGAATAGATGCCTCTCCTCTGTGTGGTTCCCCAGACTCATCTTTGTCATTGCTGCCTTCTGTCATTGTCAGCCTTCTGAATGTTTCTCTTCTCCATCTGTCTTTCCCATTGCTCTCATTGCTCTCTGGAGAACAAGAGGAAGGACTCACTCACTTTGCATTCTTGGTATTTAGCATAATATTTAGCACAATAAATGGCAATTAATAAAAACTCATATTTTTAACATAAGATACTACTAAAAAAAGGGTACCTTAATCATGCAAAGTCGACAATAAGAAAAACTAAAAATGATTTCCAAAATATTAAATATTAACTTATTACACAGTTTAATCACTGTGAAATGAATGGCAAGCATTGTTTTTTGTGTTTTTTGTTTGTTTGTTTGTTTTGTTTTGTTTTTGTTTTTTTTTGCCAAGTGTCTACTCTGAAGCAGTGCAGAATCAAGTGTGACATCCAAATGTTGTAGCAGCCCTTACATGGCCATTCTTGAGGTTCCAGGTGTTTTGAGATATTACTAGCTGTGAATTAAATCAGAGTATCAGAAATAAATAAATTCAAAATCTTGTAAAAAATCTGCTGCTTAAAACTGGGAATGGAAAGAGTCAAGAAATATAGATTACATTTTTAAAAAGCAAATAATAAATAAAAGAATGAAAAGTGTTGTTTATTGCAAGTAATGGGAAGGCTCTGGTTTAATCTCTGAAATACATTGAAAATGCATAAATAGGAAAGGATTGCATACTTCTGACCCAGTCTCATCTGATTGCCTGACTTGCTACTCTAGTAAATTGGATATTGGTTAATTGAATAGTTTATCAATCTGCAAACTGCATTCAAGTTCAGAGGCTCTTTAAAATGTAATCATTTTAGATAAATACTGTTGCAGTTTTCATTTCAACTTTTGATCACATCACAGTAATATGGTATTTTCTCATTACATTTCACTATAGATCGTGCCCTGACATTATTTTCTAAACTTGCTTACAAATGCTTCTTTCATGGAATATTCCTTACAAAATGTACATTTCGTTAAAGTGGGACCTGAGAGTGCTTTAGACTAGGTGGCATCCTTCCTAATCAGAAGCTATTTTGAAGTCATCAAAATCAGCCTGGGTCAATGGAATAAAAATCATGCAGAATAGCAGTCTTTAAGCTTGACCTTCGAAATGTTTTCATTTCCAAATGTAAATTTAGTCATTGAGATCTTAAGATAATCGCTTTCACTTTTTATTCCAATAAGGATAATACAGATGACTTTTCCAGCAATGTAAGAAAATATCGGGTGCCTCTTGGAAAATATTGGGTGCATCATATAAATTCAGGTTGTCATATTTATTTATTTATTTACTTACTTACTTATTTATTTGAGAGAGCGAGAGCACAAGCATGGGGGAGCTGTAGAGGGAGAGGGAGAAGTAGGTTCCCTGCTGAGCAGGGAGCTCTACATGGGGCTTGATTCCAGGACCCTGGGATCATGACTGAGCTGAAGGCAGTGGCTTAACTGAGCCACCTATGCACCCCCAGGTTATCATTTAAAAGAACATTAAATGTTACTGTTTGCAAAGAATTAGCAATGTGATTAGCAATATACACCTAAATTTGAAATGTTATTTCAATTAAATTTACCTTTAATTATTATAAAAAACTGAATAATATTAACATTAAAAATCAATGTGTATTTTAATAAGTTAAAAATATCACCAAGACTCTTATCCACTTCTCCTTGCGTACATATGTATTTTTATGTACCAGTGTTCTTTCCTCTTCATTAGTCATAAGCCATTAATAAATATTATGCAACAAACCATAACAATCCAGTTATTGTCAATTGCATCAAAACCAAATTATAAATAGTGTCATAAAATTAAGGACTTAAAAAATGTGTATTTTCTTTTTGAAGAAAACATTAAATCAGAAATTATAAAGGAGGAAGCCAATAGGTTAGACTATAAAATCTTAAAAGACCTGTAAGGCAAAAGCAATGTTAAAATATCTTTCTCTGGTCAAAAGCTATAAACATTTGCTGCTCACCTGTTTTTCATTCCCTCCTTCTCCGTTTTCCCTGGTATTTTATTTTCCTTCAGGTATGCTCCCTGCCCCTACATAGCACATTTGCTTTGAGAAAAGTTGATTTTACCTTTAAACTTAAGAGTGCGCCCTGATTTATTTAGTTGACTCAATACTTCTAATTATTTAGCTGCTGCAGTTATTAGGAGTGACCTAAGTCTGTCCAAACTAAGTTCAAGTCTTTTGTTTAGAACTCTAGGATAAAGATGCTCTCCCTTTCTTTCGAAAGCATGGAGGTCAATGTGATTCCTAGAACTCATAAAACCACTTTACTACAATGTGGACAGCCTGCCAGAGCGCAAATGTGACCAATAAAAGAGAGGACATCTGCGAATTAAGGTAGAGATCTGATAAAAACGGTGGCTGAAATCTACTCTGCCTCTGGGCTTTTTGTTGTTGTTGTTATGTGAACCTGTAAACTGCCAGTATTAATTTGCTACAGCTACTGTAACAAAACAAGGAGGGGTTTAAATTACAGAAATTGATAGCTGTACAGTTTTAAAGGCTAGAATTCTGAATCAAGATGTCAACAAACTGGGTTCCTTTGGAGGCTGTGAGGAAGAGTCTGTCGCATGCCTTTTGCCTACCTTCTCGTGGTTCTAGCCATCGTTGGTGGTCCTGGACTTGTAGATACATCATCCTGATCTCTTCTTTTTCACGTGGTGAATTTTGCTGTGGAGGGCGGCGTACAGCTCAATCAATAACACTTTCCTTATTGTTAAAGCCACTTGTAGGTTTTTATTGTTATTGAGAATTAAAATCACCCAAAGTAAAGCCTAGGGAACCCTATACACATGGTCATCTGGTAGTATTTGAAATTCCTAGTCAACCACAAAACAAGCCCTTTCATTTCCAAATTAATCATCCTCTGAACAACAACAATGTCATTTTGGACTACATTTGCATTGGGATTCTTCCAAGGCTGTTTGATCCTTAAGAAAATCTAGTTAACTATTTCTATGTCCACACAGTGTTACCATAAATTTAACTCAGAAATTAACCCTCAACATTCCATACAAAAAGTGTAGCCTATGCCACTTGCATAGGTGAATGGTTAGTATACCAGCTACCGTCTGGGGAAAAAGTGAAGACGGAGAAAAGAAGCTCCAAACTTCAGTAGCTCAATAAGACTCATTTCTTACTCACTCATCCATCCAATGAGGAAGTTACTGGCTGTCTTGGGTAACTCTACTAAGGTACTCAGGGATCCATCCTTTATCACTGAATTTAACTCATAACCTCCAGTCATTGTGTTACTTTCCTTAGGGTTGCTGCTACAAATTACTACAAACTTATTAACTTAAAATAGTGGAAATTTATTCTCTTCTAGTTCTGGAATTCAGAAACTCAAAATCAAAGCAGTGTTCTAGAGAAGTCATTCCTTGTCTCTGGTACTTCGCGTTGCTGCTGGGAATCCTTGCCTTTTCTCAACATGTGACTGCATCATTCTAATCTCTGCGGCTGTCTTCACTGTCCTCTCACCGCCTTTCCTGCTGTGTCTCCTCCCCTGTGTCTGTTTCCCCTTCTTTTCTGTTCTAACTTATTGGATTTAAGGCTCATCATATTCAGGGTGATCACATCTGGAGATCCTTCCCTTACTTACAGGTATGGAGATCCTTATTCCAAATAAGCTCACATATACCTTTTGGCAGCTACAGTTCAACCCACTGTAGTCATCATAGAAAAATATGAGATGACAGAACCACACTGGGCATAAACGTCATTTGCTTACCTTCTACTGGCCAGAAATACTTACAAGATGACTGAGAAATACACCTGTGTCTTGAACAGCTGCTTCCCAGAATGAGCTCCAGGGTAGAGACTATACTATGCACGAAGAATTGTGGTCACCAGTTGGCCTTCTCTGCTGTACACCTAAGACTGGAGTTAATCCCTCTTCTTCATGTTAGGACTGATATTCTGCAAGTGTTAATTTCTGTGTTCAGCATAAACAGATGATGAACTAAAGTAATATAAAATTATGAGGGAGAAAGAGCAAAGGGAGATGCTGCCATCTGTAGTTATACAGAACACCTGGGTAAAAGTTTGGGTTGCTACTAAGGAATATCCAACAGGAGAATACATTGGAAGGCTGGTTATAGAATTGTCCTTGGAAATGTCTTCTGGTGAATTATCACACTGGAGACTTCTGTCTCCTCAAATGCAATAGCTTCAACTTGAGTTTCTTATTGAGGTATACCCATTTATAGTATTATCCTTAAAATTTTCTACATTTTGTACTTCTAGCTGAATTGCTATCTCCTCGTTTCTTACTACATATAATTTTTCTGGGCTCCATATTAGCACTCAGCCATACCTTATACTAAATTCTTTATAATCTTTTATTAGAAAAAACATTAAAAATCATACTCTAGTGGTTTAGTAGATGTTACGGATTTTAATGGGTGACAGGTGATGATGGTGAATTCTCTAATTCATGTATTTTATCCCACTCTCCTCCTAGCATATAGAATTATTTTTGGCAGTTTTATAACTTGAAATTGAGCAAAGATTTAAATGTAAGACCTGAAACCCTAAAACTCTTAGAAGAAAACTTAGGGGGAAATATCCTTGACATTGGCCTAGGTGATAATTTATTGAATAAAGTCACAAAAAACAAAGGTAACAAAAGCTAAAATAAATAAATGGGATCTCTGCACAGCAAGGAAAATGATCAATAAATTGAATTTTCAATTTCAATAAATTGAAAGGCAACCCACTGAATGGGGGAAAAGATTTGCAGACCATCTGCTGAGGGACCACTATCTAAAATATAGAAAGAACTCACAGAACTCAATAGCAAAAATGTGAACAATCCAATTAAAAGTGGGCAGAGGACGTCAACAGACATTTTTCCAAGGAAGATATATGAACGGCTAGCAGGTATAAGAAAAGATGTTCACCACCACTGAAAATCAGAGAGATACAAATCAAAACCAGTAGATAAATAAGTTCTGGATATCTAAGGTACAACCTAGTAATTGAAGCCAACAATACCATATAATAAAATTCAACATTGCTAAAAGACTAAATCTTAACTATTCTCAACACACACAAAAAAATGATATATATTTGAGATGATAAAGATGTTAGTTAATGCTACTGTGTTAGTTATATTGCAATATATAAATGTAACAAACCAATGCAGCATATACCTCCAATTTGCACAATATTATATATCATTTATAGCTCTTTATAAACATACATTACTGAGGGAATTAATTTGTGATTGCAGTATCTTAGCTGTCATGCTTTAAAAATATTTTGTGTCCAAATTTGTCCTTTTGGGACATACTTTAAAATGATGCAAGTTTTATTTTTATCTTCATTTTTACTTTTTAAAATGATTTTATTGATTTATTTATTAGAGAGAGTGAGCAAGCATATGAGTGAGGTGGGGGAGGGGCCGAGGGAGAACAAGAGGGAGAAGCACATTCTCTGCTGAGCAGGCAGCTGGATGGACATGGGGCTGGATCCCAGGATTCAGAGATCGTGACCTGGGAGGAAGGCAGAAGCTTAACAACTGGACCTCTCAGGTACCCCTATTTTTGCTTTTTAAAACATATCAGTTAAGAATATTTCTTTTAGTTCAAAATAGATTCCCTAATCAATATTTAAAATCTTGTAATATGTTTCCCGCTATTTACACCTCCAGGAAAATGAAAGTACAGTAATAGAGCACTAATTGTTGTAGAAAAATGAGTGCTTTAATGATTGCTAATCTTAGCATGTTCATTTATGAATGACATGAAATGAAATATGAAAAGTGGCAAGAACACTTCTTTCACCAGTTTTGTAGTTAGTAGTGATTTCATTTTTTGTAAAAAAAGAATTGCAGGGTGCCTGGGTGGCTCAGTGGGTTAAAGCCTGTGCCTTCAGCTCAGGTCATGATCCCAGGGTTCTGGGATCAAGCCTCGCATCGGGCTCTCTGCTCCACAGGGAGCTGTTTCCCCACTCTCTCTGCCTGCCTCTCTGCCTAGTTGTGATTTCTCTCTGTTAAATAAAAAAAAAAAAAAAAAAAAAAAAAAAGAATTGCAATGAAATTTGACTCACAAAAAAAAAGAAAAAAAGAAAAAGTTACTCTAATTTTATATAGCTGCCATTCAATAGAGGACTGACCAGACTCCTGTGTTCCTTCCTTACTTTGTGGTAGAAAATGATGGATGCCATCTTTGTATTAAGTTCTTAGAATTCTTGAGCAATTGAAATGCATTAAAAGAAACTCATGAAGAAAAATTAGTGATCCTAAAAGTAAGAAGGGATTTACAAAAGTGCTGACCATATTGTACGTTAAGTTTGTGGAGGAAAACCTAACAACAATATCAGGATTATAAACAGGTAAATGACACCATCAGTTTTGCCCTCTAGTGATATGACTCTGGTAGAAGTTGAAGAGAAGGAAGTGAGCATTGGAGAAGGTTGTAAGGTATGAAACTTGTGTTTGTTTACAAATAAATAAAAATTCCCTTCATTTTATAGTAAATGTAGAAGGTTAAGTTAATTATCAGACTGGTGGGCTTCACCTGAATCAGTGACTGATCAGATGTCCCAGTAAGTGGATAGCGAGTTTTCTAGGTCTCTGATTGGGGGGCAGCGGGAATATTGCCACCATTTCTCTGCCCTGGAGAATATCTAGAAAGCAAGGAAGGCTTCTTTTGTTGTGGGACAGTCCATGGGCGCAGATTACACATGTTAAATGTCATGAATCCATGGGACATCCACATGAACAGTAGACAAGCAGCAGGATCTTTTTCCAGTTCTAAAGTTACAGGCTGGTTCTTAGGGCATAATTCAGAAGAATGTCCAGTAGTGGTCCAAGAGTAAGAAGTGGCATAAGCATACTGGCATAGCATTTTATAAGGTCACATAGAAAAACGTGACTTTTCAATTTTTATTTTACTTGGAACACAAGTCGAATGTACAATTTTTTTAAGATTTTATTTATTTGACAGAGGTGGGGGGACACAAGAAGGAGAGTGGGAGAGGGAGAAGCAGGCTCCCCACTGAGCTGGGAGCCCAATGCAGGACTTGATCCCAGGACCCTGGTATCATGACCTGAGCTGAAGGCAGTCGCTTAACCAGCTAAGCCACCCAGGTGCCCCAAATGTATAGCTTTTGGAAGGTCCTATCTCGAGACTCACTGGCTGGAAACATTTTGGACTATAGAGACTTTTCAGTAATCTTCTTAGATGATTCTGATAGGCTGTCAGGTTTGTCAACCATGGGTGTAGGGCCATTTTCCCCAGACTTTGATCTGAGAAACAAGTTTGGGGATATACTTAACTGATCTTCCAAAAACAAAGTGATCTGTCAAACAAGCTTGTGAAATGCCACATATAAAATCTCTTTTAGAGTTACAAATAAGCATGAGCTTGGTAAACAAATAAGAATTCTGTTTAATGTGTGTAATGGTTAAACGTCATTTTAAAAGGGATAATTTTTCTTCATATCTATTGGTATCTTTGGAACAGTTGTTGTTGTTGCTGTTTTTTAACCTTAACATAGACCTGGAAAATATTGTTTTGGATACAATAATCATGTTGTATACTTTAAAATTATACCATGTTATAGGTCAATTATATCTCAACAAAGCTGGAAAAAATAAATTACAGATGTAAAAGAAATGTCCTCTTCTTGAGATTTTATGGTTTTGAGTTTTACATTTAGGTCTGTGAGCTATGTTGAGTTTATTTTTATATATTATGTGAAGTATAGATCAAAGTTTTCCTTTTGTATATGTGTATCCAATCATTCCAGCATCAGTTTTTGGAAAACAAACAAACAAACAAAAAAACCTTTCTGTATTGAATCACATTTTAGCTTTGTAAAAAATCGTTGTCTATATATATGTGATTATCATATTATTTGTTAACATGGCAGATTACATTAATATGTTTCCTAATAGTGAACAAACTGTACCTTTCTGAAATAACTTCCACCTGCTCATTACATATTATTTTATTAACCCAGATTTGGATTTTTTGCTAACATCTCATTTAGCTTTTTCATTAATATTCATGAAAGGCATTGGTCTGCATTTTGAATTTTGTGCTCTCTTTAACTCTCAATGAGATATTTGACTTAGAAAACAATAGAAAAGTTTTTATTAATTTTCAAAGACTATTTTATATAGACTTAGAATATATATTCCTTTTGAAGGTTATTTGACTTAGAAAACAATAGAAAAGTTTTTATTAATTTTCAAAGACTAAATTTTATATAGACTTAGAATATATATTCCTTTTGAAGGTTTGGGAGAGGCCCCATGGGAAAGCATCTCAGTCTAGCACTTTTTGGTGAGGTAATCTCGCTATTTTTTTTTCTTTTTTTATGGATTTTATAAGTGTCTTTTCCTCATTGAGCATTTGTGGTAAACAGGATTGTGCCAGTAAATATTCCAGCCATCTAGACTTCCAATTTTGTTTTGTTTTTATATTTTATTATTTTTTAAACGATTTTATTTATTTATTTATAGACAGAGATCACAAGTAGGCAGGGAGGCAGGCGGGGGGGAGGGTGGTAAGCAGGATCCCCGCTGAGCAGAGAGCCCAATGTGGGGCTCGATCCTAGGACCCTGAGATCATGACCTGAGCTGAGGGCAGAGGCTTTAACCCACTGAGCCACCCTGGTGCCCCTTATTTTATTTTTTTATTCTGTTCAGTTAGCCACTGTATAATACATAACTAGTCCTTGACTCAGTGTTCAATGATTCATTTTTAAAATTAATATATAATGTCTTATTAGTCCCAGGGGTACAGGTCTGTGAATCATAAGGCTTACACACTTCCCAGCACTCACCATAGCACATACCCTCCTCAATGTCCATAACCCAATCACACTCTCCCTACCCCGCTCCCCACGGCAACCCTCAGTTTGTTTTGTGCGATTAAGAGTCTCTTATAGTTTGTCTCTCTCCCGATCCCATCTTGTTTCATTTATTCCCTTCCCTACCCACCAAACCCCCCACTTTGCCTCTCAAATACCTCATATCAGGGAGATCATATGATACTTTTCTTTCTCTGATTGACTTATTTTGCTCAGCATAATACCCTCTAGTTTCATCCACATTGTTGCAAAAGTCAAGATTTCGTTTCTTTTAATGGTTGCATAGTATTCGATAGTATATATATACCACTTCTCCTTTATCCATTCATCTGTTGATGGACATCTAGGTTCTTTCTGTAGTTTGACTATCGTGGGCATTGCTGCTATAAACATTTGGGTGCACATGCCCCTTCGGATTACTACATTTGTATCTCTAGGGTAAATGCCCAGTAGTGCAGCCTCAGGATCATAAGGTAGCTCTATTTTCAACATTTTGAGGAACCTCCATGCTGTTTTCCAGAGTGGCTGCACCAGCTTCATTCCCACCAACAGTGTAGGAAGGTTCCGTTTTCTCTGCATCCTCGCCAGCATCTGTCATTTCCTGACTTGTTAATTTTAGCCATTCTGACTGGTGTGAGGTGATATCTCGTTGTGGTTTTGATTTGTATTTCCGTGATGTTGAGCACTTTTTCATGTGTCTGTTGGTCATCTGGATGTCATCTTTGCAGAAATGTCTATTCATCTCTTCTGCTCATTTGTTGATTGGATTATTAGTTCTGTAGGTGTTGAGTTTGATATGTTTTTTAAAGATTTTGGATGCTAGCCCTTTATCTGATATGTTGTTTGCAAATATCTTCTCCCATTCTGTCTGTTGTATTCTGGTTTTGTTAACTGTTTCCCTTGCTGTGCAAAATCTTTTGATCTAGATAAAGTCAAATAGTTCATTTTTGCCCTTGCTTCCCTAGTCTTTGGCAATGTTTCTAGGACTAAGTTGCTGTGGCTGAGGTCGAAGAGGTTGCTGCCTGTGTTCCCTCAAAGATTTTGATGGATACCTTCTCACATTGAGGTATTTTATCCATTTTGAATGTATTTTTGTGTGTGGTGTTAGGAAATGGTCCAGTTTCATTTTTCCGCATGTGGCTGTCCAATTTTCCCAACACCATTTGTTGAAGAGACTGTCTTTTTTCCATTGGACGTTCTTTCCTGCTTTGTCAAAGATTAGTTGACCATAGAGTTGAGGGTCTATTTCTGGGCTCTCTATTCTGTTCCATTGATCTATGTGTCTGTTTTTGTGCCAGTACCATACTGTCTTGATGATAACAGCTTTGTATTAGAGCTTGAAGTCTGGAATTGTGATGCCACCAAATTTGGCTTTCTTTTTCAACAATCCTCTGGCGATTCAAGGTCTTTTTAGATTACATATAAATTTTAGGATTATTTGTTCCATTTTTTAAAAATGATGGTATTTTGATAGGGATTGCATTAAAGATGTAGATTGCTTTAGGTAGCATAGACATTTTCACAATATTTGTTCTTCCAATCCAGGAGCATGGAATACTTTTCCATTTCTTTGTGTCTTCCTCAGTTTCTTTCATGAGTACTTTATAGTTTTCTGAGTATAGATTCTTTGCCTCTTTGGTTAGGTTTATTCCTAGGTATCTCATGGTTTTGGGTGCAGTTGTAAATGGGATCAACTCCTTAATTTCTCTTTCTTCTGTCTTCTTGTTGGTGTATAGCAATGCGACTGATTTCTGTGCATTGATTTTATATCCTGACACTTTATTGGATTCCTGTACAAGTTCTAGCAGATTTGGAGTGAAGTCTTTTGGGTTTTCCACATAAAGTATCATACCATCTGCAAAGAGTGATAGTTTGATTTCTTCTTCGACAATTTGGATGCCATTAATTTCTTTTTGTTCTCTGATTGCTTAGGCTAGGACTTTAAGTACTATGTTGAATAGCAGTGGTGATAATGGACATCCCTATTGTGTTCCTGACCTTAGAGGAAAAGCTCTCAGTTTTTCTCCTTTGAGAATGATGTTCATTGTGGGTTTTTCATAGATGGCTTTGATGATATTGAGGTATGTACCCTCTACCCCTACACTTAGAAGAGTTTTGATCAAGAAAGGATGCTGTACTTTTTGAAATGCTTTTTCAGCATCTATAGAGAGTATCATATGGTTACTGTTCTTTCTTTCATTAATGTATTGTATCACATTGATTGATTTGTAGATGTTGAACCAACCTTGCATCCCTGGAATAAATCCCACTTGGTGGTGTTGAATAATCCTTTTAATGTACTGTTGGATCCTATTGGCTAGTATTTTGATGAGAATTTTCGCATCCGTGTTCATCAAGGATATTGGTCTGTAATTCTCTTTTTTGATGGGGTCTTTTTCTGGTTTGGGGAACAAGGTAATGCTGGCCTCATAAAATGAGTTTGGAAGTTTTCATTCCCTTTCTATTTTTTGGAAGAGTTTCAGGAGAATAGGAATTAATTCTTCCTTAAATGTTTGGTAGAATTCCCCTGGGAAGCACTCTAGTTTGTTGGGAGATTTTTGATGATTGCTTCAATCTCCTTACTGGTTATGGGTCTGTTCAGGTTTTGTATTTATTCTTGGTTCAGTTGTGGTTTATACTCTCCAGGAATGCATCCATTTCTTCCAGATTGTCCAATTTGCTGGCATATAGTTGCTCATAATATGTTCTTAAAATTGCTTGTATTTCTTTGGTGCTGGTTGTGATCTCTCCACTTTCATTCATGATTTTATTTATTTGGGTCCTTTCTCTTTTCTTTTTGATAAGTCTGACCAGGGTTTTGTCAATCTTATTAATTCTTTCAAAGAATCAGCTCCTAGTTTTGGTGATCTGTTCTACTGTTCTTTTGGTTTCTATTTCATTGACTTCTGCTCTGATCTTTATTATTTCTCTTCTCTTGCTGGGTTTAGGTTTTCTTTGCTGTTTTTTCTCCAACTATTTTAGGTGTAGGGTTAAGTTGTGTATTTGAGACCTTTCCTGTTTCTTGAGAAAGGCTTGTATTGCTATATGTTTTCTTCTCAGGACTGCCTTTGCCGTGTTCCACAGATTTGGAACTGTTGTGCTTTCATTATTACTTGTTTCCATGAGTTTTTTAAATTCTTCTTTAATTTCCTGGTTGAGCCATCCATTCTTTAGTAGGATGCTCTTTAGGCTCTAAGTATTTGGGCTCTTTCCAACTTTCCTCTTATGATTGAGTTCTAGCTTCAGAGCATTATGGTCTGAAATTATACAGGGAATGATCCTAATCTTTTGGTACCAATTGAGACATGATTTGTGAACCAAGATGTGATCTATTCTGGAAAATGTTCCATGTGCACTAGAGAAGAATGTGTATTCTGTTGCTTTGGATGGAATGTTCTGAATATATCTGTGATGTCCATCTGGTACAGTATACCATTAAGGTCTTTATTTCCTTGGTGATCTTTTGCTTGGATGATCTGTCCATTTCAGTGAGGGGAGTGTTAAAGTCCCCTACTATTACTGTATTATTGTCAATGTGTTTATTTGATTTTGTTATTAATTGGTTTATATTGTTGGTTGCTCCCATGTTAAGGGCATAGATATTTAAAATTGTTAGATCTTGTTGGACAGACCCTTTGAGTATGATATAGTGTCCTTCCTCATCTCTTTTTATAGTCTTTGGCTTAAAATCTAATTGATCTGATATAAGGATTGCCACCCCAGCTTTCTTTTGATGTCCGTTAGCATGGTAAATTGTTTTCCACTCCCTCACTTTAAATCTGGAGGTGTCTTCGTGTCTAAAATGAGTTTCTTGTAGGCAACATATAGATGGGTTTTGTTTTTTTATCCATTCTGATACCCTGTGTCTTTTGATTGGGGCATTTAGCCATTTACATTCAGGTTACTATTGAAAGATATGAACTTAGTACCATTGTATTGCCTGTAAGGTGACTGTTACTGAATATTGTCTCTGTTCCTTTCTGGTCTACTACTTTTAGGCTCTCTCTTTGCTTAGAGTACCCCTTTCAATATTTCCTGTAGGGCTGGTTGGTATTTACAGATTCTTCAGTTTTTGTTTGTCCTGGAAGCTTTTTATATCTCCTTCTATTTTCAATGATAGCTTAGCTGGATACAGTATTCTTGGCTGCATGTTTTTCTCATTTAATGCTCTGAATATATCATGCCTGTTCTTTCTGGCCTGCCAGGTCTCTGTGGATAAATCTCCAGTCATTCTAATATTTTTATCATTGTATGTTACAGACTTCTTGTCCTGGGATGCTTTCAGGATTTTCTCTTTGTTACTAAGACTTGTAAGTTTTACTATTAGATGATGGTGTGTGGACCTATTCTTATTGATTTTGAGAGGGGTTCTCTAGTGCCTGGATTTTGATGCTTGTTCCCTTTGTCATATTAGGAAAATTCTCTACTATAATTTGCTCAATATACCTTCTGACATTTTCTCTCTCTTTATTCTTCTTCTGGAATCCCAATTATTCTAATATTGTCTCATGGTATCAGTTATCTCTTGAATTCTCCCCTCATGGCCCAATAGTTGTTTGTCTCTTTTCTGCCCCGCTTCTTTATTCTCTGTCATTTGGTTTTCTATATCACAAATTCTGTCTTCTGCCTCATTTATCCTAGCAGGCAGAGCCTCCATTTTTTTATTGCACCTCGTTAATAGTTTTTTGGTTTTTTGGTTTTTTTTTTTCCAGCTTGGTTAGATTTTAGTTCTTTTATTTCTCTAGAAAGGGCTTTTATTTCTCTGGAAGGGTTTCTCTAATATCTTCCATGCCTTTTTTGAGCCCAGCTACCGCCTTGAGAATCATCATTCTGAACTCTAGATCTGGCATATTACCAATGTCCATATTATTAGGTCCCTAGCTTTGGTAGTGCCTCTTGTTCTTTATTTGGTGAGTTTTTCCACCTTATCATTTTATCTGGATAAGAATATATGAACTAGAGAATAAATACTAAAAGTATGGCAAAGACCCCAGAAAAATTTATGCTAACCAAATCAGAAGAGACCCCAAATTAGGAGGAGAAGTAGGGGGTAAAAAGAAGTTTAAAAAATCAATTAATTAAAAATTTTTCATTTTTTAAAATTAAAAATAGATTAAATTAAATTTAATTTAGAAAATTAAAAAGTTTGGTGAATAGAACAGAGTCACCCACTTGATTTTGGTTGTATTTTGGTCCCTTAGAAGAGACTACCTCCCAAAATTTTAAAGAAAGAAAAACTTATATATATACAAAAATAAGGGTAAACATGATGAAGAGATGGAATATGACTGTAAAGCTGAAAATTTTAAAAGAAATTTCTAAAAAAGGAATTGATAAGATAAGTTGGTTGTAAAAAGAAAAAGAAAGTGGAGAGAATTTGCTTAGGCTGGAGTCTAGAACAAAGCCCTGTGCTAGATTTAGGGTATATTTTGATCTATCAGAAGAAATTGTATCCCAAAATTTTTTTAGAAGAAAAAACCCTATATGTATACAAAAAATTAGTTAGATAGAATAAAGGATAAAATATGACTATAATGATGAAGGTTTAAAAAGTTTTGTTTTTAGAAAGGTATTGTCAAGATAAACTAGTTTAAAATGGTTAAAAGAACAAAGAGGAAAAGTTAAAAATTAGAATAAGAAAAAGATAAAATTAAAAAAATTTAATTAACTTTTCAAGACTAAAGAATCATGGGGAGAAAGCCATGAATTCCATGCTTTGCTTTCCCCTCCTCTGGAATTCCACTGTTCTCCTTGGTCACTGAGCTTGGTTTTAACTGGATGTTCTTGCTGATCTTCTGGGGAGGGCCTGTTGTAGTGTCCAAGGCAGAATTGCACCACTCTTAGGAGCTTTTGTTCTCTGAACACTTTCCATGGAGCTCTGGAGGATGGGAATGAAAATGGCAGCCTCCCAAGCTCTGGCCCAGAGGAGTTGAGAGCTTGGGGCCCCACTCCTCAGTGTGCCCTTGGGGAAAAGCACTCAATCACTCCTGTCTCCCTGGTCTCTGGCAGCGCTCTGAGCTCACCCGGCCTGTGACCAAGCGTTTCTGTCTCTGGCATGCAGCCCTGCCTGGAGTGTCCAAACCCAGCAGATTCCTGCCTCCAGAAGGAAGGTGGGTCTCCCCAGATCTGCCACTTGTGGAGTCCCTGTTCAAAGAGCAGTGGTCTGATTCTGCTGCAGATCAGTTTAAGGTAACCACGAGCTGAGAGCTCACTCTTCTGCTCCGTCTCCGTAGCTGGCTTCCCCCACTCTAATACCTGCAAGCTCTGCTACACTCAGACACCCCTGATCCTTCTGTGACCCCGTGGGACCTGAGACCATGCTTTCCCCATGAGGGCTCCACCCCCACATAGCCTCTGGAGCGATGTCCCTCAGTGGAGCAGACTTCTAAAAGTTCTGATTTTGTGCTCCATTGTTTCATTGCTCCACTGCTTGCCAGGAGCCAGCCCTTCCTCCCACAGTCTATCTTCCCATCACTTTGGATTCACTTCTCCACAGGTCCTAACTTTCAGAAAGTGGTCGATTTTCTGTTTCTAGAATGATTGCTCTTCTTCTCTTCAATTTCCTGTTAAGTTTGTAGGTGTTTGGAATGGTTTGATAACTATCTAGCTGAACTCCTGTGACCTGACGTCATCTCAGTCAGCTTACTCCTTCATCATCTTGATTCCTTCAATTTTGTTTTTACAGAGATCTTCACAATGTTCAATTTAAATTTTTTTCTGCTTTCATGTACATTTCATACTTGTCATTCTTTATATTAGATGTTTTTGCTTTCTTCTTTCTTATCTGATATATTGCTCTATTTTAGTTTTTTTTTTTAAATATATCAATTGAAATACTGTATCCTGTTTTCTTCTTCAATGACTTCTTTCTTATCTTTAGTATTTCTAATGCTTTCCTTTGGTTTACTTTTTTGCTCTTTTTTGTAGTTTTTTGAGTTGAGAATTCTCTTATTTTTAATCTTTCACTTTTATTAAGAGATGCATCTAAGGTTATGCTGTTGCTTCTTATGACTGTTTTAAGTTTTCCTCATGGTTGTATATATGTTATTTCTCTATTTTAATTCTTGTCCACATCTGTAATTTCAGTTCACATTTCCCTTTTCACTGAACAGTCATTTAAAAGAATACTTTTTGATTTTTTGTTTTTTTTTAAATTTCCAGTTATTCTAGGTATTTTGAAAACTTCGTTCAATTTTTTTTTTAAATTTTCCTACATCGTGACCAGTGTTTTAAACTATTTGTTCCTTATGAAATGTACCAAAGCATTTGTGTATGTGTCATGTGTGGGCATGTGAGTGAAACCTAACAAGTGGTCCATTTCTGTGAAATGACTGATGCCTGAGAAGAGATGGAATCTCTCTTCTCTTACATATCCATTGGACCTAGTTAGCTAGTCATGTCTAGTCATGTTTTTTAGAGCCTCTGTATCCTTACTTGTCTTTACTCTGTTGGTTTGCTTTGTACTCAGAATGGTATGTTAAAATCTATTATAAGCTTCTTTCTGTGTCTCCTTACATTGCCTCTAGTTTTTGCTTCATATACAATTTTTTTTTTTTGCTGTTTGATTCACATATATTTATAACTTAATTGTTGTGAATTAAGGTTCCTTAGATTAAAAAATATTCTGGAGCACCTAGGTTCCTCAGTTGGTTAAACCTCTGACTCCTGATTTCAGCTCAGGTCATGATCTCAGAGTTGTGAGATGGAGCCCTGCATTGGACTCCTTGCTCAGCAGAGAGTCTACTGGGATTCTCTCTCCCTCTCCCTCTGCCCCCAGCCCACACACTTTCTCTTTAAAATAAATAAATAAATCCTTTTAAATAGACTCTCATTTCCTATGTTTATTTATTTATTTATTTATTTTGGCTTAAATTCTCCTCTGTCTCATATCAGCTTTCCACAGCTTTCTCTCTATGCCTTTAATTCTATTTGACTCACATACCTTTACCCATTTGTTCATTTTAGCTTTAAAATGAACTTTGTTTTAGGTGTTTTTCTTCTATACAGCATATGATTAAATCTTGTTTTGAGCTGAACTACTTTTTTTATTTGTAGGAGAGTTAAGCCTTTATACAACTATGGCTATTGCTTCTATTTTAGTTCCTATTTTGCTGTATTGTCTTATGTTATGTTATAATTAATATGTGTGTTTTGTTTCCTTAGACATAGGGTTAAATATAAGCTCTCTTCCATTGTTTCACTTTTCCTTTTCAGGGATTCCAGTTATATCCATGTGAGATCTTTGCTCGTCATGCTTTCGTCATCTGTTTTCTGAACTTTTTCTTTTTTAATCCCATCTTAATTCCTTTGCCATATTCCTTTTTAAAATTTTTTACTTGTTTTATAGCTTAAGACAGGTCTATTTCATTGTTTTCTTTTTCAGATACTCTATATTTATATGTATGTTACATTCTTGCTCATCTACCTTCTGACTTTCAATTTTTGTCCTTTATCCTTTTTTCCTTATTCTTTTTCCTTTCTTTCTTAATGCTTTGTGTTTTTTGAATCATTTTGTCTTTTTAAACAATTTTTTTCCTCTACAACAATAGCAGGAATGATCTTTATTTTATTTTCCTCCTCCTCTTCTTCTTTTTATATTTAATGCATCTTTTTAAAGATCAGTTTGGAATTATGATTTTGGAGGACCTTTATTCCCTTTATTCCCTTATCCTTCTATTGTAGTATGATTAACATAAAATGTTTCAGGTGAACAACATATCGATTCAGCAATTCTATGCATTACTCAATGCTCACCAGGATACTTGTAGTCACCATCTGTCACCAAGCAACATTATTACACTATTATTGACTGATTGCCTATGCTGTACTTTTCATCTTTGTGGCTTATTTATTTTATAACTGGAAGTTTGTACTCTTCAATTCCCTTTATCTATTTCACCTACCCACTCTCTTGCATACCTTATAACTTACATTAGTCTATGAGGGCTGCCATAACAAAGTCCCACAGATCCTGTGGCTTAACAGAAATTAACTTTCTTATACTTTTGGAGTAGTACAAGTTTACTTTTGGACTTTGAGAAGTCTTGAGATCAATATGTCAACATATTTAGCTTCCATTTAAAGCACAGTGGTTTTGTTTGTTTGTTTGTTTGTTTTGCAAAACATAAAGTTGTCTTTGTTGTTATAGAACCTTTGAAAACTATGGCGAATTTAAAGAACCCCACTGTCCAGAAGCAGCTGTCATGAAAATGTTGCTACTTCCAGAGATTTCATGTCCTCTTATCCCACAGCACCTTTTGAAACAAAAATTAGGGCATGCTAAATGTAGTGCTTTTTTTTTTAAATCCTGCTTTTTTCCATTTGACATTACATTGGGCATATTTTTCATGAAAGAATATATGTTTTAAAATTTCATCTACAAATAGTATATATTTTACTACTATATATCATAATTTATTTAACTTTTCTCCTTTTTATTGAAGATAGAAACTTAGATTTTTCACAGTTTCAAGTAACACTGTGATGAACAAGTTCCTATACCAAATTCTTATGTATCTATGATAATTTTTATTTCATAAATACCCAGAAGTGGAGCAGCTGCCTAGAATTTGATTTAGGTACAGAAGATCTAGGGGTACTAAGGTGACTTAGTCAGTAGAGAATGCTACTGTGGATCTCGGGGTTGTGAACTCGAGTCCTGTGTTGGGTGTAGAGCTTACTTAAAAAATTTAAAAAATGAAAAAAAAAAAAATGAAAGATTTAAATAGTAAGTGTCAAGTAACAGGACTCCATTTTATCAGGAGGAGGAATAATTTTACCTGGGCCACCTTCCATGGCTAGAATGGTAGTCAGAAAACGCTGGGCCCTAGTTACTTTTTCTACTCAGTGTTGGATTTAAGACACTTGCTGCTAATGTCCTTACCCCAGTCCTGGCTCACTAACCAATTCATGTGCCACTTTCCTTCTTTAAAAGTTCTTGGTTGCTTCACATTTTTTTCTTAGGGTTTATAACTGTACTTAGTGGGAAAGAATAGTGGAAATTGGTCCATATCACCTTGTAGCAGACTAGAAGTTTCTTCACATATTTTAACTAATTATTCCTGAACTTATACATATGCTATACTTTTTCTTGTGCCTGTCTTGAATACAAGAACATTATCTCACACACATTACAGCATATGTCATTGAAACAATTGCTTCATTTATAAAAATAATTAATTTCACAAGACATAAAACTGTGTTTTCATCTTTGTTTTTTTTTTTTTTTCTAATTTACCTTTAAGAAGTAAGGACATGAGGACTTTTGCTCCAGAACATAGCATAGAAGTGTGATAATTTAAGTAATCTGGCAATACTTTGATGCTGTTCTTTAGAGAGGATATTTTCTATCAAGTGTCAAGGGCTTATTAACTCTAAATGGAATAAAATCTTTTCTGCTTTTTTTTCTGTTTACCTTGCCTCCTGGGGCTATTACAGTTCTCCAAAGTTTCCAGTTTGAAATATCTCTGCAGAATGAGTAAAAGGGTACAATATTCAGGGCTTATCTTTTCCCTGCTCCTTTTCTGGCTTTCAGATGAAGCCTTCAGCAAACTCCAGTTCTTCTTTACACTTCCCTTGACCAGAGTCAGAGAGTGACCCACTGTGCATAATATGAAGATGTCTGGAAACAGCATTTATGATTCTCTGTGTGCAAGGCTGGAGGTGTCTAGCACATTCCATCTAGGAGGAGAATGGTGTAGTGGAAAGAACATGAGTTTAGGAGGTTAAAAACAACCTGGTTTTCTAAGATCCACTTCTTACTAACTATGTGACATTTTCCAAGATTTTCAAACCTCAGTTTCCCCACCTGTACAATGGAGAATATTGTCCTCCATTTTGGAAGAAAGATTGATATAAGAAAAAGGCCATATGCACAAGATGGATTTAATAGATACAACTATAATGGCTGTTTGCAAAACCACAGGAAAGACATACATTCAGAATAACCTATTAGAGTTGCCAACATGCCTTCCTAAATTCCTTCTGCTGAGGTCTGTTGGGTGCTTAACACTTCTCATTTGCCTCAGCAAAACAGAGCATGAGTAAGAATCCTGCCCTGTGCCCAATGGTCCACGAGCTAGTATTTGTTTATTCATACCAATCACACTTTTTCTTCTCCTTTGGTATGTTGTCAGATGAAATTTTCAGAGAGAACTGTATATGTCCAACATTCATGCTTTCCTTGCAATGCACACTTAAAACTTACATATGGGGATGCCTGGCTGGCTTAATCAGTGGAACACGCGACTCTTGATCTCAGGGTTGTGAGTTTAAGCCCCACATTAGGTGTAGAGATAACTTAGAAATAAAATCGTTTAAAAAATAAAGTAAAATGAGCTCTGGTTTTAAAATAAATAAGCAAATAAACAAACAACCCTATGCATCTCATTACCCTCCCCCCTATCCAACCTAGTTATACAGTCCCCATTACATATATAGTTTTGTCTTAGCTGACCTTGAAGTTGGAAAGGCATATCCAGCTTTGTATTTGGTCTCTGAAGTGAGCCTTACTCTCAGCCTTTCTGTACCAGTCTTCACTGCCTGTGTTACTATTAATTCCTGGAAATTCTCCTTCCCTTATCTTATCTAATTATCTCCTCTTTGGGATCCAGCATGCTGTGCCTTTGATACATAGTGGTGCATTCTGGGAATAAACACTCACTATAGCAGGTCTAGACACTAGCAACTTGTACAGTAGCTAGAGGAACAACCTTTAAAGACAGGAAACACATCTCAAACAAACTTTATAAGAATTTGAAAGTTGGTGCATTTCATACATTTCAAGAGTAAAATAAATATAGGCAATTGGTGCTTTATTATTATTTTTTAATGAAAACTTTACTAAGATGGTTCTACTTTATGCATTGGAGATGACCAAAGAGACATCTGTTGGGAGTTTTGGAAGGTAGACATCATGTGACAGACATTCCTCTCAGAAGGTTGAGTGAAAGGCCACAGAGGTGCTGGTGAGTTCCAGCTTGCCCTGGCTCACCTCACTTCCCGTCCAACTGTTCCTAACTTCCGGCTTTGTTGACCAACAGTCATCCCAAGCATACCACCAGGTGTAGGAACAACAGCCTTTGGCAGACCTCTCCCTCAGCACTCTTCTGTGGTCACAACCTTGACAGCTGGATACACCCAGCTCAGCCTTCCCCGACAAGCTCTGACTTTTCCACCTTCTCAGAGTTTAACAGAGCTGGTTGGGGATTTTTCTCTCATTCTCCAGCTCCCCTGGGCTCTTACTTCCCAAACGGGTATCTCAGTTGTGTTACGCCTAGTTCCTCTCAGAGGTCAATGTTCTATGGTAGTCACAACGGTTCTACTTCCCTGAAAAAATCCTGCCTGACATAGAAATGTTGTTTTTTTGTTTGTTTCCTATTACAGCTTAGCTAATAGCTATCATCTGTTTTATTTCTGATTCCAAGGATAATACCTTTACATAATATCTATAAACATGTAAAAAACACATTTTATTGGCATCAGTGGAATGTTAGGCATCACATCGCTATTAGGAGTATTTCCGATATTTTACATTGAACAGGTTGAGTAGAGGGGTCAAGAGTATGACTTTGAATCAGATAGACCTGGTGTGAATCCTGTCTTCCTCAGTTACTATTTGGATGATTCCATATAGTTATTTAATCTCTCAAAATGTCAATTTTTCACTTGTAAAATTGTAATAACTTTATTTCTTAGAGTTGTTGGAATTATTTCATCCATTTAACAAAATCTCTGACACATAGTTGGTAATACAATTCTAAAGTAACTGCCATTGACTAACTCATGTCCCAAACTCATCACCCACATCACCAGTCATGATAAATAGTGGTCAGTGTAGCAGTTTTTATTATCTTTATTTTCTGTGCATGTTGATGGAGGCTCAGGCCTTCTTCCCTGTACACTGAATGTCTTTATAATTTATAAATATTTGTCACAAGAAAAGCTTATAATGAATAATAATCAGGAAACAAACAGTAATTTTGATTTACCAGATTAATAGGTAGAGACATCAATAAGCCAAAAAGGTACATAACCTAAGATTATATTTACCTAAAATTCCACTGTGAATCACATGTAGTTTGTCCAGCAGATTTGTTTCCTAATTCAAAACAGTGAACTTATGTTGCACCTTCTCAATAAATATGACTACTGCAGAGAACTGGGTTAGTTCTAAAAAGCGATTGAAAAAAAGAAGTAAATTGACTTTATATTTAAAAATTTCCACTGGTAATTCTCAATGCACATAATTTCCCTAAAGCCAACTAGAAACTGATAGACTTTTAAATATTAGAAGAGCATACTGTCTTCTGTGGAACTAGCGTGTGATTGTGATTTTTATGATCAGACTAACCTCTTCTTCTGCTCCAGCTCTGACACCTCTTATCTGTGCATCTTCGTACATGTTTTAAACCACACTGAGGGTCAGTTTTTATCATCTGTTATATGGGAATGATTTGTCCTGCTATTGGAAGAGTGTGAATATTAAAATGTAAAATGAAATAATACCAAAAAAAATAAAGAAATTTTCATGGCATTTGGGTCAAATACTCACCATAAAAAAGATGTGTAGATGGCAAATAAGTTGTTAATGTATGTTTCACCTCATTCGTTATTAGGAAAATACAAATTAAGATCATGATGAACCACCATTACGCATCTACTGTGATGGCCAAAAACAAAGCAAAACAGCTAACAAATCTAACAGTACTAAGTGCTGGTGAACATGTAGAGCAACTAGGAATCTCATAGATTGGTAATTAGAATGAAATATTATATAGTTGTTATGGAAGAGTTTGTAGAAAGGAAAATACACACATATATGACTCAGAACCCCACTCTCAAGTACTCACCCAAGAGAAATTAAAAATTATATTCACTTGTATGCTTATGTTTATAGCAGATTTACTCATAATCACCAAAAGGAAAAAAGATCCAAATGTTCTTCGCCCGGGAATGTATAGACAGACTGCCATAAATCCATACAATGGAATGCTATCCTGCAGTAAAAGGGAAAGAGGACTCATCCAACAGGACAAATGATCTCAATGATGTTCTGCTAAGCGAAACAAGACAGAACTATGGAGACAATGGGATTGTGCTAGATCTTGATTGTGGTGATAGCTACATTAAAGTACAATTGTGTCGACACTCAAAGAACTGCCCACTGAAAAGAGTGAATTTTACTGCATGTAAATTATAGTCCAGTAAAAAGACAATCTCATATTCAGCCTTATGGAATTTACAATGCATATTTCACACAACATCTATTTGATCCTCAGACAACTTAGTTGGTAGATGTTATTCTTCTCCCTATTTCACAAGAATGAGATATTGAATTAAAAAAAGAAATAACAAGTCAGGATCAATTCCAAGCTTCCTGATTCCTAATCAGGTATTCTCTCTGGCAGACATTAAGATACTGAGGTGTGTTTCTCTGAACCAAAGTTGTTTGATACTTTAAAAACACCCCATGGTAGCTTTTCCACTAAATAGCTGTGCAATGAAAAATAACCCAAGGTGTCACACTTTTCATGTTATTTTTTTTTCTCATGCTTAGCAAAGGGTGCAAACTTCCCTAGGATAATTGACCATCCATTGAAGTTTCATATTTTGTATCTGTATTCTATTGCTATTCTTTACATGAAAAAAAAAATGCTTAAAAAATACATCAACAAATCTCCTGCTAAACTACTACAAGGGAGCTGCTCTTGGAGAAGCTAAGAATAGGTTAGTTTTGTTTCTTCCTATAAACTTTCTCCCCGGGGATGGTAAATTAGACAAGCTAGCAGGTCAGCTTTGAAGACACTCAAAGCAGACATGTGGCACCATACAGATTACTTTTCTATAGTGAGATGGACATTTATCTTGCCTTCTTTCTCCTGTAGAGAAAGAAAGCCACACGAAGAAATTTAAACTTCTTGTAAGAAGCAGAATAACCACTCTCTCCCAATATAAAGGCACTCCCTGAGGAGCTACAGCAAATACCTTCTCCAGGATTTAACCATCATTTGGAATTGAGGGGCCAAACTGAAATACTAACACTCTTCCAGCTGTTCATCCTGGTGACCTTCAAGTCCTTACCTTCACCTCCAGATAATCAGAGAACAATCTCATCTTCTATGCTGCTAAGAAATTTGTGCTGATTTCTAGTGGGAACTAGATGGCTATCCTCAAGAGGTAGAATTTACTTTGTTTCTTTAAAAATGATGAACCACATTACTAAAGGAAATGGATTAGTAGAGAACAGAGTCAAAGACCCACAAAGCTGGTGGTTATTCGACATCAAATCAAGATATCTAGGTAAAGGCTTTAAGGAGGAGAGGATGCTGAATTTGGAGCCACTGCCATGTCTGTTAAGGTATTATTGGTAAGGTTAGGCAAGTCCTGGGGCTTTTGCTTGGTGGTTGGTCAGGACTGTTGGATCAAGAGACAGAAAATGAACTGAAATAGTTTACAGCAGAAGTTAGCTCAATAATAATACCATATGTCTTTGGGGCCTAAAACAGGGGGAAAAACCCAGATTAATAGAACAGCCAAAAAAAGGGCTAGTGCTTCAACAGAACATTGTCCCAGGTCAACTTCTTTATGAAATTGTGTCAGGTACCTTCATCTAGATCAATAAGTCATCATCAGAAAAATGGCAACTAGACTGACCAGTATTGAACAGATACTAAGCTTTGGGCATATAAACTGAGTGGACATAAGAATAATTTCTAATGGGGCACCTGGGTGGCTCAGTGGGTTAAGGCTCTGCCTTCAACTCAGGTCATGATCCCAGAGTCCTGGGCTCAAGCCCCGCATTGGGCTCTCTGCTCAGCAGGGAGCCTGCTTCCCCCTCTTTCTCTGCCTGCCTCTTTGCCTACTTGTGATCTCTGTCTCTGTCAAATAAATAAAATCTTAAAAAAAAAGAATAATTTCTAATAACTTACCCATCTGCCACCCATTATAGGAGGCTAAGGGAGATTTCCAGTTAAGCTGTGATGAGTCACCATTCCAGTTACTTTCCAGGCTACTGTTTCTAAAAGTATTGTCCACAAATACCTCATAATGGACTTCTCAGAGATGCTTTGTAATAATGAATTTTTTATCTTTACTTCAGATTTCTCATGTTGGGATGCAGGTACTGGCATTTTCATAGTATTTCCTAGAACGTTCATATGTACACTAAACACTGAAACCCAGAACCCCATGTCTCTCATTTATAAATTGAAAATAGTGAGTTTGATGCGTCCCAAGTTCCTTTTTATCCCTGAAACTTGGCTTTATATAATCTGGGTGGAGGAGATGATTTGAACTGAGGCTAATGTGGAATTTGCAGGGATACAATCTTTATCAGATTTGTTCACTAGTGCATCCCGACACTTACAGCAGTGACTGGCACATAGCAGACACTCAACAAATATTAGTTGCACTTGTTAAATTATTTAATGTTCTTATGTATATTATTTGGTAGCAAAATGGTGTAAAAGAAAATAGTACAAAAGAAGAACAATTACTTTGTGTCTAAGAAGAGACTCAGTGATGATGCCCGATGGTCAGTGAGGCAGCATATTGTTAATCCATATTCATCTCTTCTGTCCTCTTTATGGATCCTTCTCCTGAGCCTTTGTCCCTTACATTGAGCCAGGGTACCAGCTTCCACCCCAAAGAGGAGGAAACAGGAAAGGAATGGGCCTCAATCTTCCTCAGTTAAAGGTCTGAGGAAAATCATGCAAGCTAGATTGAGCCACTGATAAAAACCCGAGTGTACAAGATGGGATTGGGAGGGAGACAAACCATAAATGACTCTTAATCTCACAAAACAAACTGGGGGTTGCTGGGGGGAGGTGGGATTGGGAGAGGGGGAGGGGGCTATGGACATTGGGGTATGTGCTATCGTGAGTGCTGTGAAGTGTGTAAACCTGGCTATTCACAGACCTGTACCCCTGGGGATAAAAAAAAAAATTTTGGAAGGGGAGGCGAACCATAAGAGACTATGGGCTCTGGAAAACAACCTGAGGGTTTTGAAGGGTCAGGGGTGGGAGGTTGGGGGAACAGGTGGTGGGTAATGGGGAGGGCACGTTTTGCATGGAGCACTGGGTGTTGTGCAAAAACAATGAATACTGTTACGCTGAAAAAATAAATAAAATGGGAAAAAGAAAATAAAAAAAACAAAACAAAACAAAACAAAAAACCCGAGTGTATCGCCCTGCAGGCAAACTAGACCCAGTGTCTTTCTGGAAGGGCTCTGGGCACAGCTGTACTGTGACAGTCTTGAAAAAAGAAGACCCTAACCAAGGCAGAAGGATAGCCATAGAGAAACTTTGTTTTCTCAATGCCATGCCTAGTCAGACATGAGAAAGAAAGGAACCTGTCAGTGGAGCAGAAATGAAATATGCTAAGTAATGATTAAAAAGCCACGTTTTCATATGCAGGTCGAATGTAGAAACATTAGCCAATAAGCAATTTGTAGTCTTGTATAAATTCTGGCCCTACTTAGAAAGCTACCAGAAAAGCAGAATAATGAACTGAAGGTCTTGAGTCGCATCTAGATGGCCACAAGTGTGGCTGAGCAGAGAAGCTGCAGTGACTGACTCAAGGAATTCATTCCTTGCTTCCTCACTATCTGCCACCCCGAGGAATGTCAGGCCCTGGCATGTTTATGATGATGACAGAAATGTAGACCTAACTGGATAAGATGACCTCTGGAAGCCTTTCCCATTCCCTGAAGTCATTCTTCACTCCAAACCCTGGACTCCATCTACTCCTTGGAAAGCCTGATCTATTTGCAATTCTCAAACGCATTGATAGCATCATTACAGTGTGCCTCAACTTGAGCAACAGTCTCCTCAGACTCTGAGCAAGCCGCCACCTTTACTCTCCATGGCCTCTCTCCACAGAGTTGTCACTCTGCTGGAAGCCCCAGGGGCAGCAGGCTGACTAATGCAGCTCTCCCCATGTGGAGATAGGTCAGTGCGGGCATGTCTGGGGTCCCCCTGAATGACCTGATTCAACGCAGGCTAACCTTTCAACAGAGAGAGCCTCGTTCCTACAGAGAAGAGCTGGTTCTCTGGAAGAAAATCACACAGACAGAATGACTCCGCTGCCCTTTGGAGAATTGAAAGTCTGCCCAAGGTACCTGTTGTTTCCCTGTTTCAAAAGAGACGCATTTACAGAGCAATCATTTGAGCTAATTTAGCTAGTTTAATTCCTAGGAAAGTAGGCAAAGAAAAAAAGATTACCAGAATGTAATGTCACTTCTGATTTTTCCTCCTTCAGACTGAATAGTTTGTCATCCACATGAGTCACTTGGTCACACTGCGTTACCTAATGAAACAGAACAAAGCCCCTAATTCAGAAAATTCTGTCTCCTCTTTAAAACCACTTGTGACATAAACCCATTTACAATATAAGTAAGTGGCTGCCAGTTCCCAAAGTGTTTATCCCTGAGCATAATGAGATAGAATGAAAACGGCACAAGATGCAGGATGAGAGACCTGCCAAATGGCAAGAGGGAGGGTCTCTTTTGGAAGATGTTGCCAGTGGGGCAAGTTCTTATTAAAAAAGATTGTTGGAAGCAAATTATATATTATTGCAGCCTCACTAGGAGAGCTGCAACCTTTGAACATAATGAAAAGGCAATATTGCATGGTATTAATCCTTTGGTACCTTCATCTGATTGTCCTTAGTGATATTTCATGCTTAATAATGCTATAATGATATTTCGTATCTGCTGTTCCATAAAAAGAGTGCCATGTGAGCATATGTTGTGTGCACTCATGCATAACAAATAGAAAGAGAGAAGACTTAATTGTATGTGTGGGAGATAATGTCAAAATACTTTTACAAGTTAAGATACATTTTATTAAACCCGTGGTAGGAGATGATATTCTGTGTCAAGTTGATAACTTGGGGGTCAAAGTTAGCAGATCAGCATTACATAAACAGTGGCCTTTCTTGTAAAATGAAACTCAAGTAATCACTTTGGGAAATTATGAGATGATCCATGTATTTAACTCTTACTAATGTTCCATTTCGAAAACTAATTGACCACCAGTGATTGGACTCTTCCATAAATCTGCTAGCTTTAGACTATCTTCTCATTTATATGCCTATTCACCCGAAACTTGTGAATGGCTGCAATGTGGGAGAACTGTGCAAGGCAGTGAAGATACAGACCTAAAGAGACACAGTGCCTGCAAGTTAGATTTTACTATTCAGTGGAAGGCAGAGCTGAAAGTAATGACAAAACCATGAGATGCATGTAGGAATTAAAGCATAAACAAAATGCAGTAGGTGCACATAGGAAAGAACACATACATGAGCTTGGAGGAATAAGTCTTCAAAGATAAAGTGAATTAGATGTCTAGGGTGTCTGGAAGTTTGCAGTTCAAATCTTGAAGGGCATTCTAAGCGTACATGAGAAATAATTGTGTTTTAAAGTCAAACAAATAATTGTAGCTTGTCAAAATAAGAGATGAATCATACAGAAAGATGTTAAATATGTAGAAGATTTCATATCACAATAGACCTTTTATATGAAGAGGATTTTTTTCCTAATATATGATGAAAAGAATTCAAGAATATGAAACAGATGGGTTACATGACCAGCTATGGAAAGTGAAGAGATTTCAGTTGTTCCAAGCGTATTCTAGAAAGTGGTGGGAGTCAGGTGACCCTAGAGTCAGAATGCCCATTAAGAAAAACACTGAAATTTCCAAGACATCTTTGACAAGAGCCTGAACTAGGGCTGGGATGTTTCTTCTAAGTTGTGACATTTAGGTGTGTGTGGAGTCGGTTATGGTATGCCTTTATTATCCTCTCAATTCCTGTGAGTGTGGCTTTGATTATCCTGCCTGTCATTCCTAATATTGGCAATTTCTCTGACTTTATTAGTTTTTCTAGAGTTTTGTCAACTTTTTTATCTTTCCAAAGATTGTATTTTTTGCTGGGACTTTTCTCTAGTGTTTTTCTGCTATCAATTTTGTTGATTTCTACTCTTTTCCTTATTTCCTTCCCTCTGCTTAATTTGGTTTTATTTACCTCTTCCCTTTCCAGTTTCTTTAGGTGGAAGCTTAGGTTAATTATGCAAAATCTCCTTCTCTGCTAATAACAAGCATTGGAAGCTACAAATTTCCCTCTAAGCACTGTTTTAGCTGCATCCCTCAGATTTTTCATTTCATACAGTTCAAAATATTTTCTAAATTTTGCCAAGACTTCCTCTTTGATCTGTAGATTATTCAGATGTGTATTGTTTAATTCCTCAGTATTTGAAAATTGTCCCTTTATGCTCCTCTTATAAATTACTACTTTAATTTAGACTAAAAACATACTTTATATGATTTCAAATCTTCAGATTTGTTAAGGTTTGATTATGGCACAGGGTATAATGGATCTTGGTTAGTACTTCAAGTGCATTTGGGTGAAGTGCAAATGAATATCAATTAGATCTCATTGGTTTATGGTATTCTCTAGTTCTCCTGTATTCCGGCTGACTATATATATCACTGAGAAAGGAATGTTAAAATAGCTATAATATTGTGGATCTATCTATCTCCTTTTAGTTCTGTTAGTTGTTGCTTCATGTATTTTGATGCTCTGCTTTAAGGTACATACACAGCTTGGATTTTTAAGTTTTTTGGTGAATCATCACTTTAATCAATATGTAACATCTGTTTTCCATAATAATTTTTGTTTGATATTAATATAGCCACTCCAGCTTTCTTTTCTTTCATCTTTGCATAACACATCTTTTTCTATACTCTTATTTTTATCTTACATATATTATTTTTGAAGTGAATTTCTTATAGGCTTCAAATAGTTGGGCCATGTTTTTATATGCAATCTGAAAATCTCTTTTAAATAGTAAGTTTAAACTATTAACATTTAATGTGATTATTTATACATTTATAACTTTTCCCTGTCTATTCAGAATCAGTAATTTATGTCTTTTGGGAATATAAAGATATCACTATCATAAAGGTCCCCTTTCTTCCCTCCTTTATGCTACAGTGAAGGCTATTTCTTTTAATAGTCTGTTCCCAGTAATTCAGAAATTCTCTGAGATGATGTATGTCCCACCACACCTCTTACTTCCTGTGGGCTCTTACTGGCACAATCTTTGACATCCACATTTCTGTTAACAATCTGTTCAAGACAATTTAGACTTTTACATCATGCTTCCAGGCTCTGCCCAATGCCCAATTCCCAAACCACTCTGCATATATAGGTATTTATTACAGCGGCACTCAACCTTCAGGGACCAAATATTTCTAAGTTTTCTACTGCAGCTATAACATATCTTTACAAACTTAATGTTTTAAAATAACACTATTAAGTTAGATGTCTAACTTAATGTTAATCTTAATGTTAATCTCACTAACTTGATGTTTATCTCACCGAGATAAAATCAAGGTGTCTGATGCACAGCATTCTTCCCTGGAGCATCTAGAGTAGAATCAATTTCCTTGTCTTTTCCAGCTTCTAGATGCAGCTGACATTCTTTAACTCATGACCACTTCCTCTGACACCTTCATTGTCAGCAACATTGCAATCTCTTGAATCCTTTTACAATCCACTTATCTTCAACTACAGATGAGAAAGTTTTCCACTTGTAAGAATTCATATCATTTGGTTGAGCCCACCAAGATAATCCACAATAATTCCCCCATCCCAGAGTACTTAATCTTAATCACATCTGCAAAGTCCCTTTTGCCATGTAAAGCAACACATTTATAGGATCCAAGGATTAGGACTTAGACATTCTTCCTTTGGGGGGAGGAGGAAGGGGAAGGAAGCATTGTTCTGACCACCAAGCCATGGAACACGCTGTACCACAATAAAATTGGAAGTTAATCAGATAAGTGGAGAAAATATCCTGTTCATGATGAATTTGGTGGGATAGCCAAGAATTCTGTATTTCCTTATTTAGCAAATAAGGAAATAAGACAAATCTAGAGAAAGGTTAGTTGAAAAAGTGATTAATTTATAATAAATAGAAACACATGTATTCTTGACTGTCATTTCCTAGCTAGTTGACAATTTCAGATGCTATAAAGGATTGATCAAAGCTCCAAGGTCAGTTTTAAATGTTATTTGCAAAGGGAAAAAAGATCTGAAACTCGACTTCTCTCTGATCTATCTCCCATGTGTAGATGAGCTTCAGGATGGTGTTAGAATTGAGAGGTCAATCACAAAGGAGATAGTGTATCTTTATACAAAGTTATGCTAACAAAATTAAGATTAATAATTCAGGAAATTGGGAAAAGGAAATGAGATCTGTTCAAATGCTCTAGGGAAAGTATGGATGGTAAAAATCAAAGTTATGTCATCAACATCTTGATTCAATGAAATGGGTTCTTAAGTATTAAAGAAACAAAGCTGCCATAATTGGCTCCCCAAAGGCCATTTCCAACCCATTTTTTCCCTGTTGCCTTTCCCTAGAGAGGTCTGAAATATAAAACTCTATTTCTTACTCAACCTTACAGCTCTACATAGTCAGGATACCGGGTTTGGGCATATAGGAAAGGTTTAAGTAATCTATAAGATTCAAGTGGTAACACTTTGCTTTCTTGACTGTAACCCTACCATCTCCCCCTTCTTCTTGCCTTCAGTGGGGAAATGATGCTTCAAACTGAGGCAGTTGTCTCGCTACCATAAGGTCATGGTAAAGAGAACTGCTGAGGTGTTGGCCCTCACATCATGAAGCCCACAGAAACTGCCCATCATTTAAGCCACTAAAATCGAATCATCCTTGAGTCTAATCTCGATTTGTCTCTAATTAGTAAAGTCAGTGAAAGACTAGTAGTGATTCTAGTTTTATAAAACTATTTGGAAATTTGGAAAAATTTGGAAATTTGGAAATTTGCAATTTGGAAATGAATTCATTCCGGAGATTTGAATGGGAGGGGATCCTGGTTCCTAATCACTGAATACACGCATCATGGAATATCATTCTTGTACACTGATGCAAGACCCCTGTGAGATGCAAAGAGCTGGACTGAACAATGGGTCATGAGGCAGGCCCAAGGGATGCATTTGGGAGGACATAATCACCAACATCACCACAAATATAAAAAAAGGGAAATAAGAAAAATTTTAAACTGTATAATCAGACAGTAGAAGGCATAGTCTTAGGCAATCATGACCTTAGAGACAAATAATTAATCTTCTCTAGCTTTCATCAATCCTGCTTGAATTGCATTCTGTCACTTTTATGGATTTATTTTTTTATAAAACCTCCATATTTTTAGCATCTGCCCTTTCATTCAAAACATCAAATTCATGAAAAGAATTTTGAAAGCTACCCTATTTTCATGGGAACCACATCTGTACTGTAAATGTGTCAGCAGCCTGTCTGGCTTTAACAGGATCTTATTCATGTCAAGCAGACTACAAGAGAAAGAGGAGAGACAAGGACAAATGCTGAGTTTACCATTTTTTATTTGGGAAAGGTAGGCACAATAAAACTGCGTACTCTACAAAAAAAGAGGCTTCCGACTTGTGGCTTCTGATAAGACTTAAAATACCACCACAATGATCCAGATTTTACACTCGGATGTCCTCTAGCTACTTTGCATGCAACTGAGGGAATAATTGACACTATTCTAGTTTATAGGGAAGGAATAGATTCTGGTTATATTGGACCATTAATTTGTTAAATGGTTATGAACAGCTTCCGCCCCCCTTAAGAACCATCACCACTAAAACTCTACTGCCTCCATTTGGGTGTTTGATTTGAGCAATTCCACATGCTCCATAAGAAATAATTTAGTGTGTCTGTGAGATAGATGACAGAGTTTGGATCTTTTCTCCTGGGAGATTTAACCTGGAAGTTCTTTTCAATGCTAATGGTAGTTATTCATGTCAAGGCTGGCATATTGATGGAAGAATATACTCCTAAATCTGTTTTTACAGTTTGTGTATACTTGCAAGGATTTTACCACCATATGGTCTTTAAAGATTTGTTGTCAGTCAATCCACAGTGGTTACAAAGTCACAGGTATATTGTTCTTACAGGTGCTTCACATCTCCATTCTCAGAGAGAAACTCAGATGAAGATGTTCACTGCTGGGATAAAGGTAAGAGATGTCCCCAGTGTGATAAGATCGTCTCACTTATACTTATATGCACCCACCCCCCATACAACAGCAACCAAGAGAGATGCTGAAGACTGCTGGTGAGCGATACATACATTTTCCCTTGTGATGTTTCTACAAGGGGATGGAAGACATAAAAGAAGGATGATACCAGAAGTTGTTGCTGGAACGAAAACCTGACTAGGAATAAGCATATAGAAAACCAGTGAAGAGATAACTGCCAGGCTTCAGATTCTCCCATGCCTCCTTCTAGTAGCATTATTTGAGCAAAGTTATTTAATATCTCTCTGCCTCAGCTCCTTCATAGATAGAGTAGGTAAATAATAATATACCTACTTTGAATTAAAATCAGTTTGTATAGTTAAACCATTAAAGCAGGGCTTGGGATGTGGTAGAGTACTAAATAATTTTAGCCCTTAGTACTATGAGGTTCACTCTGTCATTAAGTCACAGCACTCTCAGAGAATTATTTAGAGTTTTCAACATGTTTTAAGAAGATAATTATTCTTGCCTAACATGCATCTCCCTTTTATGGAGGAAGGGAATATATGTGACCAGGTTTTGAAGCATAAATGATAATATAAGTGTAAGTGAAGATGACTAGCCTTGTAAGCCCCTCATCTATGGAGTAATAAATTTAAAGTCAAAGATGCCACAATAAAAAGAGCTCACTCACTTCTCATCTTAAGCCCAACTTTAGGATATGAAAAAAAAGTTTCTCTTACAGATATGATTTTGAATTATCTAAATATTGCACATTTGATAAATAAGGATTATTCAGTTTCCATCCAGAAATCTGGTATGTTATCAAATATATCACCACAGATTCCATCTTGCTCCCTATACCTATTATAGCTTCTAGAAATACTCACAGTTTTCTTCCAAATTTACTTATCAATGTTCCAAAAACAATAATAATAATCACAAAATGTCTGATAAATTATCAGGGAGGAAGTCTTCAAAGTATCTGTACAATTTGGATTGGATTTTGTAATAGCACTTGTGGTAGATAGGAAGATGACTGCCCAAAAATGTCACACGCTATTCCCTGAAATCTGTGAATACCTTGCACAGCAAAAGAGACTTTTTTTTTTTTTTTTGACAGAGAGAAATCACAACTAGGCAGATAGGCAGGCAGAGAGAGAGAGAGAGGAGGAAGCAGGCTCCCCGTGGAGCAGAGAGCCTGAAGCAGGACTTGATCCCAGGACCCTGAGATCATGACCTGAGCCGAAGGCAGAGGCTTTAACCCACTGAGCCACCCAAGTGCCCCAAGACTATTTTTTTTTTTAAGATTTATTATTTACTTGAGAGACAGCACACAAGCGGAGGAAGGTGCAGAGGGAGAGGGAGAGAATCTCAAGCATGCTCAGACTCCCTGTCAAGTGCAGAGCCTGATGTGAGTCTTGATCTCACCATCCTGTGGTCATGACCTGAGCTGAAATCAAGAGTTGACTGCTTAACCGACTGAGCCACCCAGAAGACCCACAAAGGGGACTTTTAATATGTGATTAAATTATAGACTTGAGATGGGAAGATTATCATGGATAATCTTTTCCAGATGGGCCTAATGTAATAACAAATGTTTTTCAAAACAGAGACCCTTTCCCAGCTGAGATCAGAGAGATGTGACAACAAGGGAAAGGCAGAAGAGATCCAAAGTCAAGAGGGATTCAATTCAGCATTGTTGGATTCATGGTGGAGGAAAGGGGCCATGAACCAAGGAATGTGGGCAGGCTCTAGAAACAGACTATCCCTTAGTGAACAGCTAGCAAGAAATCAAAAGCTCCATCCTTATAACCACAAGGAAGTAAACTCTGTCAGCAAGGAAATGGCTTCTCTCCTAAAGTTTCCAGAAGGCAGCCCAATCTTGCCAGCCTTCTTGGAACATCTGACCTCCAGATCTATAATATCATAAATTTATGGGTTTTCTAGCTTTAAAAAGTGTGGCAACTTATTACAGCAGCAATAGAAAAAGAATACAGTTGGCATACAATGTACATTATGTGTTTATTATTTTTGCTAATTATATTATTACTAATTAATCTGGTATCATGTAATACATAGGAAAATTCTGGGTCCTCAGTTTATATATGCAGCCTATCCCTGTGGATTGATAGCTGAACTGTGCTCTAAATACTTGTGTTTGGAGACTCACAGAACTATGACAGTCTTAAAGTTGTGTTTCTTTGAGAAGATAAGCAGAAGGAGATAGGAATTAACCTTGGGACAAGTGAGTTTCCAAGACATGGTTAACTTCAGTGTTTTAGTCAGAAACAACTGTAGGCCAACTTAGAGTAAGCTATGAAGACTGTTTCTTTTAGAAAACTCTAGAGGTTTCTCGAAAATTGGATTTCTTGAGAAATCTGGTGCCTTGAAAAAGTTAATTCCAAAGTTGGAATGAGAGAACTTGACAAGAACAATCATTCCCAACTGCTTTTCAGTCCATAACAACATTTAAATTGGTCCCTGAAATACCACTTCAGTAATATCTAATGGCCTCACATGGAGACCGCTGGGCTGTGTTGCGCAGGAAACTAGGAGCAGACGCTTACAAGAAACTAGTGAGGAACTCTCTGGTCTCTCTATCTAAATTACAGCCTTGTCAAAACTACTGTTTACTCAGCCTTGCTTCATTTTTCTTCTCAGCACATGGCACAATATTGCACAAATGTAATGAGGAATCTGATTTCATTTTTGGATGTTTGATTGCTGACAGCTTTAAAACCTCACCAACTCCCTTTTTCCCTTCTGCCCCACATCTGGGCAAGCTGATCTGAAAACCTAGGTTCTCCTTGAGATTCGAACCTGTAAACTCCTGCCCACAGATGGAAATTTTCACCCATCCCCCAGTCACCCCTAACACCAGTAAGGGGCCAGGCCAGGGTCCTTTCCTTGCTCCCTCTAGTCATTACAGACCTGCTGAGGAGTCCTGCTGTGCTTCCTCCCTGCAGAGACCTCAGTCATGTGACAGACCTTTTCATACTCTTCTTTAACTTTGTGTGGCATTACCAGCCTCAACATCTCGACCAAATTTTAAGGGGAAGTTCCTTCGGATTTTACAGGGTGACCACACAGTACATTTTCTAACACAATTAAACTAAAATACATTTACTAATACATTTATTAATTTATTTTATTTACCTGTATTTACATTAGAATATAAGCTTCACGAAGGAAAATATTCTGTCTATATTGTTCACCGCACCCAGAACAGTCTAGAGCATATATAAGAACTCAAATTAGTCAGGATTAATGTGTGAGTGTGTGCGCCTGAATTTTTTCTTTCTTGGTAAAGTGGGTATTCAAAGAGCAAAAATAATTACCTTAATCACTCAGTTATTTTTCTGCAATGAATGAAAAAATGTTTAAAAATTAAAATATCTTTATAAAATCACCCTCTCCTAAAATATTGAAAGTTGACTATATTCTAAGAACTGGTGTGTAATACCAAATAAGAGAACTTGGTATCTATCTCATATCTTCATCCATTTAGGAAATATTTATTGAACATCGTGTACCAGCGAGTATTTGAAGTACGAGGATCTCTGTGATGAATAAGACAGATAAGAACCTTGATCTCATGAAACTGGAAATTCCAGCTACCTTTCTAATATACTTCTTTCTTTTTTTTCAAAAGTGAAAATATTAAATGTCCCAATCTACCAGCTTAGGAGGCTATGTGTAAATGTTAAAAATTAATATCCTTCCTAGCTTCTGCAAAAATATTATTTGTGTTTGTTCAGTTGTCCATTATCTCATTGATTGGTTAGATGGCGGTAACACTATTTCCTTCTTCTTGACCACGGGAGACTACCTTTCCTACATGCAGGTGAAGGGGAATATGGCTGAGTTCTAGTCGATTATAGGTAGAAGAAGTTAATTATAAGCTACTCCTACTCCTGGCCTTAAAAATTATACATGCAAAACTCCTCCCTTCTATCATGATCTTAGAAGTCATGTGTTTAAGGTGATTTCATGATAAAGTACAAGCTGTTTGGGCCATTAGGTCCCTTTGGAGAAGAACCACTGAGGATAGTTCCCTCATGAATGACTACCACTGAGCTAGAAATAAAAATCTGTTGTGTTAAGGCTTTGAGATGTAGGGAGTCGATTGTTAGTCCGGCAGAACTCGACTAGCCTGACAGGTCGGAAAAATGGGATTTTTAGTTATCTGCTTATTCTTATGTCCAACACAGTTGGCCAGATTATCTCCAGTGATGATGTTTCTTGATGCCAGCAATCATATTGGCCACTTATCACTTTTAAAGAGTGTCATTATGAATAGTTAGTGCAGATACAAATGGAATTTTCCATCCTTGCTCATTTTCTAGACTTTGATATTAACACATCCACTCATTATTGAGTAGATCAGCAGTTCAATTTGAGTAAATCAACTGCTGGATATTTCAAAGAAGAACAAAAATCTGTCCCTTGTTATTTCACAACTGTGATGGAGAGGCGAAAATAGAGGCACTGCCTTGAGTATTTCTATTTCTCAGTTGGCTCCCGTCTCATTTTTCATTAGCTACAGGGGATTGCCCTCTAAATGCCTAATTAAGACTGGTGTCCTGAGGTACCCAGCACTCCCAAGTGATAATTACTTGAGATTAAAAGCCAAAGACCAACAGCCTTTAAAGTGCTTAATGGGGCAAAGTAACAAGGCTGATGTATGAGTTTCGCTGGGCCTGTGGCAGAGATGGCCTAGGAAACACAGATGAATCTCGCTTCCTAAGAAGGATGTCACTTTCAGCTCATGTTGGTCAAATATCAAGAACCATGAGACACTATGGACTCTGAAAAACAACCTGAGGGTTTTGAAGGGGCGGGGGAGGGGTGGGAGGGTGGGGAAGCAGGTGGTGGGTAATAGAAAGGCACGTATTGCATGGAGCACTGGATGTAGTGCAAAAACAATGAATACTGTTATGCTGAAAATAAACAAAAAAAAAAAAAAAAAGAAAAAAAAAAAGAAGCTCAGGGAGGGGGTGCCTGGATGGCTCACTGGGTTAAGCCTCTGCTTTTGGCTTAGGTCATGATCTCAATACTGGGATCAAGTCCTGTATTGGACTCTCTGTTCAGCATGTAACCTGCTTCCCCCTGAGCCTGCTTCCCCCTCTCTCTTTGCCTGCCTCTCTGCCTACTTGTGATCTTTCTCTCTCTGTCAAATAAATAAATAAAATCTTAAAAAAAAAAAAAAAAAAAAAGAAGCAGCAGCTCAGGGAGTAGTGGAATAAACATTTCTGTTGCAGGAGCAGCACTTAAAGAAAAGTGAAACGCACTCGAAGTAGCACCTCTTAGAGATGTGTCAGTGGAAGTTTTTGTAGTTACTTTTTACTTTAAATTCATAAAATTTCCATGATCTCAGGGGTGTCTCTTCATGGTTATGTGTGTTGGATTAATAGTCCATACCTTTGGAATAAGCCCTGGCAGCCATATTGGGGCTCCCATGCCTTGATCTCCTAGTGACAGGTTGATTGGACCATTTAATTCTTGGAAGTTAGTTTGGCTCAGATATTAGTAATTGGGATTTAGAGAGCCTACTGAGTCTATCTCCATAGTCTGTGACATTTTGGTGGGTGTCTTCTACCATGTGTCTCTAGAAAAAAGACCAAAGATGTCTGGGGAAAGAACACTGAAGAGACATCAGTGGAAGAGTGGAAATGACAAACTACACTGGGACTACAGTCCCAGAGAAGGGACATGGAACTGTAGCTCTTTGGGTTTTAGTTTCTAAAAATTGCTGGATCTCTGTCACTCTGGATTTGGTTCAATGTCCGTACAACTTTATACTATGGTCTATTGTTTGTCTATGGTGTTGAAGTAGGCTTTGTTTCCACTTTCACTACCAATAACAGCAAGACGATAAGAAGTGAACATTGACGCCTGGGTGGCTCAGTTGGTTAAGCAGCTGCCTTCAGCTCAGGTCATGATCCCAGCCTCCTGGGATCGAGTCCCACATCGGGCTCCTTGCTCCGCAGGGAGCCTGCTTCTCCCTCTGCCACTCTGTCTGCCTGTGCTCACTCTCTCTCTCTCTCTCTCTCTGACAAATAAATAAACATAAAAAAATCTTTAAAAAAAATTAGCTTAAATAAAATCTGTAAAGTTACCTTCTATCATCTTTTTGATATTAAAATAACCATTCAGTTTCACCTACTATCTGTCATAGAGTTTACTAGGTACTGAGTATAAAAGGAATAATACCTAATCCCTGACACCAAAGGAACACTATAGTCAGTGGTACATTTCATGGAAAAAAAAAAATATGTCATGATTCCTCCTGATAGAGTCCACTGGCTGTTTGTGTGACTTGGGTGGATTAGGGTCACCAGAAACTGGACATTGGGAAATGTGCAGCCATTCTTTTTTCCCAGTTGTTGCTCTTCTATTTAGTTCTCTGCAGTGAGTTTCGCTGGCAAAGGGAAGAGCAGCAATGGGTGTTGGAGTTTGAGAAGCTGCTTTCTAATTTCCATGTTCAGCAACCACAGCCCTTGCTGAGATTTATCCACAGCAAGGAAATTGTTTGGGGAACATGATTTTTACAGGACGTAACAGCACTATATGCTTTTCACAGCTTGCACTGATAACATTTATGACTCTTCAGGGGAAAGTGCAAACTTCTGTAAAGCTGCAAAACAGATCTCTAAGGGGACTCATTTTAGCTCAAAGGTCTCCGAGTATTTTCAATTTAAAAAAAAAATGGAAAGAGAGAGGGAGATAAGGAGAGAGAGAGAAAGAGAGACAATGGAGACCAAGACATCAGGACAGTTCTTCTCTTGAAATAAATTACCGTGGATCCCAAGAGAGGAGAGTTGAGACCGATATTCTATATAAGGAAGGCATGTAGGTTTTGTGGCATATTTTCTCCAACCTACTTTCTATTTAATTTGGTGTTGGAGTGATATAGAGAAAATGGGAATAACTTTTTAAGGCTTATTATTCTTTAACTTTAGGTTGGAGAGATACAGTCAAACAATTAAGAGAAGGAAGGCAAAAGGAAGGAGACATTTTGGGAACAGATATTGCAAATGTCACCTAAGTATTTCTCAGAAGGACAGTGCTACAATGGAAATGCATAAAGGAAAAATAAAGTGCCTTACGTTTTCACTTTTGCCATGTGGGGCATTATAGCTCATAAATTTAGTTTTGTAGCTGAATAAGAAGGACATTAAACTGAAAGTCAGATAAGTAGCTGTGAGAAATCTGGCAAGTTAAATAACTCACCTGTTTAGTTTACACACTTGTCAAATGGAAAACAGGAAATTCAAACAAACTGTTTCACTTGAATTTTATCTTAATTATATTCAGCAAAAATATGTCATGCCTATTTTAGCGTGGTAGGTGCTCCAAGAGAGTTTCTATAACCTTCAAAAATATTCTAGACTGATAATAATGGCTTTAGGGTGCTTTTTAGGCTTAAATGAATGTTCGGAAACATATAACAGAATTCTAAAATATTGGATCTATTTTAAATATGACTCAAATGAAGAGTTAATTTAAGTTGTACTATTTCCCTCTAACATAAAATTAAAAGTGAAAAGGCTTAAAATAGATTTTTGAAATAGAGAAGTTCATAGGCATGTTCAAGACTTGATAGAGGGAAAATGAAAATTCAAACAGCATCTGTGACTGTATATTCGGTACTGTCTCTACCATTTTTCTCATAAAATAATGGAATAATTTATGTTAACATTTTCTTTAGTGAAAAAAATTCTACAATGTGTACATATGTATGTTTACATTTATATATTTATTCAAGAATGAATTTTAAAAAAGAATGATTCAGTAATTCATTCCTTTGATCAATTATTATTCTATATATACTCATGATGGCAAACACTGTGGTAGGATTAAGAGCACAAATTCTCAAGACAAAATGCCTTCACTCAAGAGATTCATTAGCTAACATAACACGCAAGCAAGTACAAAAACAAAATAATTCCAAAGTAATGTCATGAGCTGAACGGTGGCTTATTTTTGGTCGTTTAGGAATAAAGAGGCATGTGATTGCCTAGGCTTTTTGGTGGGAATAAAGGTTGAGGAAGATATAATGAAAGCTTCCCTCAAAAGATGATTATTGGATTCCACCCCCCAGCCTTACTGAGGTATAACTGATGAATAAGTCTGTATATATTTAATGGATACAATGTGATGATTCTATATAAGTATACTTCATGAAATGATCACCACACTCAAGTTAATTATCACATCCATCACCTCACATAGTTATCTTTTTGTGTGTGAAAGTTTAATATCTACTGTCTTATTAAATTACAAGTATATAATACAGTATAATGAAGTATAGTCACCATACTGTACATAAGATCCTCAGAACTTACCTTATAACTGGTATTTTAACAAATTTATACCCTTTGGCCAACATCTCTGCATTTCCCCCACCTCCTATCCCTTAGCAAGCTGCATTATGCTAAATGGAATAAGCCAGATAGAGAAAGACAAATGCCACGTGATATCATTTGTATATAGAATCTTAAAAAAACAGTCAGAAACAGAAAGTGGATGACTGCTGTCTTTACTCTTAAAGGTGTCTTCCAGATTGCAAGATAGAAGAGCAAATTCTGGGCAGAAAGACATTATTTCCAAAGACCCAGAAGCAGAAGCAAGAGTATACAATTATTTAGGCAGTAACTGTTACATTTTGAAACAGACATCTGAATGTCAAGATATCAATCTTGTGTAGCTTGCAAGGACTGAATTATAACATCATCATTGTGTTTATAAAGTGACCAAAGGTAGAACACAAAGACACTGAAAGCTTTATTTAAGGGATTCACACATAACCACTAGTGACACAGAAGAAAATATAGGAGAGTTGACTTGTGTACCTCTTGAAGACTTCAGACATGGATAAAGTTGAGATTGAACATGTAAAAAGAACAGGTATACAAAAAAAATTTAACACTTTCCTCTTTTTGAAAGAGGGTATGAAACATACAGTTTCCAGCTTTTATAAGATAAACTGTGAACATCAAAAATAAACACAAAAGAAGAAAAGATACACAGAGATACTGTTAATATTTGAGTGATATCCTTCCAGTTATTTTCTACATATACATGTAATTTATGTCTGCTTTTTACAAAAGACATGATGATTTGCACACTTTTTTTTGGTTGTAGTATCCATTCTTTAATCTGCTTACACAAAAAGCTTAACATTTCTATTTTCGAGACTAAACAACTAAAAACTTTACTCTAGTAAAAATTTAATAAACCTTGCAAAATAATAAATTGACTGAATATAAAGGTCAACCAATTTTTATATTAAGCACAATATAAAGGTGTGCATTATGTTATATAAACAAAATAATTTACATACTATAATTAAGTAAATATATATAATAGAAAATAGAAGATAGATAGATAGATAGATAGTAGATAGATAATAGATTGATTGGTAAGCAGGGTCATCCTAAAAGTATGAATGCCCACGAATGGACATGATGTTGCTTTATACCCCTGAAAAACCATTTGACAAATTTTAGTCAATTAATTCATGGCCATAGCAAGAATGAGAATCTTTGAAATGACTGAATATGGGGAAGTATGGTATAGTATATTAGTAAATGATAATCATTTCTGTATGAGACAATGAGCTCCTTCCTTACTTCTCAATCTTTCTTGCAAGTTTAAAGATGAAGAGAAAGATCTGCTCTGATAACCATGTAGGCAAAGGGGCTGTTTTTCTTCTTTTTCATGTACAGAATGAATTTTTGAAGCAATTTCTCACTGCTAGTTGGGATTGGGCATTTCTCAGGAGAATCTCTTCTATCTCCACCTCCTTCATCAAATAAGATTCCAGGTCATCCAGCTGATAAAGTCCAGTCAGTGTTTGTCCTTAACACTCTTATCCCAAACAACAGAAGTCCAAAAAAACAAAAACAAAAACAAAAAAACAACCAATACCCATCAACGGAAATTAAATACTAAGGAATAAGATCTTATAGGGTAGAGCTATCTTTGGAGAGCCACCAACCTTTACAACATCTAAGACTTATTTGCATTGTCCTCACTCCCTGATACACAATTTTCATCCCCTTTGGACATGACTATTTTTCATTAGTTTTTCACTAATCAATTTGTGTCTCTTTCCCATGAGTACTGGTATGGAGTGCATTATGACTCCCAGTCCCCAAATTCCTGTGTATCCTCCAATGTGTCTATATTTTGAGATAAGGTCTTTAGTAATTGAAATAAAATAATGTCATAATGGTGGGGTTCCAATACCATAGGGCTGGTGGTCTTTCAGAAAGAAAAAAAGAGATAATATCTCTCTCCACAAGTATACTCACTGTGGAAAGGCCATTTGAGGACATAGAGAGAAGCCAGCCATCTACAAGCTGAGAAGGGAGCCCTTGACAGGAATCAAAATTTTCAGCACCTTTGTTTTGGACTTTCTGGACTCCATAACTGAGAGGAAATAAATTTGTATTGTTTAAACCACCCAGTTTGATATTTTGCTGTGGCAGCCTGAGTAGACTAAGGCAAGTACATTGTGGTTCATTTTATGAGATTACCGGAGCTTATATAACTGTTACCATATATTGGGACATGTAAAGTTTATTTTTATATTATTAAAAATAATTTTATACAGATTTTGTACATTCATTGAGCTCCTTAGGATAATTTAGTATATGTGGAATCACTAAATCAGTATTACCAATTCTTTAAGGGTGGTTGATGGTGGTTGTCAAAAGATCTTGTAAATGTTAATGACTACAGTGATACGTGAATGTATTCCTTTATACCTCAATTAATAGGTATTATGATTTTAAAATCTTTGCAGTTTAATAGTCAGACCCTGACATTTTTCTTTACTTAATAGTTTTCTACCACCAGTAAGATTGAAAAAAGCATTTGTATTTATTCTTCTGTCAACCTTCCTTTTTTTTTTTTGCTATTTATTACTTATTTGCAAGAAAATTTTCCTTGGACACACCTGCAAAGTTGCTATAGTGATTATTTAAGCAATGAGTGTCCTGACATCTATTCAAGCTTTCTCAAGGCTGAAGTCTACACTCTCTGATTAATTTAAGGAAAAGAGTTGGCAAGGAAAAGTCCACTGCATGAGTTTGTTTGTTTGCCTCAGCCATTGTCAGGGTTTTAAGGAATCGCTGATGGACATGATTGTTTCTAAATAGTACCAGCACTTCCAAAATGACGTGTATAAATATCAGTCCCACCAAGGTCTTTGCAAAAAAGTGGGATTCTTTTCATTAGCTCAGTTATAAGGAGGAAAGGTAGTAGTGCTCAGCCTGTGGGAAGGATGTGTCACCAGGAATATATTCTTCACTGGGATTTCAGAGACCTTGGTGACTGACATACTGGAGCCTTTTTTCCCCAGTGACCTTCCATTATAAAATGACCGCTCTACCGTGTAATGGCACTGGAAAGGAAAAGCTGAAACACTCTGATTATATGTTGAAGACAGATGGAATAAATGGCATCTGGGGAGACAAGTGGATGTGGGGTGGGAAGTGAACTATGCTTTCAGTTTCACAAATGCAAAGAAAACAGCTTGAGAACGCTGGTATGTTCTAGAAGCTTTGGTAACTAGTAGCCATCTCCTCCCTTAGTTCACTCTTCTCTCCCCTGACTGCTCCCTCAAATTATAAAAATAACAACTACTTAGACATATTTTATAAGTGTTGACCCAAGAGAAAAAAATATTCTTAATTCCTGTCAGACCTCAAAATCTTTGCATTGAGTGTGATCATAAAATTAAAGCTGTCACTATAGATGGAATAATGAAACACACTTTTCCAATCTACTCACTTGTACTACAAGAAACTTGCATTGTACTTGGTCTGACTTTGAAATGTGAATCATGCACCACAGGGGACAATCCAAATATGTCCCTGCCCCATTTTTTGGACTGCAGTTGAATGTAATATATAGGGAAGCAGAGATTCTCCACATTGTAAGAGCCTTGAGAGATAAGTACAAGAGTTAAAAAATGGAATGAGAGAGAAGTCACTTTGAGTTGAACAATGTTAGGGAAACTTTATGTTCATACAAACAAAAAGACTGAATGTGATTTGAAGTGTTATCGTGCTTACTGGATTCTAAAGAACTGTAATATTCACTAACTTCCTTTTCTTCCCCATTGTTGGCTTTTTCTCTCTTGTTTTTTGAAGAATGGAAAGATCTGCCTTTTCAACTGGGCAGGGGGAGGAGTTTCATTCTGTCCATGGAGGAAAGAAACTTCTGTCCACATTCCATAATTTTGGCCACTTTCTGGTCTAGGGCCTCTCTAAAGATGGAGGGGTTGTCAATCATATTTTTCGAATCTCAGGATACTATGTAAACAGGCAATGACTAAGCTCCAGTTTCAGGTTTGGGGAATCCCCTTCTACCTCTTCCCCTCTCTTAGCTAAGCATCCTTGGGTTTATCCAGGCTTGTTCTTCCTCTTAGTGATAAGGAGGAGGATAAGGAGATAAGGAGACTAAGCCACTAATCCCCTACTAGAGGAATCTAGGTATTGGTTTATTCTGTTCCGTGTACTCACTTTCCTCTGGGTGGATAAACCGAACCAAAGATGTCAGTATAGACCCATATATTTTTGATTATGGGTGAAAGTTGGATTTAAGAGGTTGCCCCAGATCTGGCAGACTATGCTGCTTTCTATAATCCATTTGTTACAAAAGTTCTACATTTGATATAGACATCTATCTATTACTGAATTTTCACTTTGTTCCTTATATCAATTAAGATAACATTCAAGGGCGCCTGGGTGGCTCAGTGGCTTAAGCCGCTGCCTTCGGCTCGGGTCATGATCTCAGGGTCCTGGGATCGAGTCCCACATCGGGCTCTCTGCTTGTCAGGGAGCCTGCTTCCCTCTCTCTCTCTCTGCCTGCCTCTCTGTCTACTTGTGGTCTCTCTCTGTCAAATAAATAAAAAAAAAAAAAAAAAAAAGATAACATTCAACTGGAGGGGCGCCTGGGTGGCTCAGTGGGCTAAAGCCTCTGCCTTCTGCTCAGGTCATGATCTCAGGGTCCTGGGATCGAGCCCTGCATCGGGCTCTCTGCTCAGCGGGGAGCCTGTTCCTCCTCTCTCTCTCTCTGCTTGCCTCTCTGCGTGCTTGTGATCTCTGTCAAATAAATAAAATCTTTAAAAAAATAAATAACATTCAACTGGAAATAAATCATACATACAATAAATAGTGGATCAAGTGGGAGTTCTTGGTTGGTGGCATTTTTTTTTAAATTTTAATTTAAGTAATAAAAGACTCAGAGCCTGGCAGCCCAAGGCCAATGAAGATGCTAAACAATCACGGGAATACAAGAGATAACTCATTAGTGATGAAGCCCTCCAAAGAAGCAGCTGATTTGGGGGGGGGTAATAACATGGGTTATGTTTTAGAAGCATCAGCAGTAGTAAACATCTATGCTTTTCAACAGGAATCACTAAATGCTTTACATACATTAAATCCATGAATCTTAATAACAACCAGACTTTAAGAAAAAAAGCATTATTATTATGATCCTCATTTTCACATGAAGAAATATTCCTAAGCAGCACTCTGAAGTCGAGAGTAGATGCTACTATAGCAGACAGATGGGAGACAAGTAGCAGATACAGTGTCAGGTGTAATCTATTGTACAGTCAGGACACATAAATTAAACAACACGTAATCAGTGTCCAAAGCAGAAATCACAGGAAAGTTGCAGTCCAGCCAACCTGACAAAGGAGCTTCTGAAAGCACAGTCACTCTAGAGTAAGTGTCAAGGAACTAATGAGGGCCTCAGCCTCAGAGAGACTACCTTCACTAATATTGAAAAAAGTCTTGAATGAAGAGTCAATCGGCAGGATTCTCCTCCCACAACACAAACTGGCCAGGGCTAGGATGTGGAGCAGATGATGACAAAGGCCCATTTCCCTAGGGGTACTGCCTGAAGTACTAAAATTAAGGGAAATGCCCAAACTCTCTGGTTGGTATTGTTGAACAATAGTTATCATGAAATGAAAGTTTTTATCCACATTATCCAGTCAGTTTTAAAAAAATAAATGTGAGGAGTGCCTGGCTGACACAATCAGTTAAGCATCCAACTCTTGGTTTTCGCTCAAGTCATGATCTCAGAGTTGTGGGGTTGAGCCCCACATCAGGTTCCATGCTCAGTGGAGAGTCTGCTTGAGATTCTCTCTCCCGCTCCCTCTGCCCCTCCCACTGATGTTCTCTATCTCTAAAATTAGCTTTAAAAATAAATAAATAAATAAATAAATAATAAATTCGATTTTTTAAAAAAAGATCTTATTTATTTATTTGAAAGAGACAGCATAAGCATGTGGGAGGGACAGAGGGAACATGAGCAGCAGGGAGGAACAGAGAGAAAGGGAGAAGCAGACTCCTCACTGAGCAGGGAGCTAACTTGGGGCTTGACCCCAGGACCCTGAGATCATGACCTGAGCTGAAGGCAGATCGTTAATAGAATGAACCACCCAGGTGCCCCTAAATTCGATTTCTGCATCAAAGGACACAATCAACAGGATGAAAAGCCAACCACAGAATAGGAGATGATGTTTGCAATTCATATATCTAATAAAATCATAATCATATATTGGATCAGAATATATAAAGAATTCCCACAACTCAACAAAAAGTCAATTTTTTATAAAATGGGCAGGATTTGAATACATTTTTCTCCAAAGAATATATACAAACAGCCAATAAGCCCTTGTAAAATTGCTCAAAATAAATAAAATCAAATAAAACCCAAAATTACAGTAAGATATGATCTCACAGCCATTAGGATGGCTATTAGAAAACAAAACAAAACAGAAAATAATAAATTTGGTGAAGATGTGGAGAATGGTGCAGCTACTATGGAAAACAGTATGACTGCTTCTCAAAAAATTAAAAATAGAATTACCTTATGATCTGGCAAATCGACTTCTATGTATTAGGGAGGAAAAATCTTTTCCTGTCTTCCTTTGGATTTGGGGCTGGGGACCTGTGAGATAAACTGCTGAGAGACAGACTAAGAGAAGAATAGACATACAATTTCTACTAACATTTTATGTGAATGGACAGAGAAGAGAGGTGAAGCTCAAAGCTGTAGTTAGGCTTGGAGGTTTATATGCCATTTTAACAAACAAAAAAGGGTTTGGACTTTGAGGTAGGATAAATTGTGGGGAAGGGATTAGTAAATGCATGGGAGGAATTAATGGAAGACATGGATTATTTCAGTGGGGTTTGTTTATACAGACTCATCTTGGTGCTGAATCACTGTGTTTGGCAATGAGTCACTCTGCTCCACTGCTGTAGGAAAAGAGGACACCTGCACAAGGGAAATTTATGCCACCTTCATAAAAGGAAACTTATGCCCGGCTTTAGGTAAATAAGGGAAGGACAGAGAACTCTTCTTACATCTGAGGATAAGCTGCACAACTTCGTAAATATGCTAAAAATTATTGAATAGAACCCTTCGATTGGATGAACTGCATGTTATGTGACTTATATCTCAATAAAACTGTTACCTGTATATATACGTAGTTGATCTTCTAGAATTCTTTCACAGAGTTTAATATAGTTAATACCCTAGGGCTCTGAGCAGGAAGGCCTTGGAGCAAGGCTTCCACCAGTGGGCGTCCGTGGGGCTCATGAGCCTATAATCAAAGCAATAAGAGGCTGAGCTGCATCTGTTTTCATCCTACCAAACATAAATTGAGATGTCACAAATTTGTAAACTCTCTCTGGTCCTGGTTTCTCAGGCAGCACAGAATTCCAACCTTCCCAGGATGGTATGACGAATGAGTTGTAGTGGCAAAAGATTTAGGGCAGGACACATCGAAGTAGCAAGGAGCATTTGCTCCTGGAAAATCATGCTGTTACTGAAAACAAAGGAATCTTAGAGGAATACCACAGGATAGAGAGAGTATCTGAATCTCCCCTACCCTTAACTACCACTTTTTATGTCATGGGGGCAGTGAAGCTGAAAGTAAGGGGAAAAGAGGAAATTATGCAGAAGGAAAAAGAAGATGGGCGGGGCACCTGGGTGGCTCAGTCAGTTCAGTGTTCAAACCTTGATTTCAGCTAAGGTCATGGTCACAGGGTCATGGGACTGAGCCCTGCATCAGGCTCCATGATCAGTAAGGAGTCTGCTTCTCTCCCTTTCCCTCTGCCCTTCCCCCTGCTCATGCTCTCTGTTTCTCAAATAAATAATCTTTTTTTTTTTTTTTTTTTTTTAAAGAAGAAGACTAGAGAGCATTGCAGCAAGGTGCTTTCACTCAGTATGGATGGGAATTAGCTCTAATTAAAGAAGATATTAATGCTTCCTCCTACAGCAGGAGCCAAGGAAGATAAACTATTATTGATCCTATATACCTGGGCTAGGGGAAACTTCAACATTACCACGGAGGGATATGGGCCAGAACCCCTCTAACATAAGAACTACATTACAGAGACACAGTTAAGATCAGGATTTAGATCAGGATTTAAAAGTTGGAAGACACTTTGACCCTCACCTGTCATTTGCATCATGATCTCATAGCTTGTCACATATTCTTTTATAAAAATGGGCATCTTCCAAGTGCCTGATATTTTGTGAAGATAGAAAGAATAGCTAAACACCGACATTATTAGGTCAGTCCAGGAAAAAAAAATCATGGCTGACAGGCATGTAGAATATTGCTCTCTATGAATTAATGAAGAAGAAAAAAGCTAATTCCGTGGCCTTCTCTAAGCTAATAATTCAGCTGGCAAGAGCAAGCCTGAAGGAGTTTGGCAGGAGAATCTTCCTCTCAGCATTCATTACCATCCCTTCAAATCAAGATTGAGGTCTCAGGGGGAAAGTGGTGAGACAAATGTGAAGTGTTTAGGGTTTGGTCGGCATTTGTGTTTGTGAGAAAAAAAGATCGTAGCTACTCTTAGAAATAAAATAAAATTACCTCTATCACAACCAAACAGTGATTTTAAAACAGATATTTCTGGAACGTACTCCATTCCTCTCTTCAGAGATCTAAATTCTTAGCTGTGAAAAGAAAGAAAGAAAGAAAGAAAAAGAAAGAAAGAAAGAAAGCGAGAATATGATTTCCTAGGAAACCTATCAGTACTGGCCCTAAGTGATCTTCCCTCTTTCTCAATTTAGTGTTTGCATGAATTACCCACCATTTGATGTATAGCCTGTGCTAATGTTGTCTTCTTTGTCAGCTTTTCTGTTTTTACATCATAAGAGGATCTCCCTTTTATTTTTATTTTTATTTTTTTAATTGGCCAGAACATTTATTTTATTTTTTTTTTCAGCGTAACAGTATTCATTCTTTTTGCACAACACCCAGTGCTCCATGCAAAACGTGCCCTCCCCATCACCCACCGCCTGTTCCCCCAACCTCCCACCCCTGACCCTTCAAAACCCTCAGGTTGTTTTTCAGAGTCCATAGTCTCTTATGGTTCGCCTCCCCTCCCCAATGTCCATAGCCCGCTCCCCCTCTCCCAATCCCACCTCCCCCCAGCAACCCCCAGTTTGTTTTGTGAGATTAAGAGTCATTTATGGTTTGTCTCCCTCCCAATCCCATGTTGTTTCATTTATTCTTCTCCTATCCCCCTACCCCCCCATGTTGCTTCTCCATGTCCTCATATCAGGGAGATCATATGATAGTTGTCTTTCTCCGATTGACTTATTTCACTAAGCATGATACGCTCTAGTTCCATCCACGTCGTCGCAAATGGCAAGATTTCATTTCTTTTGATGGCTGCATAGTATTCCATTGTGTATATATACCACATCTTCTTGATCCATTCATCTGTTGATGGACATCTAGGTTCTTTCCATAGTCTGGCTATTGTAGACATTGCTGCTATAAACATTCGGGTACACGTGCCCCTTCGGATCACTATGTTTGTATCTTTAGGGTAAATACCCAGTAGTGCAATTGCTGGGTCATAGGGTAGTTCTATTTTCAACATTTTGAGGAACCTCCATGCTGTTTTCCAGAGTGGTTGGACCAGCTTGCATTCCCACCAACAGTGGAGGAGGGTTCCCCTTTCTCCACATCCTCTCCAGCATCTGTCATTTCCTGACTTGTTAATTTTAGCCATTCTGACTGGTGTGAGGTGATATCTCACGAAAATAGACTCCAAATGGATGAAGGACCTCAATGTGAGAAAGGAATCCATCAAAATCCTTGAGGAGAACGCAGGCAGCAACCTCTTCGACCTCAGCCGCAGCAACATCTTCCTAGGAACAACGGCAAAGGCAAGGGAAGCAAGGGCGAAAATGAACTATTGGGATTTCATCAAGATCAAAAGCTTTTGCACAGCAAAGGAAACAGTTAACAAAACCAAAAGACAGCTGACAGAATGGGAGAAGATATTTGCAAACGACATATCAGATAAAGGGCTAGTATCCAAAATCTATAAGGAACTTAGCAAACTCAACACCCAAAGAACAAACAATCCAATCAAGAAATGGGCAGAGGACATGAACAGACATTTCTGCAAAGAAGACATCCAGATGGCCAACAGACACATGAAAAAGTGCTCCACGTCACTCGGCATCAGAGAAATACAAATCCCTTTTATTTTTAAATCTAGTTCACTGAGGTACAAATTAAAGCACTAGAGTTTTGTGAGAGGAAAATGTGTGTGTCCGTTAGTATGTAGAGAAAAAGGATAGTGTTCCATTGTTCTCTATTTGGTTGGGTTTCACCTCTGCCTCTATGCCTCTATTAATCAGGTGTGGACCTTTTAGCATAATCACAAGATTCAGGCCCCTGGAATAAGTTCTTAGACTCAATAATATGTTTGGCTTCCAAGTTTTAATTTTTTTCTGATCACTCTTGTGGAGGTTTCCTAGGAGTTTTTTCCAATACTATATTTGTTTGTTTGTTGTTGTTTTGCTTGTCTTAGACATTTTTAATGAAATTTTCCTCATTTTTTAAGCTATAAAAGGAGACCCTCCTATGGATATAATAATGATTTTTCAAGAAACATCTAAGTAAATAGCTGATATACTTACCAGTCTTTTTAAAAAATTTAATTTAATATTTTTTCAGTGCTCCAAAATTCATTGTTTATGCACCACACCCAGTGCTCCATGCAGTACGTGCCCTCCATAATACCCACCACTAGGCTCACCCAACCCCCTACCTCCTCTCCTCCAAAATCCCCAGTTTGTTCTCCAGTGTCCCTGGTCTCTCATGGTTTGTCTCCCCCTCTGGTTTCCCCCAATTTACTTCTCCTCCCCATCTCCCAGTGTCCTCCATGTTATTCCATATGCTCCACAAGTAAGCGAAACCATATGATAACTGACTCTCTCTGCTTGACTTATTTCAATCAGCATAATCTTTTCCAGTCCCATCGATGATGATACAGAAGTTGGATATTCATCCTTTCTGATGGAAGCATAATGCTTCATTGTATATATTGACCATATCTTCTTTATCCGTTCATCTGTTGAAGGGCATCTTGGTTCTTTCCACAGTTTGATGACTGTGGCCATTGCTGCTATGAACATTGGGGTACAGATGGCTCTTCTTTTCACTACATCTATGTCTTTGGGGTAAATACCCAGGAGTGCAATTGCAGGGTCATAGGGTAGCTCTATTTTTAATTTCTTGAGAAATCTCCACACTGCTTCCCAAAGTCCTGCACTGACTTGCATTCCCACCAACAGTGTAAGAGGGTTCCTCTTACTCCACATCCTCTCCAAACTTTGTTGTTTACTGTCTTGTTGATTTTGGCCATTCTAACTAGTGTAAGGTGGTATCTCAATGTGGTTTTGATTTGAATATCCCTGATGGCTAATGAGGATGAACATTTTTTCATGTGTCTGTTAGTATGTCTTCTTTGGAGAAGTGTCTGTTCCTGTCTTCTGCCCATTTTTGACATGATTTTGTGTTTTGTGTGTGTTGAGTTTGAGGAGTTCTTTGTAGATCTTTGATATCTGTAGTGTCATTTGTGAATATCTTCTCCCATTCCATGGGTTACCACTTTGTTTTGTTGACTGTTTCCATTGTTGTGCAGAAGCTTTTGATCTTGATGAAGTCCCAAAAGTTCATTTTCACTTTTGTTTCCTTGGCCTTTGGAGACATATCTTGAAAAAAGTTGCTGATGTCAAAGAGGTTACTGCCTATGCTTTCCTCTAGGATTTTGATAGATTCCTGCCTCACGTTGAGGTCTTTTATCCATTTCGAGTTTATCTTTGTGTATGGGTAAGGCAATGGTTGAGTTTAATTCTTCTACACATAACTGTCCAATTTTCCCAGCACCATTTATTGAAGAGACTGTCTTTTTTTTCCACAGTATATTTTTTCCTGCTTTGTTGACGATTATTTGTCCATAGAATTGAGAATCCATATCTGGACTGTCTACTCTGTTTCACTAGTCTATGTGTCTGTTTTTGTGCCAGTACCATGCTATCTTGGTGATCACAGTTTTGTAGTAAAGTTTGAAATCAGGCAACATGATGCCCCCAGTTTTGTTTTTCTTTTTCAGCATTTCCTTAGCAATTCAGGGTCTCTTCTGGTTCCATACAAATTTTAGGATTGTTTGTTCCAAGTCTTTGAAAAATGCCAGTGGAATTTTGATTGGGATGACACTGAAAGTATAGATGGCTCTAGGCAGTATAGACATTTTAACAATGTTTATTCTTCCAATCTAAGAGCATGGAATGCTCTTCCATCTTTTTGTGTCTTCTTCAATTTCTTTCATGAGTGTTCTATAGAGCCCAGGACCTGACAGATTTCCTGAAGAATTCTACCAAACATTCAAAGAAGAAATAATACTATTCTCCTGGGCTGTTTCAAAAAATAGAAGCAGAAGAAAAACTTCCAGAATCTTTCTTTGAAGCCAGCATTACCCCAATCCCCAAACCAGGCAAAGACCCCATCAAAAAGGAGAATTTCAGACCAATATCCTTAATGAATATGGATGCCAAGATTATCAACAAGATCCTAGCTAATAGGATCCAATAATATGTTAAAAAGATTATGCACCATGACCAGGTGAAATTTATCCATGGAATGCAAGGGGGGTTCAACATTTGCAAATCAATCAATGCAATAGAGCAAATCAATCAATGCAATAGAACAAATCAATAATAGAAGAGAGAAGAACCATGTGGTCTCCCTCAACTGATGCAGAAAAAGCATTTCACAAGGTACAGCATCCATTCCTGATTAAAACGATTCAAAGTATAGGGATCAAGGGAACATTCCTCAACTTCATAAAATCTATCTATGAAAAACCCACAGGGAATATTATCCTCAACAGGGAACATCTCACAGTCTTCCCTTTGAGATCAGGAACATGACAAGGATGTCCACTCTCACCACTCTTGTTCAACATAATAGAAGTCCTAGCAACAGCAATCAGACAACAAAGAGAAAAAAAAGGTATTCAAATTGGCAAAGAAGAAGTCAAACTCTCCTCTCTTTGCAGATGACATGTTATTTTATATGGAAAACCCAAAAGACTCCACCCCCAAACTACTAGAACTCATACAGCAATTCAGTAATGTGGCAGGATACAAAACGAATGTACAGGAATCAGTTGCTTTCTTAAACACTAACAGTGAAAATTTAGAAAAGGAAATAAGAGAATTGATTCCATTTACTATAGCACCAAGAACCATAAGATGCCTGGGAATAAACCTAACCAAAGAGGTAAGGATCTGTACTCAAAGAACTACAGAACACTCTTGCTGTTTGTTTTTGGCTGCCATATAATTCAAGTTTAGCTGACTCTGGTCCCTCTTGGCCAGTGCCAAGACTGGGTTAACTGACTAGTATGTCTGCCAGGAACCTTTATGGCAGGAAGGTTTTACTAGTATGACGTGGGTAACCTTTATTCTGCCAACCATAATTTGGGGCAAGGAAAGCCAATTTTAAAATAGTTTCACTTAGTTAGGTGATTTAAACTCAGTGAGACAGACAAGGAAGTCAAACAGTTTTGTTTACTAGGCTCCAAAAGTAGTTTTAATGATTCTTGTTCTTCTGTTGAGTTGACTGAAGTGATCGGTGGGTCCAGCCTTGTGTAGACACAACCTAAATGAACCCTGGTAGTACTTAGTGGATCATTGCCATGGAAAAGCCTTCTTTTATCTCTTGATTAGACACAGAGAACAAAGAAGCAACAATAGAACAATTGTATACAGGTGTTGTATTTACTGCTGTAATTACATCTTGTCATGACTGCTGTGGCTGGTTTTTCAAGCCTCAGAGAGACCGGGGAGAAAGAATAAACACTTCTTCAAATTTAGTGTGTGGCAAGAAGCAAGGTCTCCCTTCTCCGGAGATCATCTCTTTTTTTTTCCTTTCTGTCACTTTCTAGCAAGCATTTTGTATTTCTTTGAGGTAGCAATTGTCAGTTTGTTTTACACTTACTGACTTGATAATAAAACAAGGGTCCAGCCAGGTATCCTAGCAACACAACAGCGTTTTTATTTCTCTCTGGTGCTTATTTATTAGATGCTCTGGAGCCTTTTCTCAAGCTATTAAGGGACACATATGGCTAATCTAGAGCAAACACACTTCATCTTGGTCTAACTTACTAGAAATCAATATTCATTACCATGGATTTTTCAACTCAAAAAGGGGCACTCTTGACCCTGAAAGATATCAGGAGGCTGGGGGAAAACTCCAAAGTGGTGTTACAGTACATGCCTTGAGGAAAACAAGGCCACAGATTAGAAAGAGGTGACAGAAGGAGCTATGCCTCATTCTCCCACTGGGCTCTGGCTCTCGTCACCTTGGAAGAAGGCTGCAATCTCAGGCCCAAGGATGTAGGAATCAGCCAGATTAAGTGTGGCCCCTGCTCTCTCACTGAAAAGTCATGTGATTTTTCAACAGGTCACTTAAGCTCAGATTTGGCAGAGGATACAGAGCTAGTCAGAATGAAAATGTAAAGACTATACCTTCACTTGAGGAAACAGGCTTGGGAAGGGAACTTCTAGCAAGGCAAAAAACTCAGACTCAGGACAGAATCATTCTCTCACCAGTACCAGAGAAAAGTCGAGTCTTCTGGAAGGTGTGGGGTAGGGCTACTACTGGCATATGAGAGTCAGTTGTTAATTTTTCAGGAATTGTGCTAGCTGGTTGTTAAATCTGCCATTATTAAAAATTAAATTTGGGTTCCTGGGTGGCTCAATAGGTTAAACATCTGCCTTTGGCTCATGTCATGATCCCAGGGTCCTGGGATTGAGCCCCATGCTGGGCTCCCTGCTCTGAGGGAAGTCTGCTTCTCCCTCTCTGTCTGCCCCTCTCCACCATTCATGCTCTCTCTCTTTCTCAAATAAATAAATAAAATCTTAAAAAACTATATTATAAAAATCTACAATAAAAGGGGATTAGAACACAACCCCAAATGCTTGTGAGGATATGGAACAGAAGGAATTCTTTTTGCTGGCGGGAAGGTATAATAGTTCAGGCACTTAGAAAACAGTTTGGTGGACTCTCACAAAACCAAACATACTCTTCCCATAAAATCTAGTAATTGACTTCTTAGTATTTACCCAATGGAGTTGAAAACTTATGTCCACACAAAAATCTGTACTTGGATATTTATAGCAGTTTTATTCATAATTGTCAAAACTTGGAAGGAACTAAGGTGTCCTTCAGTAGGTGAATGGCTAAATAAACTACGCTACATCCAGACAAGAGAACATTATTCAGCACTAAAAATAAACGAGCTATCAAGCCATGAAGAGACACAGAGGAATCTTAAGTGAATATCACTGAATGAAAGAAGAGAAGCCAATCTGAAAACAGTATACACTGTGTGATTCCAACTACAGGACATTCTAGAAAAGGCAAAACTTTGGAGACATTAAAAAGATCAGTGATTTCCAAGGGTTAGAGAGGAGAGAGGGAGTACAGAGGATTTTTAGGATAGTGAAAATACTCTGTGTGATACCATAAGGGTAGAAACCCGTCACTATTCATTTGTTCAAACCCATAGAGTATACAACACCAAAAGTGAACCCTAAGGTACAACGGACTTTGGGTGACTATATGTGTCAATGTAGGTTCATCCTTGGCAACAAATGTAGATGCTGGTGAGTGATGATAATGAGGGAGGCTATGTAAATGTGTAGCAGAAAAATCTTTGTACATTTCTCTCAATTTTGTGGTAAATTTAAAACTGCTCTCAAAAATATTTTTAAAAATTAGAAACAGATGTAATAAAAATCATCACTGCCTTATTATTTTTATTATATTTTAACCATCTCTCTGAACTGGTGTTATTTTAAACATTATGGGAATTAGCAAATGCTACAAATCCAGACTTCTGAGGGGAAAGGGAGAACTGTAATGGCTTTCAGAGCAATTTCCACATATCCTGTGTGGCAGGCAATATAATCACCATCATCATCTTATTACAGATGTATAAATTAAAAAGTTAATGACTTATTTGAGTCACATCTGAAATGGCTGCACAAATCCTAATTCTCCTGATTCCTAGTCCACAAATAGAATTTTCCCTTTTCACACTCCATTTATTTTTCTTTTCCTAAGAGACCAGAAAGCAAATCTTTGGTGATTTCATGTAGCCCTCTGAGCTTGCTTAGCAGAACACTGTGTTATGTCTGAGACATACCTAATTCCCTGTTACTCTTCCCTGTTTTTCCCTCAGGGATAATAACACCTCCCCTGCCTACCTGATAGATTTATGTGAAAAAGAAGTGAGAAGCAGACAAGAAAGTGCTTTGAAATGAATAAAGTGCTGTTAAAAAAATTATGAGGAGTTTTGAAATACATGCTCCTAATTTTTATTATCATTTTCAAGATTATAATAATTATGTTGCTAATGAAAAGACACAAACTTCTGTGTTTGTTGCTGGGAGTTGAAAAAAGACAAGGACATTGGGACATGAATTTTCTGTCACATTCTCTCTTCACTCAACTGATTAGATTCATTTTGTAAGTACAGTGAGTTGTAGCTCAAGTTGAAAGTTGAAGAAAGTGGTAAATGTAAAAAGAAAAGTTGAGTGATTTAGTATTTTATTAAATTTAAATAAGTAATTGATCTGATGGTTATGACCATTAGAGACAGAAGAAATAAAAAGGAAATTAAGTTCTGACCATTATAAAAGACAAATGGTTTCTCAGAAATATAAAGTATTCTTTTGTGTGGGGAGAAGTCCAGAAGCATCACTGTATGTGGTCTGGTTATCTAGGATTTGTAAAACTCAAAGTCAACCACCGTTAACCTGGAATTCTCTAAGAAGGAAGTGCCAAATGTATCCAGAAGACAGAGTTAGAGCAGGTGTCTAGATTATTAGATAAGAGTATTACAGGTACAGGGTAGGAAAAAAGTTGACTCAACCCTCTGAATGTCCTTGGTGAGGTATGAAAATTAAACTGACAAAAACAGAGTAACAGGAGAAAAACTTATAAATTGATTTAAATTTTATATGACATGAGAGCCTTTAGAATGAAGTGAAGAGGAGGGGAAAAAGGAAAGCTGAGTATTTTTACAGTGGGTTTAATGAAGAGGAAATAGGAAAGAAAATGATAGGTTGAGGATCATAAGCAAGTGTAGTAGATTCAGGAAAATTTAACAAGGCCTGTTTGTTTGGATTTTTCTTGGTACTCCTTTGTCTTCAGAATAAGAAAGCTTCTCCCCTCTGGATATAGGGAGAGGGCACCTCTCACAAAAGGAATTTCTGACCTGTTTCAGAGGAGAAGGATGTGTGCGTGTGTGTGTGTGTTCGCGCGCAGGGGTACTTCAGATAGATCTTTCTACTTGTGATGTTTTCTCAGACTCCTTCAACTTAAAATATTCAATACATAAAGATGCCATAATTTGGGGTAGTGTGTCCCCTTTAGAGGCAACATTTAAAAAATGTAAATTCAGGCAAAAAAAAAAAAGATCTGACAATCTTCACAAAAGTATAGCTCTAGAATTAAGAAGGGAAAAAACCTATTGGTTTATTTTTGGGGGATCAAAGTATATTTTTTACATTTATGTATTGAGATTAAACTTTTCATCTCCTACTTTTGTATACTTTGTATATATATTTTTGTGTATGTATTTTTATTATTAACTTGAGCTTTATATAGATTTTAAACACTTCCAAAATAAATGAAATAATGATTTTCAGACAAACAAATGCAGAGAGAATTCATTCTTATCAGACCATTATTCATGCAAAGCAATGTGATACTAAATGGAAATTTGGCTAAACACAAAGAAATGAAGAGCACCAGAACACTAACATTTGTTTTTCTATTATTATATTTAATGGTTTTAAATACTAATATAGTAATAATATATTGGAGATTTCAAATATATGTAGCAGTAAAATAAAGGCAAAAAAAGCAAAAAAGATGGGAGGAAATAGAATATTTTTTGATTCCTTACACTATATTTGAAGTGTAAAAAATAAAAAAGTATATTATTGGAAGGCATATATATTGCAAAGCACAGAGGCAACCACTAAAATTATTTACAAAACAGGTAATTTTCATATGCCAATAGTCAAAAAAAGGAAAAAAAAGTCATTAATAAATTCCTCATACATAAGGTGGCCAGCAAATAGAGGAATAAGAAACCAGAACAGAGGAGACAAATAGAAAGGACTATCATGATGGTAGCTTTGAATCTAAATATATCAATAGCTATGATAGGTATAAATTATATAACTACTCCAAATAAAATAAGAGATTGTCAGATTTAACAAAGAAACCAAGGCTCTATAATATCCCTCTTGTGTGAAACTCCTTTTAAATATAAAGACAAGTTACAATTAAAAGAATGGAAACCCACATGCCCAGCAAACATTGTTCAAAATAAAACTGAATTGGTTATTATCAGATAAAATAGGCTTAAATACAGGGAAAATTACCGGAGTTAAAAGGGCTCTATTGCTCGGGAGACAAGATGGCGGGGAAGTAGGAGGAGGCGCCATTTCAACCTGTACCGTAAAGTGACCTGATTACCTACCAAAGAACTCCGATCACCCATGAAATCAGCCTGAGATCAGAATTATACACATCTGGATCTCTACAGGAGCAGAAGATGCCAGTGGGCAGGTAAAGTGGAATGGGAACGTCAGACTGATATTAGAAGATAAACAAAAGGGGGAGAGAGCCACCAGAAGTGACCCATTGGAAAGTAATACCCCAATATGAGAGTGCCCTATGTCTGGGGACCAGCATTAACTTGGAGTCTGGTTGAAAGCACTCAAAAAGAGCAAAGGATCGCGGGGGGAAATTGTGGCAATCGGGGTGGTTAGGGACAGGGGCTTAAGTCCCCAGACCCAGGACAGCCTCCCCTGGCACTGAGAAAACTCCCTGGCATAGAGAAACCAGGCCTTGGTCCCTGAGCTGCCAGTGCGCCCAAGAACGCATGGGGTCCAGCTCTTGTGAGGGGCTGGGAGCCTCACCAGATGGCAGAACGCCAGGCCCTACCCTCAGAGCCTGAGATGCATGGGCCCCACACACTCCCTTGAGAGAGGGGCAGGGAGGCACCAGCCCAGCGCTTGTTCTTAGACCCACGTGGGGCCATCAGAGCCTGAGAAACGCGCCCCACACCCTCCCCTGGAAGAGTGCACACACATGCCAGCTGGGAGCTCTTGGACCCGGAAAAACCAGGAACTCCCAGCCTGGGCCAGCAGGAAAATCTCAGTGTGCAATTGCTGCTTGGAACCTCTCTGGCAGTCTGGAGCTGCCCAGACAGCTGCCAGGGCTGTGGTTTTGGATACAAGTGGGAGATCCTGTGTCCCCAGGGACTGCGACTCAGAACCTACTCTGCCAGCGGCCAAGGGGGGCATTTATGTGCTCTCCAACACCCACAGGGGAGCAGGCTGAGACTTCTCTCTGAGAGTGAGGTCGGGGTGCAGTTTGCTTTCCTCTAAACCTCCAAAAACCATCAAAAGCTGTCAAGGTGAGAGAAAACAGATGAACAAACATAAAAACCTCCAGAGAACAAAAGCATGAAAAAACCAGTCTCCTCAGGGCACCTGGGTGGCTCAGTGGGTTAAAGCCTCTGCCTTCAGCTCAGGTCATGATCCCAGGGTCCTGGGATCGAGCCCCACATCGGGCTCTCTGCTCCGTGGGAAGCCTGCTTTCTCCTCTCTCTCTGCCTGCTTGTGATCTCTGTCTGTCAAGTAAATAAAATCTTTAAAACAAACAAACAAAAAAAACCGGTCTCCTCAGAGCCCACCCCGTTGCGGGGGGCGGGAGGACTTAACTCACGAAACATCATTGACTGAAAACCCACGTGGCAGGCCCTTCCCCCAGAAAACCAACCAGGAAAGAAAAAAAAAAAATGACAATAGAACAACCACCACTACTTCATAGATACAGCTTTTATTTTAAACTCATTCCCACTATTCTGGTTCATTTTTTTTTATATAGATAATTTTTTAACCTATTTACCATCACAGTGAAATGTCCAGTACATCAAATTCCATAATAACCTTTTAACCTGAACTTTTTGATACATATAGCCATGTTTTTCTTTTGCTTTTCTATTTTTTAATTTTTTAAATTTTATTTTATTTTATTTTAGTTTATTCTTTTTTTATTTTTATTTTTTAATATTCATATAGAATTAAACTTCAAGGTAATTCCCTTTCCCTAATCAATGCTACCCTATAGGTAAACCAATTTTTAATCCCCCTTTATCTTAGGAAAGTTGAGTCCTTTAACAAAGATATCAAGATACATCCAGGAAGAATCAAAATAAACTTCCTCGCCCACACTGAGAATTTATAACTACTCTCCCATCTTTTTCTTCTGCCAGTGTTTCTCTGTATTTGTGTTTGTCCTGGTAGTATATAAATCTTATACTTGGGGTTCTTTATGACGAGGTCCTTTTTTTGTTTTGCTTCTAAGTACATACAAATATTTTTTTTTCCTCTTGTCATATACTTTTATCAGTCTTTTTGTTTTTGTTTGTATACATCATAAATCTTACCTTGGGGCCCATTTGGGCTGAGCCTTCTCTTTTATCTTCTCTTTTTTTCCTGTCTCTTTCTCTCTCTCTCTCTTTTTTCTTTTTCTTTTCTTTTTTCTCTCATCTGGGTGGGGAATCCTGATTGCTCAGAAGCATTCCAGGGTGCACCTTGACTGCACCACGGTCGATACATCCAGCTACATCTCTTCAGTCATCTCTCACCAAAATGACTAGGAGGACAAATGCCCAACAGAAGAAAAATACAGAGGATGGGCCTTCTACAACAGAGCTAATGGCTATTGACATAGACAATATGTTGGAAAGGGAATTCTGGCTATCCAGGCAATAGCTAGGTTGGAGAAAGCCATGGATAACCAAACTGAATGGATTAGGGCAGAACTGAAAGCCACCAGGGATGATGTTCAAAATGCTCTCAATGAGTTCCAATCTAATCTAAATTCTCTAAAAGCTAGGGAAACTAAGACAGAAGATAGAATTAGTGATCTGGAGGACAAACAGATAGGGAGAAAGAATCAGGAGGAAGCCTGGAACAAACAGCTCAGAAGCCACGAAAACAGAATCAGGTAAATAAATGATGCCATGAAATGTTCCAACATCAGAATTATTGGAATCCCTGAAGGGGAGGAGAAAGAAAGAAGTCTAGAAGATATAGTGGAACAAATTCTCCATGAAAATTTTCCCAATCTCACGAATGGAACCAGTGTTCATGTACTAGAGGCAGAATGGTTTCCCCCCAAGATTATAGATTCTCAAAAGTCCTCAAGACACCTGATAGTAAGAATGAAGAATTATAACTGTAAGCAGACCCTCTTGAAAGCAGCTAGAACAAAGAAGCTCCTTACATACAGAGGAAAGCCCATTAGAATAACGTCAGACCTGTCCACAGCGACCTGGCAAGCCAGGAAGGGCTAGCAAAATATATTCAGGGCACTAAATGAGAAGAACATACAGCCAAGAATACTTTATCCAGCAAGACTGACATTCAAAATGGATGGAGAGATAAAGAGTTTCCAAGACCGGCAAGGTTTAAAAGACTATGCAACCACCAAGCCAACACTGCAGGAAATATTAAGGGGGGTTCTATAAAAGAGAAAAAATCCTAAGAATATCATTAAACAGAAATATAAACACAATCTACAGACAGAAAGACTTCAAAGGTAACACGATGTCAATAAAAAGTATGTATCAATAATCACTCTCAATGTGAATGGCCTAAATACACCCATAAAATGACACAGGGTTGCAGATTGGATTAAACGACAGGACCTATCCATATGTTGTCTAAAAGAGACCCATTTTGAACCTAAACATACACCCAGACTGAAAGGGAAGGGATGGAGAAGCATCTTTCATGCCAATGGGCCTCAAAAGAAGGCCGGGGTAGTGATTCTCATATCAGATAAATTAGATTTTAAACTAAAGACTGTAGTCAGAGATACAGAAGGACACTACATAATTCTTAAAGGGACTATCCACCAAGATGATCTAACAATTGTAAATATCTATGCCCCCAATATGGGAGCAGCCAATTACATAAGAAAACTATTAATCAACATGAAGAGTCATGTTGATATGAATACATTAATAGTAGGAGATCTTAACACACCTCTATCAGTAATAGACAGGTCATCCAAGCAGAAAATAAATAAAGAAACAAGAGCATTGAATGACACATTGGACCAGATGGACCTCATAGATATATACAGAACATTCCACCCTAAAACAAGAATACTCATTCTTCTCAAGTGCACATGGAACCTTCTCCAGAATAGACCACATACTGGGTCACAAATCAGGACTAAACCGATACCAAAAGACTGTGATTATTCCCTGCCTATTCTCAGACCACAATGCTTTGAAACTGGAGCTCAATCACAAGGAAAAGTTCAGAAGGAACTCAAACACCTGGAAGCTAAAGACCACCATGCTTAAGAATGCTTGGATCAACCAGGAGATCAAAGAAGACCTTAAACAATTCATGGAAACCAATGAGAATGAGGACACTTTGGTCCAAAACCTATGGGATACAGCAAAGGCAGTTCTAAGGGGGAAATACATAGCCATCCAAGCCTACCTCAAAAAAAAATTGAAAAATCCAGAATACACCAGCTGTCTCTACACCTTAAAGAACTGGAGAATCAACAACAAATCAAACCAACTCCACACATTAGAAGCAAATAATCAAGATTAGCGCAGAGATCAATGAGGTAGAAACTAGAGATACAGTAGAACGTATCAATGAAACTAGAAGCTGGTTTTTTGAAAAAATCAATAAGATTGATAAACCATTGGCCACACTAATCCAAAAGAAAAGAGAGAAAGCTCAAATTAATAAAATTATGAATGAAAAGGGAGCGATCACAACTAACACCAAGGAAGTAGAAACAATAATCAGAAATTATTACCAACAGTTATATGCCAATAAGCTAAGCAACCTAGATGAAATGGATGTATTCCTGGAAAATTATAAACTCCCAAAATTGAACCAGGAAAAAATTGACAACCTGAATAGACCAATATCTAGTAACAAGATTGAAGCAGTGATCAAAACCTCCCAAGAAACAAGAGCCCAGGACCTGATGGATTCCCTGGGAAATTCTACCAAACTTTCAAAAAGAAATAACACCTATTCTCCTGAAGCTGTTTCAAAAAATTGAAGCAGAAGGAAAACTTCCAGACTCTTTTTTATGAAGCCAGCATTACCCTGATCCCCAAATCAGGCAAAGACCCTACCAAAAAGGAGAATGTCAGACCAATATCACTGATGAATATGGATGCTACGATTCTCAACAAGATCCTAGCAAACAGGATCCAAAAGCACTTTAAAAAGATTATCCAGCATGACCAGGTGGGATTCATCCCTGGGTTACAAGGATGGTTCAACATTTGCAAATCAATCAATGTGATAGAACAAATCAATAAGAGAAGAGAGAAGAACCACATGGTCCTCTCAATTGATGCAGAAAAAGCATTTGACAAAATCTAGCATCTATTCCTGATTAAAACGCTTCAAAGTTTAGGGATAGAGGGAACATTCCTGGACTCCATAAAATCTATCTATGGAAGACCCACAGCAAATATCATCCTCAATGGGAAAAGCTTGCAGCCTTCCCGTTGCGATCAGGAACATGACAAGGATGCCCACTCTCACCACTCTTGTTCAACATAGTATTAGAGTCCTAGCAACAGCAATCAGACAACAAAGAGAAATAAAAGGTATCCAAATTGGCAATGAAGAAGTCAAACTTTCTCTCTTTGCGGATGACATGATTCTTTATATGGAAAACCCCAAAGACTCCACCCCCAAACTACTAGAACTCATACAGCAATTCAGTAACGTGGCAGGATACAAAGTCAATGTACAGAAATCAGTGGCTTTCTTATAGACTAACAATGAAAATACAGAAAGGGAAATTAGAGAATCAATTCCATTTACTATAGCACCAAGAATCATAAGATACCTGGGAATAAACCTAACCAAAGAGGTAAAGGATCTGTACTCGAGGAACTGCAGAACAGCCATGAAAGAAATTGAAGAAGACACAAAAAGATGGAAGACCATTCCATGCTCTTGGATCAGAAGAATAAACATTGTTAAAATGTCTATACTGCCTAGAGCAATCTATACTTTTAATGCCATTCCGATCAAAATTCCACCGGTATTTTTCAAAGAACTGGAGCAAATAATCCTAAAATTTGTATGGAATCAGAAGAGACCCCAAATTGCTAAGGAAATGTTGAAAAACAAAAACAAAACTGGCCGCATCATGTTACCTGATTTCAAGCTACAAAGCTGTGATCACCAAGACAGCATGGTACTGGCACAAAAACAGACACATAGACCAGTGGAACAGAGTAGAGAGCCCAGATATGGACCCTCAACTCTATGGTCAAATAATCTTCGACAAAACAGGAGAAAGTACACAGTAGAAAAATACAGTCTCTTCAGTAAATGGTGCTGGGAAAACTGGACAGCTATATGTAGAAGAACAAAACTCGACCATTCTCTTATACCATACACAAAGATAAATTTGAAATGGATAAAAGACCTCAACGTGAGACAGGAATCCATCAGAATCCTAGAGGAGAACATAGGCAGTAACCTCTTTGATATCAGCCACAGCAACTTCTTTCAAGATATGTCTCCAAAGGCAAAGGAAACAAAAGCGAAAATGAACTTTTGGGTCTTCATCAAGATCAAAAGCTTCTGCACAGCAAAGGAAACAGTCAACAAAACAAAAAGGCAATCCACGGAATGGGAGAAGGTATATGCAAATGACAGTACAGACAAAAGGCTGATATCCAGGATCTATAAAGAACTCCTCATCTCAACACACACAAAACAGATAATCATATCAAAAAATGGGCAGAAGATATGAACAGACACTTCTCCAACGAAGACATACAAATGGCTATCAGACACATGAAAAAATGTTCATCATCACTAGCCATCAGGGAGATTCAAATTAAAACCACATTGAGATACCACCTTACACCAGTTAGAATGGCCAAAATTAGCAAGACAGGAAACGAGTGTTGGAAAGGTTGTGGAGAAAGGGGAACCCTCTTTCACTATTGATGAGAATGCATGTCGGTGCAGCCACTTTGGAGAACAGTGTGGAGATTCCTCAAAAAATTAAAAATAGAGCTTCCCTATGACCCTGCAATTGCACTGCTGGGTATTTACCCCAAAGATACAGATGTGGTGAAAAGAAGGGCCATCTGTACCCCAATGTTTATAGCAGCCATGGCCATGGTCGCAAACTGTGGAACGAACCCAGATGCCCTTCAATGGATGAATGGATAAGGAAGATGTGGTCCATATACAGTATGGAGTATTATGCCTCCATCAGAAAGGATGAATACCCAACTTTTGTAGCAACATGGACGGGACTGGAAGAAATTATGCTGAGCGAAATAAGTCAAGCAGAGAGAGTCAATTATCATATGGTTTCACTTATTTGTGGAGCAAACAAAGAACATGGAGGACATGGGGAGATGGAGAGGAGAAGGGAGTTGAGGGAAATTGGAAGGGGAGATGAATCATAAGAGACTATGGACTCTGAAAAACATCCTGAGGGTTTTGAAGGGGTGGGGGGCAGCAGGTTGTGGGAACCAGGCGGTGGGTAATAGGGAGGGCACATATTGCATGGAGCACTGGGTCTGGTGCAAAAACAATGAACACTGTTATGCTGAAAAGAAATAAAAAAAAAAAAAAGGGCTCTATCATCCTCATAAAAGGGTCAGTGTACCTTGGTGATGGAACGATCCTAAAGATGCACACACTAACAATTACAACTACAAGACACACAAACGAACCCACAAAGCATTGGATATTTCAACATTTCTTTTCTTGGCAAACAGTATCATAAGTAACTAACACATTAAGAAGAATATATCAAAGACCCAAGAGCACCTGCAACCAGTCGAGATAACAGACATTTAAAGGACACTTCACTCAAAATTTATGTAGTAGTAGAAGGACCTAGAGAAGCCAAAACAAATTTTTGTCACAAGGTTAGACTTACAGATTAGAGGAACCAAATAGAAAATCAAGAAATAGTCCCACACATAAATAACCAATGAGTTTTGACAAAGGTGCCAGAATAATTCCATTGAGAAAGACAGGAGTTCAACAACAGAAACATTTGGGTTTCCATATATAAAGATGAAGTGAAACAAAACCTCAATTGGTATCGCATTCCACATAAAAAAATCAAATCGAAATGGATCATAGATATGAATGTAAAACTAAAATTATGAAACTTCTAGAAGAAAGCACATGAGGAAATTTTCTGTGACTTTGGTTTAGGCATGGATTTCACAGGACAGAAAAAAACAACTGAACAATAAAAGTATATGATTCATAAATTGTTCTCCATCAAAATAAAATGTGAGCTCTTCGAAAAAAATTTAAGAATTATTTTTAGGGGTGCCTGGGTGGTTCAGATGGTTAAGTGTCTGCCATGGGCCCAGGTTGTGATCTCTGGGTCCTGGGTTCCAGCCCTGTGGTGGGCTCCTGGCTCAACACGGAGGCTGCCTCTCCCTCTCCCTTTATGTCTCTCCCCTGCTCATGCTCTCTCTTTCTCACTCTCCTTCTCTCTCTGTCTCAAATGAATAAATTTTAAAAAATCTTTGAAAAGTATTATTATTTTTAAGGCTGTGAAATAGAAGAAAATATTCACAAAAAAACCCTAAAACTTATAAAGGACAGGTATCCAAAATATATAACAAACTCTTCCAACTCTATCATTATAAACAATCCATTAAGCACTTTGGCAAAGCTTTGAACAGACCCTATACCAAAGAAGAGACTTAGATGGCAGATATGCTCAACATCATTAGTTATTAAGGAAAAGTCAATCAAAATCACTATAAGATACATTACATCCCTGTTAGAATGGCAAAAACAAAAGCAAAGAAATATAAGAGAAAATACAAAGTCCTGTGGAGGATGTAGAACAACTGGAACACTCATGTGCTACGGATGAGAATAAAAATTATATGGCCTTGCTGGAAACAGAGTTCCAGGCATACCTTATGTCCCTTACAACTCATTATTCACACTTGTAGATACATATCCAACGGATATGAAATCACAGGTCCCACAGAGACCTTTGTGCAAACGGTTATAGCAACTATTACTGATAGTGCCAAACAGGATGTATCCCAAATGTCGGCCAACTGGTGCATAAACCAATAGTGCTGTGCCCATGTAAAGGGGTACACTCAGCACTACACAGAAAAGAGTCATTGTGACATGCAGTGACACGGAGGACTCTCAAAATCCTTCTGCCCAGTAAAAGAGAGAAAGGAAGGCAGAACGTGAAAAGCTATATATACTATATGATTCTATTTTTAGGACCTCTAGAAAAAGCAAAACTGTAGGGAAAGAAATCGATCAGTGGCTGGGCACTGATGACAAAGGGACATTTGGAGGATGATGGAAATATTTTCTACTTTGATCGTGATTGTGGTTAGATGATACTATACATTTATCAAAATTCATTGATGTGTGCATCTATGAAGAAAACATTATATTTATATCTTAGTGCATCTATATTAAAAAATGTCAAAGGAAGATAAAGAACAGAAATAAGCCTGACCTTATAGGAATCCTGGCCTCCTTTATAAATTCTGCTGGAGGTCACAAAACAGGCTTATAACTTCAGTTTTGAATGGCATGCAAATTAATCTAGGACACTGGTTCTCAACCATGTCCACACATTGGAATCACTTGCGGAACTTTTTTTTTTTTTTAAAGATTTTATTTATTTATTTGACAGAAAGAGATCACAAGTAGGCAGAGAAAGAGAGAGAGAAAGGAGGAAGCAGGCTCTTTCTGAACAGAGAGCCTGACACAGGGCTCTATCCCAGGACCTTGAGATCATGACCTGAGCTGAAGGCAGAGGCTTAACCTACTGAGCCACCCAGGTGCCCCACTTGGGGAACTTTTAAAAATCAATGCTGTCTAGTTCCAAACTTAGAAAAACTAAAATCATATGTGCAGGTGACACCAGCATTTTTTTAAAAAACTTGCCTGGTATTTTAATGTTAAGGCAGAGTTTGGAGCTATTGATCAACTTGTGAATCTCAAAATCTTGAATGCCTGAGAATCACTAGGAGGGCTGTTATAACCCAGGGGTCCTGCCCATCTGGGGACCACTAATTCAATTCAACTACCACTACAGAGGTGTTGTATGCTTGGGTAGCTATGTGAGAACTGGAATTTATTCCTAATGAGGTCTTTTAGAGAAGTTAATAAGGGGGCACCAGCATGGCTTACTTGGGCGTCTGACTCTTGTTTTCAGTTTAGGTCATAATTTCAGGGTGGTGAGATCGAGGCCTGCATTGGCCTCTGTTCTGGGCGATGAGCCTGCCTGGGATTCCCTCTGCCCTTGCCCCCACACCTGTCTGTCTCTCTTTCTCTTTCTCGCTCTTTCATAAATAAATAAGGTTAATAAGTTAGAATTACTTTAAAGATATGTACTGAGATCCCTCTGGGTCTACATTAAGTTTTGTCCACTGATCTGCAGAGGTGTTATATCCTGCATACGAGTCATTTATTTTGTAAGAACAAAGGCCCAAGGGCATCAGCAATCTTACCAGTGGTTTATGTGATTTAAGTGATCGGTAAAGATAGGTTAGTTGTTACTGAAAACAATTGAAACAGCAGCTTATCTAAACGTACCTCCTTTGCTGTCTGTTTTTCTAAATCATTCCAATGACTCAGGGATTTTAAAAACATTAGAATACTGACAAATACACTGATGCGATGGTCATTGTGATCATTTTGTTTTAGGGTGTGTCAGTGACCGCCTGTTTTTATAAAACAGGTTAAGCTCCATTGTATTCAACAAGAGTTCACTGGGAGCTTGCTATGGACTGAGGTGGCTATTATGTCCCCCTACTTATAAAATTTATAAATTGAATTTATAAACTGAAGCCCTAACCTAAAATTTGACTATATTTGGAGATGGGATCTTTGGGAAGGTAATTTAGATTAAATCAGATAGACTTGCCCCCTTATAAGAGGAGAAAATAGCACCAGCGATCGCCCTCCCTCCCTCTTCCCCACTTCTTTCCCTTTCTTCTCCCCACCCACCCCCAGCCCATTCCCTCTCTCTTTGCATAGAGAAGAGGCCTTGTGAGGTACAGCAAGAAGATACCCATGTGCCAGCCAGGAAAAAAAAAACTTTCACAAGGAGCTACTCGGGCTAATGCTTTTTTCCTTGGATTTCTAGCCTCCAAAACTTTGAGAAAATACATCTATGTTGTTTAAGCCACTCAGTCTGAGGTATTCTGTTATGACAGCCTGAACTGATAAATACAGAGCCCAGTCTATGCTAGGTAATATGGAGTTTGAAAAAAGAAAAACGAATCATAGCCTTTTACTTCAAGGAGCTTACAATTAATGGGAAGATAAGACCTGCACTTAGAAACCAATTTAAAGATAACAAAATGCGCACTGCAATTAGATGTCAAGCATACAATGCAACATGTATACTGCCAGAGTTCACTGGAGGGAGAGAAGGGGGGATGAGCTGGAAATATTATGGAATTTGCACTAATAGTGGCCATCAGATGGGGTTCCATTTCTAATGAAGACTCACAGAATGAAAAAAAAAAAACCAACAATGCTTACAAATGTACCGTTTTTGCAGGAAAAGGATACATTATAGTAATAGCACTAAACTAACCATATGCTTCACAGCCCAAGGCTGCCTCACAACAAATGTGGGAGAGACCAGGCAGAGCACCCTCTGTCCTCAGTGAGGGCCCTACCAGACACACTTTCTCTCTGGACCGTGAACCACCAATGTGCATGGAGCATCTCACACCTGGGAAGCACAGAATTAAATCTTCACCGATGTTTCTTACACCTTACTGGTCCTGCAGGCATATTCTTGCTGTGTCATCAGCCCCAGTAGCTGACCTTTCTGGAGGTCTCATTAAGACCAGATGCAGGAACACCTGCGTGGTTCAGTGGGTTAAGCGTCTGCCTTCTGCTTAGGTCATGATCCCAGGAACCTGGGATTGAGTCCCATGTCCAGCTCCCTGCTGTACGGGGAGCCTGCTTCTACTTCTGCCTGCAGCTCCCCCAGCTTCTGGGCTCTATTGTGCGTGCTCTCTCTCCCTCTCTGACAAATAGATGAATAAAGTCTTAAAAAATAAACTAAAAAAAAAAAAAAAAAGACCAGATGCAAATCATCAATCTCTGTTCTCAATATACAATGCTAGCAAGCTGTATAAAACATCCCCAGAAGATTCTCAGACCCCCGTTACAAAGCATTACTATTAATTAGTACATTTCAAGCCAGGACCAAGCAGATTATTTCAGCAAAACAGGCCAGGTCAATCGATGGCCTGCAGGAATTAACCTCAGGGCACAGAGGTCTTCACAAAAGAGGTAGATGTTTGTGAAGAGATAAAAGAACTGGTAACATGCAGGTCAAAGGACGCAAAGTTATTTTGTAGTTCACTTTGTCTGTTGCTGTCTAGTCCAGCATCTCTCAAGATGTGGCCTGACAGTGTCAGATGGTCCTCAAGAACTTTCAGGGTATCTATGAAGTCCATGCAGTTGACAACATAATACTGTCCTTAGCTACTTTTCATTCTTCTCTCAGTTGTTACAGTGGCTTCTCCAGAAGTGACATCCCATGTTTGCAGAATGTCATAACAGACCGGACATCGAAACAGATATGAGAGTCTGTTGAATATTATAAATTATTATATTATAAATCAGTATATTATAAAACAACAAATAAAGAGCTCAACTATGCTAAGTAATATGGGCTTTAAAAAAAGAAAAGCAATCAGGGCTCCTGGGTGGCTCAGTTACTTAGGTGCCTGACTCCTGGTTTCAGCTCCGGTCATGATCTCAGAGTTGTGAGATTGAATGCCACACTGGGCTGTGCACTGGGTCTGGATCCTGCTTAAGATTCCCTCTCTCCCCCTTCCTCTGCTCAACCCCGCTCCCCCTCAAAAAACAAAAAACAATTATCATTAAAAAAAGAAATGTCATTCCTCTCACTTCTTGGGAAAAGTTGTCTTTTATAAATATATTTTTGTTAATTTGTTATAGGTTTATTATTGTTAAAAAATAAATAAATAGTAATTATAATAATAAACATTATATTCCTATATTTTATATTTAATGTGTAATACAGATAATATTGCACATAGATACATGCATATAGATATAATGCACATGAATAGAAACTGTTATTGACGTATAATTGACGTGTATAACATTGAGTTAGTTTCATATGTGTATATATCAAGAAGTGATTAACAGGATGAGTTTAACATCCATCACCATACATAGATACACTTTTTTTTCTTGTGATGAGAACTTCTAAGGTCACTGTTTAGCAACTCTCAAATATACAATCCAGCATTGTTAACTATAGACACCATGCTATACATTACATCCCCAGGACTTAATTTGTCTTATAACTGGAAGTTTGTACCTTTTAACCACCTTCATTCATTTTACCTGCCACTTGCCTCTGGCCACCACCAATCCAGTTCACCAATTGAACAGAAATTCCTCTGGGTCTTCAATAATTTGTTATGAATGTAAAGGGATTTGCAGATTTAAAAAAAAGTTTGAGAACAGTTAAGTTATCATAAAAAAAAAATCTAGCTATTGATTGATCAATCAATCTATAAGTTAGGTTGGGAAGGAGATGCAAAATTTTTTTAGTATTGTATTTCTATAATTTTTAATATACAGTCCATAACAAAGTAAAACTAAGAAGTTTAATATACAAATATACCAAAAATACCCCAAATCTACAGTAGATCTTGGAATTGAAAAGTGGGAAATACTAAAGACATTTTATTAAGTGCCCGTCATCCATCCATACTACAAGAGCACAGGTTCAGCTTTCAATAATCTAGCCAAAGGGAAACTTAAGTCACTTCTTTAATATGCATAATCTTTAATATGTTTGGATAATATACTGATGAACACTGTTCTCACAGAGCATACACAGATACCAAAGTCAGTTCGTGTGCATTGACATAAATATAGCTAGAGTACACTTTTTAATTATGATTATACAGAGATAACCGGACTGGGGAGGACCTTAACTCATAGGATCAAGTGCCCATTGCCCAGAGAGCATTCAATCAAGCAAGCTGATTCCACTGTAGAGCTTTTACATTGTTTCATTTGACCTAAGGGTCCTATGTTACATACAAATGTTCCCAATAGATAAGCAGAATGGGAAAAGACACAACATTAAGACCACTGAGGGGACTGAGTAGAATGAGGAGGGTTCATGTAAGGGAGTAGGAGCAAATCAAGTTGAGTAGGTAAAGTGTACCCAATTAAGATGGCCAGTTGAAACAGATGGAGAATGCACTTAAAAATATACTACAGGGACACATGGGTGGCTCATTTGGTTAAGTATCCGTCTCTTGATTTTTGGCTCAGGTCATGACCTCAAGGTTGTGGGATCAAGTCCCACATTGGGCTCTGTGCTGGGTGTGGAGCCTGCTTGGGATTCTCTCTCTCCCTCTCCCTCTGCTGCTCCCCCACCACTTTCTCTCTCTCTCTCTAAAATATATATATAAAACTTCAAATAACAGGTAATGAGGAGGTGTGAGGAAGAATGAAGTTTAGCTTGGTATCATAACAGATAACATCAGAGAGACTATTCTAGAAATAGGGAAAATGTTCATTTCATTTGTTCATTAATATATCTATTTTCTGAGTGTAGGGAACAAGCTAGGTATTGCTCCAGATTCCAAAAATACAAGATAAATACAAAGCAGAACTTGTCCTTGAGGTTCAGGAATAAGACTGCTATGCTGATATATGTAATGAAAACAAAAGATATCATTAAATCTAAAGTTTTTAAGCTCCAAATAAGATTATCCACCAAAGGATATTTTCATCAAGATTCTAGCTTGATGCGGTTGTTTTTTTTCTTTTGAACTATATAATAAATTTAAATTTTGACATGTAACTCCTTCTTTCCCCATCTGAACTTGGAAGAAATCTCTGGCTACAAATAAGTCTAATAGAAGTGGCATGCAGAATAATTGGGGCCCCAAGTTTCACTTAATCACAAAGATGACAAAAGGCAACCCAGTCCCGGTTCTGTAACAGTAGAAATTGTCCTGGTACAACCCGTTTCCCCTACGGCCCCACTGTGAGAGTCAGTATGAAACATCCAGTTAGAAGCCAAATTTTATTTTATTGATATACTGCAAAATGTCACACATTTCCATACAACTATGTTAATAAAAAATCCATTTTTTTTAAACAAATGGGAAAAGACTTTATCCCAACTGGATTGAGTTACCTGCCAGAAAAGTCCAATTAAAAAGTCATGTTCAGGGGCGCCTGGGTGTCTCAGTGGGTTAAAGCCTCTGCCTTCGGCTCGGGTCATGATCCCAGAGTCCTGGGATCGAGCCCCACATGGGGCTGTCTGCTCTGCAGGGAGCCTGCTTCCTCCTCTCTCTCTGTCTGCCTCTCTGCCTAGTTGGGATTTCTCTCTGTCAAATAAATAAAATATAAAAACAAACAAAAAACAAACAAAAAAAACGACCTGCATTAAAAAAAAAAAAAAAGTCATGTTCAATATTTACGGTGAAAAATGAAGACTAGCACTGGGGAACTAAAGTCAGCAAATGGAGACCATGTACATCCTGTAGTCAGCATGGTGGGATCATCAAACCCTCACAAACCCTGCCAACCACTGACTCACTCTGATCTCCGTTACACATTTCCCTCCAACCTTCCTGTGAGGAAGACCAACAAAGCTTTCAAAACGATTACACACACACACACACACACACACACACATAGAAGGAAGCACCTGGTAAGAAAACTCATTACCAAAGAAAGCTCCTATGTAAATGAACCTCTCATTTACCCACAATGAGGAGAAGCTCACGAAAATTATAGAAAAATTTGAATTCAGCCCTGGTCTCTTTTTGGTCAAAACCCACACATATTCTTCATCCAATATTTGCTACTCCAAATCATGCTTATGAGCTACTCAGATGATCAACAGCCCCTTCAGTGACTCCTTCCTAAACATGCTTCACACAAGAAACCTGTTCTCTCCCTCTTTACTGAAACTCCCAGAACATAGAGAAACATCGTCCATCTGGCAAGCTAAGGGGTATGGTCAATGGGCATATCACTGTAAAGAGCTGATATCTGATGGTGCATCGCCCAATTTCCATGTTTAAAAAGAAGTATCAAATCCAAAGCAATCAATTTATTTTTTGAAAATCGAGGTGAAATTCCTTTAACATAAAACTAAGCATCTTCACATTGTTAAAAGCACGTTTTTGAAGGCAAAAGTATTTAGTGCATTCACAATATTGTGTAATCACCACCTCCAGCATTTCCAAACATTTTCATAGCATCAAAGAAAACCGCATTTCCATTAAACATGTGCTCTGCATTCTCCCCGTCCTCCGGCCCCTGGTGGCTGCCAATCTGCATTGTTTCTATGGATGTATGTATTCTGAACATTTCATATAAATGGAATCAGGGAAAATGTGATCTTTTGTGTATAGCACTGTGAATTAGCATAATGTTTTCGAGGTTCATTGATGTTGTAGGGTGTATCAGATACTTCACTCCTTTTAATGACTGAATAGTCTTCCATTATATGTATAAACCACAGTGTATTCTTTCCATCTGCTGATAAACTTTTGTGCTGTTTCTACCTGGACCTTTCATGAATAATGCTACTATGAACACGTGTGTATCTGTGTATTTTTGAGTACCAGATTTCAGTTCTTGGGAGTACATATTGAAGGGTGTAATTGCTGGGCCATGTTGTAGGTCTTTGTTTGACTTTGGAGGAACTGCCAAATTGTTTCCACAGTTAAAAAACCGTTTAACATTCCCACCAGGAATGTACCATTGTTCTAATCAATTTCTCCATATCTTTGCCAATGCTTATTTTCCTTTTTTTTTTTTTTTTTTTTAAGTGTAGCCCTGTCACTGGGCATGAAGTGCTATCTCATTGTGGTTTTATTTGCTTCCCTAATGAGTAATGATATTGAGGATATTTTCATGTGCTTGTCGGTATATCTTCCTTATGTATCTTCCTTGGAGTAATGTCTATTCAAGCCCTTTGCCCATTTTTTAACTGAGGGCAGTTGTTTTTAATAGCAGAAATTCCATGAAATGTTTAGAAATAAGACAGAGGAAGAAAGCAAGGAATACAATCGTTCCTGCTGCCTTCCTGCTGTTTCTCTTAAAAACCTCACACAATGCCCTTTGATTTTGTTTTTCCTACATCCCAGGTAACATGGAGGAGATGGGGTTTATGCCCAACTTGATACATGGTAATACTTCCAATCACTTGAAGCAATTACCATATATCCATGTCTCGAAAATGAACAAATCCCACCTTGCTCCTGTCATTTGAAAGTATGCAGTTCTGCCTTGTGTTTACACTATCACCAGCCTGCCCAGGTTCAAACTGACTCCTCCACTTTCTAGCCCTGTGATATGTGGAAAGCTGTCATTGTTTCCTCTCTATACAATGGAGATATTTAAAATGCCTGTTTTAGGGGCTCCTGGGTGACTCGGTTGGTTAAACATCTGACTCTCAATTTCAGCTCACGTCGTGATTTCATGGGTTATGATATCGAGCCCTGTGGTGAACTCCATGCTCAGTAGGGAATCTGCTTAAGATTCTCTCTCTCCTTCTCCTTCTGCTGCCCCTTCCCCCACTCACTCTCTCTACTAAATAAATAAATCTTTTAAAAAAGCCTGCTTTACAAAAAATATTGTGAAAATAAGAAAGTTTCCAGAAGAAGCAAAATATATTCACATAAAAATACATTACAAATGGGGGCACCTGGGTGGCTCAGTGGGTTAAAGCCGCTGCCTTCGGCTCAGGTCATGATCCCAGGGTCCTGGGATTGAGCTCCACATCGGGCTCTCTGCTCAGCAGGGAGCCTGCTTCCTCCTCTCTCTCTGCCTGCCTCTCTGCCTACTTGTGATTTCTCTCTGTCAAATAAATAAACAATATAAAAAAAATACATTATAAATGTCACCTGTCATAGTTTAAGGCTCTCCTATACCATCTCTCTACTGCTGCTCTCCTACCCTGTCCAGGCTCCCACTGCCATCTATAAGCTCCAGAATGAACTCTTCATTCACTGAATGGATTTATCCTGGGCTCTCACATCCCTCTCAGTTCAAAGACCAGCTGGTGTTTAACTCTGTTTCCTTTCCCTCTCTTTTCATCCCTTCTTGGCGAAATATTTTTGAAAATTACAAAATTTTAAATGTTATCTCTAAGTACTGCATACATAGTCTCACCTGACATTCATACTTTAATATACTCTGAAAAAATATTTTTCTCCACTCAGAGTGCTCCTGTTTCAGTCATTATATGCCAATAACATATTATATATCACTAATATACTTCAGCCATCAACCAACTCTGCCAATATATTGATTGCCCACAGTCTTTCTGAAGTTGTGCCTTCACTTTTTTTTCCGTAGGAAATACTCTCCAGGGTTTTTGTCCTCTTTAAAGACTGCTTCTTCTTAACTTACTTTGAAAATTTATGCCTTCTATCCAGACATTAAATTTTGGTATTCCTTAAGTCCTGCTCATAGATCCACTTTGATCTGCTCTCAAGCCCAATCTTCCAGGGAATGAATCAAAATGATTTTCTTTGGGAGCTGTCAATTTACAAATATGTTTTCTTTGGTAAGGTTTTTGTTGCTTGGCCTTACTTAATACTGGGACTTGTTATCAAATCTACTGCCGGCCGATACTTATCATCCATACTAATGGACCCTGCATCACGGTTTAATAACTTCCATTTATTTTTCCATAAGTCTTGCTAGACACTTTATATGTTTCTCATGTAATTCTCACCACAACCTTGCCCCCTTGCTAGACATGTATTAACAACCCAATCTGAAGATAAAGATATGTTTCAGAGGTTAAGTCAGCTGCACGGAGTGGACCCATCCACTTAATGTTGGAGCCAGTATAATCTTTTCAGCCAGTATTCACCTCTACCTTCATAAAATTAAACCAGTCACATTTGTGCCTTCACATAAAAGCTGATTTTGAGGAAAATGATGAAAAAACAAAAACCTGCTTCTTTTGAAAACCAGAAAAAAATCACCAGATGTTGTCAAAACCTGCTTATGTGGGTCCACATAGCTAGCACACCCAATCCAGGACATCCTGAGAAACTGATAAACAGTAACAGGGACACATAGAAACTAAAATCCCCCATTAAGTATTACTAATGAGAAATTGCCACATACACTAAACCACTTTAAGCTATATGACATTAGGACATCTAATATAAGATATATAGGAATCTGTATTTGAAAAATATCTGTGAGTGATTTTGGAATCAAAGACTATTGAGGGGGGTGCCTGGGTGGCTCAGTGAGTTAAGCCTCTGCCTTCAGCTCAGGTCATGGTCCCAGAGTCCTGGGATTGAGACCTGCATCCGGCTCTCTGCTTGGCTTCCCCCATCTCTCTCTGTCTGCCTGTCTGTCTACTTGTGATCTCTGTCTGTTAAATAAATAAATAGAATCTTAAAAAAAAAAAAAGACTATTGAGGACTTTCTTCAGAACTACCTAAAATTTGTGCCAGTAAATATAATGGTGCCAAGCTATTCAACAGAGGACATATAACTCAATAAAAGAACTAAGAAAATGCTAAGTTTTACTAGTCTGAGCACACTTGGCATATTCAAAAATGTCATCTTGTACAAGTGGTGAAATTATGTGAAGTTCCTTATATTCTCTCTATTTGCACATATGATTATTTGTGGACAAAAAAGTAGAATTTCCTGCACTTAATAGAGACAAAAATTGAATGTGTATGATTTTCAGAATTGATAGTACTGAGAGTTTTTCACACAAGAAGTTCAGATTCTGATTTGTCCCTGTTCTGTGCAACAATCTTACATTTGTTCTGTGTATATATCCATATATATTCAAGGGTATTCAAAATGATTCAAATGAATTGAGTTTGGTTGATCAGATTAGGAAGTAGTGCTTTCATGAAATATTTGATGTTTGGAAGAGCGATATTTAATAATTGAGCTCTTGTCTTAGTTTATATCTCACCTAGGTTTCTTCAGTAACTTAGATGTTATATAACAGCTGCATGGGTCTTCAGAATTAACTATTTACGGTCTGGTGAGGTTGGACTATCAGAGTAGCAAGAGCAGTCCTGAGAGAGAGAAATGGATTAGTTCCCCTTCTCTGACAAGGAGACACTGCTATCCTTGCCTAAAGAATGATCCCATAGAGGTAAGGGGCAAAGTAAACAGTAATACAAGTTGGGAAATTGATAACAGGTAGAAAACAGTAGACTCTATTTAGTCTAAAGAATTGTGTAGCCATTTTCAGGGGATTGGCTTGGGCTTTGGGGCGTTATTTGGTCATGCGGCACTGTAGACAAAAGCACACCCCTCCTGTGTGTTTCTTCTTCCCTCTCACACTGCCGATGTGCTTCCCTCACACCTGACACCAGATGTGTGTGCTTTCCACAAACCAAGACATACTCGCCACTCCACCTTGGTGTTCTATAATTCAATTCAGTTCTGACACTATCTACCTGGAGTTAGCGTCAGATCCCAGGAGTTAGGGGCTCTGCCCCACAAGACTGATCCCACTCCTCACTTCAGCTCTCAATCACAAGTCCCACAAGTACTACTGACCAAACAGCTATAAATTGGGCTTCCCACAATGCCTTCCTTAGGTTTCATAATTTTTTAGGCTAGCTTGCAAAACTCACATATAACAGTTTATTGCAAAAAGATATGATAAAGGATACAGAGAAACACTGAGATGGAAAAGACATACAAAGTAAGGTATGGGGGAAGGGGCACAGAGCTTCCATGCCTTCCCCAGGCTGTGGCACTCTCCTAGCACATCCAAGTGTTCAGCAACCTGGAAGCTCTCTGAACCCCATTCTTACAGAAGCTTCACCATGTAGACATGATTGATTATTAGCTCCATTTCCAGACTCTCTCCACTTCCCAGAGGATGAGGGGATAGAAAGTTATAAGCTTCTAATCATTACTTGGTCTTTCTGGTGACCAGCCCTATCTGGTAGCCCACCAAGAGTCACCTCATTAAAACAAAAGATGCTCCTGCCACCCACAAAATTCCAAAGTATTTATCAGCTTGGTATCATCCACTTCTATACTCAGGAAATTAACAAAAGTCTTAGATATTCTGTGTTAGGAAATGGGGTCAAAGACTAAATGTTAGAACAAAAGACACTCTTATCACCTATATTACAAGGGTTTTAGGAGCTCTGTGTCAGAAGTTGGGGGCAAAGATCAATACCTATATTTCTTCTTTCATAGGTATCATTGGGATATTAAAAATGCTTATTACCCCCATTCATGAGTAAGATAACAGAGTGTAGATAGATTTGCACATGGTACTAGTAAGATGGTAAATAAAATGAGAGAACAGGAGGAGTATTAGATCCAATCCACTCATTAAATATACAGTTCACATGAAAATGGCAGAAGTCAAATACTCAGACATTTGTTCCATAAAGGCAGTAGTATCTAAACATAGTAAACCACTTGGTAAGGATTTTTTTTTTTTAAGTGACATTTTCCAGATTCCTCTCCAGACCTATAAAGCAGTAGTATCTAAACATAGTAAACCACTTGGTAAGAATTTTTTTTTTTAAGTGACATCTTCTAGATTCCTCTCCAGTCCTATAGTGTTAGAATTTCTGTAGAGAGGATTTGAAAACTTACATTATAGAGCCTTCCAGTTAATAAGGATATGTGACTACTTAGAAACCACCAAACTTAAACATTAGAACCTACAATCTGATTGTCTCTTATCCTCTAGCTAAATTAACATTTCTGTTGAGGCAAAAAAGGAACTTTTTCCTCTATCTTTTAATTTTCATAACTAGTCAATTATAAACTCTCATAAATTATTTACCACAAGAGCCTAACCCATATTGAGCACCTACCAACACAAGCCTACAGGAAATACTTTACATGTGTTACTTAATTTTATTCTCAAAACAACCAACGAGCTAGGTACTATCATTAACTTTTTTATTTTACAGAAGAGGAAATAAAATTCAAGAGACTGAATATCTGCTCAAGGTCAAAACTGATAAATTTTAGCACTTTAATTTTTTGATGCCCCACAGATAGGGAGGTGCTCCTTCTCCCCCCACCCTAAGCCATTCTTCAAAGAAAGCTTTCTTTCCCCAAGAGCTGGGAGTGCCATTAGCAGATGGGCTTCAGCTGACAGCTTTTTCTGGGCTGAACTGTCTTGCCAAGGGCATACTCCTCCCAGAGCCTGTAGTACCAGTGACTAACTGATATAAGCATATGAAGGACTGGCCATTCCCAGAAGCTGGCCAAGTCTCCAGACATCCCAGTGGGATTGAGATTAGGTGTTGGTCCCTAATAGATATCACACATGTTAAATTCTGTCTCAGTATCTGCTCTGGAGATAATACTCAACACTTGGCAGTGTGACTACTGAACCCATTGTTTCAAGTATGATGTCCTTACTCTCTCCACCCTTTTCCTGTTTCCCATTGGGCTGTGTTGCAGGTTGTTGGAAAATAAACTCTGAGATGCAGATTGGTACATAGGAGATTTACCGGGAACTACTCTCAGGATTAACACATATCCTCAAGGGAAAATAGGATTAACTAGAAAGAGTGGTGAATTGCAATGCAGTTCACAACAAAGACTTCAGCTGGGCCCACAGAACCCTGGAGTTGGTGTGACTACTCAGTGTCACTCTGCATTGATGCAAAGGGGCCAAATCATTATGCCCCTGCATTATCATCAGTTCCAGGCTGTGTCTGCCTGGAGGGAGAGCATACACGGCTCCATTCAGCGGAGGCTAATCTGTGGGTGTTGGGGGTTGTGTGTGTGGGGGCGGGGGGTGCCGAGCTGAGAGTTGGCAATCACCAACAATGCCAGCCACAGGGAGAATCAAGCTTCAGTCCTGCAAAGGGAGAGGCTCTATATAGCAACCTCTATAACCTACCCCGTACTCTACTGTATTCACTAGCTTTGCTTAACATATTTTAAGAACAACTACTTCAGCAGTCTGGTGGCCTCTTTCATAAGAAAACTTACAAAAGGAAGGTTGGTAGATGAACTATAAGCCCCTTCCACTGCAAATTTTATTTACTATTTTGTCTGAAGGGGAGGAGTGCAGTCTCAGAGCTTTCTGGGACTTGACTGATATTCAGAGTTCCTTTCTTTTCTACCAATGTTTTATTACCCTCCACCCTCAACTATCAACTCTATTAAGAAGATCCTCTCTCATCCATTAGGAATCTAGGTCCCTGGTCACTATGGTCTTAGGTCACAGATGCTATCACTACTGGGCTGGGGAGTATCAAGGTACACCAAAGTGTATCATTTGGGCACCAAATAGATTCTTCCTTGTACCCATCATGTAACAACAGCTCAGGGTTATTACATGCCCAGGGTTAATTACACTTGGTAGTGTGGTGATTCCTTTCCTTGCCTGATAGTTTCTTGGCATGAGGAGTCCAAAGTGACAGAGTGAGAGCTATGAATTAAAGTTTAATGACATTCCTCTGTTGGAAGAAATTTCCTTGGGGAAATTCGGATTTTTTTTTAAACTCACAGAGCTCAAAGTTGTGGGGAAAACGCAGATTTTCCAATATGGTGCCTGGAAGGGATGCTAAACAGAGACATTCCTGTTTTTACTCTTTGGTCCTCTCACCCACACATTTGTCTTTTGAAGACAAAGTATCATATAGTGACTGTTAGCTTAGAGTATAAGCTAACACCTGGAGGATGGTAACCCATCTACACAGGTATTGTCTACAAGTTGAATTCTCAGCCATGATTTGGCCTGTGCCATGTATCTGCCAAGATAGTGACTTCTGAATAATGGAATATAAGACCAGTGGACTCAATGTCATGAGTCTACTGCCACCACTCCATGCTGAAAAGTGTATCTCTTTTTTAAAAAAATATTTTATTTATTTATTTGAGAGAGAGAGTGAAAGCATGAGAGGGGAGAAGGCCGGAGGGAGAAACAGACTCCCCATGGAGCTGGGATCCCGATGCGGGACTCAATCCCAGGACTCCTGGGATCATGACCTGAGCCGAAGGCAGTCACTTAACCAACTGAGCCACTCAGGCGCCCCTGAAAAGTGAATCTCTTGGTTTGATGCAGTGTAATTCAGAATCCTGTGTTAACAGATCAAATATCTCTCAGTCTTTAAATATTAGTACTGGCTGAGGATGTGCACGTAGGAAAGGAAAACAGACTTGGAATATGTGTGAATCAGTCATGATAAATTATTTTGTCCTCAAGGGTGGAAGGAATCCAGTGTAATTAACTTGATTCCAAATAACTGGTTGAGGTTCTTGGTGGATCTTTGATGCTGGTGGATCAGACCTTAGCGTAGCAGTAGCTACATTAGCTTTGATTAATGGAAGTTCTTGGTGTTGGGCCTGTTTATGACCTCTATGTCTCCTAACATATTCTCTTTCTTCATGTACCCACTTTCCCAGCAGTGGGGTGGTAATGACAGAGCCTAGCTGACATCAACTTGCAGGCAACATGGTCCTGTTTTCTTTGTTGTCTAGCACTTCATCTGTAAGTGATATTCTTTGGTTTATATTAACATACGATATATATTCATATCAGATCTCTATAGGTCTGGCCAATTACATACCTTTTTCTCAGACTTCTTTGACCCTGATTTTTTAAGGTTTCTCCTTTCCTCCTTACAGACCCAGCACTAACCAGTCAAGCCATTTACCACCACCTGTAGTCACACACACACGCACGCACACAACCCCAGGCCACTTCCTTTTACACAGAAAGTGGCATACCAGATACACAGACTAAATTCCTTCCAATTTTCCCTTACTGCTGCCTTTCTACAACTTCTAAGTTTGTCTTTAGCGTAGCTGTAGCGCACTTTTGTCTTGCATCCAAAATTCAAGCTGACTCACCTGTAAAATGAGCATGTTTTTTTCTTCTTCTCCATCAGCTCATAATAGGGATGATACTTGTCACTACTGGTATCAACTGAAGGAGAGTTGTGAGGCAAGAGCGGCAGGTGGTGTGGGTGTCCAGGCCTCCAGCTTGTGTGGTTTACTTGTGACCTTCTGCCCTGCTCTTGTTTGATCCCAGATGTTTTGTCTTCATCTTAGGTCATGTTTTTTCACTCTAACAAAGTTATCACATTTGTTGTAACAGCTGCATATGGTGCTACTACTCAGCTGAGTTTTCAGCAATCTGCTATAACCCTCCATGGTGATTTAATTCTTTACAGAGGTGATGGAAATGGAAATATTGGAAACATTATCCATGTATCTTTCATGTTGTAAAGGCTGACACCAACTTCTGCCAAGCATAATACATATATACACATAATTAAATGTGTATGTAATACATGTAGCTGTACACCTATTATACATATACTTACATATATAATACATATATACATATATAATATATATGCATACATATATATTTTTAAATTACTCTTTAGGCTAAAGGATAGTCAGGTTCAGATGGAGGCTTCTTCTACTTGGCCTTCTCTACTATAGCTGCATTGTAATAATTCTTACCATATCCTATATTAGTCAAGATTTAAGAGAAACAGAACCGCCTTCTCTACTATAGCTGCATTGTAATAATTCTTACCATATCCTATATTAGTCAAGATTTAAGAGAAACAGAACCAGGAGATTTGACACATGCACACACACACACACATATGCAGACACAGTATATGTATACAGTATTGTGTATTCCTGTGAAGATTCGAAATTTACCAAGTCTCAAAATACATTTTCATTTCCATGTTACCTAGAGTAGAGAAGGGAAAGGAAAGGATTTTAAATAAATAAATAAGTGCATTTCTAATACCAAGTCATATCATATTTGCATATTGACTTATTTAATTTTGTTATTTTTTATTTTATCTTCAGGTCTCACAATATGGCATTTAAAATACCCATTATTATTTACAGTAAAAGGTAATTGTAGTGGTGGACTTTGGATGCTCAAAACACAGCTGATCTGATTAAATTATTTAAGAACTTTTCTTTGAAAGGAACACTAAAAAGCTAGAATTAATTATGAGGATGTTAACAAGAATGGTACGACTTTAAGTATTGTAAGGAGAAGTAAGCAATAGGGACTATTTACCCTAAAAATATTACATGTTATTTGGCATGGAAAGGCACAAAAGAAAGATGGACTGACATCTTTAGGTGAATTTCTTCATGTGCTTCTGAAAGAGCAAGTGGGCTCCAGGGGAAGCTGGAGAGAGAAAGCTTAAAGTTTGGTAGGGGACAAATATTCTAAGAAACAGAGTTGTGCATAAAACAGAATAGCTGGCTTATACCCCATTCCCTTGTTCATTCATCCTTTAAACACTTGTATTGATTGCATACCTGGTGGTAAGACTCTGCTAGACAGATACAAAAAGGAATCAGGTTTGCCTGATTCTTATTTTAAGGACATCACATGGTCTTTGGGAGAAAAAAATAGGTACATCAATAACTGCAATCAGTGCTATACACTTAATGACAGGGAATATTAGGACCACGAACTGGGGAAGGCCCATGATACTGGGACAGGGCAAATGAAGGAGGAGTGATTTTCCTACTAAGGAAAAGTTTCAGGGGTAGAAGGTATGCATGCTAAGGCAAAATGATCCCTTCCCTTCAGCAGGGTGATCATGAGATTCCTATATTGAATAGAGGTTAAAACTAGCTACTCTTCCCTTCTGTTCTTTGCCCCAACCCCATCTTCCCCATTTTCTTCATAGAATTGATAGCTAAGTAAAATTATCTCATCCTCTCTTTGTTAATAGGCTTCCTGTCCTTCTCCTACCCCAGTAGAAGGCAGGCTTGCTGAGGACTGGGAGCCCCTTCTCTTCACAGCTCTCTTCCCAGGCTTGGGTCATTGCCTGGCCCTTATAAGTACTCAATCAGTGTGTTGAGTTAAAGAATGAAAATCATTTTAGATTTCTCTGTGATTCTGATGCCCTGTAATTCTATGATCCTTTAAATAAGATGTGCCTATGAATTATCTTATATTACATGTAGTATCAGTCAAGGAGGCAAACACAAAAATTCCATTTTGAAGAGCAGTCACATCCAAGTGTGATTTTACTTTGAAAAGTAGCATGTGTTTTAACTCAATGGCAATTAGACTTAAAGCTTGACTCTACCGATAAAAGAGAAACAAACTATAGCTCTCTTGTCGTCAATATTAAGCATCCAAGCCAAGTTCTTGTGATTAATTGGGAAACAGCATGTGGGTCTATGTGTCCCCAGGCTCAGCTACACAAACACATTGCAGGTTTTCACAGTAAGGCAAACTTTTCTCATCTTGTTAACTACTAAAGTCCAAGTTACTTTATTTTCATACCAAGAAAACATGCTACCAAAATAGGTCTTTTCAAAGCCACATAAAATAGATCTTTGAGGATAAACCTCAATACTTTCACAAAGTATTGCACAAATGGTGCAAGTCAACCAATAAACAACTTATGGATTTGGGAAAACTAATGTTATAGAGTAAAAATCAAGAATCATATCTGCTTCCCTGAGTTCTCTGCCAAATCCAGAAACAACCCCAAAAGATGGTTCATTTACCTCCTTTTAAAAAAAAAGTGCTTTTTTTCCTTTTAGAAAAAGGTGGGGTTCTGATATACCGATGGTCTGTGTCTGCCTCATGAAACATCATTTATAGCTGTTCAACTACAGGACCTTAGAAATCAGTATTTTGAAGCATTCGACACAGAATGGATGACCTCCTCTGGCTTGATTCCATGCCACTGATTATCTGGCTCCACAACGCAGCATGAAATAGCCCCAAAATGAGGCCGATGCCAGAGGAAGGGGCATTTGAAGAAATTACCTCCAGTAGGAGCAACAGTATAATTATTATTTTTCCACTGCTCTGGGAGGAAAAAAAAAATACTCACCAAAGATTAACACTTGAATATTTTCTTCTTTCTAAAAAATTAATGATAATAATAATAATAGTAATAATAATACTTTCTCAGAGTCAGAAATGTCTCTCAACATAGACTAACCAGTATGTGTCTTGTTCAGCAACGCGATTAAGTGTCACAGGCTATGATTTCTGTGAGGTTGGTCCTCTCCTTCTGCAGCTCAGGTGGATAGGCTTTCCTCTTCTATATTTCTATCATTCCTTGTGGTCATCCTCTTTTTCTTGAAGCCAGAACACTTCTGGGTACTCTTCTCTTGTCTAGTTATGTACTGCCTAATTTAGTCATCTGTGGCTTTGTACTGAGGCAGTTATTCAAACCAGTTATCTTTTTGTTGCATAGGCAACACAGGCTGAAGCAAGATAATTTGAATTATCTGCATATTTTTTAGAGTGTTTTTGCCTACAGCATAGTTGATTGGACTTCAATGTCCAAAATACTTGTGTTTAAGCTCAAGTTCTGCCTTTTACCACCAATACAATTTTTTTGTGATTTCCTTACCTACTTGAGATTTATTTAAATTATTTTGTATGAGTTACTATATTTCATGGAAAATGTTAGAAACAGAAACATGAATCAGGTATGGCCCTTGCTTTCAAAACGTCCATGATACAATGAAAAACACATTAATTAAATTATTTTAATACAGTAAAATTCTAAGATATGTATAGATATTAGGATATCTTAGAGACACAGAGGATGGGAAGAATTTTCTCTTCAATAAAATAAACATTTTTACAAAAGTACAGTTCTTAAATCATAGAACAATAATTTTCTGTACATATATTTTCTTTTGACAATTTCTGACATTCAATGCTTCAAGATTACAATGTAAGTGTGTTTCTTCCTTCAAAATGAAGATACAGTTTAACCTTCACCATGAACTTTGTGGCTACTTCTTTCTAAGCATTCCTAACTCCTTCCTTCCAAAGCCCTTAACGACTTGCTTGCAGTAGCTCACATTTTATCTCTAATTCTTATGCTGCTTTTGAATTTATATTAACCATTTCATCTGTCTTTTCTCCACAATGACATTAAAAGTTTTTAGAAAGTGTAAGTGCACATGAACTTCATTTTATCTCCTCCACTGTAACACTTATAATGCACTTAGGAAATGTTCAATAAATAGTGGATGAATACACTATAATGGGATATCTTTTGTCTCATGTTCCTGTATATGAGAGGAATACTATAGGCACCCAGTGACTGTTCTTGACTCAATTACTTTTTCTCCTATTTCCTTGAGGGCTTCTTTCACTGGTAATATCAAAGTGAACTTTAACAAAACTATATATTTCAAACTTATCTGTATCTTAGTTCTTATGTCCACATTAAACAGTAACAAGAATATAAAAGTTCAGACCTCATAAAAATTATATTCTTCCTTACAATAGTGTAAAGTGTGTGATGAAAGGCTGTCAGAACAGCATTCTGTAGACTGCTTATATTGTAATTATTCTCAGAGAAAGTTAAGTAGTCATAAAATAGAAAATTATTATTACAGTCTTGTCTCTTTGAAAAGAACATATGAAATGTACAAAGCACTGATATTTTCCAAAAGTGGGCTAGCAAGATTTCTCTTAAAATCAAAACACAGTTATTTCAATATAAGTCCGTGATGGATTTATTAACTCTAAGAATGTCTTTCATATTTCCTTTTCAGCATAATTGACCTGCTTATAGAAGAGAATGCATCAGAAGTATTTCTGTGGAAATTAGTTTCATGTAAATATGAGCCATTTGGTGAATTAAACCTTTTTTTTTTTTTTTTTTTTTTTTTTAGTTTTAAAGACAAGGTCACAGGATGCTAGCCATTTGGGGAGGCATGGATGAGACTGGATGTATGTAGGACTTGAGTTTCTTATTTGTTCAATGGACATTACTCTCGGCTGAGAGTTGGCCATGTAAGATTAATTTGAGCAAAACTCCTTGGGCATGATGGGCGAGGATCTAACATTGTTGAATACTTGCTATTTGTTAGAAACTGCCAGGTTATTTATATTCATTTTCTGTCTTAACTCTTAGAATTCTATAAGGTGATGGTCTTATTTCTAATCTGTCACTCCAGTTACCTCTTGTTGAACAACAAGTTCCTCAAAATTAGTGTCATAAACTAAGCATCCCTTCATGACACTCACTATTCTGTGGACCAGGGATTTGGGCAGGAGACATAGCTTGCCTCTTTTCCTGTGCCCCAGCTGGGAAGACTCCAATGCAGGGGAGCTGGAATCGTCTGAATGCCTCCTCACTCAAATGTCTGAGGTGGTCACCAGAGTGAACTGGTTACAGTTCACTCAATGTCTAGGCTTAGCTGAATCAATCAACTAAAGTACCCAGAAGTGTCATCTCCTTGTAGCTTTGGTTTCTTATAGCATGGACCATAAAGCAGTAGCAGTATGGACTCTATCCCATACCAACCAAAGAAAAACTATGGGGCAACACTTATTCTAGCACAACTCATCCAAGCCTTACTTTTTCTTTTGTTCTGCTATCACCCAAAGTGGTAGTATTCTACTATTATATTCTTAGAGTAGATTAGGAGACATTACACTCTATGTATGCTTTTCTATTTTGATGTGTTTATACACACACACACACACACACACAAAACCCAAACCCAAACCAAAAACTCTAACATTATGTAACAAGAAAGAAAGGAATTTTTTTCTCTGAATGTTTTGAGAAGTATTCTCCAAGATGAGAAAGCTCTTCTCAGAAATAAAAGGAATCAGCAGATATTGAACTCATATCATAAAAACTCCAACTAAATTATTTAAAATCTCCTTTGAAATGTATACAGAGTTGTCTGAGTCTGTTGAGAGAGAAGAAATGTATCAAGATCAGTTAGATGAAACTCTGTTATCTCTTTAAAAGGAGGAAGGGAAGTAATTCTAGTGAAAAAGCTAGTTCCAACGGTCTGTTTCTCCATAGAAACATTGAAAAAAAAAATCAAACACAACTGTCAGAACCAACCTGGTCAGAATTCAAGGAAAGTTAAAGCATCTAAGTAAACACTGAGTTAAAAAAAAAAAGCAAATTAAAAATGGCTGTAAAACTCTATGGCATTTTTATTTACCCTGTCCCATCTAGTCCTCAACACAGTGGAGAAAGGCAGACCTTACTCACAAAGAACTGTGTTTCTCTCTTCCAATCTATCTGATGCACATCTCAAGTACTGACATAAGTACAAAGTGCTTGCCTTTATTTTCACCTAAAAAGAGAACACAGAGTAAAAAAGTTGTGGTTGACATTCCTCAAAATCGTAGTATGGTAAATAAACAACCCGTGGCTGCTGGGAGAAAATGATTATGATTCAGATAAGCAAATAAAACACTGAAACCAGGAGAGGAAATATGGGGGAGAGTTGTTTTTGGGGTCTTTTTTTTTTTTTTAGGGAAATTAAGGAATCAAAGGTGCATGTGTACACTGGTGACACATCAAATGTGAGACATCAAATGCCTCATCAGCACTGAATGCATACTTAGAAAAGTTCTGAGATGCTAATAAACACATTCAGCAAAGTTGCAGTATGTAAGATCAAACTGCAAAAATCAGCAGTGTTTCTACCAACCTAAAATAAACAATCCAAAGAGGAATAAAGAAAACAGACAGTACGATCTACAACAGCATCAAAAAGGAAAAAATACCTAGGAATAAATTTAACCAAGAAGGTGAAAGCCTTGTACACTGAAAACATTAAAAGATCATCAGAAGAGAGGGGGAAGCAGTCAAGATGGCAGAGAAGTAGCAGGCTGAGACGACATAAGGTAGCAGGAGATCAGCTAGATAGCTTATCTAAACATTGCAAACACCTACAAATCCAATGGGAGATCGAAGAGAAGAAGAACAGCAATTCTAGAAACAGAAAATCAACCACTTTCTGAAAGGTAGGACTGACGGAGAAGTGAACCCCAAATGACGGGAAGATAGACCGCAGGGGGAGGGGCTGGCTCCCAGCAAGTAGCAGAGTAACGGAGCACAAAATAAGGACTTTTTAAAAGTCTGTTCCACTGGGGCACCTGGGTGGCTCAGTGGGTTAATCCTCTGCCTTTGACTCAGGTATTGATCTCAGGATCCTGGGATCAAGTCCCGCATCAGGCTCTCTGCTCAGCAGGGAGCCTGCTTCCCTCTCTCTTTCTGCCTGTTTCTCTGTCTACTGGTGATCTCTGTCTGTCAAATAAATAAATAAAATCTTTAAAAAAAATGAAAAGTCTGTTCCACTGAGGAACATTGCTCCAGAGGCTAAACCGGGGTGAAGCCCACGTGGGGTCAGGGTGGCCCCAGGTCCCACAGAGTCACAGAAGAATCAGGGGTGTTGGAGTGTCGCAGAGCTTGCAGGTATTAGAACGGGGAAGCTGGCTACAGAGACAGAGCCGAGAAGTGAACTCTCAGCTCGGGGTTACCTTGAACTGGTTGCAGGCTGGGTGAGCTCAGAGCGCGGCCAGAGGCCAGGGATATGTGAGTGATTGGGCACTGTTCTCTGGGGAAACACTGAGGAGTGGGGCCCCGGGCTCTCGGCTCCTCTGGGCAGGAGACTGGGAGGCTGCCATTTTCATTCCCGTCCTCCGGAACTCTACAGAAAGCATTCAGAGAACAAGAGCTCCCGAAAGTGAACCTGAGCAGATTACTTAGTCCGGCCCCTGGTAAGGGCGGTGCAATTCCGCCTCGAGCAAAGACACTTGAGAGTCACTACAACAGGCCCCTCCCCCAGAAGATCAACAAAAAATCCAGCCAGCAAGTTCACCTACCAAGGAGAGCAGGTTCAATACCAAGGACAGCAGCAAATTCCAGAGGAGAAGAAAGCAAAGCACTGAACTCATGGCTTTCTCCCAAGATTCTTTAGTCTTGTGGTTAATTTAATTTTTTTTCAATTTTTTTGTTCTTCTGCTAATTTTTTTTAACTTTTACCCTTTTCATTTTTAACGTTTTTTAACTAGTTTATCTAATAAATATATATTTTCTTTCTTTTTTAATATTTTTTCCTTATTTGTTTTCTTTTTTTAATTTTTTCTTTTTTTTTTCTGAATCTCTTTTTAATCCCCTTTCTCACCCGCCCCCACAATTTGGGGTCTCTTCTCATTTGGTTAAAGCACATTTTTCTGTGGTCTTTGCCACCCTTTTACTATTTTATTTGCTCCTTCATATACTCCTATCTGGACAAAATGACAAGGTGGAAAAATTCACCACAAAAAAAAAAAAAAAAAATGAACAAGAGGCAGTACCGAAGGCTAGGGACCTAATCAATACAGACATTGGTAATATGTCAGATCTAGAGTTCAGAATGACAATTCTCAAGGTTCTAAGCCGGGCTCAAAAAGGTATGGAAGATATTAGAGAAACCCTCTCTGGAGATATAAAAGACCTTTCTGGAGAAATAAAAGAACAAAAATCTAACCAAGTTGAAATAAAAAAAGCTATTAATGAGGTGCAATAAAAAATGGAGGCTTTCACTGCTAGGATAACTGAGGCAGAAGAAAGAATTAGTGACATAAAAGACCAAATGACAGAGAATAAAGAAGTTGAGCAAAAGATGGACGAACAGCTACTGGACCATGACGGAGAATTCAAGAGATAAGTGACACCATAAGACGAAACAACATTAGAATAATTGGGATTCCAGAAGAAGAAGAAACAGAGAAGGGAGCAGAAGGTCTATTGGAGAGAATTATTGGAGAGAATTTCCCTAATATGGCAAAGGGAACAAGCATCAAAATCCAAGAGGTGCAGAGAGCCCCCCTCAAAATCAACAAGATTTCACCTAATAGTAAAATTTACAAGTCTTAGTGACAAAGAGAAAATCCTGAAAGCAGCCCGGGAAAAGAAGTCTGTAACACATAATAGTAAAAATATTAGATTGGCAGCAGACTTATCCACAGAGACCTGGCAGGCCAGAAAGAACTGACATGATGTATTCAGAGCACTAAATGAGAAAAACATGCAGCCAAGAATACTATATCCAACTAGGCTATCATTGAAAATAGAAGGAGAGATAAAAAGCTTCCATGACAAACAAAAACTGAAAGAATTTGCAAACACCAAACCAGCTCTACAGGAAATATTGAAAGTGTTCCTCTAAGCAAAGAGAGACCCTAAAACTGGTAGATCAGAAAGGAAAAGAGACAATATAATGTAACAGTCACCTTAGAGGCAATACATTGGCACTAAATTCATATCTCTCAATAGTTACTCTGAATGTTAATGGGCTAAACGCCCCAATCAAAAGACACAGGGTATCAGAATGGATTAAAAAAACAAAACCCATCTATATGTTGCCTACAAGAAACTCATTTTAGACGCGAAGACACCTCCAGATTGAAAGTGAGGGGGTGGAAAACAATTTACCAGGCTAATGGGCATCAGAAGAAAACTGGGGTGGCAATCCTTATGTCAGATCAATTAGATTTTAAGCCAAAGACTCTAATAAGAGATGAGGAAAGACACTATATCCTACTCAAAGGGTCTGTCCAACAAGAAGATCTAACCATTTTAAATATCTATGCCCCTAACATGGGAGGAGCCAACAATATAAACCAATTAATAACAAAATCAAAGAAACACATCAATAATAATAAAATAATAGTAGGGGACTTTAACACTCCCCTCACTAAAATGGACAGATCATCCAAGCAAAAGATCAACAAGGAAATAAAGGCCTTAAATGACACACTGGACCAGATGGACATCACAGATATATTCAGAACATTTCATCCCAAAGCAACAGAATACACATTTTTCTCTAGTGCACATGGAACCTTCTCCAGAATAGATCACATCCTGAGTCATAAATCAGGTCTCAACTGGTATCAAAAGATTGGGATCATTCCCTGCATATTTTCACACCACAATGCTCTGAAGGTAGAACTCAATCACAAGAGGAAATTTGGAAAGAACCCAAATACATGGAGACTAAACAGCATCCTTCTAAAGAATGAATGGGTCAGCCAGGAAATTAAAGAAGAATTGAAAAAAAATCATGGAAACAAATGATAATGAAAACACAACAGTTCAAAATCGGTGGGACACAGCAAAGGTAGTCCTGAGAGGAAAATATATAGCAGTACAAGCCTTTCTCAAGAAACAAGAAAGGTCTCAAGTACACAACCTAACAATACACCTAAAGGAGCTGGAGAAAGAATGAGAAAGAAATGCTAAACCCAGCAGGAGAAGAGAAATCATAAAGATCAGAGCAAAAATCAATGAAATAGAAATGAAAAAAACAATAGAAAAAATCAATGAAACTAGGAGCTGGTTCTTTGAAAGAATTAATAAGATTGATAAACCCCTGGCCAGACTTATCAAAAAGAAAAGAGAAAGGACCCAAATCAATAAAATCATGAATGAAAGAGGAGAGATCACAACTAACACCAAAGAAATACAGACAATTATAAGAACATACTATGAACAACTCTACGCCAACAAATCTGACAATCTGGTAGAAATGGATGCATTCCTGGAGACATATAAACTACCAAAACTGAACCAGGAAGAAATAGAAAACCTGAACAGACACATAACCAGTAAGGAGATTGAAACAGTCATCAAAAATCTCCAAACAAACAAAATCCCAGGGCCAGATGGCTTCCCATGGGAATTCTACCAAACATTTAAAGAAGTAATTCCTATTCTCCTGAAACTGTTCCAAAAAATAGAAATGGAAGGAAAACTTCCAAACTCAATTTTTTGAGGCAAGCATCACCTTGAACCCAAAACCAAACCAGGATCCCATCAAAAAAGAGAACTACAGACCAATATCCTTGATGAACACAATGCAAAAATTCTCACCAAAATACTAGCCAATAGCATTCAACAGTACATTAAAAGGATTATTCCCCACGGCCAAGTAGGATTTATTCCAAGGCAGCAAGTTTGGTTCAACATCCGCAAATCAATCAATGTGACACAACACATTAATAAAAGAAAGAACAAGAACCATATGATATTCTCAATAGATGCTGAAAAAGCATTTGACAAAGTACAGCATCCCTTCCTGATCAAAACTCTTCAAAGTGTAGGGATAGAGGGCACATACCTCAATATTATCAAAGTCATCTATGAAAAACCCACTGAAAATATCATTCTCAATGGAGAAAAACTGAAAGCTTTTCCGCTAAGGTCAGGAACATGGCAAGGATGTCCATTTTCACCACTCCTATTCAACATAGTCCTAGAAGTCTTAGCCTGAGCAATCAGACAACAAAAGGAAATTAAAGGCATCCAAATTGGCAAAGAAGAAGTCAAACTATCGCTCTTCGCAGATGATATGATACTATATGTGGAAAACCCAAAAGGCACCACTCCAAAACTGCTAGAACTTGTACAGGAATTCAGTAAAGTGTCACGATATAAAATCAATGCACAGAAATCAGTTGCATTTCTCTACACCAACAACAAGACAGAAGAAAGGGAAATTAAGGAGTCAATCCCATTTACAATAGCACCCAAAACTATAAGATACCTAGGAACAAACCTAACCAAAGAGGCTAAGAATCTATACTCAGAAAACTATGAATTACTCATGTAAGAAATTGAGGAAGACACAAAGAAATGGAAAAATGTCCCATGCTCCTGGATTGGAAGAATAAATATTGTGAAAATGTCTATGCTACCTAAAGCAATCTACACATTTAATGCAATCCCTATCAAAATACCATCCATTTTTTTCAAAGAAATGGAACAAATAATTCTAAAATTTATATGGAACCAGAAAAGACCTCAAATAGCCAAAGGAATATTGAAAAAGAAAGCCAAAGTTGGTGGCATCACAATTCCGGACTTCAAGCTCTATTACAAAGCTGTCATCATCAAGACAGCATGGTACTGGCACAAAAACAGACACATAGATCAATGGAACAGAATAGACAGCTCAGAAATAAACCCTCAAATCTGTGGTCAACTAATCCTTGACAAAGCAGGAAAAAATGTCCAATGGAAAAAATATAGCCTCTTCAATAAATGGTGCTGGGAAAATTGGACAGCCACATGCAGAAAAATGAAACTGGACCACTTCCTTACACCACACACGAAAATAGACTCAAAATGGATGAAGGACCTCAATGTGAGAAAGGAGTCCATCAAAATCCTTGAGGAGAACACAGGCAGCAACCTCTTTGACCTCAGCCACAGCAACATCTACCTTGGAACATCACCAAAGGCAAGGGAAGCAAGGGCAAAAATGAACTATTGGGACTTCATCAAGATCAAAAGCTTTTGCACAACAAAGGAAACAGTTAACAAAACCAAAAGACAACTGACAGAATGGGAGAAGATATTTGCAAACGACATATCAGATAAAGGGCTAGTGTCCAAAATCTATAAGGAACTTAGAAAACTCAACACCCAAAGAACAAATAATCCAATCTAAGAAAGGGGCAGAGGACATGAGCAGACATTTCTGCAAAGAAGACATCCAGATGGCCAACAGACACATGAAAAAGTGCTCCACACCACTCGGCATCAGGGAAATACAAATCAAAACTACAATGAGATATCACCTCACACCGGTCAGAATGGCTAATATTAACGAGTCAGGAAATGACAGATGCTGGCGAGGATGCGGAGAAAGGGGAACCCTCCTACACTGTTGGTGGGAATGCAAGTTGGTGCAACCACTCTGGAAAACAGCATGGAGGTTCCTCAAAGTGTTGAAAATAGAACTATCCTATGACCCAGCAATTGCACTACTGGGTATTTACCCTAAAGATACAAATGTAGTAAATAAAAAAAAAAAAAGATACAAATGTAGTGATCTGAAGGGGCACGTGCCCCCGAATGTTTATAGCAGCAATGTCTACAGTAGCCAAACTATATAAAGAACCTAGATGTCCATCAACAGATGAATGGATAAAGAAGATGTGTTATGTATATACAATGGAATACTATGCAGCTATCAAATGAAATGAAATCTTGCCATTTGCGACGACGTGGATGGAACTAGAGGGTATCATGCTTAGTGAAGTAAGTCAATCAGAGAAAAACAACTATCATATGATCTCCCTGATATGAGGAAGTGGAGATGAAACTTGGGGGGTTGGGGGCGTAGGAGGAGAATTAATGAAACAAGACAGGATTGGGAGGGAGACAAACCATAAGTGACTCTTAATCTCCAAAAACAAACTGCGGGTTGCTGGGGGGAGGGGGGTTTGGGAGAGGGGGAGTGGGGTTATGGACATTGGGGAGGGTATGTGCGATGGTGAGTGCTGTGAAGTGTGTAAACCTGGCAATTCACAGACCTGTACCCCTGGGGATAAAAATACATTATATGTTTATAAAAAAATAAAAAATAAAGAAATAATTTAAAAAATCATCAGAAGAAATGAAAGATCTACACAATTGAAAGACTTTGCAGGTTTTTGGATTGGATTACTTAATACTGTTAATATGTACATGCAATCCCCATTAGAATTCCAACAACCTTGTTTACCGAAATGTCAAAACTGTCTCTCACATCCATGTAGAATTGCAAAGGACCTGAATGCCTAAAACAATCTTGAAGAAAAGCACCAAGTCAGAGGACTCACATTTACTGATTTCCAAATTTACTAAAAAGCAATAGTTTCACAACAGTATGATACTAGCCTAACAATAACTATATAGACCAATAGACTAGAACTGAGTATCCAGAAATAAACCCATACATCTATGGCCAACTGCCTTTTGACAAGAAAATGAAGATTGTTCAGTGGTAGTTGAATAGTATCTTCAACAAATGGTTCTGCAACATCTACATAACTTTATGCAGAAGAATTAATTTGGACTCCTATTTTACATATATAAAAAATTAACTCAAGATGGATCAACAACCTCACTATAGAAGCTAATACTATAAAACTAACAGAAGAAAACATATGGGTAAATTGTCATAATCATTGTATTTGGCAATGGATTCTAAGATATGACACCAAAAGCATGGACAACAAAAGAAAAAACAATAATTAAATTGGACTTCATCAAAATTAAAAATGGTTGTGTTCCAAAGAACATTATTATAATGTGAAAAGACAAGCTACAGAATGAGAGAAAATGTTTGTGATTCTCATCTAAGGGTCTAATATCTGGAATATATAAAGAACACTTAACTTAACCACAATATGAGAAACAACCCATAAAAAATGGGCAAAGAACTTGAGTAGATATTTCTCCAAAGAAGATCTATCTGGCTAATAAACACATAAAAAGATTCTCAATATCATTAGTCATTAGGGAAAAGCAAATCAAAAACCACAGTGAGATATTACTTCATACCCAGGAGAATGACTGTAACTTAAAAAAAGTAAAGGAAATTAAGAAGTGTTATTGAGGATTTAGAGAAAGTGGAATGCTCATGCATTGGTGAGAGAAATGTGGAATTGTTCAGCAACTTGAAAAATTGATGATGCCTCAAAAAGTTAACCATAGAATTACCATATAACTCCACAATTTCACTCAAAGGCACATACCTAAACCTACTGAAAACAGAATTCAAACAAGTGCATGTAGCTAATGTAAACAGCAGCTTAGTAATTGTCAGAGATGGAAGCACAGAAAGTATATATCAGTCAATGAATGGATAATCAAACTATGATATATACAGAAAATGGAATATTATTTAACCAATAAAAGAAATGAAATACTGATACATGCTACAGCATGGATGAATCTTGAAAACATTATGTTAAGGGAATGAAGCGAGACAAAAAATGTCATGTATTGCATTATTTCATTTACATAAAATATGCTGAATAGACAAATTTTAGAGATTGAAAGGGACTGGGAGAGAAGGAAATAGAGAATAACTGTTTATAGACAGAGTTTTCTTTTGAAGTGATAAAAATATTTCAGAACTAGATGCAGGTGGTAAATTGCACAACACTGTGAATATGGTTAATACCACAAAATTATTCTCTTTAAAATAATTAATCTCATTTTGTGTCAATTTCATCTCAAAAATGTTTTAAAGTGTGAAAACTTCAGGGGGGAAAGCCCAAACATTGGGATTTTCATGATCCATATGAAGATCTAGATTATATCTGTGACATTAACCTCACACACCCATTTTTCATTTATTTGAGAACAGCTCATGCACATAAATACTCTTCTGTAATATATTTAACATGTTCATTGAGTCCATTGATTTTGGGGGCAGGAATGACATACCATAGCCTATATCTTTGAGATTTATAAACTCTTTCTCTCAGGTCTATCTGCCCTACTTAGCCCTATTTTTATTGAATTTATGCATAATGTTTAATAAAATTTGCTAATAAAAATTAAAGTTACATGGGAAAATATTAATGCTTAGATTTGCAGATGCAATTTATTATTTGGACTATGCATATTGTCAGAATGTGGATTTTCCCTGAAGGAACACATGCACCCCAATGTTTATAGCAGCAATGTCCACAATAGCCAAAGTATGGAAAGAGCCTTGATGTCCATCAACAGATGAATGGATAAAGAAGATATGGAATATACACACACACACACACACACACACACACACACACACACACGGAATATTATGCAGCCATCAAACCCCCCCCCAAAATCTTGCCATTGCAATGACGTAGATGGGACTAGAGGGTATTATGCTAAGCGAAATAAGTCAATCAGAGAAAGACAATTATCATATGATCTCACCAATTTGAGTAATTTGAAAAACAAGACAGAGGATCATAGAGGAAGGGAGGGAAAAATGAAACAAGACAAAACCAGAGAGGGAGAAAAACCATAGGAGACTCTTAATCTCAGGAAACAACTGAGGGTTGCTAGAGTGGAGGGAGATGGGAGGGATAGGGTAGCTAGGTTATGGACACTGGGGAGGGTGTGTGCTATGGTGAGTGGTGTGATTTGTGTAAGACGGATGAATCACAGACCTGCACCCCTAAGACAAATAATATATTATATGTTAATAGAAAGAAAGGAAGGAAGGAAGGAAGGAAGGAAGGAAGGGAGAAGGGAAGAAAGAATGGGGATTTTCCTTTCTATAATGATTACCTGTAAAGCCTTAACAAGAGGAATAGCTGTTTGAAGTATGCTAGTAAGTTTACCCACTTATATAAGCTAGATTATTATTATATGACCTCCTTATGTCAGTGCAATTCGCAGCACTTGTGGAAAGCTCAAAAAAAAAGTATTACGATAAAAAATAAGAAATGCCATTTTTGATATCCATGTGTCTGGCAAAACAATGCCCATTATATTTCTCACATTATATTTCCCACATAGTCAACCCACATAGATATGTGCATTTGTTTTCTCCCTGGAAGCATTCTAAAGTAGAGGACATTTAAGTAGTAACATTGCTAAGAAGATAAAAATTCCATAAAATGCTACTAGAATCCTTTCTCACAAACAAATGATTCATCTACTCATTTGTTTATTCAACAAATTTTTCACAAGCATTTGGACACTTGCTAAATACCCAAAGAGAAGAAAAATACAGCACATTCCAAGCACATACATTAAGTCAACATGGCAGAAGCCTAATATGTCAGGAAATCTGGGTTTCAGTGTATGTAAATTAAGGGAAAGTTACTTCCCTGTTTTGATCCTTGGTTTCTTCAAGAAAGGGGAATGTCAGTTGGGTACTTCAAAATATGCTTTCAAATGCAACAATCCATTGGATAGCTTCCCACTCCTTTAAAGGTTAAGAGATGCAGTAAAGTGTAAGTAAATATTTTCAGGTCAAATGTAGCCATTTCAAAACTGAGAGGAACCCTAACAAAAGTATTAAATTCTGACACTTGAGTTTAGATATCTTTACTTTTGATCCATAGGGGGACGTAAGATCCTATAATCAATATGGGCAATATGTGTTTGCCACAAAAGCAAAGATCAGGATCCAAAAAAGTGACATTGTTTTTCTGAGTAATACAGATTATTAGTGACAGAAGCAAGATTAGAACTGGGATGGCCTGAACTTTTTCATAAAACTGGCAAATTATTTGTGATGGTTAATTTATGTGTCAAGTTGACTGGCCAGAGTGCCGAGATTAGACATTACTCCTAGGTGTGTCTTTGAGAGTGTTTCCAAATGAGATTAACATTTGAATTAGCGGACTCAATAAAGTAGAAATCCTCTTCCTGTGGGTGGATATCATCCATGTGGGTGGATATCACCCAATCCATTGAGATCCTGAGTAGAACAAAGGATTCACCCTTTCTTGCCTCACTTTTGAGCTGGGGCTCATCTAATTTTCTGTTCTCAGATTCGGACTGAATTATACCACCATCTTTCCTGGATCTCCAGATTGCAGATGACAGATTGTGGGACTTCTCATCCTCTATAATCATGTGAGAAAATTCCTCACAATAAATAAAAGCATATCTGTAAGTAGATATATACAGAGAGAGATCTGATTTTTTCTGTTTCTCTGTAGAACCCTAACAGATTTTGGTACCATGAGTAGTTCCAGAAGAATAGAATTTTAAGGATGAGTTTTCTGAATTGGTTCTGGGATCTCTGCACTTGTTCTAACCTGATTATATTTAAAGATGCTGGGCGCCTGGGTGGCTCAGTGGGTTAAAGCCTCTGCCTTCAGCTAGGGTCATGATTCCAGGGTCCTGGGATCTAGCTCCACATCAGACTCTCTGCTCTCTGCCTGCCTCTCTGCCTAGTTGTGATCTCTGTCTGTCAAATAAATAAATAAAATATTTAAATATATATATATATATATATACATATATATTTAAAGATGCTAGTGACTATTTCTAGTAATGGAGCACTTATCATCCATAGCATAAACTATTTCATAAGATATGCAAAATATCCTCATTAGATATCTAATTAACCATTTATAAATAAAAGGGAACTGCATGACTCTGCCTATAATCCTTCGGAACATATTTGAAAAACTAAGGAATATAATGACATCGTTTGGTTCCTTCTAATGTCACTGAACAAAGTGGTAAAAAGTGGAATTCAAGGATTTGAATTCTTACCTCAAGTCAAGCACAAATAACCTAAAAACTTCTATGTGTGCATTGAAGGAGTATGCCTTGAAAGAGTGAAAGCTGTAAGACTAAAGTTGTTGAAAATGAAACGCAAAAACCTCATCCTATGACTGGCTGAATTAAAACACAAACTGAACTTCCAGAATCACTAGGTGCCTACTGTTCAGTTGAGGGCATTAATGGGGAAAGAGTAAGATTTTCATAAATTGGAAAGAGGATGTGTGGGAAGATCCTGATGGAGCTAGTGGCATTGAACCTCTAATCTCTGATGAGTCTTCTTGATAAAGAAGAGGAAGTCTCCCCAACTTGAGTAGAAGTGGACTTTCCATCTTTCCAAACACAGTAGCATCCTTGTCCCCAGTGGATTGGCCTCTCCACATACAGTGCTGTGGGCATTTCCACTTCCCAGTGAAGGAATTAACTTTGCATTGCTGGTGGAAATAGCAATAACTCCCTTGAAAGAGTTGCCATGAAAGACAATATTTATCCCAGGACCCCTCCTTGCTTCTAGACCAGTAACTAGACTCACATCCCAGCAGGTTTCTATAGGTGTGGTATAAAGTGTGACCCATGATAAAGCATTTTATAGTCCAAAAGAACTACTAAAATTTTCTAGTTTATAAAGACAGAAATTTAGGGAACATGGAAATAGATACTTAGACTGTAGGATAATGACAGAAGGAACTTAAATTTAGATCAGGCAGAATTTATTGACCATGAAATCACTGAGCAGAGATTTCTGCACTGAAGGTTATAGCTTAGAGAGTTAGAAAGGGCTCTAACAGTTTGTTCAGTTGGTTGGCTGAAACATGGACCAAACAATGACCCATATGAGTTGATTTGGTGGTGTCAGGCAGGCTTTGGACTAATGTAAAAGGGATTCAAAGTCTCAAGGAGATTGACATGTTAGTGTGGATTTGTCAGTTAAGACCTACCCACGCACACTGGGAAAGTTCAGAAGCCATGCCTTTCACCTATACTGTGAGAAATAAGTATGTGAAGAGAGCCCCCAGGATCCTTCTTTCTCTTCCTCTTCTTCTTGAAGAGCATTATGATCACTCTTCTCAAAAGTCTAGACTTCACAATGGGAACTGTAGTCACAAAACTGGGAAATCTAAATTCAGTGGGATTAAGTAGATTGTGGGTATGTGTGGGAGATGGGGGGCAGGTTTTGGCATACAACCAACTAAAGGCAAGGGGGGTGTGGTTACAGAAATGAAGAGCAGAATGAAAGCAGCAATCAGAATATTCTGATTCATGCAAATGTATGACACTGGCTAGTTGATCATGGAATTCCTAGAAGTGAAATAGAATAGAAAGTCTCAAAATTCTTATTTGATATGTAGAAGCAGAAAACTTCTAGATCAAGTGAACAAAAATATAAACTGATTTATAAAAACGAAGAGTCATAGTTCTTTGATGAATTCCAAGACTTGAGCCAGTTTAAGGACCCAAAGTCCCTTGAATGAAGAGAAGCCAAGTCCTCTGAAGAAAGGACTCTGGGACACTACCAAAAATTTATTAGTATTTCTCTCAGCCTTCCCCAAGGGGACCTATTGACTTTTACTAAGGTAACAGTGCATTGGGAGATGGGAACCAATCAGACCTCTTAGGGACTATTGGATACTGACTCTGAACTGACGTAATTCCAGGAGACACAAAATATCACTTTTGGCCACCATTCAGAGTAGGGGTTTATGAAGGTCTGGTGATCAATTGTGTTTTAGCTTAGCTTATCTCACATTGGGTGCAGTGAGTCCCCCAACCCAACCTGCGGTTATTTCCCCAGTTCAGGAATACATCGTCGGAATAGACATTTTAGCAGCTGGCAGAATCCCCACATTGGTTTCCTGATCCATGAAGTGAGGGCTTTTATAGTGAGAAAGACCAACTGGAAGCCATTAGAACAGTGTTCACCTAATAAAATAGTAAATGAAAAGTAATATTGTATCCCAGAAGGAACTGCAGAGATTGGTACCACTGTCAAAGACTTGAAAGATGCAGAGTTGGTGATTCCCACCACACCTTTAGCTCTCCTATTTGTCCTGTACAGAAGTCAGACGAATTTTGGAAAATGACAGCAGAGTATCATAAATTTAACCAGGTGGTGACTCCAATTGCAGCTGCTGCACCAGATGTGGTTTCATTGCTTGAGCAAATTAACACATCCCTTGGTACCTAGTCTGCAGCTATTAATCTGGCAAATGCCTTTTGCTCCATACATGTCCATAGTCCCATCAGAAGCAGTTTGCTTTCAGCTGGCAAAGCCAGTAATATACTTTCCTTGTCTTACTACAGGGATACATCAACTCTCCAGCCCTATGCCATAATTCAGTTTGCAGGGATCTTGATACTCCTTTTCCTTCCCTATTACATCACACTGAACAATTATATTGATGACATTATGCAGATTGGACCTGGTGAGTAAGAAGTGGCAAACTGCTGTAGACTTATTTGTAAGACATTTGCATGTCAAAGGGTGGGAAATAAATCCTATTGAACTTAAAGGAACTTCTACCTCAGTGAAATTTCTTAAGGACTAGTGTTGTGGACATGCCAAGATATCCCTTCTCAAGTCAAATAGAAATTGTTGTATCTGATCTTTCCTACAACCAAGAAAAAGTCATAACACCTAGTAAGCCTCTGGATTTTGGAGGCAATATATTCCCCATTTGGTGTGTTACTCTAATCCATTTATTGAATACCCCCAAAAAAACTGTTAGTTTTGAGTAGGGTCCAGAATGAGAGAAGGCTCTGAAAACTCCATGCCACTTGGGTCATAATGATCCACCAGATTCAATACCACTGATGCATCAGTGGCAGCTCGGGATGCTGTTTGGAGCCTTTGTCCGGACCCCATAGGTGTTTCGCAGCATAGGCCTTTAGGATTTTGGAGCAAGACCCAGTCATCTTCCAAAGATAATGATTTTGTTTTTGAGAAACTGACTTTAGCCTACTATTTGGCCTTTGTAGAGACTAAAGGCTAAATGATGAGCCACCAAGTTACTATGTAATCTGAAGTGTCCACCATAAACTGGTGTTATCTGACACTCCAAACCATAGAGTTGGGTGGGCACAGCAGCACTTTACTATCAAATAGAATGTTTATATATGTGATCAGGCCTGGGCAGGCCCTGAAAGCACAAGTGAGTTACAGGAAGTGACCCAAATATCCATGATCCCCACTCCTGCCAGTCTGCCTGCTCTCTTGCTTAAGGCATCTCAGAGAGTGTCCTAGGATCAGCTGATAGAAGAAGAGAAAACCAGCCTGCTGACAGATGGTTCTGCAGGATATGTAGATACCACCCACCAATGGATAGCTGTAGCAACACAGCCTTTCTCCGGAACACCCTTGAAGGACAATGGTGAGGGAAAGCTTTTCCACCGGCAGAGCTTTGGGCAGTGTACCTCGTTGTTCATTTTTCTTGGAGGGAAAAAGATCAGACTTGAAATTATATATGGATGCATTAATTGTGATCAGTAGTTTGGTTAAAAGTCAGGGACCTGGGAGGAACAAGATTAGAAAATTCACAACAAAGAAGTCTGGGGAAGAGGCAAGTGGATAGACCTCTCTGAATGTGAAATATCCTGAAGATATTTGTGTCCCACATGAATGTTTACCAAAGGGTAACCTCAGCTCTGTGGCTACAAGTCAGCCTCTTCCCCCAGCCATCCCTGGCATCACTCAATGGTCTCATAAACAAAGTGGTCATGGTGGTGAGGATAGAGATTATGGGTGGGCTCAACAATATAGACTTCTGCTCACCAAGGCCAAACTTGGCTGTGGCCACTGCTACGTACTCTGTCACCAACAAAACAAATGCTGAGCCCTTATTATGAAACTGTTCCTTGTGGTTATCAGCCAGGTGCCTAGTGGCAGATTGATTTCATTGAATCATTTCCAACATGGAAGGGACAGCATTTTGTTCTTAATGGAACAGACACTTATTCTGGATAGGGACTTTTCTTCCATGCAAAGCTTCCACCAAAGCCACCATCCATGGGCTTAGAGTATGTATTTTCTACCATTACCGTATTCCACACAGTGTTGTTGCTGATTAAGGAACACACTTCACTGCAAAGGAAGTGCAGCATTGGGTCCATGCTCAGGCAATTTACTGGTGTTATCATGTTCCCTACCATTCTCCAGCAGCTGGCTTGATAGGGTGAGGAAATGACCTTTTGAAGCTTAGTTACAATGTTAGGTGATATTTTGCAGGGTTGGTACAAGGTTCTCCAGAAAGCTGAACATGATCTAAACCAGCTCAATTATAGTTCTCAATTACAGAAATAAAAACTAATTATCATGAGTATTTCATTATTTTATTGTGAATATGTTTGTGTATATGTGTGTGTATGTGTGAATATGTTTGTGCACATGTGTGTCTGTGTGAATATGATTGTGTATATATGTGTATGTGTGCATGTGTATATATGTGTGTATTTATATATATGCATATATATATATAATTATTGCATATATCAACTTTACATTTAGTATTAGGTTATGGGATGCTAAGAACAGTAAACATCACTCAAAGACTTTACTTCCTCTTCTGGGGAAAAGGTTGTGCATGATAGTTATATCAAGTTAGGTAGCATTATGACCCTATCTTTGTTTTCATTTGGAGATTAGGTGTAGTGTAAGGAGATGCATATGGGTACCAAGTTGATAAGGCGTGGACTTGTAAGGATTAATTTCGTATGTTAACTTGACTGGCCATGGGATGCCCAGATAAACATATTTCTGCCTTGTGTCTAAGAAGGTCTTTCTGGATAATTAACATTTGAATCAGTGGACTCTGACATATAGATGGACCGCTTTAATGTGGGTGACCACCATTCAGTTCTTGAGGGCCTTAATAGAACAAAAGGTGGAGGAAAGACTAATTCATCCCCTTTTTCCTGCCTCACCACGAAGCAGGTACATTTTACATTTCATTTTATTTTGGGCTTGGACTGAATTAAACCATCTGCTTTCCTGGGTCTCCAGCTCGCATACAGTAAACTGTGGAATATTTCAGCCTCCATCATTGTTTGAGCCAATTCTTCATAATCTTTCTTTCTCTCTCTCTCAATTTCTGTCAAATCATACCTATACTTACACCTACACTTACATCCATCTATATCTACCTATTATCTGTCATCTATCAATCATCTATTTATCCATCTAATCTTCTATTGATTCTGCTTCTTTGGAGAACTCTCTTTACCCCTAATTATTTTCAGCCTAAAATTAGTATCATAATCTTTCCAATATAATGCAGAGAATACTTAAGTTATATGAACAATGTTATACAAGTTACTGGGAGACATTTGAACCATGATATAGGCCATCAAATATAACTGATGTTCCCTCTAAAGTATTATTTTTTTTTAAGATTTTATTTATTTATTTGACAGACTGAGAGAGATGGCAAGTAGGCAGAGAGGCAGGCAGAAAGAGAGGAGGAAGCAGGCTCCCTGCTGAGCAGAGAACCTGATGCAGGGCTCAATCCCAGGACCCTGAGATTATGACCTGAGCCGAAGGCAGAGGCTTAACCCACTGAGCCACCCAGGCGCCCCCCCCCAAAGTATTATTATTCATAGATATTTTAAGTCTAAGGAGATCATAAAAATAATTTAGAAAGTCAATGAAATTATGATCTATAGTAGTGGCCTATATTCCAATTGTAGAAGAAACAGAAAAAACAATGTAATCTACAAAAGACATTATTCTAGTAAGAAATGTAAAGGGAGTAATCTTCTAATAATATGAGGTGAAAATATTTCCACATTCAACTGAGCAGCTGAAGGACAAAAATTAGGCATAGACACAGATGTTTCTATCTCAAAAGGGTAGCTCAGTGCTCTTCCACATTGGATAACACTTGCCTGTTTTTAAATCTTGTCATATAAAGTGGAAACGCTGGGTTTTGAAGGTCAGACACATGAAAAAATGCTCATCATCACTAGCCATCAGGGAGATTCAAATTAAAACCACAATCAACTTCTGGAACCTAGAGTTTATTACTGACAGAAGGCTATGTCACCTTTCACTTGCAAAAGTTTTCCACCAGATGCACCTGGGTGACTTGGTTGGTTGAGTGTCTGCCTTTGGCTCAGGTTGTGACTCCAGGACCTGGAGCCCCATATCAGGCTCCCTGCTCAGTGGGGAGCCTGCTTCTCACTTTCCTCCCCACTCTGCTCTCTCTCTCTGGTTATCTCTGTTCCTCTCTCCAATAATAAATAAATTCTTTTAAAAAATATTCCATCAGTTTAGGAGATAATACAAGGCTTGGTGACATCTCAAAGACTTCTATGCCCACTTGCACTATCATGATTCTCCAAGTTCCATAGGATGCCTCCAAAATCTAATTCAAAGCCTGCATTGTGTCTTGCTGAGTCTGTATCTACCACACACATTGAAAATCATGGAAAAATAGCAAGCAACTAATGAAAAATCCAAGCTTTAATTTGGACAGCCACTGTGAATCTTACTTTCTGAATCTAAATTCCTTATTTAAAAAAATAAAATCAAATATCAACTCACTAGCTTTAAGTTTAAGTTTGACTAAAACCAATGATTCATTTGTTTGTCTCAAAAAAGAAGTATGAATATGTATACCCTTACAAATTACAAAATTCCATTTTTATTCTCTTCTTTTCTGGCATTAATCTTTCTTTACCACATGAATGAGTTTTAAGCACATGAAATATCAACATTAAAATATATGTACATATATTCATGCTTATACATATACATATGTGCGCGCGTGTGTGCGCACGTGCGCACACACACACACACACACACACCCTGTATTGCAATCAATCCAAGAACAGCCCCCATGTCTATTTTCAGGTTAATTCCACTCTCAGGTTAGTACTGAGGCAACTGATTAACATAAGGTGCAATACGTTTAAATGTGTTTAGGAAACTGATGGCATCACAAGAAAAGGCTAAATCAAGATCTGCATATCATACTTTTTTACCTTTTATTTCTACATTTTCATGTACAAGTTGTCTTTTTTCTCCTGAAGTTCCTTTTTAAATATCTTTTCTTTATGCTTTTCAGTAGGTGAACAGGTTTGCTAATTTGCTGCCTAAGCAAGATTACTGCTGAGAGGGCCTTATCTCTGGCCTAACACTGAACAGCTTAAAAAAAAAAAGCTCCTAATTTTTATTTGACTCCTGGATCCCCTTTGTATCTATTAATAGGGAATTTGAGTGGTTGAAAAATTTTCTAATACAGTATTTTGAAATTGTGTGTCTTTGGAAGAACTTATAAAGAGGGTCGCCCATGTGGTTCAGTTGTTTGAACATCCAACTCTTGATTTTGCTCAGGTCATGATCTCAGAGTCATGAGATTGAACCCCATGTCAGGCTCCTTGTTCAGTGGGGAGTCAGCTTAAGATTCACTCTCTCCTCTTCTTCTGCTCCTCCCCCTGCTCTCTCTCTCTCAAATAAATTAATTAATTAAAATTTTTTTATAAAAGAACACTTATAAAGATGTCATGGGGAAAAATGAAGTTTTTTTGGAAGAGAGGCTTATGTTTTGTTTTGTTTTTCCTATCCAAAACAGAGTAAAGGAAGACCTGAACAATATTTAGCTCTGATATCAGTCTTACCTGACTTCATGATGCCACTCATTTTCAATCACACACATTAATTGACAGCATTCTGAGATTTCCCAAAGTAGAAGTCATATTATTGAATTAAATCCATCATGTTATTATGTCTATTTACAAATTTGGATGCTGAATTCATGGCTTTTTCGGGGAGATAGAATCCTACCGTGGCAGGCAAATCACCCTGGCCAGTTGTTACTGTCACACAGAGTTCTTAGAACATAACGCAGTGCAGAGATGGCGGAGATGACTGAGGGTCTGCTCTGCTTTGGTAATGAATTAACCCAGCCCATGAGTATTTACACATGGACACCAGTTTGAGAAATTATGGATGGTAAATGAGGAAAAAATGAATTGAGTTAAGGAAATTAGGTTGTAATCTCCAAGCATCCTTCAATACTTAGGCTATGATTCTAAGATTCTTGCCTACAAAAAAAAAAAAAAAAAAAAATACCTGGTTGAATTTAATTGACCAAATGTATTTGTTCTATTCAAAGCAGTAGATACTGCAGATTTGACTCCTGGACTAGAGAATAAATAAAGTTTATTGTGTGCATTGCTTTCTTTTCAGACAGTCAATGAAAAAGAGTCAATCATTAAACGCTTATTTGGAAATGGAAATTGAGGAAATAAGACAGTCTAACTGCCTAAATTATAGTGTTCTGGTGCATTCCACTTTCTCTCATATAATTTTATTAGGCCAAACCTGATATGTTTTCAATTATGTAAGTTTTAAAAGGAACATCAGTAGTATATAAATACTCCATATACATCTAGTATTGAAGGACAAATGAAAATTAATAATATCTATTTTATACCTAATATCTCTCATTAGTTTTGCCTGATAGTTTTTAATGTCTTTTAATCCATAAGCTCTGCTTTCATTGCCCACCCCTACCCCCAAACAATAAATTTTAGAAGAAACAAGGGAATTTATCTTGTGTAGTTTCCTCCAACCTGGATATATTAATTTCTACTAAAAAGTCAACTAAAATGCTATTGATAATAATGCTATACATTTAGCCTGTATATTCCACTTCATATGTTTCCTAAGTTCTTTCACAGACTCTGAGTCGATACTCTTGGCCCTTGTACCACAAGAAAATCCTAAATGGGGATGGCACATCTGGGGACTGTATGAGATACCAGGTGATAGAAGCCATCTCAGAGAAGTCGTATGTTCAACCTGAGTTGTTTGAAGAAAATAGGTGAGTTGTCATCAAGGTGAGAACCAAGGAATTGTTACCAAAGTTCAGTGCCAATAAGCAAGACAAATTATTTTTAGGGGAAATTAACATTATTACATTTTAAAATAATAGAAGTTGTAGAGACAACAGGATACAGATCAAGGGAAGATTTGAACAAGCAACTGACGAGAGGCTATAGTCAATACCAGTGTGTTGGAAATGTAATTTTTCCTTTTCTCTTCTTTTTTTTTTTTAAGATTTTTTTTTTTTATTAGACAGAGATCACAAGTAGGCAGAGAGGCAGGCAGAGAGGCTGGGGTGGGGGGATCAGGCTCCCTGCTGATCAGAGAGCCCAACACAGGGCTCGATCCCAGAACCCCAGGATTATGACCTGAACCAAAGGCAGAGGCTTTAACCCACTGAGCCATCCAGGTGCCCCTGGAAATGTAATTTTATGTGATGCTTTCTCCAAGGCCAAGTTTGAAGGTTTATATAAATCATAATGGACTGGATCATTCTAGGTTATATTGGAAATCCAAATATTACTTTATTCATCTTATAGAGGAACTTTCTTTAAGTAGATCCACCCCCAACATGGAGCCCAAAGCAGGGCCCAAACTCACAACCCTGAACTCAAGACCTGACCTGAGATCAAGAGTCAGACGCTTAAAAGACTGAGCTACCCAACCACTAGAGAAAGTATTAACCATAGATTGATTTCTTATTTCAATAATACTTTAATTTCAGCATACTGCTTTCAAGTGATCTTAGTGGGGTTTTCTTTTCCAGAATTCTATGTTGCCTAGACCAAGAAAAATATTGTTTCAGTGAATGTATTTATCATTCCCCCAATTAAAAAACTGATACCAACAAAATCAACCAAAAGGAAAATTTCCTTCAAGTTTCTGATTTTGTTGATCAACCAAGGTTAGCATCTGCTTTTGTATCACACCAAACTTCATAGCTCTTTTTTTTAAAATTTATTATTTGTTGTTGTTGACAATATAAACAAGACTTGAAGCAGTAAGATGTACCAGAAAGTCGTCTGATTTTGGAGTCAAGCTTGTTTAATGACCTTGGGCAACATAGTTTCTAAAAGCCTCCCTTTTGTCTTCTTTTAGATCAAAATAAAAATACCCACTTTAAAGGGGAATACCAGTGGCATCTGGCTGGCTTAGTTGGTAGAACACATGACTTTTGATCTCTGGGTTGTGAGTTTGATCCCCATGTTGGGTGCAGCGATTACTTAAAAAGAAAATATTAAAAAAAGAAATAAAGGTAAATAAAAGAATGCAAGTTAAGAGACGGTGCTAGTAAGTCTTAATAAATACTAGTTCCCTTCCTTTTAAACAATGGTTAATTGTCTTAAAAAAATTACACTGGTGGCTATGTTAAATACAAGTATAATGTTGCCATAAATTATTTGTAAAATAAAAGGAGCAATGAGTAGATATATTTTATTTTTTATGCCTTGCCTTTGAGTTTATCAATTCATGTATTTATATTTAGGACAAATAAATATATCCTAGGGAATTAAAAGATGCTTCTTTTTCTCAATAGCAAGTAGTCTTTAAAAGGGAATCTTACAAAGGAAACAGTCAACAAAACAAAGAGGCAACCCACGGAATAGAAGAAAATATTTTCAAATGACAGTACAGACAAAAGGTTGATATCCAGGATCTATAAAGAACTTCTCAAACTCAACACACACAAAACAGGTAATCACATCAAAAAATGGGCAGAAGATATGAACAGACACTTCTCCAATGAAGACATACAAATGGCTAACAGACACACAAAAAAAACTGTTCATCATCATTAGCCATCAGGGAGATTCAAATTAAAACCACATTGAGATACCACCTTATACCAGTTAGAACGGCCAAAATTAGCAAGACAGGAAACAACGTGTGTTGGAGAGGATGTGGAGAAAGGGGAACCCTCTCACACTGTTGATGGGAATGCAAGTTGGTGCAGCCACTTTGGAGAACAGTGTGGAGATTCCTCAAGAAATTAAAAATAGAGCTTCCCTATGACCCTGCAATTGCACTGCTGGGTATTTACCCCAAAGATACAGATGTAGTGAAAAGAAAAGCCATCTGTACCCCAATGTTTATAGCAGCAATGGCCATGGTCGCTAAATTGTGGAAAGAACCAAGATGCCCTTCAATGGATGAATGGATAAGGAAGATGTGGTCCATATACACTATGGAGTATTATGCCTCTATCAGAAAGGATGAATACCCAACTTTTGTAGCAACATGGATGGGGCTGGAAGAGATTATTCTGAGTGAAATAAGTCAAGCAGAGAGAGACAATTATCATATGGTTTCACTTATTTGTGGAGCATAACAAAGAACATGGAGGACATGGGGAGATGGAGAGGAGAAGGAAGTTGAGGGAAATTGGAAGGGGAGGTGAACCATGAGAGACTATGGACTCTGGAAAACAACCTGAGGGTTTTGAAGGGGTGGGGCGTGGGAGGTTGGGGGAGCCTGGTGGTGGGTATTAAGGAGGGCACGTATTGCATGGAGCACTGGTTATGGTGCAAAAACAATGAATACCATTATGCTGAAAAGAAATTAAAAAAAAAGGGAATCTTACAAAGCATCTGCACACTTTAAGGATTCTAAAATTTGCTGATGTAAATATGAGAGAATACATATAATAAAAATGGCCTATTGGTTAAAGGAATTAGAAGTGTTTCCAGTGGTAAAAGAACCATGAGAAGCTTGTTTAACAAGAAATATGTCAGGAAAAGATCTTCCATGACCTTCTTATTCTAGTCCCTCACAGTCTCAGCTGGGACATGAATCACCCAGACAGTAGACACATGGTCAAGAGCTGGCCTGTTGTTTTGTGAAGTCCTGGAATTTTCTTACTTGGTTTTGGCTTACAGCACCAGCCCAGAGAAATGCTGGATGGCTCCAGTGACTGGGGAGGTATGAAAATTTTCTCCATTTGTCTGACCCTCTGGGGAATGAATTCTTTGGGACCTGGGACAAACCTAGCTTTTCTACTATCCAAGAGGCATTTGTGTTATCAAACTAAATTCAGCATAGACAGGGCTTGCCAAGGAAAACCTCCCTCCTTCAAATTCTTGAATTCTCCTTTATACTTAAATTTCACATCTGGTAGCAGATTGGAAGATTTTCAACCCTTACAATTGTCACTTTTCCTGGAAAAAGAAACTATTAACCACCGAATTCAAACTAATATTATCACATTTTACAGAATTAATGAGATGCTGTAATTGCCGACATTGTTTACCTGCTACTTTGGGAGTATATTTCAAAGGCGTATGAATTAGCCATCGCTGGCTTCATAATTAGCGTGTGACAACTTTAATTCCAGCGGCATGTTTAATCAACAGCAACAGATGGAAATGTGCCTGGTGGTAAGTCATCCCCTTCACAGCTCCTAATAGCAGGTTTATCCCATGGCTCTGAGTTATAAGCTGTTTAGCATAGTAAGTGCTAAATTACTGGTAGTACTCTCTTTTTTGGACTATCAGAGTTTCAATACATGAAAGTAATTCTAATCACCAACATATACTGAGTACTTACTACATACCACAATTTTTGTTTTTAACTTAATGAAGCCTGCAAATAACCTCTCAAATTTTAATATTCCCATTTTATAGTTGAGGGAATCGAGTCCAGAAAAACAAAGCAACTTGTCAGTATTGCACAGCCTGCAAGCAGTAGGTCCAAAGTCCAAAGCCAGCTCCTTGGCTCCCAGCATCCATCTGTTAGCTCCTATGATTCCACTGGTGTTCTGTGGTAGGAGGCTGGTCACTATAGGAGTTTGGGAGTCTGCTAACAAAACTGTTATTTTGTGAATCCAACGATGACTTTCCTCTTCACCAGGTCCAGCCATATACATTGAAGACAGAAGCTGTGTGCTCCATTCTTTATTCCATACACATGTTAACTCAGCGTCGGTCACTATGCAGATTAGACTCACCATTATCTATCTCAGATAGCAGCTCCAGGCCGCTTTTAGGTAACGCTCTCAATGATGTTCCTTCTACTTGCCCAAGGTTCACCGGATGTCCCATGACCAAGTCATCCATAAATGCAGCAGCTTGTGACTTTACCCCAGCCCCCATAAGCCAGCCCCATCTAGGATTTTGCCGTTGCAGCAGAAAAATGATTTAGCAGGTTCGGATCACCATCTTTAAAGCTTCCAGACCTAAGATTCTAAAGAAGGAATGCCCATGTTTAGGAATTTGGAGCACTTTGATCTCTCCATCCCAAAGCACACATTCTCTTCTTCTCTACCTCAAAGGACAGTGGTCACCAAACATAAAGCTTCCCTAAGCTTCCTTAAATATTGACATTATTTGAAGAACTTAATTTCAGCAAGTGTGCCCAAATCCCTATCAGTTATTCTGAATCTCTGGAAATGGAGCCCGCACATCTGTCCTTGTGAAAACTTCCTAGTGGATTTCTCCTGAAGAGCTGTGGTTCATATGTATAGCTGTAGACATGCAAATGCAGAGCTTCTTTAAAGTTTTTCTAAGGAAAAAAGTTGTGCATTTATATTAAATGCTGAAACTTGTGGCTAAATTGCCTGTAACAGTCATTTCTTCAGCACAGGAAGTGTAATCTGAAAAGGTTCTGGCCCTAACAATAGTGCCGAGGTGTTTCGTGGCCTCTAATTTGGAATGTGTTGTTGTTAGGGAAATGACAGCTGTGATGTGATCAGAACAGATACTACTTTCATTTCTTTGTAATTAACCCCAGCAAAGACCTTTATTTGTTTTGGAAATAAAAGTATCTAGCTGCCAAACATGGTTTAATAGCCTTAGAATTAGAAAAGAGTAAATTAGTTTTTCTCTTTTGTTCCTCAATGATCGCTGGCTTTTTCTCCTTCACTTGGTTAATAAAGAGCAGTTCTAAGAGGCTGTGGTCCATTCCCTGATCTTTATACCCTTGGTGAAATTCTTTACAACAAAGGTGCACAGACACACACAAACACTTGTTATATCAACACTAGCATGGGATGGAATTTAGAGACCCTTGATTTACAAATAGGGAAATGTGTATTTTCTTTCCAGTAGTTTGATTCACTTACAACACGAACATAATATATTAATTTTACAGGTTATACTTAAGTAATTTATTTCTTTCATCTCCTATATGTTGGTAATACAACCAAAATGTAATCTTTAATATACCATGTGATCTCCCTGAATTTGAATGATGAAACTATCCTTTAATCCTTTACAATATTCAGTGGCCTGTGGACTAAAGTAGACTACAAGCTAAGATTATCAAGTAATTAATTCATCTTAAATAAAGTAAGAGGCATTATGAAATCACTATTTTACACCGTGCATTCAATGATTAAGTTAGAATGAAAAGATGCTTTGATGTGGCTCCTTTGACTCTGCCCCCTCTGTCACCTTCGCAAGGTGGGATCCTGGTGATCGGAAAAGAAATGATGAGGGAACTACGAGCTGATGATCAGTAGATGACTTAATTTCTTACAATAAATTCTTTTATACTTTGCACAAGATCTGGTTGCAAACAGGATATACAGCTACGTGAGGGGCATAGGCTACATGCAGGCAATCAAGTGTGACAAGGGAACAACAATTATCTCTTAGTGTTAAATGACAAGAAGCAAGTCTAAAGGAGGACAAGAAAGCACTCCAGGGATCCTCCCATGTCTACTCTGGGTGTTGGCCCAGGAAAACTCTTGCCCTCCATCTCCTGGAGTTTTCTTACAGGATCCCACATGACACCAGTCACATTGGTGAAGATCTGGATTGTGTTCCAACACCCCACCCCAAGCCACCTTAATGTGTGTTGTGCCTGCCCAGGGCTCTGTACATAGAAAGGCACATGCTGGGTTTACACTCTTCCATTGTAGTCTTGAAATTCTTAATAATTATGAATAAGAATACTTTTATTTTGCAAAGCCCTGCAAATCATGTAGCCATCCTTCTCTACCTCTCTTCTCCACTCCTGTAACTGCCAAATTTATGCCCCAAATATCTCCAGCATTTCCTGACTGTGTTCAATCCTTGATGGCAAAACTTGACCCTGACTCTCCAGGACAAAAGTGACACTTATTTCCTTTTGCTCCGTGTTCCTCACCAATCCCAACGTTCTCAACACCTCAATAACCTCAGGAAGCCCAAGGACATAGTCCGGTAGTATGGCTGTAGCCTGTGATAACATGCTAGGATTCCTCACACTTTCCCTCATCACCTATCCTTGGCACCGGTAAGAATGAAGGCATCACTTGAAAAGTGGAAGCTATTTTGTATACTCAGTCCACCCATTCCATGCAAAATGCAGAAAACAAAGACATATACATATTTGTTGCATCTCCACCTCCCTTTTCCATGCTTTACACATCACATTTAATCTTTACAGTTAGTCTTGTTTCTTTGACAACACACTAAGAAGACATCTATGCCTGAGAATGGCTATTCTGTTCCCTCTTATACTGGTACTACTAGCTCTAGATTCAGAAGATGACATGATATTTCTTCAAATTCTAATCTCATATTCCATTTTTAATCTTACTATAGAGAGATGGCACACATATGCAAAGTCATCCTAATGGCTAGAATTTGTTGTTTCTTTTTTTTCCATGAAAAGAGGCATATTTTCTCTTGTTAAAAAAAAATAATTTCTTAGAAGCCAACCAGCTCATTGGATTTGGGTGAGGTATCTTCACCCTAACAAAATGACTTGATCAACACACACAAATACACATAAATTTGCCAACTGAGAAATTAATAGAGTCTACATTCAAGATGTTTAGTTATTTTCAGCCGTGCTGGCAAATTGAGCTATCAAGGAAAGAATTGCAAACAAGAAAATCATATCACAGCCATTTTATTAATATAAAAGAACACTTCAATATGTGAATAGTCCCAAATTCAAAAACAGTTTGTAAATATTTTCTCGAGGAAACAATTTGAACCCCATGGAAATGAATATAAGAAATAAGAGCAAATGGCAGAGGATACAAAGGTTCTGGAAGTAATATCCAGGCTGTAAGTGTGTTTCTATATCTTTGACACTGCATTCAAAATGAAATTCACTATCCTCAAAATGATTGGCTTTTATATTTTCTTGGACTATACATACTCTTGTACTTTTTACTCACCAAACTACATGTCTCATAAAATAACTATTACCTCTTCTGGTTTTACTAAAACTTTTGAAAAAATAATCTTTATGCAAATAATTGTGTATGTGTATTTGTTTGAAATAAAATTGTTATCTGCAGAGTGGGTTTCTATGATGAAAAACTCTGAAATGACACATTTCCTAGAGCTTCTACTCAAATGTGTGTGTATTTCCCAAGTGTTCATCTATTTAAACACTCTGATACATTATGAAAGTATTTATTGCTAAAATAGTGTCATTAAATGATTCAGACCAGTCAAAATCAGTTTAAAGACAGCCCTTAAGCACTTCATATTGGTGTTATCAGGGTACATAGGACAATTCTCTGGAAAAAAGACATTCCCTTATCCTTATGTTACAGTCATTGTCTGTAACTCTCAAGTTCACAGTTGCCAGTCAGACTCTGATTATAGGGACAACAAATAACAAGACCCCCAGCACTATTTTAATGACATGCATGGGTTAATTTTTTTTTAGCTTCTTTCTTGAACATGCAAGTCTTTAATTAATTTATTTTTTTTCAGTGTAACAATATTCATTGTTTTTGCACAACACCCAGTGCTCCATGCAATACGTGCCCTTCCTATTACCCACCACCTGGTTCCCCCAACCTCCCACCCCCGCCCCTTCAAAACTCACAGGTTGTTTTTCAGAGTCCATAGTCTCTTATGGTTTACCTCCCCTTCCAATTTTTTTTTTTTTATAAACATACAATGTATTTTTATCCCCAGGGGTACAGGTCTGTGAATCGCCAGGTTTACACACTTCACAGCACTCACCATAGCACATACCCTCCCCAATGTCCATAACCCCCTCCCCCTCTCCCAACCCCACCTCTCCCAGCAACCCCCATCAAAAGAAATGAAATCTTGCCATTTGGGTTAATTTTTAATTGATGTGTTCCTTTTACATGGGCACACCATCAAAGATGTGGCCAATCTGACTAACTCGCTTACCTGTCATTTAGCAAATTGATTACAAGCTACATTTGAATATTGAAACTTCATTAGATAGATAGGTTAATAAGCCACATATGATTAGATGTAGAAGAATGTACCAGAAATGATAGCAAAAAATATTTGCTTTTTATGGGCTATTTGTAGATAGATAAGTATGTATTCACTTACATTTTAAGACCTCTGTGAATACAAGGTCCTCTTAAGTGTATGACACGACTTTTCATTTAAATGAATTTGAGAAATAGAAACAATAGCAGTTAACCATGAATATAATGCAGTCACTAGATGTATCGTACTGAGCAATTACTCTAACAATCTACCCTTGGTTATATAAAAATGACATCCCACCATGGCGCCTGGGTGGCTCAGTGGATTAAGCCGCTGCCTTTGGCTCAGGTGATGATCTCAGGGTCCTGGGATCGAGCCCCGCATCGGGCTCTCTGCTCAGCGGGGAGCCTGCTTCCTCCTCTCTCTCTGCCTGCCTCTCTGCCTACTTGTGATCTCTCTCTCTGTCAAATAAATAAATAAAATCTTTAAAAAAAATGACATCCCACCAACTATACCATTTTTGCTCCCTTAGGAGTATTTTTATCCAAGGAAATAAATGGGGCCACCATTAAGACTAAGCAGCCTTCCAAGTGCCATTATTTGTGACACTGGTATACCTCTCTCTCTCTTTTTTTTTTTTTTTAAAGATTTTATTTATTTATCTGACAGAGAGATCACAAGTAGGCAGAGAGGCAGGCAGAGAGAGAGGAGGAAGCAGGCTCCCTGCGGAGCAGAGAGCCCGACGCGGGACTCGATCCCAGGACCCTGAGACCATGACCTGAGCCGAAGGCAGCGGCTTCATCCACCGAGCCATCCAGGCGCCCCGGTATACCTCTCTTTTAAAACGTAACACCCATTACTTAGCAGTAAACTAATCAGTCATAACCCCTTTGTGGATTGGAGACTTTGTGGATTGGAGACAAAAGCAATTCTTTACAACTAAATTCCCAAGAGAAAAGGCTCATGCTTCTACTACCTTGCTTAGAGTGTGACATATCCTTGGTGGTAGAGCATTGTCATTCTTCGGGGGAGGATTTGCATTGGAGAGATACTTTAAATTAGTATGCTAGTGTTACGAATATGAAAGTGATCAAGCAATGAAATTCTACTCTTCTCTTTAAAATATATACATTTACATAGCATGGACTCTGCATATAGTATTTCCTTTGTAGTCACTAAATGTCCATAAGTTTAAGCACACACACACATAAACACACAGAAGAACAAGGAATTAAATTAATTAGGCAGGTTCTACTTATTATATGTGCTCGCCTACTATATATATTCACAAAGAAGTTGAGAAAAATTGCCTGGAGTAATTTCTAGACTCATTTGTGTCCCATGCATCTTGCTTGATTTTATTATTATCCTCATAACATGTAGTAAAATAATCCAACATGCATTAATGTTAGTGAATAATTATAAGGCAGCAAGACAACTCTATAATTTCTTGGTAATGAAAAATAAAAACAATGAAAGCAGCAGAAAAACAAAGCAGAAAAGAATTTGAAAATAGTCTCTTTCTGATAAAACATAGGCACTTTATGGTTTTATACACATTCAAATTCACCACACTTATTGATTCCCTGTTGTTTTTGGGAACTGTGAATATTCAGAGTTGAATATTCCTTGATGAGCTTACGATCAATTAAATGATATTAAATAATTTAAAATTGGCTAACAGGTTGGCATTATAGGTAGAGTGTAAACTATCAGGCTATGGGGAATTAGAAGTATGAACAAAGAAAATTCCTCAGAAGGATGTGATGGTTTAGCTTTTCTTGCAAGGCAAGTAAAATAAAATAGCTTAAGGATGCACAGGTGTCCGTGGATCATGATGAAATTATTTAATATCGGTTTTATCCGCTAGATTCTAAAATAATCTAAGCTCAAGATGAGTATCAGGCTTACCCCCTCCTGTTGTCTCAGTGCCTGGCAAAGAGTAGGTGTTTAATAATACCTGTTGAATGGATAAATAAAATACAACAGCCGGCATTTTTTAAAATTTTATTTATTTATTTGACAGAGATCACAAGTAGGCAGAGAGGCAGGCAGAGAGAGAGAGAGAGAGAGAGAGGAGGAGGAAGCAGGCTCCCTGTGGAGCAGAGAGCTCAACGTGGGGCTTGATCCCAGCACCCTGGGATCATGACCTGAGCAGAAGACAGAGGCTGTATCCCTCTAAGCCAGCCAGGCGCCCCAACAGCCCGCATTTTTATGTCAAAAGTCAAGACAGAGATTCTATAAAGACTTATTCTCAGGGGCGCCTGAGTGGCTCAGTCATTAAGCGTCTGCCTTTGGCTCAGGTCATGATTCCGGGGTCCAGGGATTGAGCCCTGCCTGCCTCAGGCTCCCTGCTTAGCGGGAAGACTGCTTCTCTCTCTCCCACTCCCTCTGCATGTGTTCCCCCTCTCTCTATGTCTCTCTCTGTCTAATAAGTAAATAAAATCTTAAAAAAAAAAAGAATTATTCTACCAATAGCAAAATTTGGCCAAAACTTTGTTATTTATGGAATAGAAAGTTTAGAGCTTTGGCTGCTAGAGATTAAGTATATGGTGCTATTAGTATAAATAGGACAAAGTTTGTCTTGAGTAAAAAATGTAAGCTTAAGACATGTTGAATTTAGAGATCCAGAATATCACACATGATATCCATCGGGTCAGTAGTTCGAAATACAGAGGTGGATGCTGGAAGAGATATTTAAGCTTTAATCTGCAGATTTCTGTAACTTCTCCTACATAGATAGGTAGGTAGAGAGAGATAGAGTTGCAAGTATAGATTCAGATTTAGAGTTGGTTTAGGTGTATGTAGCCCATAAGGTTTATTATCTTTTATTTTTTTATTTTATTTTTTAAAGAACTTTTTAAAATTTTATTTATTTATTTTGACAGGCAGAGATCACAAGTAGGCAGAGAGGCAGGCAGAGAGAGAGGAGGAAGCAGGTTCCCTGCTGAGTAGAGAATCGGATGCAGGGCTCGATCCCAGGACCCTGGAATCATGACCTGAGCTGAAGGCAGAGGCCTTAACCCACTGAACCACCCAGGTGCCCCAGGTTTATTATTTTTTTTAAAGATTTTATTTATTTGAGATATAATGAGAGTGAGAGAGAGAGAGAACAAACACAGGGAGCAGCAGGCAGAGGGAGAAGCAGACTCCCTGCCAAGCAGGGAGCCTGATCTGGGGCTCCATCCCAGGACTCCAGGATCATGACTGAATTGAAGGCAGGTGCTTAACCAACAGCCACTCAGATGCCCCAGCCCATAAGGTTTAGAAGTCATGTGGAAAGGGGTAATAATTAGTCCTAAAGGCATGAATAAGATTTCTAAGTAATATAAATTATTTAGAATAAAATCTATAATAAATTAGAGTAAAATAAAATTAGAACAAAACATATAAATAATTATTTTAATATATGCATTAATTTTAATAATCAGTACTATAATATGTGTATGTCAAAATATCAAAGGAACATATAAATATGCTATAATCTTATAGAATTAAACTCATTTTGGTTATTTTTTGAAATGATGTTTATTTTGCTCAAATCTAAACCAAAAAGCTAATATAGAGGATAAAAGCAGAAACTAATTTTCTCCTAACAGTAGCAGTTGAGATTTTAAATCACCAGTCATGTGATTTATTGATCCAAGTTTCATTCAAATTGTCTTGGGCCTGCCATATTGACAAAGTATGTGATGTTTTAATTACTTTTTTTCTTCTTTATTCGGTAACTGTCCTTATCACATGATCTCTTTCATAAAGAAGACTCCAGCAAACCAGAAAATAATATTGCTTTCAATAATAAATCTATTCGTATATCATAAAATCCTAATTCAGGGCATAAAAGAAGACTTTAAAAAGTAGGAAATGTTTTCTTCTTCAGAATTAGAATATTTACAATTTAAAATCATTGTATGTTTACCAAATTAACCTTTAAATGAAATTCAACTGAAATCAAATTCCTGAAGTGTTTTCCTATTTTTGTAACTCATCAAAATCATTCTAAAGGCTTGTAATATAAAAATATTAAGACTCCAAGTTGACATATAGAGAGGACCTTGTCTTATCATGTGTAGAGCAGGTTCTTAGTAAGTTACTATTGAATGAAGGAATGAATGAAAGGAAAAGCTGGAAGAGTTGCAAGAGGGTAAAAAGGAACACTCTGTGATACAGTGCAAAGGGAAGACCTAAAAATCAGGGTGGAGCAGATATTGAGAAAAATCAGCAGTAATCTCCCACACTAAACATGAGGTATCATTGGATAAATCTGAAGAATGTGGGATAACGTGAGAGTAACCAGAGCAACATCAAGTCCCAAATCCAACCCAACACCTAAATGAATTAAACCAAGTCCCCATAACAAAGACAAAGCAGGTAGAAAGGCATGTCCATTTTTAGGCCTAAAATCTATTTATCTCTGTCACTACTGTCCTATATAAGAAGTTTGGGTTTAAAGAATAGCAATTATAAAGCATAAGGAAAGACAAAACAATAATTTAAAAAAAAACGTACTGCCAAGAGACAAAGCAATCAGCTAAGTATGACGCACATATTACATAGATGTTGAGGCTATCTGACAAGAAGTGTAAAATAAATGATTAATAGTTTAAAGGCATTAATGGAAAGGTAGACATAAGACAAGATCAAATGGGAAATTTCAGGGAGATATCAAAGCTATATGAATGAATTGAATGGAAATGAGAAAAAAGGAAATACAGTAATGTAGATAATACAATATCTTCAGCAGGCTCATTGGTGGACTTATCTCAGACAAAAAAAGAATGAGTCAACTTGTAGAGAGGTCAACACAAACAAACTAGAAAAACAAAGAAAATAAAAGATAAGAGAACATCAAAGAGCTATAGTACAATATAAAATAGTCTAATATGTTCATTGATATAGGAAACAAGGGGAAAAGAAAAATTACATTTCCTTAATACCTACAGTCCAGTGACAAGACCTTGAAACAGGCAGAGTGACATTCCTTTAGGAAATCAGTTGTCTTTAAGTTAATACTTTATAAAGGGCAAAAGGCAATCCTATCCCCACTCCTAGGATCCTGTAAATCTACTTTAACATTTAAAAATTCCTTGGGAAACCTCCTTTATCTCTAGCCCCCAAGACATATTTTGGAAGTCATCCCCCAATGGTATGATTTCACATCTGAAGGGGCTCATGACTAAGGTTTTATTAGACAGTAATAAATGACCTTTCCCAACAATAGCTAGCCTCCTAAAGGTCCTGGAAACCTTGCTTCCAAAATTCCTTAGGGACTCATGCTATCCCTACCCCTCTCCCAATTTGAAAGTGTATAATGTTTTTAGTGGGTTAGGTACTCCTCATGACCCCAGTGCAGCTCTTTCTGCCCACAGGTACCATCACTGTACTTTAATAAAATTACCTTTTTGCACAAAAGACATGTCAAGAATTCTTTCTTGGCCATTAGCTTCAAACTCCAACATATTTCCTACATCCTTCACGATTACAATACTAGAGATGAGAAGTCAGAAATTGACAGAAGAAACATTTAAAAAAAAAAGAAGAGAAAGAATATTCTAAAAAAAATACAGACAGATACTAAATCACAGATCCAAGAAGCTTTAAGAGCAGCAAGTAAACTAACAGTTATTTTTTTTGTAAGTTTTTATAACTTTGGCAGAAGATATCCCAGTTATAAACTTGCTCTTTTTATGGCAGCCCCACATGCAACTTCTTTAACCTTTGATGCTATGGCTAACAAGATGCAGATTATGCTTTCCAGGCCCCCTTGACAACTGGCTTCTTGTTAGTTTCTGCCAATAAGAGGCACAGATGGGGGGCACCTGGGTGGCTCAGTGGTTAAAGCCTCTGCCTTCGGCTCAGGTCATGATCCTGGGGTCCTGGGATCAAGCCCCACATCGGGCTCTCTGCTCAACGGGGAGACTGCCTCCTCCTCTCTCTCTGCCTGCCTCTCTGCCTACCTGTGATCTGTCAAATAAACAAATAAAAAAATCTAAAAAAAAAAAAAAAAAAAAAGAGGCACAGATGGGTGATCAGTTGGCATGGGCATGGGAGAAGCCACTTTCTCATTCTGTGTCTGGCAGCATTTCTAGATGTGTGTGTCTGTTAAGAATTTCTAGATTTAACCACAAGACTCAACTTATTCTGTTCTAGCAAGTGATAATTCACTCCTGCCCCTTCTAGTACTGGCCATGTGCCCCTTTCTCAGCCTTTGAAGGCTCTGAAACCTCCTCCCATTTTAGTTCACCCAGCTGGGTTGCAGGGACAAATAGTTGAAGCTTATTACAGTTACTAACATCTGAGTTAATTCATTGATCCCTTTTCTCTCTATGCATTTCCAATACATGCAACTAGTTTTCTTTACTGTGGCTTTAGTTTTCCTGACAGGACAGTAAAGAAGAAAAGGTGTACGAGGGTACAAGGTATCTCCCTTCTCTTGTTTGGTCAATGACCTATTGTTAAAACTAAATCCAAATATATATATTTTACAAATCTCTGAGTAAGAGGCAGATACTAAAATTAATTGTATGTTATAATATAAACATAGGCGTCTATTGACAAAAGAATTTTTTTGACAAAAGAATTGTTATTCAAAATACCTAACCCACTAAAAACGTACTACCATTAATATATGTTTACCAAAAAGCACCCAAGTATCCACATTCCTGTCTGAGAAGGACTCCCAAACTCACCATTGGAAAATGCCTTGTGTTAAGCCTCTAGAGACTCACCCTAAGAAGTTTAAGGAAACTAATTCTGAGTAAGTCTCTTATTTTTCCAAAATTTACATGCATATTTGATTTGATTTAACTCCACAACTTCAGACATTTATTAAAGAATATATTCTAATCCTTTTTTATAACAACAAAAGATGATTAAGTGGCTCTTTTCAATGTGAAACAAGTTCTGTTAAGACTTCGAATTCCAGGTTGCTTCTATTATCATTGATTTTTAAAATTCATCTTCTGTAACTCTTTTAGCTTTCGAAGAACCATTCTCCATACAAGTAATATCAAAAGAGAGTATAAAACATACCAAATAAGCTATAAGATCTAGAACTGTTCTTTAAATATAGTGAACACTAGCCACATGTGGTTATTTAAATTTAAATAAGTAATGAACCTTAGGTAAAATTAAAAATGTTATTTCCTGATTAGCACTAGCCAAATTTCAAATGCACAATAACCAAATGTGGCTCATGAATATATTATTGGCTAGCAGAGCTGTAGAACTTTTCTATCAGCTCAGAAATCCTATTAAACAACATTGATTTAGAATATAAGATATTCACAAAGGGAAAGTAAGAACATCCTGTATGCTGTCTGGAATTAATTCTATGTCATTCCCAATGCTGCTCTTTAATACATTTCAAGGGCATGTCATAGAATTTCTGAAATAAGTTTCCAAGTGACAAAGTAAAAAGAATAAGATCTTCAGGCCAAATGTCCAAAACCCTTAAAATCCAATATTGTATCAAGATTTCTTGAGCATATTGACAAACAGACAAACGGAGTGGTCAGGATTCAGTACCATTTCTCAAATGGGAAACAATGAATATAATTCAGGAAAAAAAAGATTAACGTACATAAGAAATTATTGCCTAGAATCTCTGAAATGAATTTAATTCATTGTCTTAATGAACCAGGAATAAATCATCAAAATCGCTTTAATGAAGGAGTAGGACAGCTATTTGTTCAAATATAGTATGTTGACACCATGCCTAAGAAAGAAAATCACACTGAATGGTGTTTAAAAAAGATAAACTCAGCCCAAACCAAGAAAAGCTGCCTTCTTTCTCTGGCAATAAGTAACAACATATGGATAGACAGCAATATGAGAAATGGGAAAATGATTAGTCACACCCAAGTTAATAATAGCAGCACCAAGACCACTGTCACTCAAAAAGCCATTTGCGCAGTGCCAAGAAAGTGACACTTAATACCACTTATTATCTCACTCCCCATGCCCTCTCCCACCACCCCACCCATTGTGGAACATAGGGAAGAGCTTAAAATGCTTACCCAAAGAGGAGTGGTAGTTCTGGGGTGGGGGGTGGGGAGAGCAAGATGGCGGAGGAGTAGGAGTCCTAAATTTCATCTGGTTCCAGGGATTAAGCTAGATAGTTATCAAACCGTACTGAACACCTACAAATTCAATAGATCAAAGAGAAGAAAAGCAGCAATTCTAGGAACAGAAAAGAGACTACTTTCTGAAAGGTGTGTAGAAGTGTGTGGAGAAGTGAATCCAAGGTTATATATGGGAATAGAGACCGAGGGGGGAGGGGTGGCTCCTGGCAAGCTGTAGAGCAGCAGAGCATAAAATCAGAACTTTTAGAAGTCTGCTCCACTGAGAGACAGTGCTCTGGAGGCTAAGCGGGGTGGAGCCCTTGCAGGGGCAGTGTGATCTCAGGACCTGTGGGATCACAGAAATACCAGGGGTGCCTGAGTGTGGCAAAGCTCCCAGATATCAGAACTGGGAAGCCGAGTGTACAGACAGAGTTGAGGAGTGAGCTCTCAGCTGGCGATTGCCTTAAACCATGACCCAAGGTACAGTTGGGCCACTGCTCTTCCAGCAGAGACCCCACAAGTGGCAGGTCTGGAAAGACCGCCTCCCTCCTCCTTTGGGAGGAGAAGTGTGGGAGTGTGCTGCAGGAATCTGCTGGGTTTGGAGGCTCCAAATGGAGCCATGCGCCAGAGATGGAGGAGCTCAATCACAGGCCAGGTGAGCAGAGTGCAGCTAGAAACCAGGGAGACAGGAGGGATTGACTGTTTTTCTCTCAGGAAGTAGTGAGGAGTGGGAACCTGAGCTCTCCAATCCATTGGGCAGGAAATTAGGAGGCCACCATTTTCATTCCTGTCCTCCAAAGCATTCAGGGAAAATAGTCTCCCGAGAGTGAGCCCAAGCAGATCACTTTGACTGGGCCCTGGCAAGGATGGTACAGTTCTGCTCTGGCAAAGACATTTGAGAATCACTGCAACAGGCCCTTCCCCCAGAAGATTAGAAAGAATATCTGGTGAAGACCGAGTTCACCTATCAGTGAGAACTGTGGAATTCCAGAGTTGGGGAAATGCAACACATAGAATTCGTGCCTCTTTTCCCATAATTCTTTAGTCTTTCAAAGCTAAATATTTTTAATTTTCTTTTTTTCTTATTCTATTTTTTAAAAATCTTCTTCTTTCCTATTTTAATCTTTTAAACTATTTTATCTTAATAACTTTAAAAAAATCTTTTAAAACTTGCATTGTTATAGTCATATTCTATCTCTTCATTGTATTTAACCTTAATTTTTGTATACATATAAGTTTTTTTTTCTTTAAAATTTTGGGATACAGTTTCTTCTTTCTCTTTTTTTAAAATTTTATTTTATTTTTTCAGTGTTTCAAGATTCATTGTTTAGGCACTACACCCAGTGCTCCATGCAATATATGCCCTCTATAATACCCACCATGAGAGTCACCCATCCTCCCCCTTTTCACCCCTCCAAAACCTTCAGTTTGTTTCTCAGAGTCCATAACTCTCATGATTCTTCTCCCCCTTTGCTTTACCCCAATTCACTTTTCCTTTCCTTCTCCTAATGTCCTCATGTTGCTCCTTATGTTCCACAAGTAAGTGAAACCATATGATAATTGACTCTCTTTGCTTGACATATTTCACTCAGCATAGTCTCCACCAGTCCCATCCATGTTGATACACAAGTTGGGTATTCATCTTTTCCAATGGCTGTGTAATGTTCCATTGTGTATATGGACCTTATCTTCTTTATGGATTTGTCTGTTGAAAGACATCTGGCTCTTTCCACAGTTTAGCAACTGTGGCCATTGCTGCTATGAACATTGGGATACACATGGCCCTTCTTTTCACTACATCTGTATCTTTGGGGTAAATACCCAGTAGTGCAATTGCAGGGTCATAGGGCAACTCTATTTTTAACGTTTTGAGGAATCTCCACACTGTTTTCCAAAGTGGTTGCACCAACTTGCAGTCCCACCAACTGTGGAAGAGGGTTCCCTTTCTTCACATCCTCTCCAACACTTGTTGTTTCCTCTCTTATTAATTTTGGCCATTCTAACTAATGTAAGGTGGTATCTCAATGTGTTTTTTTTTTAATTTTTTAAATTAACATATAATATATTATTAGCCCCAGGAGTATAGGTCTGTGAATTGCCAAGTTTACACACCTCACAGCACTCACCATTTCAGTTTCCAAGATGGCTAATGATGAACACTTTTTCATGTGTCTGTTAGCCGTTTCTATGTCTTTTGTGGAGAAGTGTATGTTCATGTCTTTTGCCCATTTTTTGACATGGTTATCTGTTTTTTGGGTGTTGAGTTTGAGGAATTCTCTATAGATCTTGGATATCACCTTTTTGTCTGAAGTCACATTTACAAAAATCTTCACCTCTTCTTTTGTTGACTCTTTCCTTTGCTGTGCAGAAACTTTTGATCTTGATGAAGCCCCAAAAGTTCATTTTTGCTTTTGTTTCCTTTGCCTTTGGGGACATGTCTTGAAAGAAGTTGTTGTGGCTGATGTCAAAGAGGTCATTGCCTATGATCTTCTCTAGGATTTTGATAGATTCCTGCCTCACATTGAGGTCTTTCAACCACTTCAAGTTTGTATTTGTGTATGGTGTGAGAAAATGATTAAGTTTCATTCTTCTATACATAACTCTCCAATTTTCCCAGCACCATTTATTGAAGAGACTATCTTTTTCCACTGGATAATTTTTCCTGCTTTGTTGAAGATTATTTGACCATATAGTTGCAGTCTATATCTGGGCTCTCTACTCTGTTCCATTGGTCTATGTGTCTGTTTTTGTGCCAATATCATGCTGTCTTGGTGATCACAGCTTTGTAGTAAAGCTTGAAGTCAGTCAACATGATGCCTCTACCTTTATTTTTCTTTTTCAGCATTTCCTTAGCAATTTGGGGTCTTTTCTGGTTCCAAACAAATTTTAAGATTGTTTATTCCAGCACTTTGAAAAATGATGATGGAATTTTGACTGGAATGACATCAAAAGTATAGACTCTCTGGGCAGTATAGACATTTTAATAATGTTTATTCTCCTGACCCATGAGCATGGAATGCTTTTCCATCTTTTTGTGTCTTCTTCAATTTCTTTCATGAGTGCTCTGTAGTTCCTCGAGTACAGATCCTTTACCTCTTTGGTTAGATTTATTCCCAGGTATCTTATGGTTCTTGGTGCTATAGTAAATGGAATCGATTCTCTCATTTCCTATTCTATATTTTCATTGTTAGTGTTTAAGAAAACAACTGATTTCTGTGCGTTGATTTTGTATCGTGCCACATTACTGAATTGCTGTATGAGTTCTAGTAGTTTGGAGGTGGAGTCTTTTGGGTTTTCCATAAAAAGCATCATGTCATTTGTGAAAAGAGAGAGTTTGACTTCTTCTTTGCCAAATAAAAGGTATTTAAATACCTTATATTTCTTTTTGTTGTCTGATTGCTATTGCTAGGATTTCTAGTACTATGTTGAACAACAATGGTGAGTGTTGGCATCCTTGTGTTCCTGACCTCAATGGGAATGCAGGAATTTTTCCCCATTTGAGAATGATATTCACTGTGCATTTTTCACAGATAGATTTTATGACATTAAGGAATGTTCCTTCTATCCCTATACTTTTAATCATTTTAATCAGGAATGGATGCTGTATCTTGTGAAATGCTTTTTCTGCATCAACTGAGGGGGACCACATGGTTCTTCTCTCTTCTCTTATTGATTTTTTCTATCACATTGGTTGATTTGTGAATGTTGAACCACTCTTACATCCCATAGATAAACCCCACATGGTCATGGTCGATAATCTTTTTAATGTACCATTAGATGATCTTATTGAGAAACTTGGCATCCATATTCATCAGGGATATTTGTCTTAAGTTCTCCTTCTTGAGGGGGTCTTTGCCTGGTTTGGGGATCAAGGTAATACTGGCTTCAAAGAAAGAGTCTGGAAGATATCCTTCTGTTTCTATTTTTTGAAACAGATTCAGGGTAATAGGTATTATTTCCTCTTTGAATGTTTGGTAGAATTCCCCAGGGAATCTTTCAGGTCCTGGACTCTTGTTTTTTGGATTTCCAAATTCCAAATTCCAAAGAATTCCAAAATTCTTTTTGGAAGAATTTTGACCACTTCTTCAATCTCGTTACTAGATATTGGCCTATTCAGGTTGTCAGTTTCTTACTGTTTCAGTCTTGGAAGTTTATAGGTTTTCAGGAAAGTATCCATATCTTCTAGGTTGCTTAACTTATTGGCATATAACTGTTGATAATAATTTTTGATGATTGTTTTTATTTCCTTGCTGTTAGTCATGATCTCTCCCCTTTCATTTCTAATTTTATTAATTTGGGTCCTCTCTCTTTTCTTTTGGATTAGTTTGCCCAGTGGTTCATTGATCTTATTATTCTTTCAAAGAACCAGCTTCCAGTTTGTTGATGTGCTCTATTGTATCTCTAGTTTCTAACTCCTTGATATCTGCTCTAATCTTAATTATTTCCCTTCTTGTGTATGGGGTTGGCTTAATTTGTTATTGATTTTCCAGTTTTTTAAGGTATAAAGAGAGTTGGTGTATTAGGGATCTTTCAATTTTCTTGAGTAAGGCTTGGATGGCTATGTATTTTCCCCTTAGGACTGCCTTTGCCAAGGATACAGTTTCTTCTTTTTTTTAAAAGGTTTCATTTATTTATTTGACAGACAGAGATCACAAGTAGGCAGAGGCAGGCAGAGAGAGAGAGAGAGGGAAGCAGGCCACTGAGCAGAGAGCCCAATGCAGGGCTCGATCCCAGGACCCTGAGATCATGACCTGAGCTGAAGGCAGAGGCTTTAACTCACTGAGCCACCCAGGCACCCCGGATACAGTTTCTTCTAACAGATCAAAATATACTCTAAATCTAGCACATGGCTTTGTTCTAGTCTTCAGCCTATTGCAGTATTTCCTCTTTTTTTTCCCCAACCAACTTCTTACCTAATCAATTCCTTTTTTAGAATCTTTTTAAATATTCATCTTTACAGTCATGTTTACCTATATATTTTGTGTGTATATATATATATATATATATAATTTTTTTCTTTCTTTAAAATTTTGGAGGGCAGTTTCCTCAACAGACCAAAATACACCCAAAATCAAGTGTGTGGCTCTGTTCTGTTCTGTGTATATATATATTAGATATATAATTTTTTTTCTTTTTTCTCCTTTCTTCTCCCCCAGGTTTTGGATCTTTTCTGATTTGGTTAGTGTTTTTTCTGGGGTCATTGCTACCCTTTTACTATTTTGTTCTCTTTTTTTTTTAGGATTTTATTTATTTATTTGACAGAGAGAAATCACAAGAGAGGCAGGCAGAGAGAGAGGAAGGGAAGCAGGCCCCCTGCTGAGCAGAAAGCCTGATGTGGGACTCAATCCCAGGACCCCGAGATCATGACCCGAGCCAAAGGCAGCGGCTTAACCCACTGAGCCACCCACGCGCCCCCTATTTTGTTCTCTTATTCATCTATTATTATCTGGATAAAATGACAAGGCAGAAAAACTCACCTCAAAAAAAAAAAAAAAAGAACAAGGGACATTACTGATGGCTAGGAACCTAATCAACACAGACATTAGTAAGATGTCAGAACTAGAGTTCACAATGACGATTATCAAGGTGCTAGCTGGGCTTTAAAAAATCATGGAAGATACTAGAGTATCCTTTTCTGGAGAAAAAAAAATATCCCATCCTGGAGAAATAAAAGAACTAAAATCTAACCTAGTTGAAATAAAAAAAGCTATTAATGAAGTGCAATAAAAATGGAGGCTCTTACTCCTAGGATAAATGAGGCAGAAGAGAAAATTCGTGATAGAGAGGACCAAATTATGGAAAATAAAGAAGTTGAGAAAAAGAGAGAGAAATAACTACTTGACTCCAAGGGAAGAATTCAAGAGATAAGTGATACCATAAGATGAAAAAAATGTTAGAAAAATTGGGATCCCAGAAGAAGAAGAAAGAGAGAGAGGAGTAGAAGGTATATTGTAGCAAATTATAGCAGAGGAATTCCTTAATTTGTTGAAGGGAACAAGAATCAAAATCTAAGATCAATAAAAATAGGTCAACATTCCATCATCTAATGGAAAAACTTACAAGTCTCAGTGATAAAGAGAAAATCCTGAAAGCATCTCAGGACAAGTGGTATGTAACATACAATGATAGAAATATTAGATTGGCAACAGACCTATCTACAAAGACCTGGCAGGCCAGAAAGGACTGGCATGATATATTCAGAGCACTAAATGAGAAACATATGCAGCCAAGAATACTATATCCAGCTAAGCTATAATTGAAAATAGGAGAGATAAAAAGCTTTCAGGATAAACAAAAACTAAAAGAATTTGTAAACACCAAACCAGCCCTACAGAAAATATTGAAAGGGGTCCTCTAAACAAAGCGAGACCCTAAAAATAGTAGATCAGAAAGGAACAAAGACAATATACAGTAACAGTCACCTTACAGGCAATACAATGGCACTAAATTAATATCTGTCAATAGTTATCCTGAATGTAAATGGACTAAATGTCCCAATCAAAAGACACAGAGTATCAGAATGGATAAAAAAATGAGACCCTTAAATATGCTGTCTACAAGAAATTCATTTTAGACCTGAAGACACCTCCAGATTTAAAGTGAGGGAGTGAAAAACAACTTACCATGTTAATGGACACAAAAGAAAGCTGGGGTGGCAATCGTTATATCAGATAAATTAGATTTGAAACCAAAGACTATGATAAGAGATGAGGAAGGACATTGTATCATACTTAAAGGGTCTGTCCAACAAGAGGATCTGAAAATTTTAAATATCTATATCCCTAACATGGGAGCAGCCAATTTTATAAGTCAATTAATAACAAAATCAAAGAAACACACCAACACTAAAATAATAGTAGGGGGCTTTAACACCCCCCCTCACTGAAATGGACAGATAATTTAAGGAAAAGATCAAGAAGGAAATAAAGTCTTTAAATAACACACTGGAATAGATTGACATCACAGATATATTCAGAACATTCCATCCCAAAACAACAGAATACACATTTTTCTCTAATGCACTATTCTCCAGAATAGGTCACATCTTGGGTCACAAATCAGGTCTCAATTGGTACCAAAAGATTGGGATCATTCCCTGCATATTTTCAGACCAAATGTTTTGAAACTAGAACTCAACCACAAGAGGAGAGTTGGAAGGAATTCAAATATATGGAGGGTAAAGAGCATCCTACTAAAGAATGAATAGGTCAACCAAGAAATTAATGAAGAATTTTAAAAAATTCATGGAAACAAATGAAAATGAAAACACACCTGTTTAAAATCTTTGGGATGCAGCAAAGGCAGTCCTGAGAGGAACGTATATAGCAATATAAGCCTTTCTCAAGAAACAAGAAATGTCGGGCGCCTGGGTGGCTCAGTGGGTTAAAGTTGCTGCCTTCAGCTCAGGTCATGATCCCGGGGTCCTGGGATTGAGTCCTGCATCAGGCTCTCTGCTCAGCAGGGAGCCTGCTTCTTCCTCTCTCTCTCTGCCTGCTGCTCTCCCTGCTTGTGATCTCTGTCTGTCAAATAAATAAATAAAATCTTTAAAAAAAGAGAGAGAAAGAAACAAGAAATGTCTCAAGTACACAAACTAACCCTACACCTAAAAGAGTTGGGGAAAGAACAGCAAAGAAAGCCTAAAACCAGCAGGAGAAGAGAAATAATAAAGATCAGAGCAGAAATCAATGAAATAGAAACCAAAATAACAGTAGAAGAGGTCAACGAAACTAGGAGCTGGTTCTTTGAAAGAATGAATAAGATTGATAAAACCCTGGCCAAACTTACCAAAAAAAAAAAAAAAAAAAAAAGATGAAGGGCCCAAATAAATAAAATCATGAATAAGGAGCTCCTGGGTTAAGCCTCTGCCTTCGGCTCAGGTCATGATCTCAGGGTCCTGGGATTGAGCCCCACATTGGGAAAGTTGAAAATAGAGCTAACCTATGACCCACTAATCATACTATTGGGTATTTATCCTAAAGATACAAATGCTGTGATCCGAAGGGGCTTGTGCACCCCAATGTTTATAGCAACAATGTCCGCATAGCCAAAATATGGAAAGAACCTAGATGTCCATCAACAGATGAATGGATAAAGAAGTATATCTACAATGGAATACTATGCAGCCATCAAAAGGGGAAATCTTGCCATTTGCAATGACATGGATGGAACTAGAGAGTATTATGCTGAGCGAAATAAGTCAATCAGAAAAGACAATTATCATATACTCTCTCTGATATGAGGATTTTGAGAGGCAGGGCACAGAGTTGTGGGGGGAAGGGATGAAAAAAACAAAACAAACAAGATGGGACCATGGAGGGAGACAAACAATGAGAGACTTTTAATCTCAGGAAACAAACAGAGGATTGCTGGGGGGTAAAGGGGTAGGGATAGGCTGACTGGGTTATAGATATTGGGGAGGGTATGTGCTATGGTGAATTCTGTAAGACTGATGATTCACAGACCTGTATCCCTGAAGCAAATAATACATTATATGTTAATGAAAAGAAAAAGGGAAAAAAAAAAAGAGGAGCAGTAATCCAAGATGTCAGCCCAGTGACTCACAGATCCAAATGTTGCTAGTAAGGACACTACTCACATGCTTTACCAGAAAATAGACAGAACAAGAATAGTCTCTATAAGAAATAGTCTCTATAAAGAATAGTCTATATTCTATAAAGAATAGTCTCTATATGGTCCCTCATAGCTGGTGGGCTCCACCCTAGAGCTAATGCAGAGAGATTGTCTGAACACACCCTCTTGTGCTGCAAGCAAAGAACCACATTTACTCCCCACCAGGAACAGAGATAGCACTGGGGTTAGCCAGGTGCCAAATAACAAACAGTTAGGCAGAACAAAGGAGTATGTATCAAATCTGGAACAAGGAAAGATATTATCAAACAAGACAAAATGCCTGGCATAGACTACGGGGGCCCTTTATCTCCATGTAGGGAATGATTCTAGACCCAAGACACACTCTCTGAGGCCATGCAAGGGTGGTAGGCTGTGGAAGACCGCCTTTCCTACCCACATTCTCACAAACTGATTTTTTTTCTTTTCTTCATTAGATCCTCTATGTGTTATAGGATGATACTGTTCTGTTTTTTTTTTTTTCTTTTTAAATAACATAGATTTTCGGGGAAAACAAAGAAAATACTAGTTTTAAGAAAACTTCAGTTTATCAAATGAGGTGGTGCTATTTAAATACAGCTGTTTTCACATATGTCTAAAATTTGAATTTGACAATTTCTTGTTAAGAACATAAATGTATAGAAAGCATGGCAGCACAGTTGGACATAATTGTCATTAGCTAACATACTGACTTTCTTGACTCATATCATACCACTGGGGATTTCCATCCCAATAGTGAGTTACATGATAAAATCATTATATTGATTATAAGCAGAGTCATTCTGAAGAAATATGGAGAGATTCCCGTGAGAAAAACACAGAGATTCAGGGGAAAATAGTTAATATCTGTTTTTTCTACCCTGTATCTTGCCTGTAGAAGTTGAAAATTAGCAAGGTATATTAAAGACTACAAAATAAGGGCCTAATTGGCTCCAAGGTATGCCTAGCTCTATGCCTGTTTGATTTCAGTAGGGATAATTTAGACTTTCACTCTGCTCTGCATCAGAGGCATTAGTTAATGATGATACAGCTAATAATAAATATTAACTCTCATTTACAAAGTTTTTCTATGTAACTCACTCCACTTCCATGATCTCATTTGCATTTTACCCTAATCCTTCAAGATTGGTATTACTGTCTCCATCATATAATAAAGGAATCCTTGGCTTTACAGAAATTAAGATTTTTTTCAAAGTCACACCACAAGTAAATGGTAGACTATAAGACATTTTACATATCTTACCCCTAATTTCAAGTTCTTTCCAGAAAAGTATTCATTCAAGGGAATCGAATAAATAAAATAGATTTGAGTCCTAATAATCATCTCTCCAAATACTGCCACTTTGGACCCTGATCATAATTTTCTACTGGAAAAAAAAAAATGTGAAGGTAAAGTTAATTAGCATGTTTATTCGAGAAAAGCCAAAATCAAAAGAAAACAAAACCATGATGAAAAATAATATATACAAAGGAAAGAGTTGACTACTGTCACTAGTAGACTGAAGACAAAAATAAGTAAATATAACAAATCTACAATTACAGCGTTCTGTTTTCTAGGAGAAGACATTTTTTAAATGAAATTTTAAAAAGCTTATTTTTTACAATCAAAGCAATTTGTAAAGTGTAAATATATGCACAGCTAAGGTAGCATGTGAATAACTGGGCAACAGCACTATTTGGACCAATAATAAAAGGGACCACTTGCAACATGTATTTTGAGAATCTATAAAATGAAATTGAAAAGGGAGTTTCAAGCTACAAACAACACCATCTTACTTGTATAATGTTCATTCCAATTTGTGTTGGAGGGGAAAATAGACCAGACTCTCTTACCTAACCAGGTTGGAGTTATAGTTAGGGCACCAAATGGTTTCAGAGGTTTAAAAAAAAAATAAAAAATACACACACACACACACACACATATAATATATAAATGTCTATTTTTTATTTTATATTTATATTTTTATGTTATATAAATATTTTCATTTTTTGTTATGTAAATACGTGTCTGTGTGTGTGTGTGTATATAGTTTTTCCTGTTATAAGGTAAGATGACTTCCTGTTAGATGATCAGGTATTTCCACATCAATTACCTCTTTATAAGTGGCTACCAAGGAAAGCTGCAGGAGTTGAGGCTCATACATTAAAGAATAAAATAGTTTAAGAGAAAAAAAATGAGCCCATGTTAAATTTGGCAGGAAAATGTGGGTTTATCCACCAAGGAAAGTGGATGTCACTTTTTACCTTGAAAAATTAAAACAAAATGACGGTTCTTTGGAATAAGCTGAAAAAGAAATAAAACATTTTGTAGTCTGGAGATTCTGAAACCCCCACAAGTTGGGCATGGCAAATAACCTCTCTAATTCTTACAGTATTTTATAGTAAATACTTCACTCAGTGGGCTTTTGTGAAGATTGCATGATATGTGGTTAAAAAAACAAACAAAATAAACTTTGGCAATAAACCTATTATCCTTTTTGAAGATCATTGTTATTATCTTTGTCAATAATAGGGATGGAGGAACTCGTACAATTCACCTACCAAAGATCCAAGGAAAACACCTAGAATCCATAAAAGGTAGGTTTTTTACCTTGCTGCAACAAGGAAAAGAGAAATAGTGTGGAGAGTACATCCAGAGGAACCCTGGAGCATTCTGATGAGAGCAAGTTGGTATAGACTGAATGATTTTTGTTATAATAACAGTGTAATTGAGATATCATTCACACACCATAAATTCGACCCTTTAAAGAATCTAATTCAGGGGCCATCTGGGTGGTGCAGTGGGTTAAAGCCTCTGCCTTTGGCTCAGGTCGTGATCCCAGGGTCCTGGCATGGAGCCCCACATGGGGCTCTCTGCTCAGCAGGGAGCCTGCTTCCTCCTCTCTGTCTGCCTCTCTGCCTACTTGTGATCTCTGTCTGTCAAATTAAAAAAAAAAAGAATCTAATTCAGTACATTTTAGTATATTCAACAAGTTGTGCGATCATTATTATCTGATTTCAGATCATCTTCATTAATCTAAAATTAAACACTATGACCAGCAGTAGTCAGTCCCCACATTCCATTACATCTAAACTCTGGCAACCACAAATTTGCCTCTGTCTCTGTGTATCTGCCTATTCTATTCCTTTCTTATGAATGGAATTATGCAATTTGCGGCTTTAAAATTTTTTTTTTGTAACTAGCTCCTTTCATTTAATAGGAGTTTCAAGGTCCAGATATACTGTAACGTGTCTCAGTACTTCATTTCATTTTACTGTAATATCCTATTGAATGGTTAAATAATTTGTTTTTCCACTTATCAGTTGATGATAATTTGGGGTTTTTTTCTGCTTTTTAACTATTTATTTAACTTTTTAGCTTTGAACATTCAGGTATAGATTTTTGTGTGAACATATGTTTTTAATTCTCTTGAGTAAAAATCTAAGAATAGAATTGCTGGGTCTTACAATAACTCTACATTTAACATTTTGACGATTTGTCAGTCTGTTTTTCATCCACAATGACTAGCTCATTTTACAATCCCACCAGTAATGTAAAAGAATTCTAATCTCTCCACCTACTTAAAACATTTGCTTATTATCTATTTGTTTTTTGTCATCCTACTCTGTGAAATGGGATCTCATTGTGCCCTTGATTTACATTCTGTTTATGACTAGTCATTTTGAGACCATTTTCATGTGTTTAGCAGCCATTTGTACATTTTTCCATGGAGTAATACCTATTCACAACTTTTGTCCATATGCTATGGATTTTTTATCTTTGTATTACTGAGTTTTTAGAGTCTCTATATACTCTAGATACCAGTTTATTACTAGATACCAGTTTATTAGTAGATGTATGATTAGAATAGTTTTTCCTATTCCACAAAGTTTTTTGTTTGTTTTTACAGTTTTATTGAGCATACACCAACATACCATTACCACAATCAAAATAATAAAAACACATCTACCATCTCCAGAAATTTTCTTATGCCCCTTTGGGAGGGTGTGCATATGTGTGTGTGTGTTAAGAACACTTAACGTAGGATTTATCTTCTGTACAAATTTTTAAGAGTGCAATATGATGCTGTTATCTGTTTTTTGTTTGTTTGATTTGTCAATGCATTCCTTTTTTTTAAATTTCTTTTCAGCATAACAGAATTCATTGTTTATGCACCACACCCAGTGCTCCATGCAATACATGCCCTCCTTAATACCCACCACCTGGTTCCCCCAACCTCACAACCCCCGCCCCGTCAAAACCCACAGATCATTTTTTTCAGAGTCCATAGTCTCTCATGGTTCATCTCCCCTTCCAATTTGCTTCAACTCCCTTCTCCTCTCCATCTCCCTATGTCCTCCATGTTATTTCTTATGCTCCACAAATAAGTGAAACCATATGATAATTGACTCTCTCTGCTTGACTTATTTCACTCAGCATAATCTCTTCCAGTCCCGTCCATGTTGCTACAAAAGTTGGGTATTCATCCTTTCTGGTGGAGACATAATACTCCATAGTGTATATGGACCACATCTTCCTTATCCATTCATCCGTTGAAGGGAATCTTGGCTCTTTTCACAGTTTGGCAACCATGGCCATTGCTGCTATAAACATTGGGGTACAGATGGCCCTTCTTTTCACTACAACTGTATCTTTGGGGTAAATACCCAGCAGTGCAATTGCAGGGTCATAGGGAAGCTCTATTCTTAATTTCTTGAGGAATCTCCACACTGTTCTCCAAAGTGGCTGCACCAACTTGCATTCCCACCAACAGTGTAAGAGGGTTCCCCTTTCTCCACATCCTCTCCAACACACGTTGTTTCCTGTCTTGCTAGTTTTGGCCATTCTAACTGGTGTAAGGTGGTATCTCAATGTGGTTTTAATTTGAATCTCCCTGATGGCTAGTGATGATGAACATTTTTTTCATGTGTCTGATAGCCATTTTTATGTCTTCATTGGAGAAGTGTCTGTTCATATCTTCTGCCCATTTTTTGACATGATTATCTGTTTTGTGTGTGTTGAGTTTGAGTTCTTTATAGATCCTGGATATCAACCTATTGTCTGTACTGTCATTTGCAAATATCTTCTCCCATTCTGTGGGTTGCCTCTATGTTTTGTTGACTGTTTCCTTTGCTGTGCAGAAGCTTCTCATCTTGACGAAGTCCCAAAAGTTCATTTTCGCTTTTGTTTCCTTTGCCTTTGGAGACATATCTTGAAAGAAGTTGCTGTGGTTGATATTGAAGAGGTTACTGCCTATGTTCTCCTCTAGGATTCTGATGGATTCCTGTCTCACATTGAGGTCTTTTATCCATTTCGAGTTTATCTTTGTGTATGGTGTAAGAGAATGGTCAAGTTTCATTTTTCTACATATAGCTATCCAATTTTCCCAGCACATTTATTGAAAAGACTGTCTTTTTTCCACTGTATATTTTTCCTGCTTTGTCGAAGATTATTTGACCATACAGTTGCAGTCCATATCTGGGCTCTCTACTTTATTCCACTGATCTATGTGTCTGTTTTTGTGCCAGTACCATGCTGTCTTGGTGATCACAGTTTTGTAGTAAAGCTTGAAATCAGGTAACGTGATGACCCCAGTTTTGTTTTTCTTTTTCAAAATGTCCTTAGCAAATTGGGGTCTCTTCTGATTCCATACAAATTTTAGGATAATTTCCTCCAGCTCTTTGAAAAATGTCAGTGGAATTTTGATCAGAATGGCATTAAGAGTATGGATGGCTCTAGGCAGTATAGACATTTTAACAATGTTTATTTTTCCAATCCAAGAGCATGGAATGGTCTTCCAAATTTTTGTGTTCTGTAGTTCCTCGAGTACAGATCCTTTACCTCTTTTGTTAGGTTTATTCCCAGATATCTTCTGTATTTTCATTGTTAGTGTATAAGAAAGTTAGTTGTTAGTGTATAAGAAAGCCACTGATTTCTGTACATTGACTTTGTATCCTGCCACATTACTGAATTGCTGTATGAGTTCTAGTAGTTGGTGGTTGGAGTCTTTTGGGTTATCCATATGAAGTAGCATGTCATCTACGAAGAGAGAGAGTTTGACTTCTTCATTGCCAATTTGGATATCTTTTATTTCTCTTTGTTGTCTGATTGCTGTTACTAGGACTTCTAATACTATGTTGAACAAGAGTGGTGAGAGTGGGCACCCTTGTCATGTTCCTGATCTCAACAGGAAGGAGGTGAGCTTTTTCCCATTGAGGATGATATTTGCTGTAGGTTTTTCATAGATAGATTTTATGAAGTTCAAGAATGTCCCCTCTATCCCTATACTTTGAAGCATTTTAATCAGGAACGGATGAAGGATTTTGTCAAATGCATTTTCTGCATGAATTGAGAGGACCTTGTGGTTCTTCTTTCTTCTCGTATTGATTTGCTCTATCACATTGATTGATTTGCGAATGTTGAACCATCCTTGTCACCCATGGATGAATCTCACCTGGTTGTGGTGGATAATCTTTTTAATGTGCTGTTGAATCCTATTTGCTAGGATCTTGTTGAGAATCTTAGCATCCATATTCATCAGTGATATTGGTCTGAAATTCTCCTTTTTGGTGGGATATTTGCCTGGTTTGGGGATCTGGGTAATGCTGGCTTCATAAAAAGAGTCTGGAAGTTTTCCTTCTGATTCAATTTTTTGAAACAGCTTCAGGAGAATAGGTGTTATTTCTTCTTTGGAAGTTTGGTAGAATTCCCCAGGGAATCCGTCAGATCCTGGGCTCTTGTTTTTAGGGAGGTTTTTGATCACTGCTTCAATCTCATTACTAGGTATTGGTCTATTCAGGTTGTCAATTTCTTCCTGATTCGATTTTGGGAGTTTATAGTGTCCCAGGAATGCATCCATTTCATCTAGGTTGCTTAGCTTATTGGCATATAACTGTTGATAATAACTTCTGATGATTGTTTCTATTTCCTTGGTGTTAGTTGTGATCTCTCCTTTTCACTCATAATTTTATTAATTTGAGCTTTCTCTCTTTTCTTTTGGATTAGTGTGGCCAATGGTTTATCAATCTTATTGGTTCTTTCAAAGAACCAGCTTCTAGTTTCATTGATATGTTCTACTGTATCTCTAGTTTCTATCTCATTGATCTCTGCTCTAATCTTGGTCATTTCCCTTCTTGTGTGTGGAGTTGGCTTAATTTGTTGTTGATTCTCCAGTTCTTTAAGGTATAGAGACAGCTGATATACTCTGGATTTTTCAGGTTTTTTTTGAAGGAGGCTTGGATGGCTATGTATTTCCCCCTTAGGTCCACCTTTGCTCTATCCCATAGGTTTTGGACCGAGGTGTCTTCATTCTCATTGGTTTCCATGAATTGTTTAAGTTCGTCTTTGATCTCCTGGTTGATCCAAGCATTCTTAAGCAAGGTGGTTTTAGCTTCCAGGTGTTTGAGTTCCTTCCAAACTTTTCCTTATGATTGAGCTCCAGTTTCAAAGCATTGTGATCTGAGAATATGCAGGGAATAATTGCAGTTTTTTTGGTATCAGTTGAGCCCTGATTTGTGACCCAGTGTGTGGTCTATTCTGGAGAAAGTTCCATGTGCACTTGAGAAGAATGAGTATTCTGTTGTTTTAGGGTGGAATGTTCTGTATATAACTATGAGGTCCATCTTGTCCAATGTGTCATTCAATGCTCTTGTTTCTTTTTTTTTTTCACTTTTTTAAAATTTCTTTTCAGCGTAATAGTATTCATTGTTTTTGCACCACACCCAGTGCTCCATGCAATACGTGCCCTCCATAATACCCACCACCTGGTTCCCCATCCTCCTACCCCCTGCCCCTTCAAAAACCTCTGGTTGTTTTTCAGAGTCCATAGTCTCTCATGGTTCATCTCCCCTTCCAATTTGCTTCAACTCCCTTCTCCTCTCCATCTCCCCATGTCCTCCATATTATTTGTTATGCTCCACAAATAAGTGAAACCATATGATAATTGACTCTCTCTGCTTGACTTATTTCACTCAGCATAATCTCTTCCAGTCCCGTCCATGTCGCTACAAAAGTTGGGTGTTCATCTTTTCTGATGGAGGCATAATTCTCCATCGTGTATATGGAGTACATCTTCCTTATCCATTCGTCCGTTGAAGGGCATCTTGGTTCTCTCCACAGTTTGGTGACCGTGACATTGATGCTATAAACATTGGGATACAGATGGCTCTTCTTTTCACTACAACTGTATCTTTGGAGTAAATACCCAGGAGTGCAATTGCAGGGTCATAGGGAAGCTCTATTTTTAATTCCTTAGGAATCTCCACACTGTTCTCCAAAGTGGCTGCACCAACTTGCATTCCCACCAATAGTGTAAGAGGGTTCCCCTTTCTCCACATCCTCTCCAACACACGTTGTTTCCTGTCTTGCTAATTTTGGCCATTCTAACTGGTGTAAGGTGGTATCTCAATGTGGTTTTAATTTGCATCTCAATGCTCTTGTTTCTTTATTGATTTTCTGCTTGGATGATCTGTCTATTACTGAGAGAGGCATGTAAAGATCTCCTACTATTAATGTATTCATATCAATATGACTTTATCTTGATTAATAGTTTTCTTATGTAATTGGCTGCTCCCATATTGGGGGCATAGATATTTACAACTGTTAGATCATCTTGGTAGATAGTCCCTTTAAGAATTATGCAGTGTCCTTCTGTATCTCTGATTACAGTCTTTATTTATTGATTGATTGATTTTTAAATTTTTAATTGATTAATTTATTTGGCAGACAAATTACCAGGAGGCAGATAGGCAGGCAAAGAGAGAGAGGGGGAAGCAGACTCCCTGCTGAGCAGAGAGCCCGATGCGGGGCTCGATCTCAGGACCCTGAGATCATGACCTGAGCTAAAGGCAGAGGCATTAACCCACTGAGCCACCAGGCGCCCCTACAGTCTTTAGTTTAAAATCTAATTTATCTGATATGAGAATCGCTACCTCAGCCTTCTTTTGAGGCCCATTGGCATGAAAGATGCTTCTCCATCCCTTCCCTTTCAGTCTGGTTATATCCTTAGGTTCAAAATGGCTCTCTTGTAGACAACATATGGATGGGTCCTGTCATTTTATCCAATCTGCAACCTTGTGTCATTTTATGGGCTCATTTAGGCCATTCTCATTGAGTGATTATTGATAGATACATTTTTATTGTGTTACTTTTGAAGTCTTTCTTTCTGTAGATTGTCTCTGTATTTCTGTTCAATGATATTCTTAGGATTATTCCTCTCTTATAGAACTCCCCCTTAATATTTCTTGTAGTGTTGGCTTGTTGGTTGCATACTCTTTTAAGCCTTGCTGGTCTTGGAAACTCTTTATCTCTCCATCCATTTTGAATGTCAGTCTTGCTGGATAAAGTATTCTTGGCTGCATGTTCTTCTCAGTTAGTGCCCTGAATATATCTTGCCAGCCCTTTCTGGCTTGCCAGGTTTCTGTGGACAGGTCTGATGTTATTCTGATAAGCTTTCCTCTGTACTTAAGGAGCTTCTTTGTCCTAGCTGCTTTCAAAAGATCCTGTATACAATTATGATTCCTCATTCTTACCATCAGGTGTCTTGAGGACTGTTGAGATTCTATAATCTTGGGAAGAAACCCTGTTGCCTCTAGTACATGAATGTTGGTTCCATTCGCAAGATTAGGAAAATTTTCATGGAGAACTTGTTCCACTATATCTTCTAGACTTCTTTCTTTCTCCTCCCTTCAGGGATTCCAATAATTCTGACATTGGAACTTTTCATGGCATCATTTATTTCTCTAATTCTGTTTTCGTGGCTTCTAAGTTGTTTGTCATTTCTCCCTATCTGTTTGTCCTCCAGATCACTAATTCTATCTTCTGTCTCAGTTACCCTAGCTTTTAGAGAATTTAGTTTAGATTGGAACTCATTAAGAATATTGTGAACATCATCTCTGGTGGCTTTCAATTCTGCCCTAATCAATTCCATTTTGTCATCCATGGCTTTCTACAACTTAGCTATTGCCTGGATAATTGTTAGCCTAAATTCCCTTTTCGACATATTGTCTATGTCGATAGCCATTAGCTCTGTTGCAGAAGGCCCAACCTATGAATTTTTCTTCTGTTGGGCATTCCTCCTCCTAATCATTTTGGTGAGAGATGAATGAATGGATGTAGGTGAATGTATCAACTGTGGTGCAGTCAAGGTGCACCCTGGAATGCTTCTGAGCAATCAAGAGTCTCCACCCAAATGAAAGAAAAAAGAAAGAGAGGAAAAAGAAAAAGAGAGAGAGAGAGAGAAAAGAAAGATTAAATAAAAAAGAAGGCCCAGCCCAAATGGGCCCCAAGGTTAGATTTATGAAGTATGCAAACAACAACAGACAAACAAAAAGACATAAAAGCAAATGATAAGAGAAAAAAATACATATATATATATATATAGAAGCAAAACAAAAAAAGAACCTCGTCATAAAGAACCCCAAGTATAAGATTTATATACTACCAGGACAAACACAAATACAGAGAAACACTGGCAGAAGAAAAAGATGGAAACAACAACGTGTGCTGGAGAGGATGTGGAGAAAGGGGAACCCTCTTACACTGTTGGTGGGAATGCAAGTTAGTGCAGCCACTTTGGAGAACAGTGTGGAGATTCCTGAAGAAATTAAAAATAGAGCTTCCCTATGACCCTGCAATTGCACTGCTGGGTATTTACCTCAAAGATACAGATGTAGTGAAAGAAGGGCCATTTGTACCCCAATGTTTATTGCAGCAATGGCTACGGTCGCCAAACTGTGGAAAGAACCAAGATGCCCTTCAACGGATGAATGGATAAGGAAGATGTGGTCCATATACACAATGGAGTATTATGCCTCCATCAGAAAGGACGAATACCCAACTTTTGTAGCAACATGGACAGGACTGGAAGAAATTATGCTGAGCGAAATAAGTCAAGCAGAGAGAGTCAAGTATCATATGGTTTCACTTATTTGTGGAGCATAACAAATAACATGGAGGACATGGGGAGATGGAGAGGAGAGGGAGTTGAGGGAAACTGGAAGGGGAGATGAACCATGAGAGACTATGGACTCTGAAAAACAACCAGAGGGTTATGAAGGGGCGGCGGGAGGGGGTGGGGTGGGGTGGGAGGTTGAGGAACCAGGTGGTGGGTAATAGGGAGGGCACGTACTGCATGGAGCACTGGGTGTGATGCCAAAACAATGAACACTGTTATGCTGTAAATAAGCAAATAAAAATAAATTAATTAAAAAAAAAAGAAGAAAAAGATGGGAGAGTGGTTATAAATTCTCACTGTGGGTGAGGAAGATTATTTTGATTCTTCCTGGATGTATCTTGATATCTTTGTTAAAGGACTCAATTTTCCTAAGATAAAGGGGGATTAAAAATTGGTTTAACTATAGGGTAGCATTGATTAGGGAAAGGGGATTACCTTGAAGTTTAATTCTATATGAATATTAAAAAATACAAATTAAAAAAAGAATAAATTAAAATAAAATAAAATTTTAAAAAATTAAAAAATAGAAAAGCAAAAGAAAAACATGGCTATATGTATCAAAAAGTTCAGGTTAAAACGTTATTATGGAATTTGATGTACTGGACATTTCACTGTGATGGTAAATAGGTTAAAAAATTATTCATTAAAAAAAAAAGAACCAGAATAGTGGGAATGAATTAAAAATAAAAGTTGTATCTCTGATGTAGTGGTGGTTGTTCTCTTATCTTTTTTTTTTTCCAGTTGGCTTTGGGGGGGGGGCGTGCCACATGGGTTTTTAGGCAGTGTTTCCTGAGTTAAGCCCTCCCACCCCTTTGAGCGGGGTGGGCTCTAAGGAAACCGGTTTTTCAGGCTTGTTCTGTGGAGGTTTTTTTTGTTTATTTGTCCATTTGTTTTCTCTTGCCTTAACAGCTTTTGATAGTTTTTGGAGGTTTAGAGGAAAGCAAACTGCACCCAGACCTCCCTCTCAGAGAGAAGCCTCAGTCTGTTCCCCTCTGGGTGCTCCAGAGTACATAAATTCCCCCTTAGCCATGGCAGAGCAGGTTCCCAGTCACGGTCCCTGGGGATGCAGGAACTCCTGCTTGTACCCAAAACCACGACAGCGGCGGCTGTCTGGGAAGCTCCAGCAGTGATAGCACACTGAGATTTTCCTGCTGGCCTGGGCTGGGAGTGCTCAGACTTTCCTGGTCCGAGAGTGCCGGGCTGGCGCCTGCATGCACCTCTCTCAGAGGGAGGTGTGGGGCACGACTCAGACTCTGATAGCATGGCTTGGCACGCTTGTGGAGAGACAATGCAGTTCTTTTAAGCAAAAATGTCATTAATTTGATGAATCCTATTTATTTATTTATTTAGGCTGCTTGTGCTATTTGTGTTATATCTAAAAAGGCATTTCTTAATCCAGAGTCATGAAGATTGCTCCTATGATTTCTTCTGCCACATTGTGGAACTCACTAGTTGTAATAGTTTCTCCCAAGTTTGCATGTGTGCATGCACACGTGTCTGTGTGTGTGTGTGTGTGTATAACTCAGCATTTTCTGTACACAAGGTAATGTTATTTGAGAATAGGGATAGTTTCACTACTTCCAATATGGATGCCATTTATTTAATTTTCTTGCCCAATAGCTCAGTCTGTAACCTCCAATATAGTGCTGGATAAAGAGAGTGAGTGTGGACATCTTCTCTTTCCAGACATAGGAGAAATGTTTTCAGCCTTTCATCATTAAATAATGTTAGTTGTGGATTTTTCATAGGTGCCCTTGTCTTCTATTTCTGGTTTGTTTGGTGTTTTTATCAGGAAAAGATGTTGGATTTTCTCAGATGATTTTTCTGTATCTTTTGAGATTATCATATGGATTTTGTCCTTTATTCTATTACTGTGGTATATTACACAGGTTAATTTTTGTATGTTGAACTAATCTCGCATTCCTAGGAAAGGCTTCCTGGTTGCGGTATATAAAACATTTTACATATTGCTGGATTATGTTTGCTAGTATTTTTGCTGAGGAATTTTACTTTTATAGTCTTAAGAGATAATTGGTCACTAGTTTCCTTCACTCGTGGTACTATTGTTGTACCTGAGTTTTCGCATCTGAGAGCCAACACTGATGCAATCACACCAGGGTTTGTTTAACAAGCTGAAGCTTGGGCCCAAGTATACCCAACACAGTGGAGTAGGGACTTGGACCCTGAGCTTAGTTAAGGCAGGGGTATTTATGGGTTCCTGTTACTAAAGCAGGGTGGGTGTTTCTGGAACCACAGCAGGGTGGGGGTTCTTAGAATTAAAGTAAAGTAAGGGAAACTTCAGCCCTTGAGCACAGGGGTCTGAGATGGCTGCCAGAGCTAAGATGGCTGTACTTATGCTAAGGCTAAACCTGATGTGGGATGGCCTTAATTTTTTTTGGCCTCCACACTATTGCTTGTTTTGGCAACAGGGTGATACTGGCATCATAAAATGAACTGGAAAACAATTCATCTTTTTCCATTTTTGGAGGCATTTGTGAAGTATTGGTGTTATTTTTTAATCAAACATTTGGTAGAATTCACCAGTGAAGGCACATGTCCCTAGGCTCATCTTTTTGAAAACAAATAATTTGTTAAAATTCAATGTATTTATTTGTTACAAGTCTACCTTATTTAATTTTTTATATGCAATTGCTCATAGTATTCTCTTATAGATTTTTTTGTTTAAGTTTCTGTAAGGTCATTAATAATGTCTCCCATTTCATTCATGATTTGAATCTCCTCTACATTTTGGGGGGGGGTTAGTCTAGTTAACAATTTTTCAGTTTTGTTTGTTTGTTTTCTGAAGAACCAACTTTTGATATTATTGATTTTTATCTATGCAGTTACTTTCACTGTGCTCTTTATTTTTCATGTGGATTCGAATTATTACCCAGTATTCTTTCATTTTAGCTTAAAGGACCCCAATTTGTAAAATTTTCTCAGATTTTGTTTACCTGGAAATCTCCTATTTATATCATTTTAGAAGGGTAATTTTGTTAGATTAGAATTCCCAGCCAACGATCTTTGATTCATTGATTTCTTTGATTATATCATCCCACTGCCTCCTGCCCTCCATGATTTATATTTATTTCTTTATATATATGTAATATATACAATATATATTATAATAACATACAATATATGATCATATTAATTACATAATAACATATTGTATATGCATATAATATATAATTGTATCAATTATATAATATATAATAATATATATTACATATATAATACCAGTATATACTTATAATATGTATGTATTTTTTTTTTTTGCATAAGATGCAAAAACTTACCACTTCTTAAAACTCTTCACAAGAGTAGTAGTGTATAGTAGCAACACATGATTTCTCAAGAAAGGCAGTTGCTAATCTTAGAGAATATTCCATGTGTAATGTCTCTTATATTTAGTGGAATAGTTTTCCTTTGAGGGCCGATTTAAAGTTGGTAGGGGATGCGGAAACTCTGCGTTAAAGGTGAGGTCAAATTTTACTCTGGATTAATGTATAAAACTACATTCCTCATAAGCTTACAAGGAATGGGTTATGGATTCCTGAGGTTATAGTTAGTGGCTGCTCTGTTCTTTAATGAACAGTGTTGTGCAGTGAGGTGTTACTGCCCTGTAGTGTTAAGGAAACCCCAAATTATCTCATTAAAAAAAAAACAAGACTCAATATTGAGATTTTCTAGATTTGTTCTATCATTTATCGAGCACATTCTATGGGTCGGTTATTATACTAGCCACTTAGCGTATGTCATCTTATTTAATCATTGCTACACCTCAATGCAGCAAACATTGAAATCCTGGTGTTATACAAAATAACTTAAAAAGAGTTCAAGTAAGTTTTTTGTTTTGTTTTGTTTTTTTAATTAATCCAGCATTGCGGAGAGCACAGCTCCATTTTGGACTTCTAGCCTTGAGAACTGTAAGAGAATACATTTCTATTGTGTTAAAAAAAAAAAAAACACTGTGAGAATAACAACAAAACAAATAAAAAGAAATTTAAAAAATAATCTAGAAAGTAAAAGAGCTATGATTCAAAATGAAATCTGATTCCAAATTGCTTCTATCAAAACAATGTGGCAATATCCACCAAGAGCCACAGTCTGTTCTTGCAACTGTGGAAAGAATAGTCAGCTCACCTGGGATAAAGCAGCAAATTCAGAGGCTTGGTCACACTGGCTGACCTGACATCTGAATTGTTTCCGGTTATGAGATGGAGACTCAAGGACTAAAATGAGTGAGCAAATAATGTGGGAATAGTAACGAAGGCCAAAGTAGAAAAAGTGTAACTTTCTGGTTGAAGGGGTAAAACATAAGACTCAGGCACTATAGATAAGGCAGTGGCTAGTGGCAAAGATGATGAAGCAGAGGGCAATGGATTAAAAAAGAACAAAGTGAGAAAATCCAAGGTTAATTAAGATTCACAAACATCTCTGCAGAAGCTTTGTGTTCACTGCACATATGTTGTGATTATGGATTGCTGAGTGGAAAAGGCAGATTTAGAAGAATACAATTCATAAGTAAATGAACATTGAGAAAAATTGTCCTCCAGATTCAATTAATTGAATGGGCTTAGGTTATCATGCATATGAAATTTTTATTCCAAAATTAGCATGCCTTTTTGAAGAGCTAGAGAGGGAACCATCTCATAGATTCCTTTTGCAAAGTGGTTATATTTTCTGAACTAACCAAGTCCTCTGTCTCTCTCCTCTCTCTGAATAATCTAAGAAAATATGATTTATTAATTTATTTAAATTTTTTAGTGCAAGATAAATGAGTTTCCTGAAATGAGCAACTGTAACACCTGCAACTGAGAGGATTTCTTGAAAAAATTTGTGACATATAGCCCTTCAAAATTGTAGACAAAACATTTCTGAAATTTGAAACTACATGCTACTTCCTTAATAAGCAACATGATTCAACAATCCACTCTTATGTTAGCAGAAGATTTGTACCAGTGAATTTTAAAAATTCATTGCAACTTTTTGCCAGTGAAAAATACTAAAACATGGAGTGGTTTTCATCAGTCAGCACAGTGAGTTTAAGTTTATTTTCTCAGAAGGAAGCAGTGCGTGTTCTGAAGGATTGATGAAGTTGGGAAGACTGAAATGACTAGAGCAGACATTTGACCCCACACCCAATACATCCTAAATCATCACTTCTGTTTGGGAGTTAACTACTTATCTTTTCAAATGCCCAGGTTAACATCTAGCCATTTTCACATTAAGAAGAATTGGGAGGTTGGCATGGCAACAGAGTGAAATGTATAGGACACAAAACTGACTCAGCAAAACACAGATCTGAAATTATTCTGACCAGCAGAGGTTACTGAAAAGTTTCTTCCATGGTGGTTTCTTTCTATACTGGACCATTTTTTAAACTTATGGTCCTCTGTGTATATATATACTTTGGGTTTATTTTAAGAGTACTGCTTGATAGTTTTAAGTCATTTTTGTGTCCAAGTGGTACAGATAATTATGTATTTGATAAATACTTAGTAAAAACTATTTCTTGTCCATTTGAGGTGATGTGACTAGGGTAGAAAAAGTGTAAAATGAAGAAATGGCCTGCCTGCCTTGTCTAGGGACAGAACAAGCATCCGCCCATGTGGAATAATTTAAGAATTGATAAATGGGTTTCTCCAGCCCTCTTCTATTCACTATGGTGACTAAAATTCTAAGCATTCAGAATCATGGACTCAGAGAAGTGTGTTTTCAGTGACCTTAGATGTCCACTAATCCGCCTCTGTCATTTTAACAATGAAAAAACGGAGACCCAGAAAAGTGAAGTAAAGTTGTGTAGGTCATACAGCCAATCTTTAGCACAACTAAGCCATCGATTAAGTATTACCAACTCCCATTATTATATTCTGTAAGTATGTGGCAGTGAAGCAGTTATTTGCTAAAATGAGATCTGTTATACTTATTTTCCTCCAAAATGATCAATATCACTAACACTATTCTCTACTCCTTGTTGCCATCACTTTGTTACAATTTAATTTGATATAAGTGCATCCTTCTTATGCCTCAAGATCTTACTGAACTTCATCCTGGCTTACTCTATACTCTGTTATTCAGCAGATCATCTCTGTATCTGTGGTGACGTCTCTCCTTTGTTATTTACCAAACATTGCCCGATGGCATTTCTTGAACTGTTATCTTATGATTTTGTTTACCTGAACTTAGAAATTGGCCTTGGCGTCACAATATTTTAAAATATAAGGACTTAGAGTCTGCTACATTCATTATCTTTTTATAGTAGCATGCTAAACATGGGAAAATGGATATGTAGAGATATGAAGTTACTATGGTTGCAATATTGAGATTGGATTGAAAAGCAGCAAATGTAGATGTAAAGAGCAAATAGATGGTTTAATTTACCCATTTGTCAATACATTTTATATCAACTGCTGAAACATCTAATACAAATTAACATAAATTCCGGGCTGATTAAAGAATTAAATGCAAATGAAGCCCTAAGAGACACAAATAAAACTGTATTCAACCTAAAGAAGTCTTGCTAAGTATAAATGCATCAGAACACAGAATAAAGGAGATTCCTGCTAGATCTAAGCAACTTTTTTAAAAAAATTAATAAAATGTGTTAAATATTACCATAAATAACTTAATTGGGATCAATATTTGACACATTTAAAATGCAAAATGCTAATATCTCTAATGGACAGAAAACCTTAAAAATGTATAATAAAAAACTAAATATCACAAGAGAAAAGTGGTCAAAAAAGATAAACAAAAAAATTCATATAATTTTAAAAAGATGGTTAATTAATATGGTAAGACATTCAGTCTTGCATGTATTAAAATCACATTAATGTACCAATATGTTACTGGTGGGAATAAATTATTACTAATTTCATGAAAGTTGATTTGACAGAATCTTATCAAAAAAAACCTTTGAAATGTTTATACTTTTCCATCTAGCAATTGTACTTCTGTGAATTTCTCCTGAAGAAATAATTAGAAATGTGCACAAAGATTTTAGGACAGTGATATTCATATCAATATTCTTAGTCATGTTATAAAAATATGAAAACTAATTGTTACAAGACCCATTAAATAAATATGTCCATGTGATTAAATTTTATGTATAATACTCATTTTTTTCCTGAGGAAAATATTTAATGATATGGAAGAAGTAGGATGATATAAATTTGAGTAAATATATTGATTTACAAAATTGTAGAGATTATTATCCCAACCGAGTATATGTGTGTATTTTGCTAGAGACAGTATTTTTATATTAGTCTATATGCTCCTCCCATCTTCTAAACCCATTAAAATTAACATCTTACTTCAATTATGAGGACTAATAATCATAAAAATTTGTTAAATTGATAAATAAAAGTAAGTTCTATTCTTAAGAAATCAGTTCTGTGTTAAGAAAATCAGTTTTATTGTTTGTATTTTAACTGAGTTTTTATGTTAGTTCTATCTTAAATGAATTTTGTGTCTTAAGAGGCTAATAGAAAAAAGCACAATTGGATGGTCATAAGAGAGAAATTCTTTCATTCTTCCCACTCCTCAATCTAGACTCCGTGAAGACCACTTTGGTATAAATTCTTTATTTGTGCAATAACACAATGTATTTTGTCGCTACTTAATTTAATATTTCATATATCTTAATGATCTGCATTAGAATTTATATTTACCATACCCTCATCACTTATTCATGTGTGAACCATTTCTTAAGTTGAGTTACTTTCCTGTGTGGATAGTAACTCCACATGTTGCTGAACTTCTGCCAGGTTGTCACTAAGAGAACCATTTCTCATCAAATATTAGGAACAGTTTACTAATTAGATACCACCCCTATCCCTAACCCACTAACTTATGTTCCACCTGGAACAAGGATAAGTCTGAGATACGAAGAAAACTGAACCTTCTGGATATCATCAAATAGATTAAACATGTGGAAATGATCCTTTAAAATAATAAAATTGAATCTCACCTATGAAAGACAATGTATACTAGACAAAATGTAAGGATGTCAAGTTAAATATTTTTCTCTACTTGCCATTTAGTAGCTATATAACCTTAAGTAACTTAATTAAACTTTCTGAATCTTAATTGGCTCATCCATGAAGTAGGGATAATAATACCTCCCTCAATGGGCTGTTACGAAGATTAAATCTTATAAAAGCTATAAAGTGTCTTAACACAGATATCTGCTGCAGTGCACCTTCATCATTCTGAATTCTTAAATTAGTTATACTTGTGTAATTACATTGGGAGTAAAAATGGTCAAAACATGTGCAAATAATTGAAATTTTGTTTTTGGAATATTTGAGAACTTGATATTTAGATGAATATCAATTCTACATTATACTGTATGTTACATAGAAATTCCCAATTGGTTATACGTTTTCATCATTTGTTTTTTTGGGGGGAAAAAAGTGAGCATTGAAAAAATGTGTGCTGAAGGAAGCCAGATATTAGATAATAGGACTCTTGGGGAAATTTCACAAAATGGTGTCACATTCTGACAGGGAAAAACACGTTCCCCTGTAGTTTCCATGGGTATGTCAGACAATCTTATATGCTGCATCAGTATATTTCTTATCTCTCTGTGCCATTTTTAATCATATGAAATCTACAATATTGAGTTGTACTTTAGATCACAAAGTACAAAATAAAAAATATAAAATACAGACAACCCAGAAATAGCAGAATCAAAGTCATCTGTAGTGAGATTCGTCTTTTTTATAGGTTTCTGGAAAGCATGCTGTAAATTTTCCCAGTAACTAGCCACTGGAGTCGTATTTCCAAGTAGTATTTACAGAGAGAAAGGTAATGCATGGCAGTTAGAGCATACATGAAGGAAAAGTATTTTGTTATCACCCCATAATAGAGAGAACTATGAGGTAATCAAATTGGTAGTACATTTGGGGGGTAATAGCATGCAAGAGCGTTAGAACTTCAGAAAGAATATCAGTATGCCATGATTTGTTTTACAGTGGAGAAGGTATGATAAGGTCATACAGAAAGATAGTTAATTTGCCATAGCAGTGGGAATTTTCAGTTGATGAGTGAATGAATGGAAGGAAGGTGATGTAGGATCAAATCAAAAAAGATTATATTGTATTTCCATGTGATTTGCCCATACCAGAGAAACTTTATCCCTCTCAAGTGCCTGATACAAAAGTTACACTTCAGAGCCAGACACAAAAGAAAACTGTGGCCTGAATACAATTTTAGCTTTTCAGAGAAATGCCAAGATGCATCTTACCGTAAGGGGAAGTTAGGAGACATTTCACATTTCAAAATATGGGTAGTAGATAGATCCACCAAAAAAATTGTTATCTGTGTGTTCGGTAATCTGTTAAGTAACTGGAGTGTTGTGTTGTAATTAGAACCACATCGATGGGCGCCTGGGTGGCTCAGTGGGTTAAGCCGCGGCCTTCGGCTCAGGTCATGATCTCAGGGTCCTGGGATCGAGTCCCACGTCGGGCTCTTTGCTCAGCGGGAGCCTGCTTCCTTCTCTCTCTCTCTGCCTGCCTCTCTGTCTATTTGTGATCTTGCTCTGTCAAATAAATAAATAAAATCTTTAAAAAAAAAAAAAAAGAACCACATCGATGATGCCACTTGACACATAATTACAATTCTTACAGTACATTCTCTAGCACATCTCCTGCCTAGAAAGACATTAACCTAACACTACTATATAGTGTGCCATCCCTTTACCTATTTCCTACACTGTTCTACTGCTTGGCAAACATTTATCATTCTTCAAGACCCAGTTCATGTGTCATCTCTTCCATGAAGACTTTCTTTGACATCTGCAGGATGAATTAATCACCTTTCCTGTGTCTCTATAACACCCACCCACACATGTTACTGTCTAGCTCTCCAGTTTTCCTGTGACTCTTCAAGAAGCAGAATGACCATATTCATCAGTGCCAGCCCAATGCCTACATACTCTTTGACAGATACTGTGTTAACAGTTAAAAGCTACTTAGTAATAAAAATTATTGTAACTTTGAAATGGGCTATCAAATTATTAAGTGGGTGGAATTTCAAAAATCTGAGTTAGAATGATAGAGCTCCTCCAAACTCTGGTCAGGCTCTAGGCATTACTCTGACATCCACCCTTTCTTTCTAGCCACCTTGGGAGGGAGTTCTGGATCCACGCCCTCTTCAGGTTCTAGTTATCTTTGAGAAACTGTAGGTGATGATGAATACGTCAGAAGATAGAAGAAGTGGAAGGGATGGTCTGGGAAAGAGAAAAAAGACAAATGGATGGGAGGAAGGTGATAGGATGGGAGGAAGGTGACAGGAAGAACAAACTTTGGGATGAGAAATAAGTCCATCAAAGTCTGCAATACTGTTTCAGGTTAATCTAAATTAAACATAGTCAAATCAAATATTAGAATATACACTCTAGGAGATAAGCAGAAGAAATAGAAATAAATAGTTGTTATTTTTAGAAAGATGATGATGTGGTATGTGCTAACTCTTTCTTATTCTTTCAGGAAATGCCTCCTGTTTTTTTTTCTGTAATACCAACATCATGACTGAAGGCTTATGTCCTTTCTTCTCAAGAAGATGTGGTAAGTGGTGGAAAGTCCCTCAGATTTGGAGTCATATGAGAGAAATATTTTTAGCTCAAGTATCAAAATGGTTTTAGGATATTTCCCTATCTTTCCTCATCCTCACCAGAAAAACCTTCACATTCAGAAATTAATATCTAGCCCACAGAGCTATGTAAGGATTCATTGAGATCTTAAGTGAAAGTAGCTGCCACAATGCTGGCTTGTGTCCGAGACTCAACATTGTCTGGCTTCCTCACTCCTCTCTTTCCTTTCTTTTTGTTTTTCTTCACGTTGTCTATTGAAATATGTATGTATGTATGTACTTACGCATGTATGTATTTCACTAGCTTGATATCTGAACATGATTCAGGAAAATGAATGAGTAAATGTGTTTTCTAAAACTTTCTAAAACAAACTTGTTTGGGTTATATTATGAGAAAAAATTTGAGCACCTCATGAAATGAAGGTGGGCCTACAGAAGGATTTCAATAAATATGCATAATTGGTTTTTTTATATGGTTTGGTTTAAACAAAACATCAGACATTTGAGACATATAGAATATGTGCTTGTTGTTATTAATATAACTTCTGTGTTGTTGGCTCCTAAGCAGTCTTTTATCAACCATTTTCTTATTTACATATGTTGTTCATACATTTCACTTGGAAGCCTCAAGTTTTAAGGAAGTCTTTTAAACATTTCCAAGACTAAATATGCAGCAATCTCCTCAAAAGAGTGCTACTTCCAAGTTCTACACAGAAGCATTACAAATTATTCCTCTCCCCCAGGTTTGACATGGTGCCACCATCTTTTTCTCCTTCCTCTCTTTTCCTCAGTTGTAATTCAATTCCTCTCCTTAATTACTTTCTCTTTTTCATCTTTTCTTTTCCGATCAATGACCACTATTAGCCTCAGCTGTAGGCACTTTTTTTTTTTATACTTTTTCAAACATTTCTTCATTTGCATCAGGTGTCAAATATTTACTGATATGCCAGATGTTGTTCTTGCCATTGAGGAAACAACAAAGAATAAAATAGGCATTGTACTGGAAGATTAGATTGTGGTAGAAGAAGGACATAAGATAATGGCAGATGCTGATATATGCCATCAGAAAATGGGATAGAGAGTGGTTGAGGAGGGAGATAGTGATTCTATATTGCAGAGAGAGAACAGAAAAAGTCTTCAAGGACATGAGTTTAGAACTGAGACCTGAAGAGATTAGGCCAGGAAGAAACCATTTGTCTGGATGAGACTGGAGGTAAGGGATTTGTCGTTCTGGTTCTTTCTAATTGCTATAACCCCAGGCTGCCTGGAAATCCTGCTTCCCTTCACTCTTCATGACTAATGGTCATAGCCCTGCCACCACTACTAACTCCAGATTCTTGAACTCTCTTGTGGTTTCCCCACTCTGTATCCATAGCTTTAAAGTTACTCACTTTATACATAAAAGCTCCTCAAATTATCTTAATTTGAGCATACCATCTGTTACCTGCTGGTTTCCTTACCGATACAGTAATTTGTACTAAAATGGCCTCAGAAAAGAGGCTCTCAAAATTGGATTCTAGTGTTGTGTTAGTCATATATTTCTGGGATGCAGGGTAACATCTTGCTGAGTGAGGGAGGAAGTAATGAGACTTAGGTAGGACACTAGTAATCTATGGCATTGTGGTTACTGAAATCACTGGTGGTGGCATGAGATAGAATTTAGATGGAGGGCAAAGCCCTGGGAATTCAAAGATCTGAGTCACTTGGTTGCTACCATGACAGTAGTGATTATCATACCACCTGAATTCTCCTACTATACCTTAAGAATGTACATAGGAGAAAAGAATATAAGAACCAGGAATACAAATTAAGAAAGCATGTGGGAAAACACAAGGCCACTATAGCAACTTCAAATAAGTTTCTGTAATGGCAGGACACATATGGCTGAGGCTCAGGCCCTGAATCTGTTTGGAAGAGATATAGAGTTGCAGTGCTATTTGAATCCTCAGTCACACCATGTTTCTCATACTATGGTGAGAAGACCAGTGACAAAGGAATGGAACATTGGTCTGTAGAATAAGAACATTTAAACATTTATGGATACCGATGAAACCTCATATTTCAAAGTATCTCCTCCTATGGAGGGAGTCCTTCTCATCTTAAAAGCCTTTAACTGACACATAAGCTATCCTGGCAGAAGGCTAGGAAATTGGTAAAATTGGTGGTGGAAAAGACTGCTCTTATTTTCAACATAAGCCCTGTGATCAACTAGAGAGAGAGGACTGAGAGAAGCTATATTTGCCAAGACTGAATTGTGTCCTTTCTCCATTATTTCCCTCTATGCGAAAGCCTCAGGTTGTATCAGGCATTTTAGGTTTTGCGTGAGTGTGACTGAACTGCCATTATCTAATGATGATGGGACTTTATACATCCCCTGTGTTAGGATCACAGGTTTTTACCCTTGTGATACAGGACAAAGTGAGAGTTGAGAAATAATAGATGTACACTCTGTCAGTAATCTTCCATTTGTCTCTCCAGATCCACTCTCTACCCATCTTTACTTTCCTCATTGCCTTGCAAGGCTGACCTATATAGACTACATCCGTGGTCCCTGTGCAGCTTGACTTTCAGTTTTGTTTGGCCAGTAGGGATACCAGGCAAGAGATTAGAGGGAGGAAATTGAGGTCAGAATGCTTGTTCTCTCCTTATGAAGGTGCCATTAACTGGTTGTGTTGATTGACACTGACTACTTTTTTTCCAGGTAGATACTGTATACTGTATATGGCTCTCTCTCCTTACCTCCAGCAACTACTCATTTTCTTGGGCCAAGGGACAGTGACAGCTCTGCTCCTGCTTCCAGCTTTATAGTTCCTCTATTTCCACTGCCCTGCTGCCTGTTGTCCACCCACACATTTGTAATTAACTCCTTTTAAATAAACCCTCCACAATTGTGTTAATTTAACTGTGTCCTCTGTTTCCTGTTAAGACCTTGACTAATGGAACTGTATTATGTACTACATGATGTTGAGACTTAAACAAGTGATAAGACTAATGGGCTGGGAGTTCTGTTTGTTTCCAGGTAACATTTTTGGCTGGTAACAGCTTCAACTTCTCAGTTAATAGTGTACCACTGACAACAAACTGGGTCTTGGCAATCCATGCAATTAAATCTTACCATTCAATTCTTTATCTCCCAAGAAGTAAAAGTGTCCTTCCAATTATAATGAGATGGAAGTTAAGAAAAGTAGAAGATAATAAAGACAACAGGTAATGGCAGAGACATAGAAGTTGAAGTTGCACTTGCAAAGGTATTATAGTAGACAGGGCCGTAGAATGATGGAATAAAGTATTATATATGAGTAATGATTCTGTTGGGCTGTCACTTCCCAAGGAAAAAAAGTGGGAATAAAGTGATAGTATATGTAATTATTGTCATGCCCCCCACCCCATCTTGGGAGTTTTGGGTTGATCTGGCATGGATATACATATAAAGATTGTTCACCATAATTCTGTTAATATACAGAGATACCAATTATTTCTGTAATATTATATAAAGATGGTCCAGGATTAAATAATCCAAAACATAACAAATGTGGTTTTGTTCCCAGCAATGATGGACTGGTTTTATTTCTTCCTTCCATCTGAAAGTAAGTATATAGGTAACACAAAAGAATAATAAAATATGTTTGAAGCCATGGAAATCTACCAAGGTGGTAAGTGAGGACTTCGGGTTCTGAGGGCCAAGAGTCCAGACAACTGAGCTTGATATTTGGAGTCAATCATCTCTCAATTGGAAAGGAGTGGCTGAGACAATAGAAGCTATGAAGAGATTTCAGTAGAATCATTGTTCTGGAAGAACAAAAGCTGGATTCAGGAAAGGAAAGAAGAATGGCCTTCCTTCACAAAGGAAGCATGGTCCTAGGAGATACTAGGAAATTCCACTAAGGAATAACTAGAATTTCAGTGGGGACTCCACTCTAACAGACTGTTTCCCAAGAGTATATAGTGAAGCAGAAACTGACAAGCCCTTCAAAGGAACTGGGATCCAACTCTCAAACACTCCAATTCCTGATTAGATCAAGATTGATACAATCATAGAACAGCCTATAGTATGTTAAATACATAGATACAGACTCATATATGTAGGAACAAATGATTTATGAAAATAATGGACCTGGAATGCAGTGGATAAAGCATGACATTTAAAAATAAATGATGATGAGTTCATTGACCACCCACATGAGAAAAAAAAAATTGACTCCTAAGTATACCATGCCCTAAGATTAATTCCAGAAAGAGTGCAAATCTAAATGTGAAAAATAAAGCAAGAACATTTCTACAAGATAATTTAGAAAAATGTCTTTATAACTTTAATTTAAGGTAAAATTTCTTCAAATGCTCATGGGATGATGAAGGCAGAGGTTGGGCAATGCATTTACAAGCCAAGAAAAGCCAAGGATTGCTGGCAAGAAAACATCAGAAGCTAGACACAGCAAGGAAGGCTTCTCTTCTGCGGGTCTCAATGGGAACATGGCTTTGCAAGCACCTTGATTTTGGACTTCTAGACTCCAGAAGAGTAAGCAATAAATTTCCATTGTTTTAAACCACCCAGTTTGTGGTTCTTTGTTACAGAAGCCCTATGAGTCTAATTTAAGCCCCAAAGGGAAAACAATCCAAATACCCATTAAATTGGATAAATATGTCATATTTGCAAAAGAACAAAATGAAAAACTCCTACATATAAGAGCAAACATAAATTTGAGGGAAAGAAGCTAAATATAAGGGAGTATACACTACATAATTTCATTTATTTAAAATTCAAAAACAGCCAAAATAAGTCTATGGTGTTAAATGTCCAAATAGTGATTATATTAACAGATAAAGAAAGGGCACCAGATGGCTGACTTCTAATGTTCCATTTCTTAACCTGGATGATGGTTATATGCATGTGTTCGCTTTGTGATAACTCATATGTACTTTTTTATACATTCGTATATTTATGTTATATTTCAATCATCGGTTAGTAAATGAATTCATAGCATATTTAAAATGTCATTCACTAAAGGAAAAAAACCCAAAAAGCTTGAAAAGGGGAAAAATAAATGGATTTAATTATCTGTTTCCAGAGAATTCTCCCCAGTGATGCTACAACTGATGTTAAGCAAACATACTCTTTGAGTAACAGAAAAGAGTAAATTTGGGGTCAGATAGTAAGTCTTTAAATAGCTAGTCCATCCCCAGATCATACTATACATAATTCCTACTCTTCAACCTACATGAAGGGCTTCAGTCCTCTACTCAGAGGATGTGGTTCTTGAATTGTGGTTTATCTAACTGAGCCTACATTCTGGAACATTTCTCACCAAAGAAAAACAGAGATTACAGCAGGTTGAACTTGAATTATTGAATTCATTCGTGAGTTTGGTAAAATGTGTCTCTAAATAAGATGGTTTGTAGATATAACTTTGCTTTTTAAGAATTAAGAGTCCTCTCAAAGACTGTAAGGAGGGGAGTATGGAGGATTGAAGGGACCAATTATTAGATTGTGGCTAAGGGCACAGCATTTAGAGCCAACTTTCCTTGGGTTGGGAGAGTCACTGTTACACCACTCACTCTCAGTGTGAATTTAGGCAAACTACTTAACCTTTGATAGCATCTGAATATGAAAAATCCTCCTAACAAAACTGTCAAGTAGGTCATTTTATCCCTGTTTCACAAAGGAGAAAATTTAGCTTAAGACAGCTAAGTAAAGACTAATTAGTTCACATAACAAATTGTGTTCACACAGTTGACACAGTCGAGATTTAATTCCTGTGCAATTTGAATCTGAAATGTGACCTTTGCATATTGTCTTTCCAGGTACAGCTCCAATATTACCTCCTATGATATGCTTTCCCTTGATCACCCAAATCTAAACCCCCTAAGTACTGCGCAAATTTCTGTTGTAGTACTGTCATGCTATTTTGTTATTTATCTCTGACCATCTGTGACATATACTATAGACATCAACATCTCTCTTGGAACCCCAATAAACCAGGAGATCCTTCAGAGTATAGACCTTTTATATCTTTATATATTTATATACATCCCCAGGATCCAGCAGAAAGCCTGCACAAAAGTAATAAAAAAAGATGGAAAAATTGAATATACTTAGATGAACTATCAAGCATTAAGGAAACAAAACACAACATACTATGAATCTGAAGCATATACAACTCTTGTTATTATACTGTGTTTCTAGGAGTTCCATGAACTAGTGCCTGATATGTGGAAATATTTTTGTCTCTGGCAAGAGTCTGATTATATGAAACCTTCTGTTTCAGATCAATGACCATTTTTTTTATTGTGTTATGCTAGTCACCATACAATACATCATTAGTTTTTGATGTAGTATTCCAAGATTCATTGTTTTTTTTTTAATATTTTATTTATTTGACAGAGAGAAATCACAATTAGGCAGAGAGGCAGGCAGAGAGAGAGGAGGAAGCAGGCTCCCTGCGGAGCAGAGAGCCAGATGTGGGGCTTGATCCCAGGACCCTGGGATCATGACTCGAGCTGAAGGCAGAGACTTTAACCCACTGAGCCATCCAGGCGCCCCCCCCCCAAGATTCATTGTTTACTGACAGAAACAATTTGTCAAAATTATTACAAATTCCCAACAAATCCCAAGAACAAAATAGTCTATGGAGAACTAAATGGTACACTTACATATTTTTTTCCCCATTTTATTTATTTTTTCAGCGTAACAGTATTCATTCTTTTTGCACAACACCCAGTGCTCCATGCAAAACGTGCCCTCCCCATTACCCACCACCTGTTCCCCCAACCTCCCACCCTGACCCTTCATAACCCTCAGGTTGCCCCAACCTCCCACCCCTGACCCTTCAAAACCCTCAGGTTGTTTTTCAGAGTCCATAGTCTCTTATGGTTCACCTCCCCTCCCCAATGTCCATAGCCCGCTCCCCCTCTCCCAATCCCACCTCCCCCCAGCAACCCCCAGTTTGTTTTGTGAGATTAAGAGTCATTTATGGTTTGTCTCCCTCCCAATCCCATCTTGTTTCATTTATTCTTCTCCTATCCCCCTGCCCCCCCCCCATGTTGCTTCTCCATGTCCTCATATCAGGGAGATCATATGATAGTTGTCTTTCTCCGATTGACTTATTTCACTAAGCATGATACCCTCTAGTTCCATCCATGTCGTCGCAAATGGCAAGATTTCATTTCTTTTGATGGCTGCATAGTATTCCATTGTGTATGTATACCACATCTTCTTTATCCATTCATCTGTTGATGGACATCTAGGTTCTTTCCATAGTCTGGCTATTGTAGACATTGCTGCTATAAACATTCGGGTACACGTGCCCCTTCGGATCACTATGTTTGTATCTTTAGGGTAAATACCCAGTAGTGCAATTGCTGGGTCATAGGGTAGTTCTATTTTCAACATTTTGAGGAACCTCCATGCTGTTTTCCAGAGTGGTTGCACCAGCTTGCATTCCCACCAACAGTGGAGGAGGGTTCCCCTTTCTCCACATCCTCTCCAGCATCTGTCATTTCCTGACTTGTTAATTTTAGCCATTCTGACCGGTGTGAGGTGATATCTCATTGTGGTTTTGATTTGTATTTCCCTGATGCCGAGTGACGTGGAGCACTTTTTCATGTGTCTGTTGGCCATCTGGATGTCTTCTTTGCAGAAATGTCTGTTCATGTCCTCTGCCCATTTCTTGATTGGATTGTTTGTTCTTTGGGTGTTGAGTTTGCTAAGTTCCTTATAGATTTTGGATACTAGCCCTTTATCTGATATGTCGTTTGCAAATATCTTCTCCCATTCTGTCAGTTGTCTTTTGGTTTTGTGAACTGTTTCCTTTGCTGTGCAAAAGCTTTTGATCTTGATGAAATCCCAATAGTTCATTTTTGCCCTTGCTTCCCTTGCCTTTGCCGTTGTTCCTAGGAAGATGTTGCTACGGCTGAGGTCGAAGAGGTTGCTGCCTGCATTCTCCTCAAGGATTTTGATGGATTCCTTTCTCACATTGAGGTCCTTCATCCATTTGGAGTCTATTTTCGTGTGTGGTGTAAGGAAGTCCCTATCAAAATACCATCCATTTTTTTCAAAGAAATGGAACAAATAATCCTAAAATTTATATGGAACCAGAAAAGACCTCGAATAGCCAAAGGAATATTGAAGAACACTTACATATTTTTAAAAAAGATCATCTCCGAAGCATGGGGAGAAGAGGAAACATATATTTTTAGGGGATTCCAGAAATGGCTATGGCTTCTGATCTAGTCTGTCTATGAAGCAATCAAAATTACCTTTTCGATGTCAGTTGTTTTAGGACCGTAAAGTATTGCAAATATGAGGAAAAGTGTATATATATTCAAGAGAAATGAGACTGATTCTGGAATGCCAAATAGTTCTGCATTTTTGGTGTTCCTAACCAATGCACTAACTTTAAGTCTGTAATTTGGTTTCTTTATATCAAACTGTAATTTCCAGAATGATGAAAACAAACTTGACACTGCTCTCTGTCTCTTGGCTTTCATAGTTAGGATACAGAGCATGCCACCAAATTTTCTGTAACTGCATACACATTTGGTAATTCAATAATCATTCAAACTATCCTGAAAGTTGAAAGATTTTGGCAATTCTAGTCTAACGTGACACCTTCCCCATTTAGAGTTATCTTGGATAGACAATTTAAAGTTTCATTTGGGCCCTCCACCAGGACTAAAGACTCTACAAAAGTGTAATGATAGGATCACTGATCCAAACATTCCTAAATCACCTTTTTAGTCTTAAATCACTTTTAACTATTCAGCCAGTAATGCAAACGAATTTTAAATTTTCTAAACATGAGTAAGTCAACAAATTGTTAAGAGACTTGATTATCACTTACTAAATTTGTACTATATAATAGGGTATAATAAAAATCATACTAAGGAAAGTATTCTAATTTTATTACCTTTAAATTCTTTATTCTAAGTTAATTAATAGTTACAAACCCTGGAGATAAAACTAAAGGAAGAAAAGCTTTTCACTTAATTGGTTGATTTGTTTTGAAAATTTTCTGTTCTTTCTGAATATATGTTTTTCTGTTGCTAAGAGATTGGACCCAAAACAAAGACTGGATCAAGTCAACTGAAAATGTAAGATATTTTTATAATACCTAAATATTTTAACCACTTACATGACAATGTGGACATGTGTATTTGGAATTTATTATAATACCAATAACTCTGGTATAATATTTACAAAGTTCAAAACAAAACAAAATAAGGATTAATCGGCTCTTTTCAGTGGTGACCTGACTGAAATAACCTTCCAAGAAGATCATCATTAATCAACAAAAATCATTCCAAGAAATAAAATTAAATAAAAGATTTTGAGATCACCTTCATTACTACCATAAAAGTCAGGAAATCCAAAACCTTTCCTTTTAGCAAAGAAGTGTCAGTCTTGGTTCAAGTTTGAATATGCTGTTAATATTTAATATCTAATAACAATACAAGACATAGGGAGCAGGAAATTCATAACTTTCAGTTTAATTAACTAAAAGTTGCTGGAATCACTGCTTTAATTAAGAAATCCAGATGGCTCCAGATTTCCGGCATAAAACGTGTCACCACCTAGAGAGGTGTCATCTTGGGTAACTTTCCTCTTTTAAAATCATCACAGATGTTCTCTAACAGAGACAAATACCTGTGGAACATAACCAGTGACTTACGGGAAATTCAATTTCTGAGAGGACATTCTATTAAGTTCCAGAGCACAGCCTTAATATTATTATCTAGCATATGGTTTAGTTATTCAAGAACAATGATTTCTGGTCACCCAAACATCTCAGTTTATTGACCTATTATTTCAAGGGCACTTCAACCCTAGAATCTTATTCTCTTGAAACAGTAACAGTTTCCCTACAAGGACAATGATCCATTTCCTCCTCACAGTGTTCCGGAATGTGAAATTTGTTGATTCTGTTTCTCCAGGATTTATGTTAGACACTGAAGTGGGAAAAAATTGAATCAGGCAGTCTTTCAGAATGAAGCCTGCAGACCCCAACATGTACTGATGTCCACAGCCCACTAACCAATTTAAAAAATACCAGAAGGAACACACCCCCCACAAAATGACCTCTACCTTTCTAGCTGCTGGTTTATTTTTGTCATAGTTGTTTCGATAGTTGTTTTGTCTTCACTATAACTATCGGTGATCATTCTCTGAATCTCAGAAGTGCCCTCAAGTTATCATGAAGACAATAGTAGTTCAAAATGAAACTCTTGCTTTTGTTACTCCATCTAATTCTGAGCATTTGGATTTCTTGGTCTTGTCTTCTTTTTTGCCTCAACATTTATCCCTCAGACATGCCAGCAGAGCTGTTTTCCTGCTTTTCTCCCCAGTGTTCCCAAGGACCCAGTGTGCATTTCCCAGTGTTTCTGTTTACAACCTGCATCCCCTTCAGCTGGAGACCCCATCCCAGCACTGGCCGGTGCAACCCGCACCTTTTTCTACCTTTTCATGGAGGATGAGTAGGGTCAGATCTCAGAGGAGTTCTGAAGACTTTTTCTTTACTTGTCTTTTGAGTATTCTTCATTATTCTATTTCCCCATCACAAAAGATGATTTAAACCGTTTTCCTGATCTAACTTCTCACACATTGAAATCATAACTCATTTAGTAATGTTTTCTAAATAGCATACTTTATAGGTTTAAAACAGTTTAATTTTTAAGATCAAAAAGCTCCCTATAAAAACACTTATTTATCTCAAGTTATCTGAAATGATTTAAGGAGAAATAAAAATATGAAAAAGAAAAATGACATCAAGCAATAAGGGATGCTATGTTGTAGATAGCAAAAATTGTAACACAAACCAGTAAGATGAGGAATAAAAGGATCAATTTATTATATTCTAAGGCATTCAAGTACTAGTCCTTCTTCTACTACTACATAGCTATGCGTCCTTGAACAAATTATTGTATCCTCTTTGGGCATTAATTTGTATTATTATTTTTTTAAATATTTTATTTATTTATTTGACAGACAGAGATCACAAGTAGGCAGAGAGGCAAGCAGAGAGAGAGGAGGAAGCAGGCTCTCACAGAGCAGAGCGCCCGATGTGGGGCTCGATCCCAGGACCCTGGGACCATGACCTCAGCCGAAGGCAGAGGCTTTAACCCCCAGAGCCACCCAGGCACCCCAATTTGTATTATTTTTTAAATTAAGAAGTAAGTCATTTCTAAAGCTTTCTTTCTAGTTTTAACATTCTATAATTCTCAGAAACATTCTTATAGTCATAAGTATGAATATATTAGTATGACCCTCAAGATAGTGTGAACTAATCACACCAGTTTCTAATATAGTAAGAGGCACCTTTTGTTGGCTGAAGTTAGATAAAAGAAATAGTTTCTAAAAATACAGAGGAAGAACTGTAGGAAATAAGTAATAAACATTCATTGGTAAATTTATCGATATATTGACATATTTATGTACTTAAAATATAAGAAAGTTATTATAGCTATCAGGGCAGACAAAAATTCATCCAGAGCTTAATGAATTAGAAATTATGTAATGTTAGCTTCAGAGTCCAACCCATATCCTTTTCTTTATTCTTCTCCATTCATTCCATATCCTTGAAGTAGCCAGGTCTCTGATACACCTATGAATTTTTACCCAATTAAGCTCTAGCTGCAAAAAAACAACATGAAGAAATCAATCATGTTATTATTCAAATATTAGTCCCATTTTCAAACTTTGGATATCAGCTTAATGTACTCCTTCTAAGAGAGGTTTTGGATTTTAAGGGTGTCAAGTATAACCCATGATGCAGGAATTCCACTCCTCTTTATATATCTTGAAGAAATAGAAATCTTAGGTTAAAAGTACATATTAAAATATTGAAGGAGGGGTGCCTGGGTGGCTCAGCGGGTTAAGTGTCTGACTTCAGCTCAAGTCATGATCTCAGGGTCCTGGAATCGAGTCTAGCATCAGGCTTCCTGTTCAGTGGGGAGTTTGCTTGTCCTTCTTCCTCTCCCTCTGCCTCTCCCCTCTGCTTTTGCTCTCTCTCTCAAACAAATAAATAAAATCTTAAAAAAAATAAAGTTTAAAATGTGCAAGGAACCATTGTAATAGCCAGAAATTGGAAGCAACCAGTTGGAAGAAATGTACAGAGGAAAAGATAGTTAGAATATATTCACACAACAGAATACTAAACAGAGGCAAAATAAATTAAGGGAAGCACACGTACCAATACAGGTGACTTACAAATATAATACAGGGTGAAATAAAAAAAGAAAGTTAAAAAAAAAGCTTTATATTACTAGCCAATAGGATCCAACAGTACATTAAAAGGATTATTCACCATGACTAAGTGGGATTTATTCCAGGGCTGCAGGGTTGGTTCAACATCCACAAATCAATCAATGTGATACAACACATTAATAAAAGAAAGAACAAGAACCATATGATACTCTCAGTAGATGCTGAAAAAGCATTTGACAAAGTACAGCATCCCTTCCTGATCAAAACTCTTCAAAGCATAGGGATAGAGGGCACATACCTCAATATTATCAAAGCCATCTATGAAAAACCCACTGCAAATATCATTCTCAATGGAGAAAAACTGAAAGCTTTTCTGCTAAGGTCAGGAACACGGCAGGGATGTCCATTATCACCACTGCTATTCAACATAGTACTAGAAGTCCTAGCCTCAGCAATCAGACAACAAAAAGAGGGTTGCTGGGGGGAGGGGGGTCGGGAGAGGGTGGTGGGGATATGGACATTGGGGAGGGTATGTGGTATGGTGAGTGCTGTGAAATGTGTAAACCTGGCGATTCACAGACTTGAACCCCTGGAGATAATAATACATTATATGTTTATAAAAAAATTAAAAAATTAATTTAAAAAAGCTTTATACAACATACTAATTATGTAGGATAAAATCAGGTAAACAATATGTTATGACAAAAACTACATATTTTATCACATATATAAAGGCAGATTCTAATTGGAGATTATATTGTCTGATATGGTTTTAAACCTTACATAAATAGTATCGTGCCCTTAAAAAATTTTAACTAGCTTTTTAATTATGTAGATAAATTAAGGAATATAGAGACAAAGACATAGAGACAGAAAGAGAGGGAAAAAGAAGGAGGGATGATGATAGGTGGATAGATAGATAAACGGGTATAGAAATAAAACTATGAAGAAATGCATAAGTAAACATTTCTTCTGGAGAAAGGACAAAGGGTTGGAAACCAATGCATTTCTGGCACACACATCTTCTAATTTCCTTTCCTTTTTTTTTTTAATGGTGAATCATGGACCATGGTAGTTACAATTTATCATTTTTAATATGTCTGATATTTTCTTAATATATAAGTTATCAAGATCATTTAAAAATTATCTCTTAAGCAATTCCCATGAAGGAATTGAGGGGAGGGAAGTGCTTTCTGAATTCATACAGAGTTTGACATTAAGATTGGTGCTTTTGAATGCATGGCCAGTTCTGGCAGTGTTTTGCATAGTATTGGGCATATGATGGGTCAAGCAAACATCTACATATGCATATAAGACATCATAAATAACCTTTTCAATTAAAAAACTCACTTCAATGTGTAAACCTGGAGATTCACAGACTTGTACCCCTGGGGCTAATACATTATATGTTTATAATTATATAATACATTATATGTTTATAAAATTTTTTTTTAAAAAAACTCACTTCAAGGTTGGTAATTAACAAATGTAGTGCTGATCCTCTTTGAAACGTATTAACTGATGTTTTTCCTATAAAACGTATATCATTTTTAGTTGAAAAAATAAAGGTTGGGGCTTCCTGGGTGTTTTAGTCAGTTAAGCATCCTAAGTTCAGGCCCTGCATTGAGCTCCATGCTGGTGGTGGAACCTAATTTAGAAAAATAAAGTGTCAACAAAAGCATCACTGATATAAATTTATTAGTATTCAACATTACTACAGAGTATTTTTTCTTTAAGATTTTATTTATTTATTTGACAGAGACACAGTGAGAGAAGTACACTGGCAGCCATTCAGATATTAGCAGATACTCGGGGTAATCACCAACCTTTATTTTTTCAACTAAAAATGATACACGTTTTATAGGAAAAACATCAGTTAATACGTTTCAAAGAGGATCAGCACTACATTTGTTAATTACCAACCTTGAAGTGAGTTTTTTTTTTAAAAACTTGCTTTGGCAACAAAACTTACAGAAAAATGGTTTGAGGTTTTCATTGAGCTTAAGATCGGTCTGAACAAATAATAGCAGCACATGACGGCCAGCAACAACCTCAGCTGCATTAAGAGTTCTAGAACATCATATTAATTGAATTTGTCTGCTCGATAGCAGGAAGATGTATTAAGAGAAAGCTCAAAAACTAGGCTATGTTCACAAATCCAGAGGAGGGCGCTCATGAAAATGAAGGGATCTAGTCATTATAGCAGGGAACACACAAAGAAAATAAGTAAAATTTAAGAGCTTGTGATGTCTAGCTTAGAAAAGACTTGAGTATCTGCTAATATCTGAATGGCTGCCAGTGTACTTGTCCAGTCCAGCTTCACAAGCAAGTACCTCGAATATTGGGTGCAAGTTACAGGTTTCAGCTCACATTATGAGTATTAGATTCCATTTTTTGTTCCAATTCTTCTTTCTTCAATATATTCATGACAATACACTCTTTGTCATGGGATCTAATAGCTTCTGTCACTAGAATCAGAGTGTATTTCCCTGATTCGTTAATTTTGATCTTGTTTGGGGAATGGAATTTGGGGAACTATGACAATGAGCCACTTGGGAGCCTGGACCTTTAGTGATGTTGCATGCTTCTGTCCACCACTCTTGGTCTACTATTGCTATGAGAAGTTGCCCACTGATCAAAGGAGGATGGAACCTGAGGAGTCCTGGAGGATTTGGAGCCAAACCAGGTAGATCAGAATGGTCTCCAAGTTGACTGACTCTAATAGCTTTTAGTTTAATTTTTGTCTTCAATGAAATTTTTCCAAACTGTTTCTTTTGCTTGACCTACATAGTTACTTTGACTAATATAATAGTCACATACTGACTAGTATAATGGCTCCTTAGGAATAATCATTTTAAATAATGTGCAATAGATTTTTTTTGAAGATTTTATTTATTTATTTGACAGACAGAGATCACAAGTAAACAGAGAGGCAGGCAGAGAGAGAGAGGAGGAAGCAGGCTCCCCGCCGAGCAGAGAGCCCGATGTGGGGCTCAAACCCAGCACCCTGGGATCATGACCTGAGCGGAAGGCAGAGGCTTAACCCACTGAGCCACCCAGGTGTCCCTGCAATTGATTTTTTAATTGCATCCTCAGCATACTTATTAAAACACATTTGTAAAGGCACACCCAAACCCTTTCCTTGAGCTACAGCTATCTTTGATTCCTTTCCCCACTAAATTATTGGCCCTTACTTCTCCTTTAACCTCCCCTCTATTTCAAATGTGTTTCCAATGCCAATTATATTATGATCAGTTAGCTAGTATCAAAAATGTTTATAGACCAATGCTGACTCAAGTTTAGGATTAGACCGATATAGATGCTTATGTTCAGAACTTTACTTACCCATTTTCATTGTTATTTACGTTGACGGACAGCAGCGTGCCTATTTTAAACCAACTTGAACTAAATCCTAATGAAACAGAGTTGCGTGTTTCAGAGTTAGGAAATCTCTATATGCCATTTACGAAAGTTTTGCCTTGTTATACAAAAATGCATTGTATGCAGCAAGCAATTACAAGTGCTTTATATGTACTACCTCATTTAAGACTCATAACAATATGATACATAGTATTTTCAACTTTTTATAGCTGAAGAAACTGACCCAATTTGAGTTAATGATTTGCCTAAATTCACCTAATTTGTAATGGGAAAACCAGGATTCAAACCGTTCTAGGCTGACACCAGAATTTTGCTCTTGGCCCCAAAATTCCACTGCTTCTGTAAATGAGATTTGATAGCTGTGTATGTTCTTTTGTTCCATAACAATCTCAAGGTATAGCCTTGTCAATTAATTAGAATAAAACTGAAATCCACAACTACTTTTAAAGCTTATGGGTTGTCAGGAATGGAATAAAGCTCAGGGATGGTCTTGAGGACAGTATGAGAGTGTTTTATACTCATTATTTGCATTTTTAAAAATGGCAAGATTAATTATCCATCTAAGGTCATAAAATAAGTAATAATATCAAAATATTTTCACGAATTAACAACAACAAAAAGCATAAATAAATTCATTAATAAATCCTTAAAAAAATGCAAAGAGCTGGACCAGGGGGACAGATGTCCTTTCCATATCCAGCAATTTTACCTTCAAGTGAAGCCTCTCAATGGAGCAAAAGATCATTCACAAAATGTCCCTTATGGTCTGTGTTTGCCCAAAATAAAAGAAACTGAACTTGAATCGTAAATTTATAAGGTACATTCATGTAACTATCAAATCATGTAAAAATTCTTAATTTTATGAAACAGACCCTTAAAAAGATGCAGGTTAATCTTATGAAAATAAAAACTCATTGGGTATCCAAATCCATTCTCAGAACATGACCTTCATGTTGCCTCCAGGATAAATGCTGACCCATATACATGTGACCAAAACCATTTCTTAAAAATGAAGGATGATTAAATACTTAAAACACACACATACACACACACCTTTCTCTAAAGGTAACTTTTCAACATAATCTTATTTTCTGGTGTATTCCATCATGACTTTCCTGAGAATGTTTTAGAATATCTTCCCCAGACTTACTAATGATCTGTTAATGAACTGACACACTGTACTTATGTAAATTATGGAGTTGCTGAACCCAGAGTTGAAGTTTGGTACATTTCAAGGATATGAAATCAATCATTCTAATATTCATAACTGTCATCTATCTGCCCTTCACATCCATGCTATTTCATCATCCCTCCACCTTGAAGAGTCTCATAGGTGACTCTGAAAGTCTGGACATTCTTAGACTCAATTAAATGATTTTATCTGTACACTGGTTTCTGAACTCAGTTTTCCCTAGGGCAGCTGTTTGTGGTTTAAAAAGCCCAGTTCTGCAGATCATTGTGGTTAGTGAAAACCAAGGCTGGAAGTAAGGAGAAGGAGGGGCTGCTCCTAGATAGGATATGGCTTCTGAAAATAAAGATGATAGCAGGTACAACCTATGAAAGAGAAGACGTGAGGGAAGGATAGAAGGGTAGACTCATACAAGGAGGTCCTATAGGTCCCAGGTGTCTACTCAAACTAGTCAACCACTCAAGGAGTATTTCATGAGCACCCACAACTGATGTACCCAAGTCATGAGGCAAATTGTATATCACATGCTCAGTCCCCTACCCTGGACAGAGTCCAAAAGGTAAAAATTAGTCTTTCTTGAAATGTCCCTATAAGCTGATTATTCTAAAATTAATGTGATATGAAAAGTCAAAGAAATATTTTTCTTTCTGTTCTGCATTAATCAAACCATTGTAATAATATTTAAGAAAATAAGACTAGAAACATCGTGGAGAATGACTTCTATGCTAAAAGATTAAAAATTAGGCTATTTGACCAAAAGGAAAAGAGCCTATAGAGTGACATACTTATTTTCAAGTAGTGTCTAAATATATTTACCAGGGAGCCTCAATTAGCTGGAATAAATTCAGACTCTAGGTTACAATACTATTCTGTATTGTTCAGTTTTTCTGATCCATACATAATCCACTGTTTGATGGCTTATAAAGGTAATCAAAGGCATTCTAGAACTTGCTAAAACCTGATGTAGCTATTTTATCCCTTCAGTTCCTCACAGACCCTAATTTTTGCCTCTTTCCTTTCCCTTTCTTTCTCTTTCCTTCCCTCTCTCCCTCTCTCTTCTTTTCTTCCTGTCCTTTCAGAATTGTGTGTGAATAATATTTCTAATTCTTTTTTTTTTTTTTTTTTTGGACTGGACAACAGAAGTGTTGATGAATAGAGATTAGGAGACAAAATGAAGTGAGACAGTAGATCTACCAAGAAATAGTAAAAAAGAATATGGGTTTACTCCCAAGTCTTAAAAACCAAACTTCTTTATTGTTCCTAGAATTTATATTTGCTAGTTATTTCGACACAGACTTTCATCCTCTTTATAACTTTTTGAACTAAGTATCATTTAGGAATTTTATAGGAACTTACTAACTTAAGAGTAGCCCATCTGCCTATGAAAGTAAAGAAAAATGCTCTCTCTCTCTCTCTCAAATAAATTAATTAATTAAAAAATGTTGGGGTGCTTGAGTGGCACAGTGGTTGAGCATCTAACTTTTGGTTTTGGCTCAGTTTCTCAGAGTTGTGAGATCAAACCCTCCATAGGGCTTTGTGATGAGAACAGAGTCTGCTTTAGAAAAAGACTCTCTCTCCCTCTCCCTCTTCCCCTGCCCCCTGTTCTCTCTCTCTCTCTCTCTCTCTCTCTCTCAAGTGAATAAATAAGTGTTTAAGAAAGATGCCGGTGTCCAGAGAACACAGACACTTCCAGCCCAGGGGAAATGTGGTATGATGTTACACATTCACCGAAGCCAACGAAGGGCCCACTGTCATGGACTTTCCAGCCTTTGTTACCCTGACTTTCTCTCACTACATAATTTAGCTGACAAATCAGAAGCCACAAATGGGAAAGTGGGGTTTTATGTGAAAGATGGCAGGCAAAGCAAGAGCCAGTTAGCTAACAGAATGCTAAAGAAAGAAGATAAAGGTGATGTTCCTTAATTATGAAAGTGCTGATTCCAGCATCCATAATACGAGCATACCACATAGATATTGCCAGTTCTATTCCAGACCTCTGCAATAAGGCAAATATCACAATAAAATGAATCAGATGAATGTTTTTCTTTCCCAGTGCATGTAAGAGTTAGGTTTTACACCATACTACAATCTATTAAGTGTACAGTGGCATTATGTCTAAAAAAAAAAAAAAAAAGCAATGTATGTAACTTCATTAAACATACTTTACTGCTAAAAAATGCTAACCATTATCTGAGCTTTCACTGAGTCATAAGCTTTTTGCTGGTGGAGGGTCTTGCCTCCATGTTGATGGCTGCTGACTGATTGAGTCATGGTTGCTGAAGGCTGGGGAGACTGTGGCGATTTCTTGAAAGACAATAGTGAAGTTTGCCATATTGATTGACTGTTCTTTTCAAAAACAATTTCTTGGGGCGCCTGGGTGGCTCAGTGGATTAAGCCGCTGCCTTCGGCTCAGGTCATGATCTCAGGGTCCTGGGATCGAGCCCCGCATGGGGCTCTCTGCTCCGCAGGGAGCCTGCTTCCTCCTCTCTCTCTGCCTGCCTCTCTGCCTACTTGTGATCTCTCTCTCTGTCAAATAAATAAATAAATAAATAATCTTTAAAAAAACAAAAACAATTTCTTTCTTTTTTTTTTTAAGATTTTTCTTATTTATTTGAGAGCGATTGAGAGCATGAGTGATGGGGAGGGGCAGAGGGAGAGGGAGAAGCACCTTCCCTGCTGAGCAAGAAACCAGACTCAGGACTCCATCCCAGGCCCGAAGATCATGACATGAACCTAATGGAGATGCTTAATCCACTGAGCAACCCCCAAAATGATTTCTCTATAGCATGTGATCCTGTAGCATTTTACCCACACTAGAAAATTCTTGGAGTCAGTCTTCCCAAACCCTGACACTGTCAACTGAGTTTATGTACTATTCTAAATCCTTTGTTGTCATTTCAACAATCTTCACAACATCTTCACTAGGGGTAGATGGCATCTCAAGAAACCACTTTCTTAGTTTAACCATAAGAAACATCTTCATCCATTCAAGTTTTATCATGAGATTGCAATTCAATCACATCTTCAGGCTCCACTTCTCATGTGCGCTATTTCTACCACATCTGCAGTCAACACACACAAACACACATTTATCATCTATATGGGTGCAGATCGTGGTGCCCCAAAACAATTGCAATAGTAACATTGAAGATCACTGACCACAGATCACTATAACAAATATAATAATAATGAGAACATCTGAAATATTGTGAGAACTACAAAAATGCAACACAGGAACCCACACTGAGCAAACGTTGTCAGAAAAATGGTGCCAACAGACTTGCTGGGCACTGGATGGCCACACTTTCCATCTGTGAAAAAATGCTACATCTGCAAAGTGCAATTAAATGAAACACAATAAAACAAGGTATTCATGCACAGTTTTCCATGCTTATTCTATCATTTACTAGCTGTATGACTCTGGACAATTCACTTGATAATTTTATTTATCAATTTCTTAATCTGTGAAACTGGATTAACAGAGCCAAGTTTATTCCTGTGTCATGAAGATTAAATAATAAAAAGTACCTGAAATTTTGGCATATAGTTAGGTCAATAGCAATGCTATCAATTTTTATTTTCCCACATGAAACTATTAAACATGAAAATACATTGAAAGGTTCTGATTGTATCACTTTATTTCAGCTCAATAAAATAGTTCATGTTCATAATAATGGGCCTGGGTACCAAGAGCATATTAAACAATTGTCTGAACCCCTTGTGTAATAGAGTAGGCTAGATATGATTACTTTAGAAACTATTTTAAAAGTAGTTTCTTGGGGAAAAAGAAAAAGGGGGGTGCCTGGGTGGCTCAGTGGGTTAGGCCTCTGCTTTCGGCTCAGGTCATGATTCCAGGGCCTGGGATCGAGCCCCACATCGGGCTCTCTGCTCAGTGGGGAGCCTGCTTCCCTCTCTCTCTCTGCCTGCTGCTCTGCCTCCTTGTGATCTCTCTCTCTCTGTCAAATAAAAAAAAACAACAACACACTTTAAAAAAAAAAAGAAGTTTCTTGGGGGCTCAGTTAGTTAAGTGTCTGCTTCAGCTTAGGTCATAATCCCAAGATCCTGGGATCAAGTCTCGAATCAGGCTCCTTGCTCAGCGGGGATTCTGCTTCTCCCTCTGCCCCTCCCTCCACTCATTCTCTCTTTCTTGCACTCTCTGGCAAAAACAAATAAAATCTTAAAAAAAGAAAAAGTTCCTCAAACTAGAAGCACAAAGATCACCTTTTTCATTCATGAGATATATTGACTTCTTTTGCAAAGAGCAAAAAACATGCAAAGGATAACTCACTACCTAATGTTGCTAGAATTAGTGTTGCTTCATGTAAATGAGAGAGAAAAGGAACTATTATAACCACTAAAATAAAGAATTCACTGAAACAATGTGCTCCTATTTTGACAGGATATATTGGGGTAGCTGTAAGGAACAATGATCGGCAGTAGGAGTAAGTGTAGGTGTAATCTCTGTTCTTAATGTCTTCTAGAACATATTGGCAATCAATTAAACATACATTTGGCAGCTACTGTGAATTAGACTCTGTGTGGCATACTACGGGTACAAAGAAAAACAATACATATATTCTCCATTTAAGGAACTGTCAAACTGGTAGGAAAGACATAAAAAGTTAGGATACAATGTAATAATTGCAAGAAGAGATTTATACTAAGCATCCCTGTGAAGCGAAAAGTTAAGTAATTCTTTCCGTGGATGCTAGTAAACTTTGATAAAAAGACATACTGGATTGAATAGTTCATGTCTACCCAGAACCTGTGAATATGATCTTGTTTGAAAACAGTTGTCTTTGTAAATGTAATTAAGTCATAAGTTAGGATAAAGTTTTACTGGATTCATGTGGGCTCTAAACCTAATCACTGGTGTCCTTATAAGAAGAAACCAAAACACAGCAGCACAGATTCGTGTACACAGAAGAGGAGAGCATGTGAAGACAGAGGCAGAGATTGGAGCCACACTGCCACAAGCCAAGGAAGGCGAGAAGCCACCAGAAACCAGCAGAAACAAGGAAGCATTCTCCCCTAGAACCTCAGAGAAAGGGAGGCCCTGCCAAAACCTCAATTTTAGACTTCTGGTGTCTTGAAACTCTGAGAAATGAATTTCTGTCATTTGAAGTCACACAGCTTGTGATAACTGATATTACAGCATCCACAGGTCTCCAACACAGAGGGGCTTGAACAGATTTGAGCTGCGTTTTGAGGACATTATATAGCATTTTGTCATATGAATAAGGGGAGGAAGATCACTGCAGCAAAGGAAATAGGATGTGAGAAACACAGACATGAAAGCAATGTGGTCCCATCAAGGCATGGCACTGTCTTGGCCAAGATCAAACCTAGAGTTCCAGATGTGGGGGTAGTAGGGATATCTGCCTCACACTCCGTCTTTACCAGCAGCCAGACTGCACTGAGATTTGTTTCAAAGTGCAAACGAAAGACCGATCAAGAGTAAGAGCTACCTCTTCTTTCCTCCTAATGTGTTTCTATTCACCCACCTTAGCCATGCTGATTCCCTGATGTAGGTATTCTTTGTTTAGTTTTTTCCCATTTTTGTTTCTTCTTGAATTCCCCATGGATGTCTAAAGTCTTGGATACCCACTCAGAACTTGAATGACGCTGGCGTCTCCCTTCAAGATATCCCTTCCCAGTTTTTGTTTTTGTTTTTCCTTCCCCACTAGATTCTGAGCTAGTACACACATACTCCATGTGCAATTTAGAGATCATTATGTCCCATATTCTAGTTCTACATAAATCCTCCCAGCTAGGTCACGTTCATGCTAGTGGGATGAAGACGGTGAAAAAAGAGAGCAGTACATGTCAGGAAACATATGATGGGGACTTGTATTTTGAAACATCAAGAGTCAATCATGTTCATTCAGGAAGTAATTTAAACCAAGCTAAATAGCACTGGGTTCTGTATTCTAGCAAGCTGTCCTTCAGAAGGCACAGAAGTCCTCTAGGGGCTGAAGGAAAAGGAGTAAATGTCAGTGTCACCTTCCAGTCCCATGATGTCCATTCCCTTCTTAGACAAGATTTGAAGGGGGGGAAATAAGGCTTAAGGAATCTTCGAAGTGAAGAAATGAATAATGGTGAGAGTTTCGCATTTGGATTATATAATCCGTAGAGACCTCCTCTCAATTTATGAGCATTTGGAGGCTCTATAATTTGTCGCCTGAGAAAAGACCCCATCCCGAGGAATTCCATACCTTCATGGGGGCACAGTCTGAGCTGTCCCCACATTGCGCCATGCATGCTGTGCCTTTGGCAGAAGGGTTTTTATGGAAATCACTATGAGGTTAGCACAGCTAAGCTCATCACCTACTGAGTTCATTTTACAGCTCCATGTTCGGGAACACCTGACTAAAAATATTCAGAAGAGGAAAAATAAATAACTATTAAACAAACCTCCAAAGCCTGCTTCCCGTATCCTCACCCCAAAGTTTGTCCTGGTATTATTTTGACTTTGAAAGTTTGATGGAATTTTTCAAACTTGTACTTTCTTCAGGTATGTATATTAAAGAAAGAAACAGGCAGAGAGACAGGCAGAGACAAAGAGAATTTGGAAGTAAAGGGAAAAACAGAACTATTTTTTATCTCCAAGCAAAATATGAAGTTTTTCCTGAGAATGAAACTATTGGCAGGTGGTAATTATCCTATCATTGGCAAGTTCTAAGAGTTACTTAGCCTTAGTTGATATTCCAGAAATTAAAACAAACCAAGTTGAAGGATACCTTGTCACAAAGGTATGTGTAAAACACCTTGTTTTAGAGTTCCACAAGCTTGTTTTTTATTCTCTTATTACTATACTCATACTTGTCAGGAATATATTTTCTCTCATGTACTCCTTGATGGATGGCAATTAAAAAGGAACAGATTACGAAAAACTTCATCTGATGGTCACGGCATCTTGCCATAGAAACCCATGAGGCTAATAATAATTTAGCCTCAAGTTTTGTTCATATCAATTAGTTTACTATCCTTACAGGTAAATGGAACATAAATTCATTCTTCTCAACAATATTCCCACTTTCTGGGCCTGTGCTTTATACTTCCTCACATATTTGGAAATGAAAAATTTCAGGTGTCACTGGAGAGAAGGGTTGGGAGAAAAAGCCAGAAAGGCCATACCAAAGTGCTCAAGTTAACCGAGTCAAAGAAAAAGTAATTTCAAATATTCTGCTGCTTTTTTATGTGGCTGAGGACAGAGGGCTAAGAAAATGGACCTCTAAAATTCATCTTGCTGGAACAGTGCCGAACTCTCTCTCCATCCTGGCCGCACCTCCCTTGCCATAGTCACCTCTAATAGCCCTTTGAGAGAGGTACACTGGGGAAGGGGTTTAGTGTTCAAAACCATCCATGGTGAAATGCAGAGGGAAGACCAACAACCGCAGGAAAGAAAGAAGAAAACACAGTGAGAACACAGGAGGAACTCAAGTGGAGACTGAGCACAAGCACATCTAGAAATGTTAAGATGTCCTGAAAGGGGCACTAGAATGAAAGCAAAATGGAGAAGACCTGAGTCTTTTTAATTAAAAGTGGTCTCAAAAAGACAGAGAACTCAGGCAGGCATTGGAATTATAAATGTGTAATTTAAAAATGTAGAAGCATGCTAGAAAAATTAGGAAATTCAGAAAACTATTGTCTTTGGAAATACATAAAACCTTTCATCTTCCTTCTCTCTTTCCACATTTTTCAAAATTTTATGCAGCGAGCAATAATTATTTCATAATAAAAATATATAAAAGGGGCACTTGGGGGGCTCAGTCAGTTAAGCATCTGACTCTTGATCTCAGCTCAGGTCTTGATCTTGAGGTCGTGAGTTCAAGCCCCCCAAAAAGAAAAGGAAAGAAATAAAGAATATAAAAAATGTAGATCTCTCTTGAATTGCACTGTGATACTATCAAAATAGAATTAATCCAGTGCTTTGCAACACAACAAAACATCTTCATTTATATAAATCCACAAGGAAACAAAACAAAAAACTTGAATACATCTAAGTCTTCGCAAGTAAGGGACCATCGGACTCTCCTAGCTTTAACAGGCCAACCTAGAAAGTTCCATAGCTTTCCTTACTCTCTGGTTAAGTATCTAGCTCCTCAACTCAGAGAGGAAATAACAATAATAATGAAAGGTCTGGAAACATCCCTGCCAAAGCCAGTTTCCCGGAGGAGGCGAACTAACACTAAGTGAATGATTCTATTTTTCCCTTCTTGTTTCTCAGGTGGTTTGACATTTAAACTAGCAAAACATCTGTGGGCAAGAGTCACGCTATTCACATCATCTGAGAATAGGAAGGACAAGAGAGAAAGCAAATAAAGGACAAATGTAAGGACAAACACAACACCAGGAAGTTAAAAAAACAAAAACAAACAAACAAACAAAACAAACGATAAATGAAGGCATATGAGAAATCTATTAATAAACTGAACACATTAAAACACCTTAGTGGGAGGCAGAAATAAGTGTGATTTGGGCACAGTGTTGTTGTTGTGTAGTTTTTGGTGAACTTTATTTCATTTAACAAATCGACCTCACTCTTGTTTTGTAAGAACCTGCGGTGAAGCCTTATCTGCGTCAAACTTTCACAGAAGTGAGTTGAACCTCCAGGCCTTGCCCCTCCATCTAGCTGCAAAAACTGTCCCGAGCATCTCTGTAGTCCCCCTTGAGGGATACCCAGGAGCACATGGAGCCTCCTCACTCTGCCCAGGAATTAAAATGTATTCTTAGGGTTTCCTGGGCACCAGGACTGTTCTTGCTCTCTCTCACAGCTCCAGAAACTGTCTTCCCTGATCCTTATAACCTGCCTGACTATCTAAGGAGCTTTCCCTACACCTAACCTCATACCTGCTGAAACTTCTATACATAACATTCCATCTAGACCTGTCTGGACTCTGTTCCAGACTATGGTCCCCAAGTTCATTCCTGCCCTATTGTTAAATAATCCTTAGCAAGATCTGGAGGAAGGAAAAAAAAAAAAGATTATATTCTTTTGTAACCTGTAAGGGGAGACAAAGGTAAGGGACAGGGAAGTCATGGTTTGGAATGAAAAATTCTGGGTGGCTCTTTTTTTCCCAAAGAATTCCACAGTTTCTTTTTTAAAGTATTTATTAGAATTTAAATCTAAAATGCAATCCAAATAACTGAGGCCTCTTTGTCCTAAAATTTTACCAAAAATCCTTAAGAAACAAATGTAAACTCATTCAAGATTAAGGACAGATTTATTCATTCCTTTTTATTCTTTCTCGCTCTATCTTTTTTTTTTTTTTTCTAAAGTCGGCTCCACAACCAACCTGGGGCTTGAACTCATGACTCTGAGATCAAGAATTGCATGCTCTATTGACTGAGCCAGCTAAACACTCCTACTTATTTCATTTTATTTGTCTTGGGGATGGATATCTGAAGCCAAAATGTTAAGAGGAATGAAAGATCAAATATTCATGTATCTTTATTCACATGATCAGAAATCCATGTTAAGAAAAATCAGTCAACCCCATTTTTAAAAAATGGAAACTCCAAGCCCAAAACTATGAAGGCAAGAACTACGTTTTCTAAAGGATTAAAATTCTGTATTCTCTTTCTGTTAATTCCCTGTCAGTGACGAAACTCACAAGAGACAAAGGGGCTGCATGCATGTCTGTGGGAATAGCAGTAAAGGGTCATGGATGATTGTACATTATTCAGCAGTTTTCTCAGATTACCAGGAATCCTAAATGACAGGTAGGTACTGGGACACTAATGGTTGAGGCTCATATGCTGAGTGTGTGTACTAGGAAAAGGATTACTGGAGAAGTAATCTAAGTCCAGATATCCCTGGGTTTAATATTATGCTAGACAAACCCCAAATGGTCTTGTCTATATATGGCTCACATTTCATGGAAGATTCCTCATGGTAAGGGACATATTCCCTATTATTGGCCAACTCTGGACAATATTCTATCTAGACCTTTAATATATGTTTTAGAGTTATGCAAGATGCTGAAAACAATCTTTGCTTGTTCTCTTTCTCTTCATCTCTTTCTCAAGAGCTACCTCTCCGTCTTTCCTTCTGACTTCATTTGCTGTCAAAATTAACTTCATGCATAAAGAGATAGGAAAGACTCAATTGCATTTTTCATATTTGCATATAAGATTCTGGCTATCTTATTTCACAAATGGTGTGTGTGTGTGTGTGTGTGTGTGTGTGTGTGTGTGTGTGTGTGCAGACATTGCAGAATTGATTGGCACTAAGATTTAACATTCCATTTATTTTCCCCCATTTAAAAAATACTGAGGAAAAAATAAAGTCCTTTAAAAAATGCATCCCTCCTACCCTCCTACCAAGCAACCAAACTTCTGTTTTATTTATTTATTTATTTATTTACTCTTTTAGTATTGCCACATAGTTATCATCCTTCCAACATTTTTTAAAATGGGTATGTGATCGATGAAAATACAAAGTGTCTGAAGTTGAAAAATCACATTATTCTGAACACTGCAGAATGATTGCTAGCAAATATTTCCCAGTATGTTGTCACCGAAATATCACATACTAGTTAGATGTTGTGCGATGCATATGTCAGGAGAGAACCTTGTGTTCACAGGTTTTGAAAATATAATTTCTAACTTCAAGAGAATAGAAACGAGATACCTATTTGCAGAGTGTAAATTCATTCTGGAACACTGGCAGAGTGACAGATATTAAAGTAGGCCCCATATTCCAAAGTGACAGTCTAGGCTAGCATGAAACTTTTAGAGTTAGGACAAATCACTAGAAGATACTGCCAATTTGCCTTCTTCTTTTAGTATTATTATTGCTTTCAATATGTTTTGCATGGTACTGCTTTTCTGTAGTTTTGATGCATTTAAGCTGAAACCTCAATAAAATTATGTTCCAGTTTGTAATTGGTGTTATTTCAGAAAGCAAATGACTCTTTCTTTTCTGCTTTCAAAGAGACAGGTTGCTAAACAAATTAGTCAAAATTAGTGGCTACCAATTATTGACTTCCTGCAAATATTCAGATCCTTTCCACCATACTTACATACATTTTCTCTAAACTCAGAAAATCAAATGAAGTAGGATCTGCTTCCACATTTTACAGATGACGTTCCCTACTCTCACTGGTATTATGAATTCTTGGCTAAGGCCAAAGGCTAGCAGGTAAGTGACAACACCAAAATTCTGACCCAAAATTCTACCTGGAACAAAAGTACTTGATCTTTTTGCTATCATTTTCATTGCCAATGTCAGTAAGTGTAATAACTCAAGAATTAATATGTACATATAAAATTCTCATTGGACCTTTTATTACATAGAAAAATTAAATAAGCCTGCCATTAAAGAGCTTAACAAAAGGACAACAACTCTTGATTTCAGCTCAGGTCATGACCTCAGGTTGTGGGATCAAGCCTCACATTGGTCTCCATGCTCAGTTCAAAAATCTGCTTAAGATTCTCTCTTTCCCTCTCCCTCTGCCCCTCCCTGCCACTCACTCTCTCTCTAAAATAAATAAAATCTTTAAAAAGAAAAAAGCTTAGCAAACTGTTCTCATATAGTCAGCATACTCACTGTATGTTTAAAATTTTTTAAATGCATTTATTTTTAAATTTCCAAACACAAATAGCTCTTATTTGTTATTATTCTAAAACTAATAATTCACATATTATCCTACAATATAAATTAATTTGAGTCAATCATTCCAACACATTTCAAATTTGGATAATTTTTAACATAAAAAATATGGCAAACCCCATGTCATAAATGAATATAATTTCTCATTTATTAGGTCTATATAGCCAAAAAATCACTCAGTTTCTTCCACATAGTATTATTCCTGGGCAAATGTCTTCCATCACTTTGCTTAGAGATATGCCAATAATTATTTATGCTCTCTCTATAACAAACTAATGTGTTTAATTAAAAACTTAAAAAGAAATTTCACATTAACTGGTATTTTATTTGCTTAAAATCTAAGCATTATCAGTTGAGAATAAATCTACTGTAATGTATTTTTTGGAGGGAAGGGAGCCTTTAATTACAATATTTTAAGGTGTGATTTTTCAAGTAAAATGACCACATGTTTATAGATATTTAAATGCTTCTCTCCATTTAACCTAGCACGTTTACTAAATAAATATGTGTTAATATATACAACTAAAATATATACATCTTTTAAAACTTGAGTTGGCCTATATAAATATATACTCATAGATATTCATACCTGAAAATATAAACATATTTTAAAATTTGAATTGGCATCAAAATCTATATAAAAATCAATCACATAACAAGATCTGGAAACATTCTGCTAATGACCATTACAGTAACATCAGATTGATAGATTAAGATTGATATATTAATAATCACAAAAAATGTAAACTCTTTTTGTGCAACTTCCAGTTTTCCTTATTGCTCTCGAGAGCACGAACAACAGATATTTAGAACCTTGATCTGTGACCCACTGTGAAGCATTTCAGAAAGAATGCAAAATAGTATGTTACTAAAGCCAAGTCGATTCCTACAGCATTATAAATCAATTCTAAACAGATATTTCCATCAATGAGTATGAAAAGACTATGGACAATGTCTTCACCCAGGGAAAGAATTTCTCCACATAGGAAAGATAATGTGAAGAATTATTTGAATTATCTACTTAAAAAACGTATTTGCAGGATGATTCAGAAGAAAATATTAGAAAATATCATATTTGTGCCTTGGAAGAGAATCAAAAGGATATAGCCTCCATGAAATTTGTTAAAATAGATGTGAGGAAGGGGTAATAATTGGAAAGGAAGCAATTCCAAGGCAAAAAAGTAAAAAAAACTAATTTTTGAAAAGAAATGCTTAAAAAGCTAAATTATATAGAATGAGTCCTAGAAGATGGCTGAGAACTAGCAGGCTGAGACTACATCAGGTAGCAGGAGATCAGCTAGATAGCTTATCTAAACATTGCAAACACCTACCAATCCAATGGGAGATCAAAGAGAAGAAGAACAGCAATTCTAGAAACAGAAAATCAACCACTTTCTGAAAGGCGAAGTGAATCCAAAGCGACGGTAAGATATACCGTCGGGGGAGGAGCTGGCTCCAGGCAAGCTGCGGAGCAACAGAGCACTAAATCAGGACTTTTAAATCTGTTCCACTGAGGGACATTGTTCCAGAGGCTAAACCGGGATGAAGCCCACGTGGGGTCAGTGTGGCCCCAAGTCCCATAGGGTCACAGAAGGATCGGGGGTGTCTCAGTGTTGCAGAGCTTGCAGGTATTAGAACAGGGAAGCAGGCTACAGAGACAGAGCCGAGGAGTGAGCTTTCAGCTCGGGGTTACCTTGAACCGGTCGCAGGCTTGGTGAGCTTGGAGCATAGCTGGAGGCCAGGGAGACAGGAGTGATTGGGCGCTATTCTCTGAGGGTGTACTGAGGAGTGGGGCCCTGAGCTCCACTGGGAGACTGGGAGGCCGCCATTTTCATTCCTGTCCTCCAGAACTCTACGGAAAGCCTTCAGGGAACAAAAGCTCCCAAAAGTGAACACGAGCAGATTACTCAGCCCAGCCCCTGGTAAGGGCGGTGCAATTCCGCCCCAGGCAAAGACACTTGAGAGTCACTACAATAGGCCCCTCCCCCAGAATATCAACAAGAATTCCAGCCAGGACCAAGTTCACCTACCAAGGAGAGCAGGTTCAATACCAAGGAGAACAGCGGAATTCCAGAGGGGGAGAAAGCAAAGCACAGAACTCATGGCTTTCTCCCCATGATTCTTTAGTCTTGTGGTTAATTTCTTTTTTTTTTCAATTTTTTTTTGTTCTTCTGCTAATTTTTTTTTTTAACTTTTACCCTTTTCTTTTTTAATGTTTTTTAACTACTTTACCTAATATATATATTTTTTTCTTTGTTATATTTTTTCTTTATTGGTTTTCTTTTTTTAATTTTTTCCTTTTTTTTTTCCAAACCTCTTTTTATCCCCTTTCTGCCACCCCCATGATTTGGGGTCTCTTCTGATTTGGTTAAAGCACATTTTCCTGGGGTCTTTGCCACGCTTTTAGTATTTTACTTGCTCCTTCATATACTCTTATCTGGACAAAATGACAAGGCAGAAAAATTCACCACAAAAAAAAAAAAAAAAAAAAGAACAAGAGGCAATACCAAAGTCTAGGGACCTAATCCATACAGACATTGGTAATATGTCAGATCTAGAGTTCAGAATGACGATTCTGAAGGTTCTAGCCGGGCTCAAAAAAGGCATGGAAGATATTAGAGAAACCATCTCTGGAGAGATAAAAGCCCTTTCTGGAGAAATAAAAGCACTAAAATCTAACCAAGTTGAAATCAAAAAAGATACTAATGAGGTGCAATAAAAAATGGAGGCTCTCACTGCTGGGATAAATGAGGAAGAAGAAAGAATTAGTGATATAGAAGACCAAATGACAGAGAATAAAGAAGCTGAGCAAAAGAGAGACAAACAAATACTGGACCACGAAGGGAGAATTTGAGAGATAAGTGACATCATAAGACGAAACAACATTAGAATAATTGGGATTCCAGAAGAAGAAGAAAGAGAGAGGGGAGCAGAAGGTCTATTGGAGAGAATTATTGGAGAGAATTTCCCTAATATGGTAAAGGGAACAAACATCAAAATCCAGGAGGCGCAGAGAACCCCCCTCAAAAATCAACAAGAATAGGTCCACACCCATTCACCTAATAGTAAAATTTACAAGTCTTAGTGACAAAGAGAAAATCCTGAAAGCATCCTGGGAAAAGAAGTCTGTAACATACAATGGTAAAAATATTAGATGGGCAGCAGACTTATCCACAGAGACCTGGCAGGCCAGAAAGAGATGGCATGATATATTCAGAGCACTCAATGAGAAAAACATGCAGCCAAGACTACTCTATCCAGCTAGGCTATCATTGAAAATAGAAGGAGAGATAAAAGCTTCCAGGACAAACAAAAACTGAAAGAATTTGCAAACACCAAACCAGCTCTACAGGAAATATTGAAAGGGGTCCTCTAAGCAAAGAGAGAGCATAAAAGTGGTAGATCAGAAAGGAACAGAAATAATATACAGTAACAGTCACCTTAAAGGAAATACAATGGCACTAAATTCATATCTCTCAATAGTTATCCTGAATGTTAATGGGCTAAATGCCCCAATCAAAAGACACAGGGTATCAGAATGGATAAAAAAAACAAAACCTATCTATATGTTGCCTACAAGAAACTCATTTTAGACGTGAAGACACATCCAGATTTAAAGTGTGGGGGTGGAAAACAATTTACCATGCTAATGGACATCAGAAGAAAGCTGAGGTGGCAATCCTTACATCAGATCAATTAGCCTTTAAACCAAAGACTATAATAAGAGATGAGGAGGGACACTATATCATATTCAAAGGGTCTGTACAACAAGAAGATCTAACAATTTTAAATATCTATGCCCCTAACATGGTAGCAGCCAACGATATAAACCAATTAATAACAAAATCAAAGAAACACATCAACAATAATACAATAATAGTAGGGGACTTGAACACTCCCCTCACTGAAATGGACAGATCATCCAAGCAAAACATCAACAAGGAAATAAAGGCCTTAAATGACACACTGGACCAGATGGACATCAGAGATATATTCAGAACATTTCATCCCAAAGCAACAGAATACACATTCTTCTCTAGTGCACATGGAACATTCTCCGGAATAGATCACATCCTGGGTAATAAATCAGGTTCCACTGGTATCAAAAGATTGAGATCATTCCCTGCATATTTTCAGACCACAATACTCTGAAGCTAGAATTCAATCACAAGAGGAAATTTGGAAAGAACCCAAATACATGGAGACTAAACAGCATCCTTCTAAAGAATGAATGGGTCAACCAGAAAATTAAAGAAGAATTGAAAAAAATCATGGAAACAAATGATAATGAAAACACAATGTTTCAAAATCTGTGGGACACAGCAAAGGCAGTCCTGAGAGGAAAATATATAGCAGTACAAGCCTTTCTCAAGAAACAAGAAAGGTCTCAAGTACACAACATAACCCTACATCAAAAGGAGCTGGATAAAGAAAGAGAAAGAAACCCTAAACCTAGCAGGAGAAGAGAAATCATAAAGATCAGAGCAGAAATCAATGAAATAGAAACCAGAAAAACAATAGAACAAATCAATGAAAGTAGGAGCTGGTTCTTTGAAAGAATTAATAAGATTGATAAACCCCTGGCCAGACTTATCAAAAAGAAAAGAGAAAGGACCCAAATAAATAAAGTCATGAATAAAAGAGGAGAGATCACAACTAACACCAAAGAAATACAAATTATAAGAACATACTATGAGTAACCCTATGGCAACAAATTTGACAATCTGGAAGAAATGGATGCATTCCTGGAGACATATCAACTACCACTGAACCAGGAAGAAATAGAAAACCTGAACAGACCCATAACCAGTAAGGAGATTGAAACAGTCATCAAAAATCTCCAAACAAACAAAATCCCAGGGCCAGATGGCTTCCCAGGGGAATTCTACCAAACATTTAAAGAACTAATTCCTATTCTCCTGAAACTGTTCCAAAAAATAGAAATGGAAGGAAAACTTCCAAATTCATTTTATGAGACCACATCATCTTGATCCCAAAAAAGAGAACTACAGACCAATATTCTTGATGAACACAGATGCAAAAATTCTCACCAAAATACTAGCCAATAGCATCCAGCAGTACATGAAAAGGATTATTCACCATACCAAGTGGGATTTATTCCAGGGCTGCAAGGTTGGTTCAACATCTGCAAGTCAATCAATGTGATACAACACATTAATAAAAGAAAGAAGAAGAACCACATGATACTCTAAATAGATGCTGAAAAAGTATTTGACAAAGTACAGCATCCCTTCCTGATCAAAACTCTTCAAAGTGCAGGGATAGAGGGCACATACCTCAATATTATCAAAGCCATCTATGAAAAACCCACTGAAAATATCATTCTCAATGGAGAAAAACTAAAAGCTTTTCCGCTAAGATCAGGAACACGGCAAGGATGTCTATTTTCACCACTCCTATTCAACATAGTCCTAGAAGTCCTAGCCTCAGCAATCAGACAATAAAAGGAAATTAAAGGCTTCCAAATCGGCAAAGAAGAAGTCAAACTATCACTCTTTGCAGATGATATGATACTATATGTGGAAAACCCAAAAGGCGCCACTCCAAAACTGCTAGAACTTGTACAGGAATTCAGTAAAGTGTCAGGATATAAAATCAATGCATAGAAATCAGTTTCATTTCTGTACACCAACAACAAGACAGAAGAAAGAGAAATTAAGGAGTCAATCCCATTTACAATTGCACCCAAAATTATAAGATATCTAGGAATAAAACTAACCAAAGATGCAAAGAATCTATACTCAGAAAACGGTAAAGTACTCATGAAAGAAATTGAAGAAGACACAAAGAAATGGAAAAATGTTCCATGCTCCTGGATTGGAAGAACAAATATTGTGAAAATGTCTATGCTACCTAAAGCAATCTACACATTGCATGCAATCCCTATCAAAATATCATCCATTTTTTTCAAAGAAATGGCACCAATAATCCTAAAATTTATATGGAACCAGAAAAGACCTCGTATAGCCAAAGGAATATTGAAAAAGAAAACCAAAATTATTGGCATCACAATTCCGGACTTCAAGCTCTATTACAAAGCTGTTATCATCAAGACAGCATGGTACTGGCACAAAAACAGACACATAGTTCAATGGAACAGAATAGAGAGCCCAGAAATAGACCCTCAACTCTATGGTCAACTAATCTTCGACAAAGCAGGAAAGAATGTCCAATGGAAAATGTCCAATGTCCAATGGAAAAAAGACAGCCTCTTCAATAAATGGTGCTGGGAAAATTGGAAAGCCACATGCAGAAAAATGAAACTGGACCATTTCCTTACACCACACACAAAAATAGACTCAGCATGGATGAAGGACCTCATTATGAGAAAGGAATCCATCAAAATCCTTCAGGAGAACACAGGCAACAACCTCCTCAACTTTAGCTGCAGCAATGTTTTCCTAGGAACATAGTCAAAGGCAAGGGAAGCAAGGGCACAAATGAACTATTGGGATTTCATCAAGATCAAAAGCTTTTGCACAGCAAAGGAAACAGTTAACAAAACCAAGAGACAACTGACAGAATGGGAGAAGATATTTGCAAACGACATATCAGATAAGGGCTAGTGTCCAAGCTCTATAAGGAACTTAGCAAACTCAACACCAAAAGAACAAACAATCCAATCAAGAAATGGGCAGAAGACATGAACAGACATTTCTGCAAAGAAGACATCCAGATGGCCAACAGACACATGAAAAAGTGCTCCACATCTCTTGGCATCAGGGAAATACAAATCAAAACCACAATGAGATATCACCTCACACCAGTCAGAATGGCTAAAATTAACAAGTTAGGAAATGACAGATGCGGGCAGGGTTGCAGAGAAAGGGGAACCCTCCTCCACTGTTGGTGGGAATGCAAGCTGGTGCAACCACTCTGGAAAACAGCATGGAGGTTCCTCAACATGTTGAAAATAGAACTACCCTATGACCCAGCAATTGCACTACTGGGTATTTATCCTAAAGATACAAACATAGTGATCTGAAGGGGCACGTGCACCCGAATGTTTATAGCAGCAAAGTCTACAATAGCCAAACTATGGAAAGAACCTAGATGTCCATCAACAGATGAATGGATAAAGAAGTGGTGGTATATATACACAATGGAATACTATGCAGCCATCAAAAGAAATGAAATCTTACCAGTTGCAACAACGTGGATGGAACTAGAGGGTATCATGTTTAGAGAAATAAGTCAATCAGATCAAGACAACTATCATGTAATCTCCCTGATATGAGGAAGTGGAGATGCAACATGGGGGGGGGGATTAAGGGGGTAGGAGAAGAATAAATGAAACAAGATGGGATTGGGAGGTTGACAAACCATAAGTGACCCTTAATCTCACAAAACAGACTGAGGGTTGCTGGGGAAGGAGGGTTGGGAGAGAGGGGTGGGTTTATGGATATTGGGAGGGTATGTGCTATGGTGAGTGTGGTGAAGTGTGTAAACCTGGCGATTCACAGACCTGTACCCCTGGGGATAAAAATACAATATATGTTTATAAAAAAATAAAAAATAAAAGATTTTTTTAAAAAAGGTAAATTATATAGAATATCCAAATAACTAATTAAAGGACAAATTTAAAATTTTTTAAAAAGATTTTATTTCTTTATTTAAGAGAGAGAGCACAAGCAGGGAAGGAGGGGGGCTAAGGAAGATGGAGAAGCAAACTCCCCACTAAGCAGGGAGCCAGACATGGGGCTCCACCCAGGACCACAAGATCACACCCTGAGCCAAAGGCAGATGTTTAACTGACTGAGTCACCCAGGTCCCCCTGAAATTTTTATGTAACCCATGAAATGACAAAGAATTCTAAGTATGAAAGAATTATAATATATAGAGAGAACAGATATTAGAGTTCAGAGCAGTTGATACTAAGCATTTTTTATATGAAGTTTCAAAATAATAAATGTTCACTGAATCTTAGATAAAACTAATAAAAGGGATGCTTGTCTAGTGATATTAAGCTTGAAATGTAAGATACCTATATATAGTGACTCAGCAGGCTATAGAAAAGAAAAATGGAGATGTTAAATTTTAACCCTGTGCATGACACATTACAAAGGAATATTAGCTCAGAGATTTGAAGAAAACATGATATATTTTGAACTAGGACTTAATCAAACTTTAGTTATTACAGAAGGAGGAACAAAAAAATTTATAAATAGAAATAAACTAAATGCAACTCTTAAGTATCTTTTTTTAAATAAGAGATTAATAATTCAGAGGGCATTTAGTTAACAAAATAAATAACTAGAGAGTCCCCTGTGTGTCTCAGTCAGTTATGATTTGATTTCAGCTCAGGTTATGGTCTCAGGGTTGTGAGATGAAGCCCTGAGTTGGGCTGCGTACTTAGCAGAGTCTGCTTGCCCCTCTCCCTCTGCTCCTTCTCCTGCTCACATGCACTCTCTCTCACTACTCTTTCTCTTTCTCTAAAAATAAATAAATAAACAAATCTTTAAAAGAAATAACTAGAAATTTTTAAAATAGCCAAAAATCAAAGAAATATTAAAATATGTTAAAGAAATTGTTATGACCTAACTTGTGAGACCTCTAAATTCATTTATTAAAAGGGCCTATTCAAATAGACATTTTTTTAAAGAAAAGGTTGGAGGGGGGAGAGAAAGTCAATGTCAATCTGCTTCTACAAAAACATATTTAAATGCTTGTACTGTTGCTTGTGGAAGGCCTGTGGCAGAAGAGCAAACCACTTCTGCAGGCTAAGAATAGCAAGAGGACACCCAGTTGAGGACACAAGGAATTTTTTTTTCTTTTCTCCCTGGTAAAAGTCTACAGAAATTATATTAAAAGATTAAATGCATTTTTTAATGAAAATATCCAAAGGAGATGGATCCTGAATGCATGAGATACTTCAATAAATTTATAGTATAACAAAAGGGAGTAGAAACCTTGTGAATGACATGGAAATAAAGCAGTAATCTGACTAGGACCATATTCCCTGCAGAATCCCTAGAAGCTTGGACAGGTCTAATGCAGGGGTGGGGTGAGAAGAAGGGGTATGTGTTCATTCAAAGTTGGTCTGGTTAGTCACTGTGCCAGTTGTCTCCCCACACTAACTTACACCTTCTCTGCTCACTTCATTCTTAATTCCTAAATATATTTTATTCTGGGTAAAACCCAAAGGATTATCTTCCAAAAAGGTAGAAGCACTTATACGGAAGATAATTTGATAGTTTAGATGTATGGCAGTTATTACCAACGTGTAGATTCTCCATCAGATTTCATTCTGATAAAAGTATTTAGTATATAAAAAATTAAAAGGGTGCCTGGGTAGCTCAGTGGGTTAAGCCTCTGCCTTTGGCTCAGGTCATGCTCCCAGGAGCCTGGGATCAAGCCCCACATCAGGCTCTCTGCTAAGCAGGGAGCCTGTTTCCCTTCCTCCCTCTCTGGCTGCCTCTCTGCCTACCTGTGATCTCTATCTGTCAAATAAATAAATAAAATCTTAAAGAAAATAAAGAAACAAATTGCTCACTTAATAAGAAATAATGCTCCTTGCATGGAGCACTGGGTGTTGTGCAAAAGCAATGAATACTGTTACACTGAAAAAAAATAATAAATTAAAAAAATAATAATAAATAATGCTCTTTATATAACTTTTCATGTTGACGCAAGATTAAAACATAATTAAAAATCCCAAATCAAAGGAATCATAGTGTAAGTGGATGGTTGATGAACACTGAAAGCTCTGAATGATATACTTAATTTCAAACAATTGTTATAATAAGTCAGAGCAGGCTATCTGTGGGGCAGGTGTGGGAGGCCAAAATTTTAGTGGCTTAATACAATATAAATTTGTTTGTGGCTCACAAACAGTTAAATGCAGAGTGACTGGTATGTGACCATCATTCACTCAGAGGCCCTTGGCCTTTTGTAGGTTTCAACACTACTGGAGAATTAGAGAGTAAACAAAATGAAGAATTTTAATCCTTTAGAAACTTTGGATGGTTCTTATCATAATTCTCTTTGGTTTGAAGCTTCTATTAGTAGATTTGACTGATTTGCTAATTGATTTGGCTAATTCTATTTAAAGTAAGTAATTAAATGTGTTTCTTGATCATGTGGATGAAAATTTCTGAATATTTGACTTGAAGAAAAAGGTGGACATAAAACTCCAGTGTGAACCAGCACATATTACTGATGAAAATTTATACATTATTATCATTTGCTTTTATTATTTAAAGAAGTCTTAACATTGCTATCTTCCTATTTTCAACATTGATGATTAGGAAAAAAAATAGACTTAACTAGTCAATAACAAAATTTTAAGAGTATTCATACTTTTCAAGACACTCTATGAAAAATACATGCAAAATAATACAAATGAGAGGCAACAATAAAATACAAACCAAAAATTTTTAAAAAGAATTAACATCATTAACATCAGTTGATTAATTAACATTAGAAAATGCTAAAAATGAATGCTCAGAATGCTAAAACCTAAAATGCATAGAACAAATAATTCAAAAAAAAAAACCCTATTAAGTAAACTCAAAATTCATTTACTCTTAGGATAAAAAAAAGAAAACTGGAACAATGATGGATAAATATCAAATAGAGTAAGTAAAAGAAGACTGAAGATAAAAGCAATCATATTGTCTGCTTCCATTTACAATAAAAGTCAAAACTAGGCAAGCAATAGTGTTAGAAGTCAGGATGGCAGTAACATGTTGGATGGCAGTCTCTAGAGGAGCCATCCAAGTGGGTTCTCCTGTTTCTGAGAATTTTCTGTTTCTTTGTCTGGATACTTGGTTACATAAGTATGCACACTTCATTAATGCTTATTGATATTGATTCTTATCAGTCTCATGATGACAAAATTGTTTGTCTATGTATGTTATACCTCCATAAAATATTTTCAAAAGCAAAGACTTTAGTTATAGAAACAAATCATAAAGTATTCATGAATTACCATAAACATTACCAAAACTCTTTAGGACCTAGGAATAAATCTACAAAACTTTGCTAAATAAAAATGACAGACTTGAATAATTGAGTAGGCAGATATTCCTTGGCTGTGGTACTTAGAACAGGTTAATCAAATCGAGGTGAAATATGGCATTTTTCTTTTAGGAAATGCAAGGAGAAGACATGACCCTTTCCAACTGATACATGAACAGATGGGAAACACTTTTATCGACATTAGTGGAACAGAAGGGAGATTAAAACTGAGACAGTGACTGAGAAACAGGCCAGACCCTTGATCAAATCATGCTAGTTCACCTTTCCTTTGTATTGTTCCTGTCATATAAATTAATAAGCATCCTTATTGGAACACTGCTCTCCCCCAATCTGTGTCTAATAACTGTGGGACACCAAGAACCCATGGGAAAGTAGACTTAGTTCCTACCCATGCTGCCCTCAGGCATTTACATCCTATCAACGATTATAGATTCAATATTTATGTCCCCTCAAAATTCATCTGTTGAAACCATACCACTCCCAACTCCTATACCCATCACGTGATGGTATTAGAAGGTGGAACCTTTGAGAGATAACCAGGATTATATGAGGTCCTAAGGGTGAAGCCCTCATAAATGGGATTAGTACCCTTAGAAGAGTCATGAGAAATTTGCTTCCTTTTTCTGCTCCCTGCCATACAGCACGTCCTGCCTGAAATATGAACAACCTCCAAGTTTGTTACACAAATGAAGTAAGTCTCCAAAATAAGTAATGGAGAAATAGTACTTAAGATCATGATTCTTATTTTGAAAGATCCTTTCCCTGGGTTCTGTAATTCTTGGCCTCTATTCAGATTACAAAGAAGGGCTCAATAGTTTTAGTCAGTTTCTTTGTTTCACATAATAGTGGCTTGACTACAACACTCTCTTCTTTGAAAAGAAGGATCTCCCTCTGGGCAGCTGAGAAACAATACTTGAAAGATAATGTTTGATCATGAAACAATAGAATTAAGGTTAAAGCCAATAATTCCCTGACACCAATATTTAAATGTAGAGTCTAAATTGTCAGACCTCTTTCTTTTCATCCCTTTCAATAGAAGTGAGCATGCAGGTGTTAGAGTATTGAAGAAAAGCTGCAGGGTTTTAAGGGGCACAAAATAATCAGTTGAAATAACAAAAGAAAGCCAATCAACTGGGGGCTATGAGTATATAAATAAGTGATGAGGGTTATTTTTATTTAATGAATTTAATTCACAGGGTTACAAAAATATATCATCTCAAAAGTACCCCAAAGCACTAACTTAACTCTCTCAGTTTGCAGCCTTATCTCTCCTGTTACTAGCCAACCAGTTTATATTCAAATACCTCCACTGATAAGGTCACATTATCTCTTGATACACTGCATTTTCTTTTTGGCCAAATGTAATTACAAGAAAGTTCTTTGAAATTTATGACAAAATTTTTTCATCTTGTAAAATCCAAACATGCATCTGATCTTTACCCCTTTGAATCACAAAAACAAAGTTTATGACTCTTCTGTACAACAGTTCCCAAATGTCATTGCAAAACAATCTTCTAAAATGTGTGTTATTATTTTCTTTTTAAATATTTTATTTATTTATTTGAGAGATAAAGATCACAAGTAGGCTGAGAGGCAGGTAGAGAGAGAGGAGGAAGTAGGCTCCCTGCTGAGCAGAGAGCCTGGTGTGGGGCTCGATTCCAGGACTCCGGGATCATGACCTGAGCCAAAGGCAGAGGTTTTAACCCACTGAGCCACCCACACGCCCCAAAATGTGTATTATTCTTATTTTATATTTAAGTACACTAAGCCTTACAGAACTAAAAAAAAACCAAAAAAAAAACAAAAACAACTATAACTGCTATATATCCAGGAATTAACATGTAGATACTGGAGCCTAGAACTATCACAATTTTTAGGTGAAGGCATTCTAAGTGTAATCCAAATGGTAACAAATTTAAACTCCTTTGATTTCTCTTTGCCCATTGTATCTTAATTGTATTATATATATGTGTTATTTATCAGGAACTGTGACAGTGGCAGGAATTTCCATGGAGACTCTACTATGCAGGTAAAAAAAGATAAATACAATTGCATGGAGAGTTTACAACATGTAAACTGTTGTGAGAGGAATTTAAGAAAAATAATGATGAGGGAACAGAAGGCTGGCTGAGGACAAAGCAAAAGCTGACACCCTCCAACCTTGCCCCACCCCCACTTCTGGGTGGGACATCTGTGACATTCTTTAGGAATCTCCCACCCATCTTAATGTTAATAACTTGCTAGGGGGCAAAAGGACCTTGGCAATGGTAAGGCCTCTGGTATCTGGTATCTTGTAGTTCCTCTTTAGCACATGAAAGTTCTACTGAAAAAAAAAAAGAAAGTTCTACTGAAACCTCCCTTTTCCTTACTTCCCCCACCCCAATGGTACATAACCTGCCACCCTTCACATCCCCCAGGCAGCAGCTCTTTCTGCCCATAGGTCCTGTCCCTGTGCTATAATAAACCACCATTTTGCACCAAAGAGGTCTCAAGAATTTTTTTCTTGGTCATTGGCTCTGGACCTCACCCACTGAACTCACCTATATTCTAAAACGTCATCATTTGGTGCCTGAACGTGGGGGCTTTAAATCTTTCTTTACATTTAGTCTCTGAGATTCGGTGCTAAATTCGTGAGTACTTTCTTCTTCCTTTACTCTCATTTCAGGGGCTTTTCAGGGAGTATGGTCTTATTGGAACACTTGCATGTTGATCACTCAGGCTGTAATCCTGTACCCCATGGCTACTCTATGGGGAGGAGAATGTCTGCCTTTTGACTGGAAGTTAGTACCCTGGCCAAAATAGTAATAAAATCCAGAAACTTGATGCCCTCTCTTTATTCTTGTTCTTACACAAAGTTGTCTATCTTGGGCATGGGACAGCCACCTAAGTCACCAGGATGGCTTCCAATCTCAAGATTCCCATGTGAAGTTTCCTCCTGATTCATCTAATGTGATCCCCTCCACATCCCAGGCCTAGCCACTTCTGGCTGCGGGACCTCCACTGGGAGCCGACTGAAACCAGGACCCAACTGAATTAAAACACAGCTGGGGACCGTTTCCAAGGAAGTTGGCTGTAAGGACCACACATGTTGGAATGTCACATAGACCATGATGGGTTTCAGTCTTTACTGTTTTTTTGTGTCTTCTGCAAACTACTTAAAGCACGAAATTGGGTAATTTCCCCTTGCCAAACTTTTCTAGTATTTCCATGGGTTAAGATGGCAAAACAGTATGCAATCTTAAGGACAGATGATGGCATGGCATGGCACAGTGTTTTGGTCCATTTGCCAGGTATCCATCGGCAGCCTAGGATGTGATGGGGGAGGCAAGGGGCACTGGCACCCCTCCAGGGTCTTTTACAGCAGCAATACCTTCCCGGGGAAGGCAGGATCCTGATCAATAGTGATGTCTTGTTGAGGACTGCCTCCAGTTGTTTTTGACACATGGGAACTTCTGACATATTCTGAGTGGGACATCACCCAGGAATCATGGGGAATTGGGTAATGGACCCACTTTACTTTTCTGGGAGCATGGCCTCAGTAGGCTTCCTCAGTTCCCAAGAACCCTACCATGGGGTGCCTTTTAACCCATTGGAAATAATTTGGATTGCAAAATTTAGGAAAGGACTGAGCTCCTGGAACACTGCATGGCCTCAGTGGGATCTCTCAGTTAGATCTCCTCTGCAGGAAACAAGGAAAATGCACTTAGGATACCTTCATTGCTCTACACCAAGACCCCAACCTAAGGGAGTTTTGCAGAATGTGTTAGCCCAAATGCATCAGCTAGTAAACTCCCTCCTGCCATATTGGATGATAATTATCTAAATAAGCTTTCTCCTAGTAAACCCAGGTTGCTGGAGGTTATATAAGCCATCCCTAGCAAAGAGGACTCTGACTTTCTCTCTGTGTTCCTCCAAATAGATGTGGGGCTTCTCCCTCACTCATTTCCCATGTTAATGGCTATAACTGGAGCCAACTGGGGTTAGTCTAACTCAAGAAGGGACTTTAAGGAATATTCCCAAGCAGCTTCCGAGAAACTCCCTTTGTTTGGGGGAAATTCCCTGTCTTCTGTGGCCTGACATTCACTGCCTAACCCTCCCCCCTTATTGGCAGGAAAACATGGCATCTGCTCCTCTGTTGGGGCTGATGAGCTCTAAAACTGGGAACTCTTTCTCTGCCTTCTGGCAGCACTTTGTCTCTTCTGCCTCCCCGTTCTCCTGTTTCTGCCACCTTGGGTATGGTCTGCATAACTGGCCTGCCTACCATCCTCGGTGCCTCCTGCACCATGGCTCCTTCTCCCTTCACTGCCAAGGAGCAAGAAGAGCACCCCCTGGACCTAACACCCCCTATGCCAGATTTCCCCACCGGTGTCTCAGGTAAGCACTGAAAATGGGGTGGGCCCAGGTCGAACATAAATCAGTGTTTAAACTAAGTTAAGTTTGTTGGTTTAATTAAAATAGACATGTCTTTGAAGTTACAGAGGTAAATGTGAAGCTTTTATTCTATCAAGGTTTACTGAAGGTCAAATAACCTCATGCTAACTCTTTTGGGGTGTTTGCAAAAAGATGACTAAACTGATAGTTCATTGTCTGTGTCAAAGTTTTCATGGGTAATTATTGAGATAGCTTTCAAAGTCTTTGGTAACCTGAAAGTTTAGTTTTGGTTGGATGGCAAATGGAATTAAATTTGTTGGACATCTAGGTCTTTTCAAATAGGATAAAATGCTAAGTCATTAATTACCAGATGTTGGTTTATGCTTTTGACTTCTTACAGCAAAGAAAATAAATATTTAAATCTGTTGGTAAACATGTTTTGTGCTTAACTGATTCATAAATTTACCATCTAAAGAATTCTGTTGTAACAGTTCCCAATTGGTTAATAACTGAGTAGAGACTAAGGTGTTTCTGAGAGTACAAAATTCTAACTGTAACTAAGACTAATGGAAATAAGGGAAACAACTCTGTATGTGGAAAAGTAGATACATAAGAAAGATGAGGAATGGGAATGCATTTTGTTAAAGATAAAAGGTAATTTTGTTCTAAATGAGATGGTTGTTTGGAAAGAAATGGCTTGGGACAAAATCTAAATGTAAAAAAAGTTAGTAGAAGGTTTGTGAAGGGAAATCTTCAGAAAAAGAGTTTGGGTGTGGTCAGGACCGACTAAGATTGAAATGAATGGGTTTTAAAGGTACATTGGTATAATATTAAAATTGTCTCCATTCAAAAAGACAGTTTTCTTAAATTGATCTGCTGTTAAGAAGAAAAACCATTTTCCACATTTTGCCTATAGCAGGTCTTTAACATCCCTAATTATATTTAGGCATGTGCTTTGAAACTTTATAAGATTTTAGCAAATGTTGACAAGATTTAAATTGTAAATGAAATTTCTCTAACTCATTATGCTTTTCCTTGGTATGCTAAGTTACTCAGGAAGTACTACTAAACAAATGATAAACCTTGGTTTACATTTGGGTAAATGCTATAACTATTCTAGAGATTCTATGCATTTCCTAAAGTTTTCATGTTTTGATAGATCATCACTTGATATTGTATTTATTGAAGTGTTACATGTCAATGGGTAACAGGATAACTTGGGTTTCCTTGTCTACGGTATCATAGTTAACTCTCTAATCAGATCATTAACAATGTCCACTTTTGAGTTTTTTTGTCATTTATAATTGTTCTGATTCTCCTGTAAAATGAGTTTTATCTTAAAGGACATTCATAAAAAAAGACTTTCAGGACGACACAGGTATTCAATATCTTTAAGATCAGAACTGAAATGAGTAAGAATTTCCAGAACTAAATAAAGCTGCTTTCAAACTAAACCAGAATTAATAACATGGGACTAAAAGAACTAAAAGATTATAGTGTTAGGTCTCTTATTTTAGACATTGCTCATTCTCTAATGTTTGCTCTTCCAGACTAAGAAAAACTTTACTTAAGCTACCTGTGACTTACAGAAATGTAACAATATTCATTTGTAAATGAATCAAAGCATTCAACTTTTCTATCTGGACCCTCCGAAACTCAAATGGTCTCAGTAAGCATTCTTCCGTGGCAATCAGTCATTTGCATAAGTTCAATAAGAATCTGTTCTCCTTGTAACAGGACACCATTGGAGACATGGGTTATTTTAACAAGGCTTTGACTGGAATGTCCTATTTCACAAAGACAAGCATAGACTCAGATATGACCAGACAGCTTTAAGGAACTAAGGTTGACTTTATGAAAACTGGAGCCATAAAGTCCCTGGAACTTTTGGCCTGGTAACTTGTTTACTGAGTTCCAAGCAGCCTCACCAGTGAGTAAAGAATGTCACTTCCTAGCAGGTGCAGGAACCTCAGGATACTTTGGGGTCCTCAGGAAGAGGAATGCACCCAAATCGACAGGTATTGCGGGTATGTCTGATGGCAAGTACTTGGCTTGGCTTCTGGCCTGGAGAGGCAACTAAAAGTTCAACCTAAAGATTCCTTATAAGAAGTTCCAGCAAAGCAGATTCTAAAAGATCTATATGATCACTCACTCTTCTTGCTGAACTTAGGAAAATAACTAGGCCAAATCTGTTTAAACAGGACTTTATTTTTTTTTTCAGATAAATTAGTCCTAATTTGGCTATCTATGGAAATGAGGGTTATTTTAGAGAGAAATTATATTTCAGTAACACACCTTTGTGAATGTTAAGTTCTAGATTTGATTGTCTTTAAATGTTTGTTTACCTAAGCTAGACAACTGGAGGTAAACTTAAGAGAATTTACCACAGTAAATCATGTATAGAAAATCTTTTGCTGATTATTCTGTGGGGATAATAACAGAACCCCATGGGCACATAATTATTTAAGCAGCTGAAAACATGGATTAATTCCCCAACAAATGTATAACTCAACTATCACCTTGACCAATTCTGTGGGGCTACGATAATTGCCTAAGAGCCAGAAGCATTACCCCACTCCATAGGATTAACTATGGACTTGTGGAGATAATGAATGGCCCTCAAAGTAGCATTTCTCTATTAAAATGCTATAGTAATACAAATGTGAAGCAGCTTTACAAAATAGAATGGCATTAAACGTTTTAACTGCTACACAAGTTAGAAGTTGTACTATCACAAAACCAAAATACTATGTTTATGTTGCAAATGATCACAAAATATTTCTTGGGTTCTAACATACTCAAGTTGGCACTTTAAACAGTTCCTCTCTGCTTTAACTAATTAGACTCCTGGACTGGAAAAGGGGTTTTTGTGAACTAGCAAAAAACTTACTTGAGCTTCATTTTCTTTTTATTTCACTAATCATGTTTTGCTGTTTTCTCCCATATCTCCTTACCTGGTGTCAACTCCTTTGCTGCCACAACTTCCACAGATGATCCTTTACACTTGGGAAGATCACCTGAGCAGTCTGCCCTGGATTCAGCTACCTCTGTCTTTTGTAACTCCCTTATACATTTACCAACTGACCAGTGTTGACCCAAGTAGGTAGGGACACCTCTTCGCCTCTGGTCAGCAGGAAGATGTTACAAAAGCTGAGGCCTTCCACCTTCAACAACCTTAAAGATTTAAGGGTCAAAATTGTTCACAGTGGAATGATGAGGGAACAGAAGGCTGGCTGAGGACAAAGCAAAAGCTGACACCCTCCAACCTTGCCCCATCCCCACTTCTGGGTGGGATATCTGTGATATTCTTTAGGAATCTCCCACCCATCTTAATGTTAATACCTTGCTAGAGGGCAAAAGGACCTTGGCAATGGCAAGGCCTCAGGTATCTGGTATCTTGTAGTTCCTGTTTAACATGTGAAAGTTCTATTCAAACCTCCCTTTTCCTTACCTCCCCCACCCCCATGGTACATAACCTGCCACCTTCACATCCCCAGTGCAGCAGCTCTTTCTGCCCATGGGTCCTGTCCCCATGCTTTAATAAACCACCATTTTGCACCAAAGAAGTCTCGAGAATTTTTTCTTGGTCATTGGCTCTGGACCTCACCCCACTGAACCTCACCTCTATTCTAAAACTTCATAATAAGAGTATCAGAAGGGCATATAATATGATGAGGTGACCAGTCGGGGGGAGCTCAGGCTCTATTGAAGTAGATCTTATTTAAAGGACAGTAAGTTCATATTATTTGGGAATGAGAGGTGAAGGCAGAGGAATGCACCCTAGGTGAAAACACAAGGATCTCACAAGCACCGCTGATAAAGACATTGGCCTTTAGAAAAAAAGGAGCCCACTGAATTTTTTGAATAGTTGGATGATAAAGACATTGGTTTTCAGAAAAACATGAATCCATTGAATTACTTGAGTGAGGTTGGATAACAGGATTATATTTACATATCCAAAAGATCCCTAATGTCACCTGGCCATTTTCATGGTTTTTTGTTGGTTGATTTTGTTTTGTTGGCTTGCACTCTGGATTGGGGCTTAATCATCTATAAGATAGAAAACTGACAGAACTGAAATAAACAAAACATTTATTTGGGGTCTTAGAATTGAAATTTAAGAAGCACAGATTTGAGTAGCAATCCAAATTCTGTCCCACTATGGATCAAAAGCCAGGGATTTTTTAAAGTCTAAAAGGGAATGCTTGTATATGTCATTTACAAAGAATTTTGATTGGTGCTGGTAGAAGAAAACTGATCTTGGCTAAACATCATTGGTTGCTAAGGCTGTCACTAAGCAAAAATCCGTGATTGCAGCAAGGTGCAGGTATCTGTGTAGACAGTCCTTGGAGTCTTTGTGGTTTGGCCCAGTTCAGAAGTTCATTGTTCCAGTCAGTGAGGACCTGCATAAGGCCACCTCCTCAATGGCCCCCTGCTCCATTTAAAAGGCCTGATAAAAGTGACTCCATTTTACTTCACCTTTCACAGTATTAACAAGCCCTACAGGTAATTCTGATGCCTGCTAATGCTTGAGAACCCCTGAAGAAGGTTTTTATTTAGAACATTTATTTCCCCAACCCTGACTGCACATTAGAATCATGGGGGCTTGCTGAGCTTACTTTAAAAAACAACCAACCAACCAACCAACCAAACAACCCCCCCAAATCTCTAAACCTATTTAATTGGTCTGGTGTGAAACCTGGGCATCAGTACATTTTAAAACTGATTTTAAAGTATAAACATCTTTGAAAACCACGGGGTTAGGAATTAAACTCTTGTTAACCCTGAAAGGATTTCCTATGACTGGGAAGACAAATGGTGATAAACTGTGAGAACGGCTTCTAGTTTCCATTCAAATTTTTGGAATTGGGATGTGGTTGGCCTTCAAAAGAGGATCGTGGGGCGCCTGGGTGGCTCAGTGGATTAAGCCGCTGCCTTCGGCTCAGGTCATGGTCTCAGGGTCCTGGGATCGAGCCCCGCATCGGGCTTTCTGCTCCGCAGGGAGCCTGCTTCCCTTCCTCTCTCTCTGCCTGCCTCTCTGCCTACTTGTGATCTCTATGTCAAATGAATAAATACAAATCTTTAAAAAAAAAAAAAAAAGATTCTCTTTAAAAAAAAAAAAAAAAAGAGGATCGTAATGCCAGGGTATTCATTGAAAGTACTACAACCTTGGCAGTAGCCAAGAATACTCCCAGTAGTTAACACTGTAGAAGAACTGAAACTTTTGAGCTTTTCTGCATTGGAACTGAGAGTTCTGTAGGGTGTGAAGATGAGGGAAGGGGTGATATCCCATAAAAGAAGGAGCAGTAGAGGGGAGTCTAGCTGAATATGTACAGTAATGATCAGGCCTTCCCTTATTCTGACACTATAACCTTGAGATGCTCATATAGTCTCATTAAGACAAGGGAAACCCCAATATCAGATGGAATTAAATAGCCCAAAGGTTAGTTCTCTGGCTTCTAAAATCAAGGTCTGGAAAATAAATTCTATAGTTTACTGTTTAATAGTCTCTGTTTAGCAATTTATAGAAAATAAGAACAAGTTCAAAATCTTGATTGAGAAATGATCTTTAATATGTTGCAAATGATTAAAAAATAACTAGTTGCTTAATTGTAGGACCTGAAACCATAACATTCCTAAAACAAAATGTGGATGGTCAGCTCCTTGACATTGGTCTTGGCAGTGATATTTTGGATTTGACACCAAAAGCAAAATTAATAAAAGCAAAAATAAACAAGTGGGACTACATCTAATTAAAAAGCTTCTGCACAGCAAAGGAAACCATCAATAATATGAAAAGGCAAACTACTGAATGGAAGAGAATATTTGCAAATCATATATCTGATAAGGGGTTGATAATCAAAATATATAAGGACAACTTGATTGCAAAAAAGCAAGCAATCCACTTTAAAAATAGGCAGAGGAGGGGCACCTGGGTGGCTCAGTGGGTTAAGCCTCTGCCTTCAGCTCAGGTCATGATCCCAGGGTCCTGGGATAGAGTCCCGCATTGAGATTTCTGCTCAGCAGGGAGCCTTGCTTCCTCCTCTCTCTCTGCCTGCCTCTCTGCCTACTTCTGATCTCTCTCTGTCAAATAAATTTTAAAAAAATTAGAAAAAAATTACAAAAAAAATAGGCAGAGGATATAAATAGACATTTTTCCAAGAAGACATGCAGAAGACCAACGGATGCATGAGAAAAGCTCAACATTACTAATCATCAGGGAAATGCAAATCAAGACCACAAATGAGATATCACCTCTAACCTTTTAGAATGGCTACTATCAAAAAGACACATGCTACTGGGGATGTGGAGAAAAGGAAACCCACGTGCACTATTGGTGGGAATGTAAATTGGCACAGCCACTATGGAAAACAGTATGGAGGTTCCTTAAAATATTAGAAATAGAACTATCACATGATGCAACAATTCCACTTCTGTGTATTTATCTGAAGCAAAACACTAATGCAAAAGGATAGCCACTCTCCCATGTTCATTATAGCATTATCTACAGTAGCTAAGATATGGAAATTCCTTAAAAGTCTATTGATGTATGAGTGGATAAAAAAAAAGGGATACACATCTAATGAACTATTATTCAGCCATTAAAAAGAATGAAATCTTGCTGTTTGCAACAACATGGATGGGCAATGGTGTGACAGTCATAGAAAAAGAAGTACTGTGTGATCTCACTTATACGTAGAATCTGAACAAAACAGTAAGCTCATAAATAAATACAGAGGACAGATCAGTGATTCATTGCTGGAGGCTAGGGTTGCAGGTATGCAAAATATGTGAAGGGAATCAAAAGGTACAAATAGAAAAGTAATTTTTTAAAAATAGTTGCTCAATTTCAGCATTTTAAAATTAATATTTAAGCATTTTTGTTTATGCAAATCATATGTAAATTAACTTGGTAAGTATTTTAGAAACAAACTATCAAAACCAGTTTTTGCATCATAGCTTAGTAAAAAATAACAACAGAACAACAATAATATTTTTGTCTTATTTAGTGCTTATTTCCCTTTAGGCAATGTACTAAATACTTTGACGCTATTATCCCATAGCAATTTCACCATTATGATCCTTCTTTTGAAAAGAAAATTTCCCAAGGGAAAGGCAGGATAAAACTTGCTTAAGGTGCATGGCTTAATAAGTGATAAAGATAATCCAGGCAGTATTACAACTAAATTATCACTATTGAGTCAAATAATGTTCTAGACAGATCCAGATAGATGATGATAGAAAGATAGATATAGATAGATAGATATAGGTGTGCAAGCCCCAAATCCTCACATGGCAATATGTCTAACAAGCTTTCATAAGAACATATTTTGCATTATTGTAATAACACTGGACAGAGAAAAGAACAAAAGTACAGAAGAGAGGGAGGGATAGAGCGAGGAAGGGAGAGAGACGAAGAAAGAGGGAAAGGAGGGGAGATAAAGAAGAGGGAGAAGAAAAGGAAAAAAGAGAGAGAGGGAAAGGATAATAAACAGAGAGAGACAAATACACAAAGACACTCATTCAAATAAAATCTTCAAATCCAAATGTCAAAATCCATTGACAAAGATTCAAGCTGTCATTCCTAAACGTTCTCTTATACTCATCTGCGCTTACAAAACCGAATTTTAGCAAGAACCCTGCTAAGGTCAGTTTAACCAGAATACCCCACTGTCAATATCTGATCACCAACTGACCTCTCTGTATCTGATTAGGTTCCTCAAATTTCATACCCCCCTCATCCCCACACTCAGGTGATGTCTGATTATCTTAACCTCTCTATGCAAACAATCCTATTAGGTCGGTTTGCCAGAATCCCCCTTATCTTTGATGTTTCTTCTTAGCAATTTTCCACCCACTGATTTGCTCCTTGCCTCCAAGTTTCTACTTGCCCATGCTGTGTTTGGAGTTGAGCACAATCTCTGTCCCCCACTGTGAAATCCCGCTGCAGTGATCCATATACCCATTGCAACTGTCCTGAATAAAAATAAAGTCTGCCTTGCCATCTTTAACGAGTGTCATTATTTTTTTTCTCTGATGCCTCAAAGAAAGGACAGCCCACAAAAAAGCAAAATCAACAAGGAACCTGCTGCACATGCAATTAATTACTAGAATAGAATGATACTCTTGAAGATAACTATGTAGAGAATGTTCAAGGAATTAAGTGAAGAGTTCCACTAAAAATAGTAGTAAATAATTCTTGAAAAACAGGCAGAAATAAAACAAGATCCTGTGGGTATAAAAAAACTCATTAGAAATATTGGCAATGAGTATAAACATTGACTAAAATAAATTCAAATATATTTCAAATAAATTCAAAAATAAATTGAAAAAATAAAACAGAAGACATAATCTCTATACAGCAGAGGTGAAGAAGTATTACACAGTTGTGAGCTCTCCTCCAGAGCATAGCATGGAGAGGCAGACATAAAAATATGAAATTAAGAGACAGGATTGATGGAGAGATTCCAGCATTTATTTTATAGGATTTTGAAGGGAAAGAAATGGAGGAAAAATGCAGAAAAAATATCTGAATGGAGAATTGTTGAAAAAATTTCCAGAAATGAAATGAAAATGAAAAAGAAATGAAATGAAAAAAGAATGAAATCTGAGAAATAAGCAGCACATATTTTTTAAAAAGACTGATCATCATGAAACTGTGGAAGATGATGAATAAAGACATAGTCCAAATTCTTTCAGAGAAAAAAACAGAGTATTTATGAAGCAGTAATAATAAGATCAATAATATATTTTCGGGTATGATAATAGCAGAATCATACCCGAAAAAGGCTAATGAGCCACATTACCAACCATGTTATCATATAAGAATGAATACAAATATGTATAAATGTATACAAATACAAAAATAGAATCATTTTACATATAAAAGACTAATACTGGGCTGCTGGGTACCTCAGTTGGTTGGCTGAGTCAGCTCAGTTGACTCTTGGTTTTGACTCTGGTTATGATCTAATGGTTGAGAGACGGAGCCCCATGATGGGCTCAGTGGAAATTCTTTCTCTCTGCCCCTCCACTCCCCCTCTTTCTCGCTCTCTCTCAAATGAATAAATCTGAAAAAAAAAAAAAAAAAAAAAAAAAAAAGACTAATATTTTACTACTGACTTGACTTCAGCAAGAAGTAAACTGATTCCAGATGGAAGAGATGGGAATATGATTAATTTTAAAAGTCATAAATAATTATGTAAAACAGTCAAAAGGGATAAAACTTACAAAATGCTATGATGCAGGGCAAGAATAGTCTATGAATAAACTGCTAAGATCTTCTTCATCGTCAGAAGGTAAGTGCATATAGCAATGGACTTACTTAAATGTATTACATATGCACCTTAAAAATAAGTGTAATCACAGAAACTAAAAAATACTACTAATAGCATAGAAATCAGAAGGAAAGAGAGGGAATAGAGAAAAAAATGTCTCAATATAAAAGAAGGCAGAAGCATTAAAAGGATAGATGGAGAAGAATAAATGAAACAAGATGGGATTGGGAGGGAGACAAACCATAAATGACTCTTAATCTCACAAAACAAACTGGGGGTTGCTGGGGGGAGGTGGGATTGGGAGAGGGGGAGGGGGCTATGGACATTGGGGAGGGGAGGCGAACCATAAGAGACTATGGACTCTGAAAAACAACCTGAGGGTTTTGAAGGGTCAGGGGTGGGAGGTTGGGGGAACAGGTGGTGGGTAATAGGGAGGGCACGTTTTGCATGGAGCACTGGGTGTTGTGCAAAAACAATGAATACTGTTATGCTGAAAAAAATAAATAAAATGGGAAAAAAAATAAAATAATATACTTAACAAAAAAAAAAAACCAAATTCTATTTTATGGGAATTGAAAAAAAAAGGATAGATGGAGACTACAAAATAAATGAGTAGAACATTTATTTCTGTATTAGTAAATACATAACATGTACATAAATGATTGAGTTAGACAAAAAGAGAATAATGAAAATAACATTATGTGCTTGTCATATACTCATCTAAAGGAGAACCACACAAAAACATACATCAAAAAGAAGATGGAAAATTATATATATTAACTAAATACCAATTACAAAAACAAAAAAAAAATTAAATAGTAATATGACTATCAGAGAGAATGTAATTAAGGTAAAAATCACTATGAAGAAAAAAGATATTCCCTATAAAACAACAAAGAAAATAATTTATTAAGAGGATTTGAAAATCTCATTCTGGGGCACCTGAGTGGCTCAATGGGTTAAGCCTCTGCCTTCAGCTCAGATCATGGTCTCAGGGTCCTGGGATGGAGCCCCATCTTAGGCTTTCTGCTCAGCAGGGAGCCTGCTTCCCCCTCTCTCTGCCTGCCTCTCCGCCTACTTGTGATCTCTCTCTCTCTCTCTGTTAAATAAATAAATAAAATCTTAAAAAAAAAAGAAAATCTCATTCTATGTAATATATATAGTCCTGAGCTATATACAATAACCATCTTCTGAGAAGAATTTTATTTTTTCAGAGAAAATATTTATTTAATAAAATTATTGAGATATAATTTACATACCATAAAATTCACCCATTCAAAATGTAAATTCAGTAATTTTAGTAAACTTACAGAATTATGTGACCATTACCACAGAGAAGAATCTTAAAGTCCCATAATTATAATAGAGAAGTTTTTTTAAAAGATTTTATTATGTATTTGAGAGACAGAGAGAGCACACACCAGAAGTGGAAGCAGAGCACAGCGAGAAGCTGGACAGGGAGCCCCATGCAGAAGCTCAATTCCAGGACCAAGGGATCATGACCTGAGCCGAAGGTAGGAGCTTAAGCAACTGAGTCATGCATGTGCTCCATAGTAGAGAATTTTAATATATTTTCACAATAAACATATAGATCAAGCAAGTAATTTAGGATTAAAAAGTATTAAACTAATCTAAAATATAGAGCAGACTTCATAGAAGATAGATTGTATGACTATGCTCCTTGTTTTGTTCTTGTTTCTACTGAAATAAGTATTTGCTAAATGTGAAGGTGTTCTCTCAAATATATTGAAATTTTCTTGTCTTGTGCCATTTTTCTTTATTTGATTTGAATGCATATACTCTTTGGGAATTAATTCAACTTTATTTTACTGAAATATAACAAAGGCATTTCCCACTTAACATGAGCAATTTGTTCTGGATGAAAATACTAACTAAAAGCCTATTTGCCATCATTTTAAATGAGAAACTCATAGTGCATTGAAAGTTAACCCTCCCCGGCTCCTAGCAATTTCTAAAATAACACTAAAAGACAGAAAACATATTTGTGTGTGTGTGTGTGTGTGTGTGTGTGTGTGTGTTTAAAAGCTTACTTTACTTCTGGCTTTATAATTTTCTTTAATACATATTTTGGGGATTCATTTGAATGCTGGGCATTTAGCAAAACCTCAATAAAAAATAAAAAACACCATGGGAAAGAGATCAGGACAAATACCATAGCAGAGTGCCTCTCACAAAACTGATGCTGTGATCTCTTAGTACCGTAAACATCCAAATACAATGTCCTTTTATTGAGCGCCTGGGTGGCTCAGTGGGTTATGGGTTAAGCCGCTGCCTTCAGCTCAGGTCATGATCTCAGGGTCCTGGGATCGAGTCCCTCATCGGGCTCTCTGCTCAGCAGGGAGCCTTCTTCCCCCTCTCTCTCTCTCTCTGCCTGCCTCTCTATCTACTTGTGATCTCTCTCTGTCAAATAAATAAATAAAATCTTTAAAAAAAATGTCCTTTTATTGACATCTAATTCAGGATCTTTACAGGTGATTCTGATTTTTTTTTTATCCTCATCCTGTGGAATGTTACTCAAGTCTTTTCTAAAATCTTTATTCTCTTAAAGCATTACATTGAAAGTATACATATACTTTTTTCCTGGATAAAGCGTTTAAGATCTATAAAGTTCAGATTTTAACAACCAGCAGTGTTAAACACGTGATATGTGATAAAGTAACATGCTTCTGGTGCCATTTACAAATGCAGAACAAGCTGTATCATATTGTATGTAATTTGCTCAAAAGTATGTGTTTTGATATTAACTGCTGCTAATTTTTTCATCTTAGGGTTGCATACTTTCTTAAGGGATCAGAAGACTATTGTAGCATCTTTCTATTTTCTACATTTGAGGCACATGCAAAACTTATCTCCTGTCTGATTCTAATTTAGAGAAACGGTTTTCACACCAACCAAACGTCTTTTCTATAAAACCATTTTAAAATCACCATTGGGTGACTGGTGAAACAATACAAATCGGCTCAGTGGTTTAAGCCGCTGCCTTCGGCTCAGGTCATGATCTCAGGGTCCTGGGATCGAGTCCCACGTTGGGCTCTCTGCACTGAAGGGAGCCTGCTTCCCTCTCACTCTCTCTGCCTGCCTCTCTGCCTACTTGTGATCTCTCTCTGTCAAAATTAATAAATAAAAATCTTTAAAAAATATATATATATATTCCTTATATTATAGGCCTGCAAAACATTTTCTGACAGTATTTTTCTGTGCATTTAAAATGTGCATATATGGAAAGCATTGACATAGATTTTATATTTAAATGTGGCAGAGCAAACATGCACCGTGTCTCTGCTCCTTCTATTAATTCCTATAGAAAAGACAGCAGAGGAATTAAATCTGCAGGACATGAGGACTGAGGAGAGTATGATGGCGAATGAAAAGTGTCAAAAAAGTTCTAGAAGATGAAAATTGGTTGCACAGGGGCGCCTGGGTGGCTCAGTGGGTTAAGCCGCTGCCTTTGGCTCAGGTCATGATCTCAGGGTCCTGGGATCGAGCCCCACATCGGGCTCTCTGCTCAGCAGGGAGACTGCTTCCTCCTCTCTCTCTCTCTCTCTCTCTGCCTGCCTCTCTATCTACTTGTGATCTCTCTCTGTCAAATAAATAAATAAAATCTTTAAAAAAAAAAAAAAAAAAGAAAATTGGTTGCACAAAAAGCATCAAAAGTAAGCTATAGCTTTTTCACTCAGTGAAGTGCTGTGTTGGGATTAACAGTTACTCTGTGGTATTTTCTCTAGCCATAGGGACGCCAGAGGATTTGACCCTGAGATGAGCCATCTTCAAAAGACCAAGTAAGGAATGTATAGGAGTATTCTGTCTCCAAGATAAATGAAGGTTCTTGAGTTTGCTTTGTACCAGACTCATTCCTATGCCTGCCTGTCAAGATTATTTATTAAGTAACCTATTATTGATGAGTAACCTGAAATTGATAAATAAACCGTAATTGAGGAGTAACATGCAACTGATGAGATGTGATTTCACCAAGGAATGAGCAGAGTTAAGAACCCCTGCGAGTGCTCCTGAGTAATGAGGCGTATAGAAAAACGCCACTGAGTATGACTTTCTTCAGCCTCATCTCACATGACTACTTGGATCCAATGGGGAATGACTGGGACACTTGCAATCTGCTCCTGGGAATCATAAGGCATCTGCTACTTCTTGCATTGTCTTCTGCGTGTCCTATCCTCTTCTTTTTTTTTCTTTACTTTTCTTTTCTTTTTCTCTCTCTCTCTCTCTCTTTCTTTTTTTTTTCCTATACTCTTTTTTAAACAAAGTAAATTTGGTCTTGGGTGAATGCCATTGTGTCTTCTAAATTTTATTGTTAATAGCAACCTAAAACCATCATTGCTCACCAAGCAGAATTAATGGTAAAGGTTAAAAGAAGGAAGGGGGAGTGGAGAGGCAAATCTGGGCTCTAAAACACCAGAAAGTCCAAAGAATTGGAAACACTGCCTTTGGGAGTTACGACAAAAGAAGGGTTGCCTGAAACACTTTTAAGGAGTATGTTTATCCCCCTACTTAATGATTTTACTACTTTATGGCAGGCAACCATGATTTTCCTACTCAAGAGAAAGGTTTCCTTTCTGGATGCATGCATTTTTTTTTTTTTTTTTTTTAATAAAAACAATGTCTCTCCCTTGGAAGGCTAAAAGAAAGCATAGACAGAGGTTCAAGAGGTCTTGGGCTCTGGGACAGCAGGGATGATGACTAAGAGTAAAAATTTTTGTGCAGAATTTGTGTAAAACCTTACACCCAACTAGGGGCTTTAATTGTCCTTCTTAGCTCAAGCTAAGCTCTTAGAAATGTAGATTTAGAGATTATACTGGAGATCGAAGGATAGACAAGGCACCTATGTTTCTTGATATCTGGAATTTCCCCCAACAAAAAACTATATCATCTTGCTCCGGGCCAACAGTTGACGAGCCCTGTCTATACATACACTGTCTAGTTATTCTCACATTAGAATAGACAGAATTTGTTAGATATTTGAAAAATGCTTTAAAAAGGAACAGAGACCCCCTCCCACCCTGAAAAGAGGAGGGGGGATGCTAATCAATGGAATGAAGGAGTAAAGTGAAGAAGAGGAAGTCATGAGGTCTAGGAAAGGGGGGTGGATGCTGGCAAAAGCAAGAGGAGAAGAAAATCCTCAGTTGAGCAGGGAGCGATATGCTGAGATAAATGCTCTGCATCTGGCATAGAGAACAAGCAGTATCCACCGAACGAGAAGAGAAGAGAGGACCTAAGGATAGAAGATTTCAAGGAAAACAGAGAAATGGTGCTGATAATTTACCTGATATACTTAGTGATATTAGGATGAACATTCTAGCTGAAAGCCTGGAGATAAATTAGTGATAATTAAAAAGAAAAGGCAGCCAACAATATAATTACTTAATTATTAACTTAAGGAAAAAGACAAAGTTAATCAAAGTAAATTTCAGCTGTAACATTAATATAGTGGTATGATAAAGACAGTAATATTGATTTAATGAAAGCTGTAATATAGCAAGAGTGGAGGGCCAAGAGATGGGTATTTATTATTTGCAGAGGGGTGCATGGAGCTCAGTCCTAATATTCTACAATAGAAGGCCCATTGATAAAGCTATGATCCTATTCTTTGAGAATATGGAAGTAAATACAACAGAGGTAACTACACAAGTTAAAAATGGTTGCTTGTAGGGGTTGGGGCATTGGGATGGGAGGAGTGAAGAGTGAGAAAAATGATCCCTTTTTTCCATTAGATGCCATTTGATAATACCTTATTTTTTAAAAATATGTTTATGTGAACATAAAAATAAGAAATTAATTAAAAAATCAAATTTCTAAAAACTTAATACTTCCTCTAATCCTTTGGAGATAACACTTTTTAACTATTTGCTGTAAATTCTTCACCCTGTCCAGATCTAAGTCCAGTTCATCACTAAGTGCCCCTAGGCCAGCTTTAAAAGAGTTTCCTTATGTGAAGTTAATTAGTAAATATACAGTTGGGGGAGGTCATGGAGAGGACAAGACCACTGGTTAACCTGCCAGCTGGATCTGGGCCATCCAAGGCTCTTCACCCCCTTCTTGTCCTTGAATGTATGCCCTACCTACTAGTCCCACACTAGCAGCCATTTCAAGGACACACCCTAGAGAGAGCAACTTGTCACTAAGACCATCTGGACAGTATACATGCCTGAATCCGGTTAAACTCTCTTAAAGCTTTCAAGATTTGGCAACCAGGTGTGGGGGATCTACCCATCTTGCAGCCACCCAAAACAAGCTTCATATGAAAATTCCCTTGCTTACTTTTTTTAGACATTTTACCTTTTCATTTGTTAAAGTCAGGCAGAGGGAGAAGCAGCCTCCCTGCTCAGCAAGACTCCATCCCAGGACCCTGGGATCATGACCTGGGCCAAAGGCAGATGCTTAGCCAACTGAGTGACCCAGGCAACCTCCAAAATTCCCCAGCTTATTAAACCTGCCACGTGCCAATCTGGAGTGGTCTGCTTTTGTCTTCTATCTTTCTCTGCCCTCTGAGTGTGGAGGACAATTGGCAAAATGACACACACATCATGGGGTTGTTATGAGCAGCTAATAACATCATACCATATACAATACTTTGTATAGTTCTTAGAATGCCTCAATTTTATCTTTACAGAGATTATAGGTTTATTGTGATTCTGTACTTTCTGATATGGGACCTTATAAAATGTACCAGTTTGCTCTTTGCTTTCATTTAAATATGTAAGTTGCACATTTTCGCTGTCAGTATATGTAGATCAAGTTTTTTCAACCCTGATGGTATTGGTCATTTGGGTTGGATCATTCTTTGTTGTTGGAGGCTGTCTTGTGTACTACAGGATGTCTGAGAGCATCTCTGGGCTCTACACGCTAGACATCAGTAGCAGGATCTCCATTCCCCAGTCGCAACAACCAATAATGTCCCCATCCATTACCAATGACCTCTAGGGACAAAAGTCACCTCTTATTGAGAAACACTGATATATATCTCTTACTTTCTCCAGTGGCGATATTTTCTTCTTATAGAAGTACCAAGATTTATTTAACTACTCCCTAAGCGTGGATATTGGATTTGTTTCTTATTTTCAATATTATAAAAAATTCTCAATGAAGATCTCAGTTTCAAATTTACAGTCAAAATGTTGTGGTAAATATTATTGTATGCAAGTATTTGGCTATGTCTCATATCATATCCTGGAAAAAAGATAATAGGGCACGCACAATTAAGATTTTTTTAAAAGATTTTTATTTATTTATTTATTTATTTGACAGGCAGAGATCACAAGTAGGCTGAGAGGCAGGCAGAGAGAGGAGGAAGCAGGCTCCCTGCTGAGCAGAGAGCCTGATGTGGGTCTCAATCCCTGGACCCTGGGATCATGACCTGAACCGAAGGCAGAGGCTTTAACCCACTGAGCCACCCAAGCGCACCCCATAGTTAAGATTTTTAAGTTTAAAATTAAACTGTACAAGTTACAATGAGTTTACAAATGCATAAATAGAAATATATATATGAATGTATACATATCACATATATAATTTCATTATCCCTAAAATCATCAAGATTTTTTACACTAAAATCTTGTCTAAATAAAAACAGAACCCTATGCCTTTGTTGTAGATGTCTCAAACTTGGTAGCAAGCACTTTACTTAGAAGATACTGTCTGTTGGTTTTCAGGCATCATAACTGAACCGTGAAAATACTCTTGAGAGCATTTTTCTCCAAAAAGAGAAGTTTAGGATATATGCTTCTGCAACAGCAGAAAGCTGAAAAATGTCTCCCTTTCCAAGAAAGAGTTCTGAGGGAACAATTAAGATAAGTTTATTATTTATGGAACATTCATATATATATTAGTTTGGAAAATACAAGCATCAGGATTGACATTTACATTCTTTCTACAGGCAAAGATGTGCTGACTTTCTTTACAAAATTACATTTTTGAGGTTTTTATTTATAGGAGCAGATAAAAATTTTGTGTTGCTATCAACTTGCTTATTCCAGGCGCATGTTTAAAAAGATTTTCAAAAACAAGTTAATATAAATAAAGGAATACAATAACACAAACAGAAGGACAGAAAGAGTCCGAAGAGGAAAAGTCAACGAAAGCGTTTCTTTTCTATTGCTTTGGCAATCAGAATGTTCAGATATTTCCTTCCCACTAACAGAAAACTATCCAGATGCAGAGTCATAAAAACCAGCACAAAGTGCTAACGAGATTGGGGAGGTATTGGTAAGATAGCTCGATTCTGAATATTTCATGATTTGTCACCATTCTGAGGGTGTCAGGATTTACCTTTCTTGTAACTTAGTCTTCAAAGACATAATAAAAGCGTGCAGACAAACCTCTGGCATCTGATGGTATCTTCAGCAAAAACGTCCCAGGAACCCTTCATGCTTTAAGAATCCACAAAGAAAACTACAGTTGGAGCCAGCTGTAGATATATAGTGGGGTTTTTAAAATATTTTTTGTTTGCTTTTATTTTTTTATTATCTGTGAACTGTGATTTCATATACATCTAAATGCTCACTCTCAAAATCCTCTCAAAATAATCTTCATATAGCTTTCTATAGCATTAGTCACCACTTTGGATAATTGAAACAGTCTCTTAATACGCTAATGCATCATACAGGAATGAGAATATTTTGTATTTAATAAAATGTTTTTATTAAAAAAATAAGTTCTGCTTTGCATAAACTTGGAGAACATAGACCATTAAAAAATAGGAAAACACCATATTTCCATCACCAGCAGACTCACTATTTTTTTTTATCTTTTGTTATACCCTCTCAGACCCTTTTTATGCTTATATATGCATACATATTTCTTTTTACTGAAATGAAATTACACTATACCTGCTGTTTCATAACATGCTTTCTTCAGTGAACGATCTCCACTTTTCCATATATTATATTCAGGTCTATAAGCAAATTTCCCCAATGTCCCCCAAATGTCCTTTAGAGTCTAGTTTCTCTCCTCAAGGGGCTGCCTCTGCTACTGATACAATGGGATGGGCATTTCTTTGAGCTCTGATACTATCAAAATAGTTTTCCCTAAATTTTTCTCCTCTTTTTCTCTACTTTTTCCAGCACCCATGAATTTTTCCTTTTTCTGCTTAGATATGCCCAAGGTATTGCTCATCCAGGATAGGGCCTCTCCTGACAAACGTGTGTTTGCTGTATTATTTATTTAGTTAGTTAGTTTAAATTCGATCAATTAACATATAATGTGTTATTTGTTTCAGGGTTACAGGTCTGTGATTCATCAGTCTTATATAATACCCTCTGCTCATCATAAGGCATACCCTCCCCAATGTCTATCACCCAGTTACCCTCCCTTCCAGCACCCCTCAGTTTGTTTCCTATGACGAAGAATCTCTCATTGTTTGTCTCCCTCTCTGGTATCTTTAAGTCCTGCTTTCTCCAGGCCCCTCATCACATCTGGATTGTCGCCATTCTATGTACCACCCTGTGATGAGTCCACTTATTGTGGTTTCCCGCTCCCATGCTACTGGTTTTGGGGGATTTCCCCTAATTCCTACATAATTGGGTTTCTGTGACGTCTTCAATTTCTCTCCCCTCTGATACCAATGAAGGTGTAAGTTGTGGGGCTCTCATTTATTCCTCTGTTTCAGAGTTTTGGAAGGAGAAAGATCTGTGGCTCTGGTTGTTATCATGTTCCTACTGGAGCCCAGAACCTTTAGGTTCCTATTGCTAATAACCACCAAACCCAAATTTAGTTGTTGGATCATTGAATTTGTTGGATTGTAATAGGCCCTGAGGTTATATTTGAGAGTGATAGTTGAGTATTTAAAAGGGGTAGGTAGGACCTGGGTGTGGATTGCAACTCTGTTCCACAGATCTCAGTGTCCGTCCCTAAGGAGTTGGCAATAGCAAACTAATTTCCATTGGTTTAGGAAGCTTTGTCTCTCAACTGAAAAACTAATACATTCTAGTACCTTTATGGAGTATTGACTCTGGAACCCTATTTTTTAAATTAAAGATGGTAATAGGCGGAACATGAGAGGTAATTTGTATTAACGAACATTTCATTCAGGTACCCTGGTTAAGTCTCTGCTAGAGAAAGAAAAGATAGGTGGACATTATGCCCATGATTCTTGTAAGCAAATGGACTTGATCCATTTTACGTTATGCTCATCATATTTTTTCTTATAATATCTCCATAATTGTCCTTTGAAGAAATTTCTTCCAGAAACAACCCAGGAATGTTAAAATCACATAACATTTTTGTTAGTATCGTTACTGAGTCTCATATTGTCTTCCAGACCAAGACATATTCTTTTTATTAAGCAAGACATGTTCTTTAAATTTTAATGATTTTATAGTTATATTTTTGCAAAAAAAAAGTATTAGAAAATCTAAATGTAATTTGAAAAAGTCTTATAAGGTATATTCAAAATATATTATTTAGTCTAATTATTTCTTTATATTTAAACAAAATAAAAATTTCCCTTGACTGTTACTATTATCACTCCTACATTAGTCATTCTTATTTTTAAAAATTCACTTGAGCATTTCGATATAAATTCCCCACCTAACGACTTTTCCATATATATTTACCATTCTCAAATAGATTTTGTAATTGATGAAGTATAATTTCACTGGGAAGTATGTTTTTATAATTCATAGGTTTTTCAACAAATTGTATTTTCTCTATTGCAAATAATTAAAATACATCTACTTCACGCCACATTAATTTTAATTGTTTTACAATAGGAAAGCAAGTCATACATAGGATATTTGAAACTTGGAAGTTGCAGGGCTAAAGCAAGCCCCATTCCTCTAAGAGGGCAAAACGGATCCTGCCGCTAGAGGACGCTGTGTAACTAGGGGACAGAATAATAGTTTCTCAGACTAAGAGGGATGACATTTAAAGATACAGATAAATGTTCTCAAACATGCCTCCACAAAAAATGGCCAATTTACATTCTCACCCTTGTCTGAAAATTCCCAATGAACTTTACGTGCTACAAACATTGACTACTTTTCAATATAACTATATTTATCATTTACCAACTATATTTATTTTGAGCACCAAAATAATACAACCATTTTATAAAATTCAGAAAACATAAATAAGGAAAAAAGTAAATAAAAACTGCGACAATCTCACAGATCAGTAATAAGCACTGTTAACACTTTATGTGAGGCATTTAGTGTATGTATAAGTATCTACCGAGAGAGAGAGATTTAAGGGTTTCTCCCACACAATATTATATAGTTTGTTAGTTTTATTTGCTGAAGTATTTTTAAGTTTTATTTTAGTACATGAATGAATAGCATGATTACGTTAACTCCGCTATTATTGAAAAATTACATTGTTTTTAATTTACTATATTTAGATGTATCAGTAAAAACTTTTTTTAAAAGATTTTATTTATTTAGGGGCACCTGGGTGGCTCAGTGGGTTAAGCCGCTGCCTTTGGCTCAGGTCATGATCTCAGGGTCCTGGGATTGAGTCCTGCATCCGGCTCTCTGCTCAGCGGGGAGCCTGCTTCCTCCTCTCTCTCTCTCTGCCTGCCTCTCTGCCTACTTGTGATCTCTCTCTGTCAAATAAATAAATAAAATCTTAAAAAAAAAAGATTTTATTTATTTATTTGACAGAGAGAGAGAGAAAGCACAAGCAGGGTGAGCAGCAAGCAGAGGGAGAGGGAGAGGCAGGCTCCCAACTGAGCAGGGAGTCTGAAGTGGGGCTCAATCCCAGGACCCTGGGATCATGACCTGGGCTGAAGGCAGTGGCTTAAATGACTGAGCCACCCCAGGATCTCTGAGATATATTAGTAAAAACATAAAAAATACATCTGGGATTTCTTCAAAATTAATTCTGGTAGATGATATTGAAATATCGAGGGATTGGATACGTATGAACTTTTGAGACTACAACTTTTGAGAACACAAATTATTGTCTACTTAATTTGATTCTCTCTTTTAAAAAAATTAATATTTTATTTACTTATTTAGGAGAAAGAGAGGGTGACACAGAGAGAGAGCATGAGCAGTGGGAGAGGAAGAAGGAGAGGCAGAAGGAGAAGGAGACTCCCTACTGAGGAGGGAGCCTGATGCAAGGCCGGATCTCAGGACCAGGACCGTGGGATCATGACCAGCAGACACTCAACCGACTGAGCCACCCACGTGCCCCTAATTTGATTTTCTCTTATAAAACATTCTTGCTAGTATGTGGCCAGCCACATGCCCTTGAGGCAAAATGTCTGGCAGTAAGACCTAATTGTAATTGGATGTCTGGAAAAGTTCTTTTCAAAGAAGGCTGACATTGTTGGCATTGTTCCCTTTAACGTTGGAATGTGACACAGGGTTGAGGTTTTAGCAGTCCTGTTGGGACACAGAAACCTAGGAATGGCTAGATATGCATGCGGGCAAAAGGAGAGAGAGAGAGAGAGAATGGGGATGTGTTTTTATGGAGCTGCCATACAGCCCTGGACTTTCTATCTCCAGTTTCCTCATTATGTGAGAAAATAAAACATCCCAATGCTTACGTTACTACTACTTCAGCTTTTGCTATGGACAATTTAATTCTTAATTGAAAAAATAGGAAAATGCCTTTGAGAAAGGTCTATTCCCACCAGCTGTATATTAAAAAGCCTATTTCACTGTGCTCTTAGTGCCACTGGATATTTTGTGTTTCAACTGATTTTTTCTAGTTTAAGAGATAATGATACATTTTTATTTAAAATTACATTTACTTGATTACTACAGAGATTACATTTTTAAAAACATGATCAATGACCCTTTATACTTCTTTTAAAAATTATGTCCCTTTGCGGATGTGTGGGTGGCTCAGTTGGTGAAGTATCTGACTTCAGCTCAGGTCATGATCACAGGGTCCTGGGACTGAGGCGGTGTTTGACTCCCTGCTCAGCGGGGAGCCTGCTTCTGCTGCTCCCTCTGCCTCCTCCCTGCTGCTCATGCTCTGTCTCTGTCTCTCTCTCTCAAATAAATAAATAAATAAATAAAATCTTTAAAAAACCAGTATGTCCCCTTTGTCTATTTTTCCACTAACATATTTGCTTTCCCTAATTTATAAAGTTTCCTTATGAATGGAGACTATTAACCTTTACTTTACATATATATTTTAGGATTTTTCTATTTTATTCTTTATTCTTGTTGTTACAAATTTTATTTTTGTGCAAATTTATTTTTTTTTTTCATTGTGGTTTCTGTTAATACTTCAATGCATAAGACATCCTTGAAGTTTTTTTGTCCCCAAAATCAAATATTCACCTTTCTTTCTGGTTATGTTTTAATCAGAGTATTTCATCTAAGTCTTTTATTTAGCTAAAGTTCAGTTTCAGATGAGGAAAGTATACAACTCAAGTTTTTTCTCCCCCCACAGTGAACTATTTATCTTCATACCTTCTATCAAACAATAATTTATATTCCCATCTTGTAAATACTTCATTTCTCATCTTGATTTATTTTATGCTCTATTTTCTGTTTCCTGATCACTAAAATAACAATCTCGTGGATGTCTACAATCTACCAGAATTGCTGTAAAGTGATGAAACAAACATCTTGTCCAAAAGAAATTAGTTTATTTTGGAAATAATTCAACCATTTCTTTTAGTAAGATGTGATCAGAGCTGGCAAAAGGGATCACCTCTGGGTATTCTCTTTTTCATTCTACTCCTATATGGGATTATAAGTCAAAACCATCTTTCACACATTTCATTGTCTAGATCATTCCAGAAAATGTCTATGTATCAGCTAACCAGGCAGTGGGGCATAATGTGCTTGGTTTGTGTGATACTGGTGAGATTGAGTTACGAGTGTGGTGGCCTCTGCTGTGATCTGCCTTCATGGGGATTTAGTTCTCTTGATTTTGAATGTCATCTAGCTCTGCTCATGATTCCAGAATGTATAGTGTCCTAGTGCCCTCTGGAGCCTTCTGTAGAATTCACCCATACGCTACATTAGCTCAGTCACCCTGCAGAAATACCTATGATGCAGAAACACCTCTATATTAGGTCACCAGCAGGACCTGCCTGAAAGGAATGATGTTCCCCAGAGAAGGAAGGTAACCATGCCATCAAAAAGGTTTTCTACCGGCCCAGGTTTTCAAGCAAGATACAGAATCTGTCAAACTGTCAGAAACCCAGCATGGAGTGAGTCCGTGTGAAGCCAAATCACAAGCCATTGTCGGAGGGGAACTTTGCTGCCCTTATTCTTTTCCTTGAAGTAAGCAAAAATACAAGTTTTCAATATCACTGCTTTATTTCCTGGCTCCAATGGCAACAATGTTCCTTTGTATGATCAAATGAAGTTAAAAATTACATTTTTAAAGGAATTGCTATGTTTTTTGTTTGTTTGTTTCTTTTATCTCAACCTCCGAAATCAAGTGGGCCATTACTTTGTGAGCTAAAACTTGAAAACAGAGTCATGTCACATTAGTTCACCCTTTGTAAAAAGTCTCAAGCAGTGATTGCAGGATCAAGCTGGGGAAGATTTCCATTTAGGTCTCAGAGGGAAAAAAAAAAAATTCAGAGCACAAAATATTGACAGCTGTATTTCCAAGGATGTCCTTCTTTGGTGAAAACAATGATTTCAATAGTCCCGTAGATCCCCAATTTCTTTGTTGCAGGTCTCAGAAGAATAAATATTTCTCATAGCACACCACTATAAAGTTTATCTGGAGTTTAGCTCTGAATACCTGGCACTCTACTATTCTGATGTGCCAGGCTGGACCACATAGAGGTCAAGAGCATTCTTTTCTGCCTTTCCTTACGTGAGGCTGACAACCTGTGTGGTTCACATGGCTCTGTTCCCCTGGGCCTAAGTCAAATGTCAGTCATGGCCCTAGGGACCTCAAAAGGCCCAAAGCAAGAAGGACAACAGAAATTTAAAAATCAAGGAGAAAGAAAAAAATATCAAGGAGAATGGGAGTGTTTGTCAATCATTCTGATACATCTGTATTCCTCCCACTAAAAGGTAATTGCCTAACACCATGGCTGCGGTGTCTGCTAGAGTTACCTCATAATGGTGCCCACAAAGTTGCATGCATACACTTCGGCATATGAGAGACACCATGATTAGAGAAGCCTAAGTCTCCCACTCTGTGTTAGTGGAGTTGAGACTGACCAGCATTCAGAAAATGAAGGCGACATAGAGAGATTCTTCTGGGACATGAGACTTGATTAACTAGGCTTATAGGCCTTGTACCCCAATTCTGCATTGTATAAAAGTTAAAAGGAAATGAAGTTTCAGTAAAAACATTTTTAACTTTTTTTTTCTTTTTGAGGTGTGTGTGTGTGTGTGATAGCCAACTTTCTTTTGATGAGTATATTGAATGGTTAATATTAAGATATAATAATAGACAATTTTCTAAAAGTTTTCTGAGATAGACAGGATTTGACATTTTCTAAGTGAGTATGTGACTATCTATCACCACCTGTTGGAGGCTAATACATATTGCACAATGAATCTGTATCACAGATGTTACATCTGTCCCTAGATGCTAGTCTTGTAAAGAGATTATAATTGTGCTCCTGTGGTGGGAAAGTCACTTACATTCTTCTTTTGCATTTAAAAAAGTTTTGTAATTAAAATTATCTGAGGTATAAGCTAGTAAGAGACTTTTTGTATGGATGAGAGATTATAGGACTTCACATGTATATGACAGCATATATTTATAGAGTAAGTAACATCTAATTTAATATAATCCTTTAATGAGGAAAAAAAAAAAGTTTAGATAAGTATTTCTGCCAGAACACAGATAAACACCATGGTTGTTTATTTCCAAGTCCTGGGCTCTTGCCATTAGATAAGGGGTTATTTCTAAGAGCACTTTCCCACTCTCTCTTCTTGGTTCATTCATCCATTCAAAAGATGTACAGGAAGCTAGAGAGGCCCTCCCCCTCCTCCCAACCTATGTCTTGCTCATGCATCCAAGTCCAAGTGTGCCTTGTCCTAACCACTGCAGAGGAGACAGGTGCCTTAACAGAGTTCTAGGATAAATGGGGTTGATGACTACTCCAAGAGGAGACACCAAGATGTAACGGCAGCAAAAATAAAGTCTGAGTCAATCTCACAGTTGGTGCTGAATTAACACTTCCTTTCTTCTGCTTCCCCTTGAACCACGTCCTTAACTCTGTATTAGCTTTTCTAGTTCCTTTCCCTACATTTTTCTAACACCGGAAGTTGCAATAATTACCTCTCCTTTATAGGGCTTAGTCCTCGTTTCTGTCTTTGTTCATCAGGAATATAAGAAGGCATACTTCCATAGCATTCTACCTCTGCAATATGCAAGCCTTTCTGTTATACAAGCTATCTGGCGTTTGCCTTTGTTTCTGGAGTTTCCAAGATACGCCCTCATTCTGACTTCTAAATCCAGGAGTTCTGATCCCCTGGGAGAGTCTCTGTTTGGAATTTGTCATCAGTCCTTTTATTCTCTGACTGTCAGGAACTCAGTCCTCCCCAATACTCACCACGTTAGTTTGATGAGATTTTTCACAACCTTAGGTTTTTGTTTGTTTGTTTTGCTTATGTAGTGGATGTCTTCAACTACATTCTGTTCCAGTTTTGCTCTTGCCCTTTAGGAATGTTTGCTTCCTGACATCTCCCTCTCGTCCTTGGTTCTATTCTGGATTTCTGCCCTCGACTGCTACCTAAAGCTGGGAGGTCAGTGTGATATGTTCATCCTCCGCTTGGGGACCAGTCGTTTCTTGCACGTTCTTCATAGTTACACAGTTGTCCTTTGCCCATTCTTGGATTTTCTTCCCTCAATCTCTACTTTGACCTTGGGATTTTTGGTAATTCTTTCCCTAGAATTCATATCCCAGAAATTACTTATTTTTTCCCTGACCACCATTACCCACTACCATTTCTAATCACCAGGTAACATTTACTGCATACTGACAAGTAGGTAAGTACTAATAAGTATCTAATATTCATTACCTTGCTCAAGCCTTCTAAAATCAATGTGAAATAGCTATTAGGATCATCCAACTCCCCACATAAGGGTTCATCCATATTAGGCTCCAAGTTCTTTCTGGAATTAATTTAAATGAATTTTTGCTTTACAATGGAAGAACCTGGGGTTTAGGAATAGTTTGCACCTTCTCCAACAGGCAATTAGTCATAACAATAGCTAACTTTTATTAGGTGCTTACTATGTTCTAAGTGATATTCCAAGTGCTTTTACAAGTATTAGTCATTGTGTGTATTTTTTTTTTTCTTTATCTGGACATCCCACGAGAGAAAAATACAAAATGTTTCTGAGTTCTTAGAATGTTACTAGTGTTGCAGGGAAGGAGAAAATTTTTCATTTACCCTCCCACATTCAATAGCTGGATTTAAGAAGTGAACTAAAAACAGACAAACAGTGGAAAAGTTACATAAATTTATTGACTTTTAATATTATGTGCATGGTTGCATCATAGGGGGAAAAAAGGTGATAACCCAAAAAAGCAAGGAGATTTGGGAGCTTGTATGTAGAGTTCATAAGGGAAGGGGAGTGGGAATGTAAACAATTTAGAGGAGAATAAATGGTTTTTAGGAAAGATGAATATGCCTTTAGAAAACCAGATGGGAAATGAGATAGTCTGTGACGAAGTTTTTCTGGGTGTGCTGTTGATTTCTAGTCTCCTGTCCTGTGATAAGAGTCAATCTTCTCTAGCTGATGAGACTTCCAGGGAGGGGAACTGATGACAATTGACTTTATTTTGAGGAGTTATCTCTGGGCAAAAAAAAAAAAAAAAAAAAAAAAAACAGGTTCAGAGAATACATCTCTGAATTTGCTATTTTTGAAATGCCTTCAATTCAAAATAATCAATATTCCAAAGGAGCATATTTTGCAGTGACATGTCCTGAAGTTCTTCAAGACAAATGGGCAGAAATTTCAGAGGCAGCATATTCAGTAAATGCAAACCTTATTATGAACCACTCCTTACCCTAATGATATCTTCTACCAAGTTATATGTAAGCAAAGGCTGTGCAACAAGTCTCCAAGGGTGCTATGGAGTGGATTCCAGAATATGTTAGAGTTTAAAAAAAAAGAAGGTTAAAAAAAAAAATCTGTGCTGTTGTTAACAGCAAAACACTTTGGGTAGGATCAATCTAAACAAAAGAAAAGAGATAATTGGGCACTTGGCTTGTCCTTATTTATTTAAGGAAGCATGGTATGGAAAACCCTGATGGGAGAATTTTATGTAAGTAGAAATTCAAGGGTAGTATGGAGGCACAATGATTATTTTCACCGACTACTCTTTACTCTGACCAAAAATTCCAACATCCTAATTGAAGATATATTCACAGAAATTATTTTTTCCACTCAATTTCCTCAAGCATCTTGCATTAGTGTCTTTCTATGTTGGTGGTTTCCTAAGCCACACAATTTGATTACTTTCATGGTACCCGCATCCTTGAACAAATGTCTTGTATTTATTAAAAACTTAATGTATGATGTTTGGAACTTGCAGTAATTTCCTGGATCAGAAAATAAGATTTTCATGAAATAGAGTGGATTTACTGCATCTGAATTATAATGGGGAATGTTATTTCAAAGATTTGCATACATTAATGTATGCAAATACATTAATACTACCGAATGTTATTTCAAAGATTTTTGCATACATTAAAATAACATGTACCAACTTTCATATTTTCTTTTGGTTGAGCATCACAAAGAAAGATTAGGTGTAAATAACTTACTCTTTCCCTCCTAAGTGAGTTTCCAGAGATAAGTCTACTTATCCAGATCATAACTGCAAAGGATGTTCCATCCTGTACTTAGCAAACTTGTTCCCTTAGGTATTCCCAAGACTTTGTCTGAAAACCAACAGGAAAAAATAAAGTCAAAGAACAAAAAGAAGCATATTAAATACTATAAGTAGTCAATATAAAACAAGATAAATGTGTCTGTAAATTATATTTCATTCTGAAATTCTAGAATGGAAAAAGAAGGCTGCTTTTACATGGATTTTTGTTATGAAGTCCAATATTTTACAGATCAGGTTGTATTCTCTCCAGAAAGGAGCTACAAAGCGCAGTAGACAAAATTTAGCTTTTGAAGTTGGAGAACTTAGTATATTCAAGCTCTCATCTGCCACTGGGTGACCTGAACAACTCTCATTATCTCAACAGACCATTCCACTCATCTGACAATCCAGGAAATGGTAATAATACCCACTTCACAGGGTTATTACAAAAATAAGTAGAATAATTTGTGATAGTGTCTTGTATTTATTCAAGAAACATTTTCTGAGACTATAAGGACCAGTTACCAAGGTTATACAGATGAATAAAATAAAGAAGTAGTTTGTGAAATTTAAAGCAATATATAGGGCACCTGGGTGGCTTAGTCAGTTAAGCATCTGCCTTCAGCTCAGGTCATGGTCCTGGGGTCCTGGGATGGAGCCCCACATAGGGTTATCTGCTCAGTGAGGAGCCTGCTTCTCCTTCTCCCTCTGTTCCTCCTCCTTCTCTGTGCTCCCTCTCTCTAATACATAAAATCTTATAAAAAAATAAAGCAATATACACATTATGTAGCTTATTCAGAGTCTTAATACGTCACTGACTACTATACAGTTTAGTCCTGATATTTAACTCTAGAGTTTCAAAATAATCTTATTATGTAGTATACTGAACAGATCAAATGTAAACAGTAACACAAAGGAAAATCAGTTACATAATTTCTAACAATGCCCAAATCCAGCCCTGCATACCCTCTACACACACTTTTTCCTCTCTGATAACTTTCAGTATACAAAACTCCTGCTTCATCTTGCTTTCCTTATACTAAAACACAACCGCTTGGCTTCTTCAAATTGCAGGGAACTGGGATGGTGCTTCGTTGTTGGCTGATTTTGGAATTAAACTGCACAATGAAAGAAAGACAACAAATTGTCATTGTAGTGGATGTTAGAGAACAATTAGATGTTTGCATATCAGAAGACGAAAGATCCCTAGTGCTTATGACAAATTCATGAAATCAAGCAATTTAGGAGTCTCAACTAACAAAACCATCATGACACATTTGTTGAGAGATTCTCTCTGTTTCCAGCTAATTCTGCTCTATCAATGTTTTGAAACAGCTAAGATATGAATTCTCAAAGTATGTAATATGATGATTTCCAGGTAAGAACTTCTAAACATCTTCCTTCTATTTCATCTTGTCTTTTATCACCATCTTCATTAATCATGTTCATATGGTAGTTGGCCATATCAAGCTCACCCTGTGTGTTTCTCTTTTTTTTTTTTTAGGGAGATCTGTAAGCTCCATCTTTAGGATTGTGTCACCTAGCTATTATGTTAAAGTGAAGTACTGTTCTGAGTATAGGACCTTAAGTGTCAAAGGGGTCTCTGTGCAGGTTCCAGAATTTGAGGAGTGCAGTAGAATGTTCGTGTTTACTAGAGAAAAATCACTCAGCTTGGTCGTTTACATGCACACATATTTTCACGTGGACACAGATATGGTGGAATCCAGGCTCTGCCATTTATTTACTATGTCAACTTTACCATTTAATTTAACTTTCTAAGTTTTCATTTCCTCATCCAATATATGTATATATCGTACAATAATGACAGCCCACACCTAAGTGGTTGTGAATACCATTTAAAAACTGGGTACATGTCATGACATTATTACCATGTTTGCTATTTAGTAATCTCTCAATGCTATAAATGTTCTTGTACATAACCATAGAGATTAGAAGTATCCTGGCAGGCTTTGCAACCTAAGAACAACAAAGATATCAATCTTAGGAATACATAGAAGTCTGCAGAGACCCAGAAAAACAAAACCCAAAAAGAAACCACACAATGATCAAAGGTAGGAAAAAGGTCATGAAATAAACATGTCCCTCATGCTCGTGGTGTGACAGGAGTTCTACGCACATCATATCATTGAATTCCATCCTAACATAACTTTTAAGCAAGGAATTATCACATAACTTATTTGAAAGAAAAAAGAGTCTAGGAAATAGATAAATTACATAGTTGTTGCATCGCAGAACGAACCTTTGATCCTGTGTCTGTCTGACTTTGTGGTCTTTCTCCCCCCCCCCCCCCCACAGCCCGAAATGAGATAGCAGGCATGCTCACAATAGGAAGTTGGCAGATAATACCTACTCAGTGCAAATAGCTGAGCATATTGGATCATAGCAGTGACTAGACTGCGTCTGAGAGCACTGATTGGTCTCTAATTCTCCAACAGGGGTTATTTCTCACAGGAAATGCTTGGGAACTTCACCCCCCAAGGAACAACAAATGGCTGGATCTCACTTTATAGATACATGTCTAGCAGTGACCATGTTTATCTGAGTAGGTGATTGAAGAGCAGTGTTGATAGAATGTGCCCAAGAAGCAGGATGCCAGTACTCCTTATGGCCAACATCATGAAAGTCATACAAAATAGCCAGTCTAATAATTAAATAATAGTTCTTATTATGGGACGGTGCTTCTAAGTCAGACCTATAATGGGTTATCGTCCTCACACTAAGACTATTTTTTGTAAGATTCCTGCAAGACTGCTGTTAGGGTTCCTGTTCTATAGGATTAAAATGTAAGGCTTTAAGTGAGACTGTAATTTGCTGCAGGTCATGTGATTAAATGACAGAGAAATCAGATTGTATTAGAAACTGAGAAGGGTGCTTGGCCAGCAGGCAGGGCACAGGAATCCCACTCATAACAGAATTAGTAAAACCTCCAGTAGATTATTTTATCTTTCAATATCTAGTAGCATGCCAAGAAGAAAGAGCACTTGACAATGACAGAGGATTCTTTGTCTTTAGTTTTGTTTCATGTTAGAAAGTGTAGCCATGGACATATTCAATTAAACTATTTGACCCTCAGTATCCTCCGTTGTAAAATATGGGAATAATATTTCCCCTGTCTATTTTACTGGGCAGTAATAAGACTATAATGAAATCATGAATTGGCACTACATAAATTCAAAGATAATATGCAAATGTGACATTATTTTTGCCTATCTCCCTGGAGCTACATTTGAATAAAATGGGTTAATACATATGAAAATGCTACCCAATTAGAATAAAAAATCAAGAATCATTAAGGATAAGTGTAACCATTCCTGGGAGGTATAAAGGTGTTTGAATATTTATATGGGAAGGTGATTGTTGAGATTTGCATTCTCATTGTTAATATTATCCGATAATTTTTTAGCAATTATATTTATTAAAAACTTCATATTTTTTCATGTAAAGATAACAACACTTACTGGGGACAGCTGACTTTTCCAGGGCCATATAATTAGTTCACAATAATAATGGGACCAGAATTTGGATTCTATACTGCACAACTTCATGTGTTTTCCCAAATCGCAGTGCCTTCTTATATAAATGTGGATTTTTATATCTAATGGAGGTATGTTATAAAAATTTATTTTTTTCTTCAAAGTATTTGTATTTTAATAACCATCTTTAGCCCAAAACTTTTTACAAGGCACTTACGAAGACAGTTTTCCAGTTCTCTAATGACTTATATAGAAAGGTATTTTGTTTGTTTTTTGTTTTGTTGTCTTATTTTATTTTTTTCTGCTTTAATAGACCTTACTTCTGCTTTTGGATATTTCCCCATAACCCCTGAAGTAGATCCCATTTTCAATCTCCCTCCTTTCTTCAATCTTCCCAACTTTCTCCAGATTCCTGGTCCTCTGAGTAGTAAGCCAGGGATTTATTCTCCCCATTCTGCTGTGTGGTTCCTGAGACTGAATTTGGCTGTGTCTAGTGGCAGGAGGATGAAGAGAGGGGAAAAAAAAAACAAACAAACAGGGATCACTCCAAACTTTTGGGATCACAGTTCCTCTGGTCAGAGAGAGGCATTCTTGTATTTTGGTATTTCAAGTGCCTGCAGAGTCCCTCTTTGCACCCTCACAGAATTGGGGGAAGGGCCAGGAAAGAGAGAAAAAGGGGGTGGGGATTTCTCTCCTAGCTATGCCCTGCAGGGGTTCCCCTTCCAATTGGTTGGGTTTAAAATTAGGACTTGGTAGGGAGAGGGTGGTTGGGTTATAGACATTGGGGAGGGTATGTGTTATGGTGAGTGCTGTGAAGTGTATAAACCTGGAGATTCACAGACCTGTACCCCTGGGGCTAATAATACATTATATGTTTATAAAAAAATAAAATAAATTATAAAAAAAATAAAATTAGGGTTTGTCTCTGAAATCTTCCTATCCATAGCTGGTGCACATTGCCAGGAGTTATTCTGCTTTTAAAGGTAGACTGGGAGAAATAGGAAGGCAAAAATAACAAACAAATTCACCATCACATAATTCATATTGATGGAGATAACATCATATAAATACATTTTGCACAGGTAAGTGGTTAGCTTTGCTAGTGTAGGAGCATCAGTGAATCGAATAAACTTGACACAGTTATCAGTGTCAGAAGCGTAAGAAGACTTCACACTATGATAATTTACTAACCTGATAGTATTCCTGTTGAGACCTATGTGGTCATATATTTCCATAGGTGACTTTCTTCTGCTAAGGCTTAACCCTTTTTTAAAAATTTCTAAATTTGAGTTTTAATTTTTACAGCTTTATTGAGATATGATTGACATATTACTTTTCATAAATTTAAAGTGTACAATGTGTGTTGATTTGGTAACATCTGTGTTGCAAAATAATTATCCCATAGGGATGCCTGGGTGGCTCAGTGGGTTAAGCCTCTGCCTTCAGGTCAGGTCATGATCTTAGGGTCCTGGGATGAAGTCCCGCATGGGGCTCTCTGCTCAGCAGGTAGCCTGCTTCCCCTCTCTCTCTCTGCCTATCCCTCTGCCTACTTGTGATCTCTCTTATCCTGTCAAATAAATAAGTTAAATCTTAAAAAAAAAAAAAAATTACCACCATAGCTTTAGCTTGCACCTATAACATATCACATAATGACCATTTCTTTTCCTGTGGTAAGAGCATTTAAGGTTTATGCTCTTTGTAACTTTCAATTATATAATACAATATTATTAATTATAATCATCATGGTGTACATTAGATCCCCAGAGCTTATTTATCTTATAAGTGGAAGTCTACACCCTTTGGCCAATATCTTCCCATTCACCCACCTCCCCCCACCCCCAATAACCTTTTGCTTCTGCACTTCTCCCTTTGTTTCTACAAAAGATTTTAGATTTCACATGTAAGTGACATCATATAGTATTTGTCTTTCTCTGACATCTTTCACCTAATGTAATACCCTCTAGGTCCATCTCTATGTTGTCACAAATGGCACAATCTCATTCTTTTTGTAGGCTGAACAATGTGTGTGTGTGTGTGTGTGTGTGTGTGTGTGTGTGTGTGTGTACTACATTTTCTTTATCCATTCATCCAAAGACAGACACTAAGATTGTTTCCATATCTTGGTTTTTGTGAATAAAGCTGCAGTGAAGATGGAAGTATTGTTATCTCTTCAATATCTTGTTTCCTTTCCTTTGGATATGTACCCATATTGCTAGATCTTATACAGTTCTATTTTCAATTTTTGAGAAAACTCCATACTATTTTCCATAGTAGCTGTACCCGTTTATACCCTCATCAACAATGCATGATCTCTTTTTTCCACATTCTCACTAATACTGTTCTTTCTTGTCTTTTTGATGATAACCAAACAGATGTGAGGTGATATCTCATTGTGGTTTTCATTTGCATTTTCTTGATGACTGGTGAAGTCCAGCACTTTTCATACCACTGTTGGTCATTTGTATGTCTTCTTTGTAAAAACATCTACTCATTTCCTCTTCCCATTTTTAAGTCAGGTTTTTGTTTGTTCATTCGTCTATTTGTCATTGAGTTGTATGAACTCTTTATGTGTTTTGGATATTAATTCCTTATAAAACAGATATGTGATTTGCAAATATTTTCTCCCTTTCCACAAATTGGCTTTTCATTTTGTTGATTGTATCTTTTGCTGTGAACATGTTTTTTGGTTAGATTAAGTGGTCCTTATTTACTGGTTTTTGTTTTTGTTGCTTGTGGTTTTGAGGTCATATCCAGAAAATTGTTGTCGAGACCAATGTAAAGGAGCTTTTCCTCTATGTTTTCTTCTAGAAGGCTTATAGTTTTAAGTCTTATGTTTAAGTCTTTGATCCCCTTGGGGTAATTTTTATAAGTGGTGTAAGACGGAATCCAATTTTATTTTTGTCCACTTGGCTATCTAGTTTTCCCAGCAACATTCATTGAAGAGACTATTCTCTGATTGTCAATTAGTAGTTGAATGTGTAGGCAAGGGTTTATTTCTGGGCTCTCAACTCTGTTCTATTAGTCTATATGTCTATTTTTATGCAAATACCCTACTGTTTTGATTACTATAGCTTTGTACTATAGTTTGAAATTAGGGAGTAGGATGTCTTCATTTTCATTCTTTCTCAGAATTGCATGGGTATTTGGCATCTTTTGTGTAGCCATAAAAATTTTAAGATGGTATTCTTTCTATGTGAAAAATGCTATTGAAATTTTGATAGAGATTATGTTGAATCTATATATGGCTTTTTGTATTATGGACATTTTCATAATATTAGTTCTTCTGATCCATGAACATAGAACTTCTTTTCATTGGTTTGTGTCATCATCAATGTCTTTCATCAAAGTCTTAGTTTTTAGCGTAAAATCTATCACCTCCTTGAGATGATGCAGGTAGAAATGTACCCGTCTTCCCACTCTTCTTGTGCAATTATCCTCATAGATTCGTTGTTGTTGTTCCACTCTGTTGTTAAAACTTCTGAAGTAAACTCTAGAGGTCTCCCAGAGCTGATTTTACTTGTGCATAGTTGTCCAGTTAAGGGTCTTTGTTAGGGGGGTGGGGAGATTGAGTTTTCCTGGGTCACCATTTTGGTCTCCTTCAGCACTTCTTATTCCAGAGGAACTTGAACTTCTCATAAGTCTACTTTCCCATAGAGTAAGGCTTTTACCACATTTCCCTGCATGCATGCTAGCTAGCATTTGTTCCAATTTCAAACCACAAAAATAGACCTGGATTTAACATTCAAAATTGTGCTGAAAGAATGTAATTATTTTAGAGGAATAATTTCAAGCCAGAAACAGGTTAAGCAGTTTCAGGGTTCTAAGTAGATCATAATTATGGTTACTTTTGTTCTCTGGTTACATTGGCCTAGGGGACACCTGGGTGGCTCAGTCGTTAAGGTTACATTGGCCTAGGGCACAGAGGATTGTTATTTTGAATCAAATTAAAGATTTGTCAAAATATTTGTACCCTTTTAATCAAAATGAAGTGTTTTGTTGTTGACTATGCCATACAAAGCAATTTATGTTAATTGAACACATTGAAATTGAAGTTGTTTTACTATTTTGTTTTCTTATTCAGTGAACACAAAAGGGCAACTATTTATGTCCAGTTAAAATCACTTTCCTTTCACTTGATGACTGTAAAATTGTAACTTTCTTTAAAAGGCATAGAATTTTATATGCATGTCTCAAAAATAATGAATGCTATGTATCTTATTCAGCTGACTGATAGGTCAAATAGATTCTATCCAGTCCCTTGAGAAAGATAGCATTTGGTTTGATGATAAATGACACCCTTAAAGAAAAAAAAAAATCCATTCCTAAACTTTGAACATCAGCTAATCCTCCTCAACTACACTTTTTGGCTACACTCTGATATGTGTATACTTCAGAAGTACAGTAATTAGAGTTAGCAGGTAATTAGAAAAAAAAACATGATTAGGTGATAGATAGATGATAGATAGATAGATAGATGATAGATAGAAGATGCATGGCAGAAATGAAATATTTTAAAGGAATTATCTCCCTCATGATGTAGGGCTTGATTTTGCTGGCCCTATTAGGCACTGACTTGGGGAAACTTAGGGAAACATTCTATATGCAGACTGAAATGGAAAATACTCATGAAAAAAGCATAAATATCAGAAAAAGGGAAAAATAAAAACTATTAGCAAATTCAATATCAACATAGTAGTAAACATAATCATTACCATAAATACAGTGCTTTCTCTGACTAATATTGAAGTTATCTTATTAGTATGTTTGGTCACAACCTGGGGGAGATGTTATTCCACATTTTGTGAAACCTAAATGAAGTTCAGAGAAGTTAGGTCCTTCCTCTAATGCTATGCAGAAAGGACAGGTAAATGACAGGGCCTCCAGCCCCTTTTCATTGAGCTATACAATAAAAGATTCAAAAGAGAACCAAGTCCTAGAGAATTGAAAGGTAGAGATAAAAATCAGTGGGAGAATTAATTCCCAAGACTGTGGGTGTCCTAAAATCATCTAGAAATTCAAGATTAGGGTCTGTCTTTACAAAGAGACCAAGATGAGCATATATGCCTGATTACAGGTCCAATGCTAGGTTGGATAATAATTACAACGAAACAAAACAAAACAAAACAAAAACGTATTTAGATGATTCTCTAAGTATATGGCAGTAGGAAGAAAAGGTGGCATTTGTATCCATAGCTCTCCCAAAACAATTGGAAATGCTCCTCTCTTTGTCAGTGTATGATACCAGAGGATATATAAAGGTATTAATTGTATTATGCTTTGTATAAAAGGAGCTACTATGAGAATAGTCTTTCCCTAAAACATAATTTATTCACATTGGATATTCACTTTAAAAAAAAAAATTTAGGGTAGGAAAAATTATATTTTCTCTGCCTCTCTGAGTTCTTGGCTTTGATCCCCTGTAATTAAAGACAGATTGACAAGAGAAAAAAACAAATAAACAGGAGTTTATTAATGTATATACCTCATGTATACATGGAAGGTACTGAGGGAAATGGAGAAACTCCGTGGTATGGCCCAAGCCAGTAATTAAAATACTATCTTCAGCTAAAGACAGGAGGAAAATGGCGGGGTGGAGCGTTTTGGGAGGTTAGCAGGAAAAGCTTAGTAAATAAGGCTAAAGTTGTTACATAGATTTAAGTCCTGCCTTTGTCACTGATGAAAATCTCTTATGATTTAGAGTCATCCTTCTTTTCCTGGTACAGAGAGGGAGACAAGCTTACAAATGGAGAGTTCCTTTATAAATGTGAAGTTCCCTTACAAAAGGGTCACTTCTGTTTTCAGAGTTTCTTCTTTGTCTGCAGTTTCTCAGAATAATGCTTATGCTAAGGTGGGATATTCTGCTACACTTTGCTTACTCCCCATTTCTCAAAAACATCGAAGATCATCTCTAAACTAGATCTTAAATAATCTTTCTACCTAACATTTAAAATTCTCAATTTTTTCTTCACCATTCATTTTCATATCTTATCTTCAAATCAGCTTTCTAACTTTCCACTTCCCATTTAGTTTCTCAACTCAAAAAAGTTAAAGTACATCTCCAGGCTCTTCATACTAGGATTAATTTACAATGATCTCCAAGATAGTCCTTGAAAATATATCTTATTTAGCTTCTCACCTTTTCTTACTAATGGCTCCTCATTTCATCCAGCTAAGGTCTCTGGCAGGTTTTCTGATTTCCAGACAGGTCTACCCAGTGTGTTCTGGTGTCTATGGCCTTTTTGCAACTCTTAAGTATTCTCATTTTTTAAAAATAATTATTTTTTTTTGACAGAGAGATAACAAGTAGGCAAAGAGAGAAAGGGGGAAGCAGGCTCTATGCTGAGCAGAGAGCACGATGTGGGACTCGATCCCAGGACCCCGAGATTATGACCTGAGAGGAAGGCAGAGGCTTAACCCACTGAGCCACCAGCACCCCAAGTATTCTCATTTTTTTTTAAATATTTTATTTATTTGACAGAGAGAAATCACAACTAGGCAGAGAGGCAGGCAGAGAGAGAGGAGGAAGCAGGCTTCCTACAGAACAGAGAGCCCGACGTGGGGCTCGATCCCAGGACCCTGGGATCATGACCTGAGCTGAAGGCAGAGGCTTTAACTCACTGAGCCACCCAGGTGCCCCCCCAAGTATTCTCATTTTTGAACAAGGAAAATTAGTGTTTGAATTAGACTCCTAAACATGTTTTAAATCTGGTAGTAGTCAGAGTTAATATGTCTTGTGCTATATCATCTATCTTTTGATTGTTTCTTTTTCTTTTTTTAAATTAAATTAAATTTTCAAAATTTAAATTCAATTAATTAACATAGAGTGTATTATTAGTTTCAGATATAGAGTTCAGTGATTCATCAGTTATATGTTTAGATTTCATCATGGTGCCAATTTCAATTTAATTTAATTTGGTTTTAAGTAGTGTTTTATGATGTGTGTTGTACTTTGGGAACACCAGATTTTTTTTTTCTTTTTTGAAATTAAATTTGAAAATTCTTATTAATTGCACACTGTGCAAAAGACACATCATAATGTCCAACCCAAATCCTATTTATGGCTTTCTCAACCTCTTTTGAACACAATGGTCTTTTCCTTAATTCCCACAGATTACATTCATACAAAACCATATTCCCTAAGATATTTTCTGTGTTTAATGGTTCAAAATTATAGCTACAACTTTGCTGAGGGACTATGGCATTGGTAAAATTAACCTCTTATCTTTTTATCAGAAACATAAAATGTATGTTTGGGTTACTTAGTACTGTAAATGGTTGTCAAATATGAAATATGCACATTTCCAAGAAGTATAATATAATTTCTGATTTATTTAAATGTGAAATTGAAAACAACAGAAAGCTAAGCCATAAAACGTATTTAATAGTTAAAATAAGAAACCTGCTTCCCAGGTAGCTTCTTTTAGGGCTTATAACTACATTTATCTCAACTATCATACCTCCTATCTCCAGTACGCTGCACAAATGGACCAATAGCAAGCAAACGATCGACCTTACCTCATCCCAAAGATTTGGCCCTCATCTTAAAAGCAGCAATAAATCCTCACATTCCCCCACACAGCTCATCATCAGTTTGCTGAATCAGCATTCTGGATCATGCCGACTATACTTCCAGAAATAATGCATTCCTGAAGCAATATTCCCAGATATGCTGAATCAGCATACTGAAGGACAAGCAACACAAAGAGATGCCTTTAAATGTTGTGTCTGAGCCAAAGTCTATCGTGTATGCAACACGTAGACAAACACATACAGGTGAAGAGATTTTTTAACCTAATACAAGCCATACACATGTAAGTGCTTGTAGTTTTTCACTCGATTAAAGAAATTTCAGTTTCTGTCTATGAGAACAGGCTATAAAACCATGAAGTTGTTTTCATAAGTTTCCAAATTTGATGCATTACTATGATTATAGGATTTGACAAGATGGTCTATGACATTCTGTCTTATTTAAATCAACTTAACTCTGTGATGCTGCCATATTGTTAAAACCTATATTTTGATTTATCATGCCTATTTCAGAAATGCCTCACCTATTGATTGGTAAGACAATCATTTATTGGAACTCTAAGAACTGGTGATCCAATCTGTGTTAATCTAGACTCACATTTATTAAAAAAAAATAATCTTTAGATGCTTACAGCTAATGGGTTTAGAATTGTCTGTGAGCTGTATCTATCCTTGGTTGTTATCATTATAAAAAAAGCTAAGGAAAAGGCATTATCGGGGTGCCTGGGTGGTGCAGTGCGTTAAAGCCTCTGCCTTTGGCTCAGGTCATGATGCCCGGGTCCTGGGATTGAGCCCCACATCAGGCTCTCTGATCAGCAGGGGCCTGCTTCCGCCTCTCTCTCTGCCTACTTGTGATCTCTGTCTGTCAAATAAATAAATAAAATCTTTAAAAAAAAAAAAGAAAAAGAAAAAGCATTATCTTCAGATGTCCATCTTATAGTGGGTTTAACCTCCTCCACTGACAAATATACACATAGACATTCCTAATAATACATAGCAGCTGAAATCTTTGGTATTAGTATGTTGTTTCCATTATGGGATCTCTTTAGAATTTCCACCGAATATGTTTGAAGACCTTCAAGAATATGCAAATCAAGCATTATAATGTATAACTTTCTGATGATCCTGGCCAATAAAATAGTTTCCTTTGAAATTAAATGAGATCATACATTAAGTAAGAAATAAAAATCTTACTTAAAATTGGTACTGTTTGATGATCAGGTGGATTTATTCAAGTGCTAAATAACTTGTTCTCCTATGTGAGCTTTACATAATTCATTCTATGCCTCAAAAAATAATTTATACACCTAATGGAATTTTATAATCATTCACAAAGAGATGGAGGCATAGTATAAATCCTGTAAGTACAAAGGTTCTATTAAAGCCACATAAACACCCTGTCAACACCAATCCATCGGTTTTTATACTAACTGCTCAAGCTCCCTGATGCCCTGTGGCTCCACATCTCCAAACCTTATATTCATATAATATCTCATTGCCTATGATGCTGCCTCTACTCCCATCCCCTGGATGAATGAAATGCATTCTCTCAGAGATAATTTTGAAAACTGTCCTTTTTCTACATTTACTTATACTATATTAAGGCACCCTCATTCCATTCCAACCCGACATATTTTTAAAAATGAGACAGGCAGAGTGCACAAGCAGGGAGGGGAGGGGCAGAGGGAGAAGGAGAAGCATATGCCCGGGGAGCAGGGAGTATTGGTGCAGGAGGGTGGGAGACTCCAACCCAGGACACCATTTCATGACCTGAGTGGAAGTCAGACCTTAATCAACTGGGCCACTCGGGCATCCCCCAATCCCACACTATTTGACTGAGTTGAGTCCCTTCCACATGGATTTCTTGCTGGGAAAGAGGGTTGGGTAAGCACCAGCTATAGAAATATTGTCATATCAAGCATAAGAATGTTTAAGCATGTCTAAATCTGCTTCTAATGATCTCCAGGGTACTGAAATGCATTTGTGATTTCAGTCTTCTTGTAACAGTTTGTCAAACCAAATCTTATGAAGAAGCCCAAAATGTAAAGTAGATAAAAATGAAAGAAGGAAGGAAGGACGGATGGGAAAAGGGTCATAATCATCGCCACAAATCGCCTGGGTGCCGAGGCACTTGTACTAGATCCTGGGCTGAATCAGACCCACAACTGTAAGACACTAAAATAGATAATCCCTGAAGTTTCTTCCAGTTCTAGCTGGTGAAGGTCATTATTAGAAATGTATTTATTATTTCTGTGTTTGAGTTCAGTTGTGAATTGAGTGACAGCAATGTTTCACATACTCTGGAAAAGAGAGCAAAGTTTAGTGTACACATTATAAAGATATGCTCAGTGTTTGCAACCTTAATGGTATGTTATTATGAGCAGAAATTCTTAACTCTGGGATGCGGGGGTGGCTCAATGGGTTAAGCCTCTGCCTTCGGCTCAGGTAATGATTTCAGGGTTATGGGATCAAGTCCCACATCAGGCTCTCTGCCCAGTGGGGAGCCTGCTTCCCTCTCTTTCTGCCTGCCTCTCTCTTTCTGTCAAATAAATAAGTAAAATCTTTAAAAGCAAAATAAATAAATAAATAAATAAATAAATAAAAAGAAATTCTTAACTTTCATGAAACCAAATTAATCAAATAATTTGTATTTCTTTAATGCCTGTGGGATTTTTTTTTTGTCATGTTAAAGAAATCGTTGCCTCCTCTACAGTCTAAAAGATACTTTTTTATGCTCTCTTCTGTAGGTTTTTGACTTTTAATCTCTCATATTTAGTTCTATGCTCTATCCCAATAAACAGTTTTCATATTTTAATTTTACTGAAAAATATAACAGAGAAAAAAGGATTTCCTGTGCCCTTCTTTTCTAGGCTCCAGGATAATGAGTGAAGGAAAAAAGAAACTTTACTGGGGACTATGCACATTTTGTTTAGATATTCCCATTGCCCTTCTCCACTGCATTTTCCTTAAGTATGATTAGACTTTGTTCATTTTTTCCACCTTTTTGTGGGGGGGGGGGGGATGAAAGACAAAAAGAAACTCTAAAGCAAACACTTTTATTTGGTTTAAGTGATTTGCACTTGACTTGAACTATTATACCTTGACTAATGAAAACCCCTCCTTAATGCTCTAAGGCAGGAGTTGCAAACTCTTGTAAAAGACCAGATAAATGTCTTTGCGGAGCATATGGTCTCTGTAGCATCTACACAGCATTGCCATCACAGCGCAAAAAGAACCATAGACAACATACATGAATAAATGGGCATTATTTTGTTCAAATACACTTTCATTAAAAAATATAGGCAGTGGGGTAGAATAGGACTGTGGGCCATAGTTTGCCAACTGTTGCTCTAAAGGAAAGGAAGAGCAACTACCATTTATTGTGTATCTCCCATATAATAGATGTGGCATTCCAGAATGTAAAATAGTCATGCATATTTTTAAAAAACCCACAAAAAAAACAAAATTTCTGCTCATTTCTGAGAATCTGTTTTTTGGCTCACAACCATGTTGCTACCACACAGAGCCTGGTAGCTAATGTGTGATTGGAAATGTTACTAGTTTGAATAATAATAAGAATGATTTGAAGTTAACACTTTTGTCTGATATGGCATAGGAGTCTAAGTTGATTTTATTAGCTCAGGACTGTCTTCTGGCAGTCCTACCACCTGGTAGTCCTACTACCAGGAGCTGGGTCAGTTATTTCTTGAGTCCTGAAGGCATAGCTTCTACTAAAGGAGAAATATAGAACATATTTTTCCTTTTTTTAAATTTTATTTTTATTTAATTGAGAGAGAGAGCAAGTGAGCAAGTGGTGAGAACAGCAGGGGGAGAGAGACAAGCAGACTCCACACTGAGCACTGAGCCCAATGTGGAGCTTGATCTCAGGACTCTGAGATCATGACCTGAGATGAAACCAAGAGTTACATGTTCAACCTACTGAGCCACCAGGCACCCCGGAACATACTTTTCCTGAATGAGGAAAAAAAGGTAGTTTAATGTGGAATTTCTAACTCAAAAACAATCTGATCTAGAGAAATAGAAAAGTAACATGTCACCTTTGCAGTGAGGTGTTCCTAACTATACTGTACAGATTTTCCTCGATTTAAGATGGGATTCCATTCCAATAAGTCCATCGTAAGTGGAAAATTTCATAAGTAAAAAAAACTGCATTTAATACACCTAATCCACCTAACATCATAGCTTAACCTCACCTACTTTAAATGTGTTCAGATCATTTATGGCAAGCTGCAGTTGGGCAAAAGTACTGAATATCTCATGCAATTTATTATTGAATATGAGTTAAAAGTGAAAAACAGAATGGTCCTAAGTGAACTGGTTGGTTGTTTGCCCTGATGATCGCACCGCTGAATGGGAGCCATCCTGTCGCATCCCAAGAAAGCGTCTTACCACACATGGTTAACCCAGGAAGAGATCCAGAGTCAAAATTCCCAGTACAGTTTCTACTGAGTGTGTACTGCTTTTGCATCATCAAAAGTCAAGAAATGGTTAGGTCAAATCATTCTTAAGTCAGGGACTATCTATGTAAAGTATCAAATCTCCAGCTTTCCTTGACAATCCCTCACCGGGCATATCCCATAATTTTTTTTTTTCCACAGATCTTTCTAATTTTATCACATATTTATTTGGTTTTCTATTTGCTTCCACTAGAATGCAAGTTCCATGGGCAGGGACTTTTTCTAGACTTGGATGTTATTGATTCCCATTTTTATTCTTCACAAAATAATTGTATGAGAGCTGAGTTCTGCCAATATCATTTTTTTTTTAAAGATTTTATTTATTTATTTGACAGACAGAGATCACAAGTAGGCAGAGAGGCAGGCAGAGAGAGAGGAGGAAGCAGGCTCCCCGCCGAGCGGAGAGCCCGATGCGGGGCTCGATCCCAGGACCCCGAGATCATGACCTGAGCCGAAGGCAGCAGCCTAACCCACTGAGCCACCCAGGCGTCCCCTGCCAATATTATTTAAAACAACTCTTCTTTCTTAAATTCTAGGGGAGGGTTTCGCAACCTTAGCACTATTAGCATTTAGGGCCGGGTACTTTTCTGTTGTGAAGTTTTGTTCTCTGCTTTGTCAGAAGTTTAGCAGCATTCCTGGGTTCTACCCACTAGACACCAGGAGCACCCACACTGCAGTGGTAACAACCAAAAATGTCTCCAGACTTCGCCAAATGTCCTCTGGAGAGTAGAATAGTCCCTGGTGACAAACATTGGAGGGAATATCGTCCAAGAAATTCTAGTTGCTAATAGTCAAGAAGACTCCTTCATTAACACCTGAATTCTGAAGTAGTCAAGGGAGCAAAAAAAGATCAGAAGATGGAAATCAGACAGAGACCAAATATAAAATGTGAGCTTACTAATCCTTGACTTCAAGATTAAGCCATCCTGGGAAGGACAGGCCTCCTCCAGCCCCAGGGGCCCGCCTACCCACACTGACTACCACGTGAGTGATTCTGTGGCCCAGAAGGTGGGTGAGGACACACACCATCAGCATCTGGCAGCTCCACACAGGCTCCAGTGTTTCAGCCTCAGGAGGGAATAAAGAATGGGAGAGGCCAAGAGTCCACTCCAAGTGCTGGGCAGTCTCTTTATGCCCTGCAGCTCCCTCTCCACCTCCCTCCAACCTGTTCTGTGCTCCAAATGGTGATTCTCCCCAGAATCTATCAACTGAGCTCTTTTGCCTTCTAGATTTCCATTGAGTTGGTCCAGAGGGCATGCCCGCAGGAGACAGGAGGTCAGGAAAAGAACACCCTGGTATTTGTTCCTTCAGCTCTTTCCCAGCTGGCTTAGATTTCCTCTGAATAGAGCCAGCATCCTGTGGGCAGCCTTCCTGAGTGCCACCGCTATGGGTGTCTCTTTCCTATGGGGTCTTCAGACCTGGAGATGGGACAGGTTTCTCACAGGTGTTAGCCCTGGGGTGCAGTGCACCACTGCATGCCAACTCTTCTTTAAACTCTGTTCGGTTGCACCCACCTCTTTTTAAATCCTTTATTTTGAAGGAATTGCAAAATTGTAGAAGATTTTAAAAATGGTTACAGAGAAGTCCTCTCTTCCTTTATCCAAGTTTACCAGTTTTATCATCTTGTACTATTTGCTTTGTCGTAGTCCCCCTTCATGCGTATATAGGAACATATATTTATAAAATTTATTTTGATAAACTATTTCCCCATAATAGTTCAGTGTGTCTTATTTGTAACAAACATATTCTCTTATAGACCCACTGTACAGTTATTAAATCCAAGAAATTGAGCATGGAAATAGTAGTCTATAGTCAATATTTAAAATTTCATTTTTCAATTATTCTAGCAATGTCTTTACAGCAGTACTTTTAATCTAATACAGGTTATAGTCCCGAAGCATATATTGGATTCAGTTGCCACAACTCAAATGCCCCTTTAGAACATTTTCTGTTTCACGATGGAACTGTGAGTAATCGTGAGGAACGCATTCTTTATGAAAACATGAACAATAATGAATAAATGGCTGCAATAGTCCTGATTGGAATTGTGAGTATAAAAGGTATTAATAATTCCTTTTTTGAGAAGCACACGTATTGCCTCAGAAAAGAGTGTCTCCACTCATAAAGTGTTTACGTTTCTACTCCAAGCAGAGCCGTGTAGCCAAGAGGAAGATGTCAAAGAAGTAGAAAAATATTCCTTAAGACCTAGGAGTTCTAACTTTAGAAGACACAAGTGTTGCTTTTTCTCTCCCTCCCTGAAAACAAAAGAATGACTATAACTTGAATTTACAATATTTAAATATTTTATTGAACAGGGCTGAAAAATAGCTGGACAGAGTTCTACTATTTCCAAAACTTTGCTGGTGGCAACCATCAAAAAGGAACAGGCAGCCTTTCTGCTAAGATCTCTGCTGTGGCCTCAGGAGCTTTGCAACACAATGAAAGCAGCAGTCATTAGCAACTGATCAGAGAAAACATTCACTGTGAAACCATCCTCACCCCCGCCCCTTCTCTGATCTAGGAATAAGCAATATGTTGGGAAAATAATTTGAAAGACCCAGATATGAAGGAGACAAAGAACGCCAGGTAGGTCAGCCTGTAGACAATGTAAAAAACAGTCACCCAAAGCAGGAACACAAGCAGATTCAGAGAACGGGAGCGAAAAGACTTTTTACTCAAATACCAGCCCGGCAGCTTTTGTCTCTCATTATGAGGGACCTGGTTTATCAAAAGGAAAACCCAGCAACAATCTGCCAGAAGATGTTTTTAACACTAGGGCTCTGAAGGGGGGTATGAGCATGGAAGTGCATTTGTTAGGCTTTATTCATTTATTTAGCCTTTAAAGAACACAATAATGACCCAGCCTTAACCACCAGACTCCACTACAGAGTGGAGAGGAGAGAGTCCACCAGGAACTGGCAAAAAAGACTAAGTCAAATGAAAGATGTAAATAAGATACACATTACCATCCTAAGGACACGAAACGGAACTATCCGCTGTTTAGCTGAAGCTGGCTTAAGCGCTAAGAGGAAGCAGAATCCCTAAGAGTAACGCCTGAGCCATGGTGAAGAATCGAATGACCAATAAGCTTAATTTGAAAGCAAGCAAAGTACATTTTTTGGTTTGTTTACCGTTTTTTTTTTGGTTTTTTGTTTTTCAGAACTATTCTCCCACGTAGGCAGCTGTCACCAGCCCAAAGGCTGTTTAACATTCCGGAGCTAGCTAATCAACGGAGACAGAACATAGGGATCTCGGATTTCCTCAAGAAGTGTCACCCATTCCATTAAGGCTTATATGAGTGAACAGAAGGAGAGCATTGTTATCAGCGCTGCCTCGGGACGCTCGGATGAAAATCACGTTTCACTATTGTGATGGCATTTGCAACACACAAAACCAAGGGAAAGAATGTGACAGGCGGCACACGGTGCGGTCTTGCCTCATAGAAGTTCCTTGTTTTCAAGGTAAATCCAACTAGTCATGCAAATATCTCACTTCTCACTCCGAAAAAAGACATTCCCATATATACCCAAATTTTGTATATACATATATACACACACATACATATATATACACACACATATATATAATTTTATTTTATTCTATTTTATTTATTTATTTTTTAAGTTCCTGAGTTCAAAATAAAAGCAATGGAAACAAAAGGGAAAATTTTCTGAAACAACAGCGTAGGCACTTTGCTGGTGCAAGGTCATAAAGTCTGATAACAGAGATAGCAGATAAGCTCTTGAATGTGAATGTTGATTCTCTATGAAAGCGAATATACAGCAAGACACAAACCTTGTCAAGGTTGGCCATGGTATTGGCAATATAGGGGGTATCTACCCAACATAATATTTTTTAAAGATTTCTTTCTTTTTTTTTTTTTTAAGATTTTATTTATTTATTTGACAGATAGAGATCACAAGTAGGGAGAGAGGCAGGCAGAGAGAGAGGAGGAAGCAGGCTCCCAGCCAAGCAGAGAGCCCGATGCGGGGCTCGATCCCAGGACCCTGGGATCATGACCTGAGCGAAAGGCAGGGGCTTTAACCCACTGAGCCACCCAGGCGCCCCTAAAGATTTATTTCTTTATTGAGAGAGAGAGAGAGAGAGTGCATGGTGGGGAGGGACTGAAGAAGAGAGAGAGAGAATTTCCAGCAGACTTCCCACTGAGTGTGGAGCCTGATGCCATGTGAGGCTCCATCTCATGACCCTAAGATCATGACCTGAGCTGAAATCTAGAGTGGAATCCTCAACTGACTGAGCCACCCAGGCACCCCTACCAACCACAAAATTTTAACTTCATATTTACACTGCTTATGTTGTCTATGTATGGAAAAAATGAAAGTTATAGGAGATCCTTCAGAGAAGGACAGAAGGGAGTGAGTGGTGCTAGCGTCTAGCAGGTGGGAAGTGCTGGGAGAGTGGAAGGACACAGACCTGGACACACACTTCATCCCCCTTCACTACAGCACTCCTCTTCTTCTTCCCACTGACTCTGGTAAAAGATAATCCCTGACTCTTATCCTTGGGGTAAGGACTTGACCTGACTTGCAAAAGGAGCATTTTGGGTCTTCTTCTTCTTTACCAAGATTAGTCCTCTGAAAATATAGCATCCATGTAGAAATTGTCATAAAAATGTTTTGCAACGTTTCTCTCCTTTTTCTTTTCATTTTTCCCTCCCCCCTCCTACCCTCCTCCCCTTCCTTCTTCCATTATTCATCGGAAACATGAATTTCAAAAGGATAATTAGTGTTAGGATTTGGTTTGTCAATTTGCAGAGAAGCATTAATTCCATTGGCTCTAGAGTCAGACTGTCTCGAGCACAGGTTGGCATACTTTCTCTGTAAAGGACCAGATTGTAAATATTTTAGACTTTATAGTTCTTAAGATCGCTGTTTTAACTACTCATTTCTCATGTTGAGTCATAGACCATATGTAACTAAAATGGTGTGGCTATGTTCCCATAAATCTTTATTTATGGATAGTAAAATTTAAATTTCACATCATTTCCACATGTCACAAAATACTTCTCCTTTGAATTTTTCTCATCCATTTAAATATATAAAAACAACTCTTCATAGCCCTTATAAAAACAATTGGCAGGGGCATCTGGATGGCTCAGTGCGTTAAAGCCTCTGCCTTCAGCTCAGGTCATGATGCCGGGGTCCTGGGATCGAGCCCCACATAGGGTTCTCCACTCAGCAAGGAGCCTGCTTCCCTCCCCCTACCTCCCCACCTGCCTCTCTGCCTACTTGTGATCTCTCTTTCTGTCAAACAAATAAATAAAATATTTTTTAAAAATAGGCATGCTAGGGTTGGCCCAAAATCTATAGGTTATCTTCCTCCATTGTAGAGTTAAATACGATCCCATCACTTGCCACTTGTGTGACCCTAGTCAAGTTACCGGCCTTGCAATTTTCCTCATCTGTAAAAGAGGCTCAATTGCTCTATTGCCCCTAGCTAGCTCTTGGGTGGTTTTAAGGATTAAAGATATTAATATATCTTTATTAATATATAAATATATATATTAATAAGGATTAAAGATATTAATATATCCAGAATACTAAATATTGCCTTATATATAGCAAGCATTCAATAAATCCTATCTGTTAATATTAATAACATTTTACACTAGTTTATGTCTATGTACTTTAACTTGCCCCTATTAGTAATTTATGAGACAAATCCCATTATAGCTTACTTCAAATTGCATTACATGAACTTGTCTAGAATTAAAAAAAAATAAATGAATTATATTTTAATTAATTTTGATTCATTCAGGACAGCAACCATGAAAAAGAGGGAAAGAAAGAAGAGAGGGAGGGAGGGATGAAGGAAGGAAGGAAGGAAAAGGGAAGGAAGGGAAGGGATGGAGGAAGGAAAGAAAAAGAAAGAAAGAAAAGGAGAGTTAACATTGATGGATAGCTAATTGTCTCATGATTGGTGCTAAGGACTTTTTTTAATATATAAATATATTTTTAAATTTAATATTTATTTCAATCTTTGTCATATACTGTCCCACTTTATCCAGTGGAGAAACCAAGGCTAAGTGAGTAAACAACTTGAATAGCACAAAGCTAAGCTAATTGACAAATCAAGACAAAAAAGTGTTTAAATTCAGAGGCATGGATCTTTCTGTTACTATGATAGGTTTGCCTAGAGAAGCTACAACTGAAGCCATTCAATATTGTTTATTTACATAATTCCTACTGTAAATTTAATAAAAAACAAAAGCATATATCATAATTAACCATTTTTTATTAGTAAACATTATATTTTCTATTTGCTAACTTTGTTACAAGTAAAAATTAACTTAGCTTTAGGGAAAAAATGGGTTTACTGCGAGGACCCTGAGCCTTTCACAGAATTCAAGGGTGGATGGAACCCCCAAGCCTGAGGAAAGGTAGGACTGGGTCTGTTATGTAGCAGTAGGTCTAAAGACCTGCTCTCTGAAGATCTGCTTCTCAAGTTTAACATGCAAATGAATCTTCTGGGGACTTTATTACAATGAAGTTTTGTGTGTGATAGGAGAAGCCTAAGTGTCCGCATTTTTAACAAGCTCCCAAGTTCTGTTAATATGGCTGGTCCTTGGCATACTCTGAGTAGCAATGTTCTGAAATACTCCATTTAACATGATTTAACAACAAATCTTTTCCCCAGGTTTTTACTCACATTTTCCTATTTTTTTGTCGTTTGATGTATATTATGCACCATATGCATATATAGATATGATTTTGATGCACACAAGATTTTGTTTTTGTATTTATTAGCAAAACTCTTCACTTTTTAAAAATATCTTTTCCTCCCATCATTTCTGTTCTTTGAGATAAACCCCATTCCTAAAGTCATTGTATTCAATGCAACTCATTGAATTCTCATGGGGAATAAATTCAGATGTTTCTAATGTTAAAACAATAAAATACAACTTAGAAATAGGAGGAAGAAAGTAAGTAAATCAACCCATAAAGATATATCAATCTCCTACTAAATTCAAGACATTTGAATTAGATGTATTGAAAATATAAATAAAAGAACATCCTTATTATTTCATACAATGTATACATTCATTTAGGGTCATTTCTTACTTCTCTTTTAATATGGTAATTTCTGAATTTGATTTAGTGGCTGATCATGAAAATACATACAGTTTTTGAGAAATGGAAAATCCCATCTAAATCAAATCAATTCTTTAAGAGGTGCAGGGATGATGGTTGGAGTTCTATGGACTGGAGTTTGCAAACCTGTCATGTCGTTTCTTTTGTGTTACAATGGTGGTGCCATTAGATGTCACAAAATTTGTCTTGTCTTTCAATGGTAGGCTCTGTTTTCTCAATCAGGCATATGAGTGAACAGGAATATGGCAATAATTTCTTGATAAAAGGATTTGTTCTGGGGCACCTGGGTGGCTCAGTAGTTAAGTGTCTTCCTCCCACTCAGGTCCTGATCCCAGGGTCCTGGGACGAGTGCCGCAGTGGGCTCCCTGCTCAGCGGGAAGCCTGCTTCTCCCTCTCCCACTCCCCCTGCTTGTGTTCCCTCTCTTGCTGTGTCTCTCTATCAAATAAATAAATAAAATCTTTAAAAAAAAAAAAAGAATTTGTTCTATTAAGATATGTCTTTATTCAAATAGAAAGTGGAGCTGCCTAATTATTAATATTCATTATTTCCTAAAACTGTCAACTAATTTTCATTTTTTGCAACTTGCTAATTTTTCTAGAAATTACAACTCTTTCCTATTTTTCTTTAATCTTTCAAGAAAACAAAACAAAGAGATGAAGATATGAGACTTTGAGACCATATTTTCTACAATTCTCTTTTATTATACCCCAAGCTAATCTCCAGCTGCTTCTGTATACTTTACTTATGACATACTGTTAATCTTATATACGGATTAAAAAGAAAAGGCATCAGTTGCTTAAATACTTCTTAACTGCTTTAGAAAACCATCAAGGGTTTTAAAAACTGATATCTTTCCAAGACTTGATTTTAATTTTTAAAGAGTAAGAACTCTTTCTTCTCTGAACATTTAAATCTGTAGAAGAAATAGCTATAACCAAACTTAAGCAACGATATCAAACAAGTTTATCACAGATTTTAAAGACTGACTAAGAAAGCAACATAGAAGATTCAAGCGATTTGCCTTAAAATCTTAATTCTTTGGAAGCCTGCTCCATTGTAACCAGCTCTGTCAATTCATTCCCTAGAAACTAACTAGAAGCTTCTGGGTTACTAGAAAATGATCCAGTTCATCGTGCCTGTATGCAGAATGACATTTGGTGATGGTTATAGGAACTTCCTTACTTTCAGGCATGCTGTATGCTTGTTCACCAATCGGTGGTCCCATACCAGAGTTCACTGTAAATGTCCTTTGTCCCAAGATAAATGTCTTTGTTTGTAAATGCCCTTTGTTCCATTACCAGCTATATCTCAAAATACAAGGGTGCCATATAAGTCTCAGATGTGCTTTTTGGAGCAGTCTTCATTTTCAGAAGTCCCTTCCTGGTGCAGAAATATATCACTGGGGGAGAGGAGGGTGCCACATGTTTAGAAAATTGAAACTAATGGCTTAAATCAAGGTACATTCTAATAGACTGCAGCAATGACCAAAAAATCAGTCTCTCTGTACAGTTTTTTGAAGTATGGCACTGTCAGTCTACCTGCGAGTTGACACAGGTTATATCATAGTGTTAGGAGTCTCGATCAATACAGTCATAATGACATTTTAACTTCCTTCTAGTTCCCTCATCTCCTTACCCTAAATATGAGATCATTGTCTCTGAGAGGGAGAACCTCTAAATTTAAGCCCCAGAAGGCTATGATGCCAAGTGAAAAATAATTTTGAAATTAGATTTTGGTTTTTGCTGAGCCTCAGTTTTCTCACTCATAAAATGGATATGCTAATACCTCTTATATTCCAGACTGAATGCAACAACACACATATATATGTGTGATCTGTCTAGTATTTGATACAGAGAAGAGGCTAATGTTAATAGCTGGTATTTTATCATTAAATTATAATCATTATCACTTACTGGTGCGTATATACCAATGTGACTTCTTGGTAATTGTCTGAATATCTGAATATTCTGTTTTTAGAAATAGAAGTTTTTTAGGTAAGTTACAGTTTTCATAGGAAGTTGAAATTTAAAGTAGTTTACTGTTAAGAATTGATGGGCTCTAGGTAATGGTGTTTTGGCACACTCATTCTCCAAAAAGAAAAGAGCTCTTATGTGTAGTGTTTGCAGATTTCTGTGGTCTAAACACTCCCCCCATGGCCAATTTCAAGTCACTGAACCTCGAGTGTGGAAGACATGCACAGTCAGGTCTCATGGGCTGAGGCACACTGGCTCCTTCCTGCACACGCCTGGCTCTAGGTCAGGTGAATGATAGCCAGTTATTGGAATGACCAATTCAATAAATAACAAACTCAGCAAATGACCAACTCATCCAATGACAAATACGTCAAATAACCTTTTTTAAAAATGACAAATTTGTCAAAAGCCAATTTTCCAAAAGCTAACTTGCAGAAAAATGTGCCATATGATCAATTCCCAAGTGACCTTAGTTACAAAACATATCAAATACTATAAAGAGAAACTGGGGCAATTTCTTCAGCCATTGTGCCTCATCAAGAAGCAGACAAATGCAGAGGCAGGGGGGAAAAAAACGATTAAAATGTAAAGATAGGTACTTGTACATATCGGAAAATTTATCTAAAGATCAAATATGCAGGCTGAAATATGTGACATGCACATTAAACCAAGCTCGACTAAAGACGATACAGCTAAAAAGCCTAGAGGCAATGAATAATTAAACTCTGAGGAAAAAATCCTAATCAATTGGACAATTTGTTCATTTACTATTTGCTCTTTTAATCTACAGACAAATTAACTTTTCAGTGAATTGGCTTTATCTGAATTTATTCTTATTATTTTTATGTCCTTACCCCTTGAAGATCCTGAAACACAGAGACTATTAGTAACAGCAAATTTAGTAGTCGAGGTCTTGATATGAACTTCCAGCCATTTTTAAAGGACTATTGTCAAGTCACATGGATATTTAGTTGATTCATTTCATTTCATTTCATCTCATTTTTAAGTAGGCTCCATGCCCAGCATGGAGCCCAACATGAGGCTCAAACTCATGACCATGAGGTCAAGACCTGAGCTGAGATCAAGAGTCAGACACTTTACCAACTGAGTCACGCAGTCACCCTGGATGTCTAATTATTTTAAATGTAACTCTGTACATTAAGGATAGGAGAGCTAGGGAAATATAGAATCTAATTTTTCTTGTTGTACAGTTTGTGTTAAGAACAATCTAGATGTAATTGAACTTATATAACTCAAGATGAACAAAATTATTGAATACTTAGACTTTCTTTATCTCATCTCTTTCCCCATCTTCCCTTTCAGTGGACATCTGTAATACACCCCCAATAATGCAGGTATATGCCCTTAACTACTTGCAAGTTACACACCCCTCAGTAGCACAATGTCCACAAACTCTTTACTTTCTCCTCAGTCTCATTAGCCTCAGAAAATGGCACCTTAGAAAGTATCTTAGCCAGGATACTGAGCTCTGAAAGGGACGGTGAATGCCATTTAAATTATATCGGGTTTTATTTATAGTGAAATGAAATCCCAAAGAGGTGTAGTGATTTACTGAAACTCACAGGGAAGTATTCATTCATTAGCTTTTCACTTGAAATAGAATATTTGTGACCATAATTTCTTTGTAGACACTCCAGTCAAAAAATGAGCTCTATTTATCTATCCCCTCGAATATGGTCTGGTCTGATATCTTGCTTTGGACAACAGAATGTGGGGGAAGTCATGTTGTATAACAAGACCTCATGTTTTATAATTTTTAATAAGGGGAATGCCTTAATCCAAATAATAAGCAAGTGGGTAACTGTAGGATTAATCAGATAAATGAGAAAAATATTTTGTGGCAGAAATTTCCGACTTCTGTTGATTCATATTATCCATCCAGCCATTTATTTCAGCTGCAAAATGGTGTGAAGGTAGAAGCAAGGACTTGAAGTTAGAAAAGCTGGGTCCCATTATGATTGTAAAGCTTTTGAATTGTATAATTTGGGGCACGTGATATGCGTTACCAGTTTCAGTTTCCTCCCCTGTAACATGATGTTAATTTTTTCTAATGTAGTGGCACCAACCTGACCATATTATTTAGAGGATTAGAAAATAATGCGGTTTATTTCTACACTTTCAAATAACTCGAATAAATGACAGCCTCTGTTATCCTTCCACAAACTGGTATTCTATTTCTTTTCTAGAAATTTATGAATGCCCATGACTTTCTAGCTCATCCCATCAAAGGGGAGCACATAGGCTAACACAACTATGGAGTCACAAATGACTTCGCAATTAGAACATAAACTCCATGAGGAAATGAACCATGTTATTTTCCTCGTTCTATACACACACCTTAGAACAATGGTTAAGACATAGAAGATGCTCAGTAAATATAAATTAGTCGACAAACGGGCCCAGATACCTTTGTGATGAAGTCCAGAAGGCCTGAGAACAAAACACAGGAGATGGGATTCAAATACACCCATGATGGATTCACTGAGTCTATACCCCTTAATGACTGTTGTGATGGCCCAGGGATGTCTTGGGGTCCTACCTCTAAGACATAAGCAACTGCAGGGAAGTGGGACAGACTGGCCTGCAATGGGGAAAGCAGGAGCATGGGCAGGAGAGGAACCATTCCGTAATTCTTAATTGCCAAACACCTGTGTTTCTCCCCTGCGGTAATTCGAGGGGGGCCCCAGAGGAAGTGGACGTCAGATATCTCAGAGGTACACTTGAAAACAATACAGGGGAGAGATAATAGCTCAGAAATGGAAACTTCTCTTTTCTCTCTCTCTTTTTTTTTTTCACAAAGGGAAATAAATAAGAGAAAAAGGCCATAAGTTAAGGAAAAAAAAAACATTAAGAAGGCAAGAGTCATAAACCCTACCACCTTGAGATAATAACTCTTGAAGATGATTGCATTTTAAAACAAGGAATGCTCATCTACTCTAGATCCTCTTTTTACAGGTGAAGGGACAGGGGCCCAGGGAGGCTGTTAACTTTTACAGAGTTGCATTCCAGTTCACTGGTGCATATATTGACGACTGAAAAAGAATTGAAAGGAGAGTCTACCTTCCAGAAATGCATCACCAGTCCCTGCCTGGGCCCCTCCTGCCTGTCTGCTAATTAGTTAGCATTGATCCAAAACTTTGGGCCAAAAACATTTTCCAGAGCTGAGAGTTCCAATGATTTTGCCTTTTAAATATCAAAGATAAAAATAACCTTTATCAAAACATTACACAAGGGCAACAAAACATTCTACACTTGGCACCTATCAGGGAAACAAGCTTCTCTTCTCTGCAGACTTCCAGCTCTCTGATGCAGTACACACATATCATGCCAGGTCAAACCCATCATAATGAATGGTGGGGGGAAAAAAAAGGAAAATACTTTTTCCCCACTATGAGATGAAGAAAAATTAGAGTCAGGACGTCCTTAAAAGTATTTAACTTGGATCCAGTCATCAGATTTGGAAAGCACACAGAAATCGTATTGCCTTGGCTCTCCGATGATTCATAGTGGTTTGTTGACTAGGTGTCTGGCAAATACTCCAGACCATTGCTACTGGCATGCTTGTCTAACAGATGTTAAAAATGAAACGCTGACAGTTTTTATAGTATAATTAAATCTCTCCTTATTTCTGAAGTGCTATTTAATTTAATTTTAATCAAAAGTAATAACCATCCATAATTGCTGTAATAGTGGCATTCATGTTCTATGTAAGGCATTACCTATTGTATTCTCGACAGAAGTATTGCAATGGGAAAGCCTCTTGCTAAAGGAGTTTTGATGCTTCCAAACATTTAGAAGCAATGAGGATATTCAAGACGATAAAGCTTCAGGTTGTCCCATAAAATGTTAAAAAGGCCATGAGGTTAAGGCTCCAATATAATGTTGTCAGTTTCTTGCCTTGGTAACTGAAATGAGAGGATTCTTTTTTCTTAGAAGGGCTGTGTTATGAATACACATACTAGAAAGAGGTGATTTTTTTCATCAAGCTGATGAAAATAACTATTGGTCTCTGTCTTAGTCCATTAGCGTAGCTATAATAAAATACCACCGATTAGTTGGCTTATCAGCACAGAAATTTATTGCTCACAGTTCTGGAAGCTGGAAGTCCTGTACAGGGGTGTCTGTGTGGTCAGGTTCTGCATCTGGTGAAGGTGTACTCCCGGTATATAAATGGCTAACTTCTTCCTGTAGCCTCACACGGCAAAGGGGTTAGGGAGCTCTCTAAGGTCTCTGTTTTAAGGACACTAATCCCATAACTGAGGGTCTGCCCTCATGACTTAGTCATCTCCCAAAGTCTTCTCTTCTTAATATCATCACCAAGGGCATTAAGTTTTCGACATTTAATTTGGGTGAAGGGACACAAACATTCAGTGTATGGTAATTACTAAGAATTTAACTCACAAATATTTATCCATTGGTTTGGTTATGAGCATGGCTTAGATATGTGTAGTGCTTAGAATAAAATGGAATCATACAGACACACACACACACACACACACACACACAATCTAAGTATGTCTATAACCTTGTGACTCCAAATTGAGATGAGCAAAGTACAGTGGCTATGGAAGCAAACAGAGTTACTACGTCACCTAAATTTGCACTGTATCACTATATTCCTAATCATACAGCCAACTGACCCCCAATTACAGCAGTAACATTAGATGAAATTCTGTATCTGTAAAGTAAGCTAAAATAAGAGACTGACATGCAAATGGTATAGCTAGTTTTTTTCTTGGGGGAAGATCTGGAAAGGAATTTAAGAAGAGCAGCACCAACAAGGAGTGAAGCTACAAATAAGGGAAATTTTGTATGGACAAAAAAGAAAGTATCAAGTTAATTCTGTATGCCTGTGGAAATTTCTGGTACCAAATATTTTAAAAATTTTATTTCATCTACTAATCATTTTTTTTCAAATCTGGGTGATTAATGGTTTATGCACTCATCTAACCACATGGACTCACCCATTCTTCTCATTGGTAATGCCATTTAGAAAGAAACTTCAGGACATCGAGTGGAGGAAGTTCTTTCCCTGGGTGGCCTGTACAAAAAGACCTGAGATTAGAGCCATTGAACCAGCCTAGGACTTCGACTGCTTTTCCTGTCCTTTATTTACCATGGCTTGCCACCACATAGAGGAGTATGAGAGAAGAATAAGGAAGAAATCCTGGAATTTTAATATACTTAAACAGTGAAGATATTAAGAAAAAGTTAAAATCAATACAATAAAGGTGTGTGAGATGATAATGCAATTTCTACATACAAAAAAATAAAGATGATAAAGAATCAATAATGTCAAAACAAATTATATAAGGAGAAAAATACTCAGAAAATTTTGCATACTCACTATATTGGTTTTTATTGCTATATTACAAATTATCCAGGAATTCAGTGATGTAAGACAAGAAATATTTCTTATCTCATAATTTCTATGGGTCAGGAATCAGGGCATGGCTTAGTTGGATACATTTTGTTAAAGACTTCTCATGAGGTCACAGTCAGGGGGTTTTGAAGACTCAACTAACTAGATTTAAGGGAAGAGTAGTTTTTCAACTCATTAACCCAATTGTTGTCACTCCTCAATCTTTGACTGCATGGGTCTCTCCACAGAGCTGCGAAACAACATGGCAATTGGCTCCTCCCACAGTAGGAGAGCCATGAGGCTGTAAATATTCAACATGGAAGCCATAGCCTTTTGCAACCTGACCTTGGAAGTGACATCCTGTTATTCCTGTCTGGTATATTCTATTCTATCCCTGAGAAATGAGCCATTATTTAATTCTCACTGGAAGTCTGTGTGGTAAATATATCATCACCCTGTTTTGTAGATGTAGAAACCAAAGCCCAGCTAATTCAGGTAAGTATACCAAAGCTGAAAAATTCTGAGTAGCAAAAACCAGGATTCAAATCTAGGCAGGTGGCTGTAGAGTCTGAAGTCTAAATACCATGTTGCATGTATTTCCATATTGCTTAAATGTAACACAGGTGATGATGTGGCGTTTTTGACGGTGAGGAAGAGCAGTCATTTGCTCAAGTCTTAACTAGAATGTTTCACCATGAGAACATCTCCAGGATGTGTGGTTTAGGAGAGGCAAGAAGCTTAAATACTTGTTAGGAAAGACTGGGGGACTTCACTCACAGTTCAGATTGGTCTGTGAAGTATTAACTATTCATGATAACACTTTGGTTGTATTAATACAGGACAGGATGGAGGAGTAGAAAGCCTGGGATCACAGTTTAGCATCCAATCATTGGATGATATGATTGAGCAGGAGAGGTGAGGAGGAGTAACTGAAACTAAGCTTGTATATGCCCTAATAAATGTTTCAGCTCCTCAAGATCTAGTAAGTGTACGTTTTCTCTGTATATTTTATTGTCTTATATATTACTTGTTTTTCCCCACTCCAGAAATGCTATACATCATTGTCTGGGGGCTGGACCTCATAACAACCATATAAAACCATAAAAATAGTGAAGAATCCTGCAAGGGAATGAGTCAGAGAGGGAATTCACAAACTCTTCCTGGCTACATCATGTCTTATTTGAAAACTGGATTAATGAAACAGAAACTACCACCATCACCAACTTCAAGGGGAGAGATCCAGCTGTACAAAAGCATGTGTGTTTAGCTTGGAGAGAGCCAAAAAGTTTTCAATCAAAAAACCCTCTTCTTGTAATTCGCCTTCCAAAACAGAAATCTAAAAACACCGACAAAAAAATGAGACTTCTCGCCTTGGCTATTTTTATCTTTACAATTGATTTTTCTTAACAGAATGGATTTCTGTTCTACACATGCTTTAATACTATTGAAAAATGCTGGCACTCTTCAGGAGGATGAAAATTTAACACTATTGTGGAGACATGGAAATGGTGATGTGGAGCTGATTATTCTAATAGGCAACAACAATCATAGAGAACTAGATAAAAACAAAACAGAATAAAATGAAACACACACAAAACCACCCACCATGTCCAGTCTACTCCCAAAGCTCCCAAACGAAGTTGAGTAGCCAGTTACTTCTTCCTTTTGGGCCTCAGTTTCCTCCCCTAAAAACAAAGAAGTTCTTTGGAATTGATTATTTCTAAGGTCCCTTTTCAGCTTGAATATTTTATGGCTCTAAATTATTCAAACTTGGTAAGTATCAGTTCATTCTGAGCTTGAGTAGGGAAAGCAGTTTCACGGAGCCTTCACGGATTACCTATGTGAAGCTTTCCCATAATTTGGATTTCATAAAAGAGTAACATTTGAGAATTATTTTTTCTTACTTATTTACTTAATTAATTAAGTGAAGCCATCTTTTAATCTTGTTTTGTTGGGGGATTTATGAAAAGTGAGGAACAAAAAAGAAATAAAAGCTAATATATGTCATCCATCACCCTGTAAAAAAAAAGATATATATATATATATATATATATATATATATATATATATATATATTTTTAGGTAGGCATCACACACAGCTGGAATCCAACATGGGGCTTGAACTCATGACCCTGAGATCAAGACCTGAACTAAGATCAAGAGATGAGAGCTTAACCAGCTGAGCCACCAAGGTGCCCTAAAAACATAAAATTTTAATACCAAAAAGGAAGAACAAAATATCAGAAGCACATAGCTTCAAAATTAAATGTAGTAAAAGCTCAGTACACTGACCTTTTTTTTTTCTCTTGTTGCAACACTGACCAAAAAAATTCTATCCCCAGACTGCTTTTTTGGAATCTTAGGAACGATTGATCAGTTCTGTCGTGTTTCTCCTCCTATACTCACACTTGGGCGAGAAGCCTCCTTTATCACCAAGCTTCTATCATTTTTGTCCTCTCCTGATAGTCACCTAGCTAACCTGAAAAATACTGTCTGTCTCTGAGAACAGCTGGGACTAGTCTCAACAAGAATATAGAAGCAGAACTTCCAGACATTGCTAGTAAAAATGGTAGAACTCTTTGGAAAAGAGTTTGGTGGTACCTTATAAGCAAAATCTAGATTGTCTATATGACTGAACCATGCCATTCCTAGGTGTTTGTTTACCCAAGGAAATCAAATAATGTGCCCATACAAAGACTTGTACTCAAATACCCATAGCAATTTTATTCATGACAATCCTGATTTAGACCAAAAAAAAAAAAGCCCATCCACTGGTAAGTAGGTCTTCAAATCAGAATGTCCTACCATGGTGTAGTACTCAGCATAAAAAGCATAAATTGTTGATGAATGTAACACCCTAGACAAATCTCAGAAAAACTTTACACTGAGCAAAAGAAGCCAGATATAGAAGAATCCCTCTTGCATAATTGCATTTAGATGAAGTTACGGAATAAGCAAAAGTAACTTACAGTGACAGAAATCACGTAAGTGGTTGCCTGGGGTGGAGGGCAGTGGTGTTGATTCTAACATAGTGGTTACATGAATATATTGGCCTGTCAAGCTCATCAAACTGAATATTTCAAATGTGTGCACTTTATTATATGTCAATTACACTTAATATTAGTTTTAGAATGCAAAAGAAAAATACAGATTCAAAATTTAGACTTTTCCCCCCAAACTTGATATATCTATTTTTACTCATAAATAAAATAATAGAAATATAGAGTTATTTCATATGTAAAAGAATTAGGGGAAAATGAAAAAAATGCAAAATGTGTAGTCATAAAGTTGATTTAATGCACGTAGTCATTTCAATATGACTTGCTTTGAGGCAGAAGTGATATGCATGTTGCATTTTAGTTTGTTCTTTTAAAAGCTAAAGATAAAATTTGTAAGTGTACTTCTTTAGGCTACTTTTATTATCTCTAATCTGTTGTTATAAATGTATATATAATTTACTAATGTGTAGATGCATGCTCTTGAAACATCCTGCCACCTCCCTTAGGGGATCAAGGGAGTGTCATAGTATACATCTGACAATACCTGGCAGATTGCCTTCTGTTACTGAATATATTGAATTGTATTACGTTGAATTGAAATGAGCTGAATCAAAAATAGTATGATGATATAGCGTAAAGAAAGGGCACTAAGCTAGCATTTAAGAACCTTGTGTTCTAGCCCTGGTTCTGCATCTGTATAAACTTGAATGAGTTACTTCGTTTCCCTGAACTCCATTTTTCTCATTCATTATAGAAACATGTTGAGGCCTACCCTGTATCCAAACACTGATCTGGAAGCTAAGGAAAAACCCAAGGAAGGCATGGCCCCGAACAGGATGCTGATGACAGGTGGCAAAGACATCTTTACATAATTATGACACAACAGTGCAGCAAGTACCATGATGAAGAACACGAAGGAAGGTAGACATAGTTGCTAGATTGTGCCCTAAACTCAAGTGGGGAGAGGCCAGAGAACTGAGGAGCATACCCTTAGAGTCACCCCAGATTTACCTACCCATGGGTAGGTAAAAGCCAGAAGCATCCTTACATATAAGGGAAATTACAGTCTAGAGTAGGAGATGTCCAGATGTTACATATGTTGAAAGAAAGCAGGTTTTATCAGCCTGGATGAGCCCCGGCTTTTCTCTACCCCTATGGAAGGTAGGGATACAGCAGTGATAGCCAATGCCAGCCAGAGGCAGGCGGGTGACTTCAGCGCTGTGCTAAAGCTCGGCCAGGCAAGAAAGCCGATGGAGCAGATGGAAATTCCTGCTACTGAGTGTTCCCTCTTCCCAGGACTTCCCCATGTCCTGAATTGAGCAGTGTCCGCACACCGTAGCCATCGATAGAAAAAGGCAGAGATGAGGCAGAAGTACTGTGCTGAGGGGCAGGATACACTGGGCATCAGAGAAGCATACGAGTGGTTTGGTCCAAATGTCACTCCAGGGATTCCTTCCCATGAGCTGCCCTCCCTAACACAGACACCAGGAAGGGCACAGACCAGTGCGTCGCTTTGGTTTCCGTCCCACAGACTGGTCGAAGTCACGCGTGGTCCTTAAAACACAAAGCTTTCAAAGAAAAACAATGAAGCATCTGAAGAATGCAAAAACTTACAGATAAAATGGAGAGACAAGAAAATATAATACATCACCAAACGTGAACCAAGGAAAGCTAAAGAGGCAGGGGTGGTAATTTAAATATTAGAAATAGAGAGAGTTTAAGTCTGAAAACATAATATGTGGAAAACTTAATCCATAGTTTGGTAAATGGAATAATAGAAATAGAATATTCCACAGTCATTGCCATATACCTGACCATATGGCCTCCACAAGAAACAACTAACAATAATTTTTAACTTATTTTTTTTATTCTTCTTCTGTGAATGCTGACTTTCATGGTGTTTTCCCATTTTTTATTGTATTTTCTGTCTTTTGTTTACTGATTTGTATTCCTAGCAAAGTAAAAGGATTAGTTTTTTCTCATTTATAATCAATGTAAAATATTCTCCACTTTTCTGCTTTTACATTTACTGTTTTTTGTTGAATGGAAATACTTTATTTGTATCCTTTCAAATCCATCAACTATTTTCAGCTATTTCCTTTGTGCCTTTAAATCTCTTTTTCAAAATTTCTTTAGGGCTGCCTGGGTGGCTCAGTGGGTTGAACATCTGCCTTTGGCTCAGGTCATGATCTCAGTGTCCTGGGATCGAACCCCATGTTGGGGGTCTCTGCTCAGCAGGGAGCCTGCTTCTCCTTTTCCTTCTGTCTGCTGCTCTGCCTACCTGTGCTCTCTTTCTATCAAATAAATAAATGAAATCTTAGAAAAAAAATTCCCTTATTAAATCCTTCCTAATTCATATTTTCTATTATTACCTTTATAATTTTACTGTACTCTTAATTCTTTAATATATGGAGACCAATATTGCCCATGCTGTAGTGTAATGATCAATTTACTTTGGAAACGCACTGAGTTTATAGATGAATAGGGGGAGAATTTATGTCTTAATGATATTTAGTTTTTTTGGATCCATTAACATGACATGTGTCTACATTTTTTAGAAATGCTAATGTAATGTGTCTATGCTTTTTAGTATGCAGGGAAATTAAAATGACAAATAGAAGAAGATGCCATCATAGTCCCACCAAAAACTCGTGAAAATTGAAAAGAATGATACTATGAAGTTTTGGTAAGAATTTGTAGCAACAAGATTTTCATTCACTAATAATGAGTCGTGCAAATTGATAAACCACTGTAGAAATTTGGTATTATCATTAGTGTTGGACATACCCGAAGCATATAGATACACTAAACATAACCTAGAAATTTCACTTCTGAGTGTGTATCCTAGATATTTACCAAAATACTTATAAGAATAAACATATTACTTTATTAGTCTTAGCTCAAAGCTGAAAAAAATCTCTATTAAGGTGATTTTTTACTTTAAAAGAAAAGTGCTATATTCATCTCAATGAATGAGTTACTTCCTTTCCCTAAACTCCAATAAGACATTTGACAAAATTCAACACTACTCTTGGTAAAACCACTCAGTAAACTAAAAATTGAAAATAAATGTTTAACCTTATAAAGTATGTTGCCAAGAAGCCCACAATGAGCACTTTACAACTTAACTGAAAGTTTTTTCTTAAAAAATGGGAATAAGATAATGTTGCCTATCAACACTTCTATTAACCAATGAATTAGAAGTGCCAGATTAGAAAGTAAGGTAATAAAAACATAAAAATATGGAGATTAGAAAATCTATGTATATGTTATATGATTATATGATTAATTAAAACACTTTTTACAAGTTATTTTGTAAGTTTTTAAAAATTTGTTTAAGAGACAGAACTAGCAGGGAGGGGGCAGAAGCAGAGGGACAAGCAGACTCTCCCCTCAGCAGGGAGCCAGCCCCTTGCAGGGCTTGATCCCATGATCCCAAGATCATAGAAATTCTTTTCTAAAATTTGTGATTAAAAAAGTTATTGTCTGAAACTATATTGGTTCTTCTACATCCATAAGACAACAGAGAAATGTAGTTTAAAATATTCTTTATAATTGTTGCAAACAGGGGCGCTTGGGTGGCTCAGTGGGTTAAAGCCCCTGTATTCGGCTTAGGTCATGATCCCAGAGTCCTGGGATCCAGCCCCGTGTCTGGCTCTGCTCAGCAGGGAGCCTGCTTCCCTTCCTCTCTCTCTGCCTGCCTCTCTGCCTGCTTGTGATCTGTCAAATAAATAAATAAAATCTAAAAAAAAAAAAAATGTTGCAAACATGTAAATAACCTAGGAATAAATCTAAAAATACATATGTAAGAAATTTACAAGCAGGTTTTTTTAATGATTAAGAGCCATTACAGAAGACCATACGATAAGTTATGAGATAAACTGTGTTCATTGACTAAAAAACAAAATCTTAATGTTTCAATTCTCCTAAAATTGATCTAAACATTTAATTCAATCCAAACCAAAACCCAATAGTTTTTTGTTTGTTTGTTTGTTTGTTTGTTTGTTTGTTTTAATTTACACGTAGAATCCAAAATGGGTGTAGATGAGCAGGGATCCAGGAATGAATAAGAACAATCCTGGAAAGGAAACAGGAATGTAAATTGGTCACAAGGATTTATCATACATCAGTAGTAATGATGAAAGCCCAGCACTGAATGTGGATAGACAGAATAATGTAAAACAATAGAGCATCAGAACGAAGAATGACAGAACTCATAATGAAGATAATTGATTAAAGGATAGGCTTAGCAGTAAAACTACTAGGATTATTATTATGTAGATTAAAAAGATTGAAGTTTGTCCTCCTAGCTGTATTGTATGTAAATATTAATTCCAGTTGGATGAAGATTTAAATGTCAAAACAAAACTAAAATTTCAGAAGACAATGTGAAAGACTATCAAGACCTTGGATAGAGAAGTGTTTCTTAAACAGGACAGTTTAACACTAAAAACAAAAGAACAGATTTTATATATATAATTTTTTTTTCAAAACAAACTTGCTAATCAAATCACACAAAAGATCAAGGAAAGACAAGTTACAACAGAGGAAGTTACTTAAATCATGGATAACTGACAATGAATTTGCATCCAGAACATATAAAAGAAAAAATATTCTGCCTATCAATAACAGAAAAATAGAAAAACTCACAAAAGACTTGGAAGGGTAATTTATTGAGAAGCATTCACAAGTAGCCAACTGATACATGAAAAAGGTGCTTGATCTCAAAATAAGCAGGGATTTTTCAAATTAAAGCCGCAATGAAATAACATTGCATATCTGGCAAATTGGCAGAGATGACGCCTGACAATGAGTAGTGTAGGTAAAGAATAAGAAAAATAATCACATGCTGCTCGTGGGAATATACATTTAAAAAAAAGAAACAGGAAAAATAGCATTATGTTGGAAAAATAAAAAGTGTGTACTGTAAGATCTATAAATTCCCCTTCTAGCTTTATAACATGGACGTCATCTTGCAAACATGCCCCAGAATAAAAGTACAAAATATCCATTGCAGCACAGTGTATAATAGCAAAAAGTCTGAAAAAAAATGAAATGTTCATTGATAATAGGGTAGGGTTGCCTGGGTGGCTTAGTGGTTAAGCATTGGACTCTTGATTTCCACTTGGGTCATGATCTTACTGTCCTGGGACTGAGCCCCACATCAGGCATAAGTTCTTCCCTCTCCCTGTGCCCTCCCCACTCTTTCTCTCTCTCTCTCTGGGGAAAAAAAAAAAAAAGATAATAAAGTAGATAAATAACAATAATCATATAATGAAAAACTATACACCAGTGAAAATGAATGAGACTTATACCCAAAACATTGATGATTTTTTTTTAAGATTTTATTTATTTATTTGAGAGAAAGAGTGAGAGAGTGAGAGCATGAGAAGAAGGAGGGTCAGAGGGAGATGCAGACTCCCTTCCAAGCCGGGAGCCTGTTGCAAGACTCAGTCCTGGAATTCCAGGATCATGACCTGAGCCGAAGGCAGTCGTTTAACCAACTGAGCTACCCAGGCACCTGGCACGGATGATTCTTGAAACATATTATTGAGTAAAGAGAAGTTTAGAAAACTTTCTATATTGCACAGAATTTTTGGGAATGTACAAAATGAAATAGTATATTATTTTGAGATTTAAAAATAGTCACGGAAACTAAAAGAAAATCGAGGGGAAAATACTTAGGGAGTACAAGGGGGAAATTTTAAAAAATTATGAAATATAACAGGCAGGACTAGTGATCCCTGAACTATGAACTGAAACGTGTGATGATCTCAGTCCACCCAGATAATCACAGAGGCCAGGGGAATAGAAGAAGACATCATCCTGGTTAAGGACAAAAGGATGATGGGTATTTTCATGATTTGCAGTTGCTCTATACCCTCTATACCTCTATATGATGCCCATGCCCTGGGCAATTGGATAAAATAGAGATATTGATGGAGTCTCTGTAATTTCCTTCATGTATAACTTTAAAAAACTCTGTAAAATGGTAAGAGTTCAGATACTCATCAGAAATGGAGAGTATAGAGATGCGGTGACTTCGGTACCACGGACTTGCCCTGTGTCCAGCAAGCTCACAATCATATTAAGCCCCCCAAAATATGGGGAGGGCTGCTCTATGCCATTCATATTTCGGTGATGCAGTGTTGGCCCTAATACTTACATCAAGAATGACTGAAGGAGTAAGTGTCTTCACACATCTCTGTAATTCTGTAGTCTTGCCACGTTTTGGACTGGGCATATTCATCTTGGGGCTTGGTGTGGTGTTGCGTTTGTTTTCATTAAGGCCAGTGGTAGTGGACTCTCTGGGTGGTCTCTAAATAGAGGAGATGGTGGTAAACTGAGGGAAAGATATTTTCATCTTTCATCTTTAACTCACCTTCAATGTTCCTGATGCTGAGTTGTCAAGGTCAAACAGCTTCGAATTGGTAACCCATCACTCAGAGGACAAGAAGTCCCTACGTGGTGTGCAGAATGTGAGCATGATACCAGGCTCAGGTGTTGTTTCTAGAAGCTCAGAAATCAGTTGCTGAGACAGCATGTGACAGGTGTGTGATATCGGCTACCTGGTCTCCCGAAGAAGAGTAGACCCCAGACTCCTTCCTGCATGTTACCCTCTGCGATTTTCAGTCATTTATTCTATATCCATTCCCCATCAGCAATTCTTGCCATTCCTCCCTCCTTCACACCCAGGGGATGAGGAAGGGCCAGAAAAGGATGTTTCTATGAATCCCTGCAGCCTCTGAATCTCCTGGTGTCTTAAAAAACCCATGTCAAGAGAACGCATCCCTGCTGTTGAAGTCCTTTTGTACATGGGAGGAGTTGATTTGACCCTTGTAAATCTTCTTTACTTCTGTCTTTCTTTTTCTCTCTCTTTCCCTCTTTCAAAAATCTCCCTCCATTCCCATTTAGCAATGTAGATCAGATACAATGAACAAGATTATCCAAAGTCACTTGGAGCCCTCCTAGCCTCCTAATGGCTGAGGTAAAAATCTGGCTATTTTAGACTCCTGTGTAATCCCTTGGCATAAAGGGGCATTCAGAACTCCCAGGGAGTGAGGTAATAACATCTATTTCTCCAGCAACAAAGCTTTTGGAGTTGCAGATAACCTTACGGAAACCTTGTTCACCCAGCATAGAAAGGATGCAAATAAGTCAATGTTCTGAGACACTGAAACACACCCCTCGAGCTATCCTTCTCTTTGATGGAAGTATTTCTAAGACGTATTTATTACATCCTTTCCTACCTTCTTGAGCTGAGCATTTAAAAGAATATTATCCTTGAGATGGAGTTGTCATTGCGGGCAGGCTATCTGTATTGTGCATCAATAGAATAATGCCCTCAAGAATTGAAGCGGGGGGCGCCTGGGTGGCTCAGTGGGTTAAAGCCTCTGCCTTCGGCTCAGGTCATGATCCCAGGGTCCTGGGATCGAGCCCCGCATCGGGCTCTCTGCTCGGCAGGGAGCCTGCTTCCTCCTCTCTCTCTCTCTGCTTGCCTCTCTGCCCACTTGTAATTTCTGTCTTTCAAATAAATAAATAAAATCTTTAAAAAAAAAAAAAAAAAGAATTGAAGCGGGGTAGATTTGCTCTCCCACTTTATATCCAGACTGTGATATTTCTTTCTTGGCATGTAGGAAGTTTCATTTCTCTACAATTTAAAGTAGTTTTCACAAACAATTAATAATATACTTTCATTGAGGTAAGAAAAATTGCTGTAAGAAAAACTATAAGACATTTGATCACATGAAATGACACCTTTTTTTTTTTCCTGTAAGGATTTCATTTCTGGGTAGCTTACACATATTTATTTATTAAGAAAGGGCTTTTTAGGCACACCTGGGTGGCTCAGTCAGTTAAGCATCTGCCTTTGGCTCAGGTCATGACTTTGGGGTCTTGGGGTCCTGGGATCAAGTCCTGCATCAAATTCCTTGCTCAGCAGAGAGTCTGCTTTTCTCGTTCTCCCTCTACCCCTCAGAGAGCATTTGCTCACTCGCTCTCATATAAATAAGTAAAATCTTTTTTTTTTTTTAAAGGCTTTTAAAAAAGGACCTATAAAACATATAAAATGAAGTTTGTAAAATTTACAAATCTTAAGTGTATAGACTTAAACCAGATCCAGTAACTAATCTAGAATATTACGAAGTTCCCTTCAGCTTATTTATCATCAGTAATATCTCCAAGAGGGATTCACTGTTCTTTCAGTATCAATTGATTTTACCTGTCCCTGAACTTCACACATATGGGACGATATGGTATGTACTCTTTAGCAATGATATCTTTGCTGTGATAATAATGACAGTGTCTATGAAACTCATCTATTTTGTTGCATGAATCAGTAATTCTTATATTTCAATGGCTGCATAGCAGTGCCTTGTATGAAATTTCCTATAATTTATCCATTCTTTTATTAATGGAGATTTGTATAGTTTCCACTCTTGGCATATGGTGAATAAAACTGCTATGCACCTATAATTTGGTAGACATATGCATTTTCTGTTCTTGAGCCCAAACCCAGAAATGGATAGCATTTTGTAAATACCGCTAGTATTTACAAAGTATCTGTAATGTCTTACAAAGTATCTGTAATGAATTTTATTCCCAACAGCGCTGTAGGAGAGCTCCAAGGGTTCCATATCATGTCTTATAACTTTGTATCATTAATCTTTATTTTTAAAACTTGTAGTCATTTTGGTGGCTACGCAGTGGTATCTTTTTTTTTTTTTTTAAGATTTATTTATTTATATGATAGACCAAGATCAAGTAGGCAGAGAGGCAGGTGGGAAGTAGGGGTGGGGGGGGGGGTGGAGCAGGCTCCCTGCTGAGCAGACAGCCCAATGCGGGGCTCTATCCCAGGATCCTAAAATCATGACCTGAGCTGAAGGCAGAGGCTTTAACGCTCTGAGCCCCGCAGTCGCCCCTATGCAGTGGTATTGTTATGCCCCAATAATGGGTCCGTGATTAAAGGAGCGAGACTGATATAAAGCGAAGGTCAAGCAAAGCTTTATTTCATGCCAAGCATCAAGAATCTAACCGAACCTTCGGGCCACACCTCTTACAAGAGAGGGCGACCCTTCCCTGTTTCACAGACTAGCTTTTAAGGGCAAAGGCCATGCGGTCGGGCCTGGCCACGCACAGGTGACCAATGAGATTGTAACACACACAGGAAACTCCACAGTGATGCTAGGTGACCAACTGAATTACAATTTACCCTAGTAGACATTTGAACCAGCCTATTACACCTTGATTGGGATTAGCGCCCAAAAGGGGCCCATACTCCTTGGTAACCAGGGAGACAGTATGTATCCCACTCTGATGAGGTGTCTCCACCTGGCCTGACCCACCCTTGTAGGTGGGCTTTGTTGCCTGGAGCTGGTTTCCGGGATTTGTTTTTAAGTAAATCCCCTGGGGGAAAGGGGAGCAGGGACAGTTTAAGAGTCAAACAACGTTTTTGTTTAACTTTAATGAAAGTCCCTGGCTAAAATATAAAAATATAATAGGTCCTTACAGTATCTTAAGGTGGTTTTATGTCAGCATTTTAATTGTGAACTTTACAATAATTTTAATTTTGTTTTCATTGGTTTTGTTTTCTCATTTAGTACCTCCTTTATTAAACAATTTTAGTAGAACTTTTTATTTTGAGATACTTGTAAATTCACATGCAATATAGACAGGTACTTGATTTTACTATTTCTCTAATATATCTTGTCTTATATTTTATCATTTTAATGTGTTTTATTTAAGTTTACCCAATAATGAAGTATTTCACGTAAAACAAAAGTATACAGGCTTTTTAAGAATTTGAGATTTAGGGCGCCTGGGTGGCTCAGTGGTCTAAACCGCTGCCTTCGGCTCAGGTCATGATCTCAGGGTCCTGGGATCGAGTCCCACATCGGGCTCTCTGCTCTCTGCTCGGCAGGGAGCCTGCTTCCCTCTCTCTCTCTGCCTGCCTCTCTGCCTACTTGTGATCTCTCTCTCTCGCTGTCAAATAAATAAATGAATAAAATCTTTAAAAAAAAAAAGAATTTGAGATTTATAAGTAAATGAATGACATTTTTAAAAAAGATTTTATGTATTTATTTGACACAGAGAGAGATCATAAGTAGGCAGAGAGGCAGGTGGAGAGAGAGGGGGAAGCAGGCTCCCCGCGGAACAGATGCGGGGCTCCATCCCAGGACCCTGGGATCATGACCTGAACCGAAGGCAGAGGCTTAATGCACTGAGCCACCCTGGTGCCCCCAAATGAATGACATTTTAGACATGGACTTTGTAACTTTGAGGGGAAAAGGGGATTGAAGGAGCTCCTACACTGGTTTGCAAGTAGAAACAATCTCATATCCAACTAACACACTGAAATATGACTTAATTCTGTCCCAAGGTTTTGAAATAAGTATATAACTTAACTCACAGTAGTTTACACAGCCAAGAGTTCCAGATATCTAAGAACTGAATCACCTAAGCTACCCAAAAAGAGAGTGCCACTGTGCCTTTGAATTACACCTGACCCTTGAACGATATGGGTTTGAACTATGCAGGTCCAGTGATATGTGGATTTTTTTATACTACAGCACTGTAAACATATTTTCTCTTCTTAATCATCTCCTCAATAAAATTTTCTTTTCTCTAGATTAGTTTGTTGTAAAAATGCAGTATATAATACATAGAACATACAAAATGTGTGTTAATCAACTCTTTATGTAACTGGTAAGGCTTCTGGTCAATAGTAGGTTATTAGTAGTTAAGTTTTGGGGAGCCGAAAGCTGTATGTGGATTTTTTACTGTGTGGAAGGTCTCGACATACCTAACCCCAGCATTGTTTAAAGATCAACTGTAATTTTTTTTTTAATTTTAAAATATTGTTATTAACATATAATGAATTATTTGCCCTAGGGGTACAGGTCTGTGAAAAATCAGTCTTACACATTTCACAGCACTCACTGTAGCACATACCCTCCCCAGTGTCCATCACCCAGCCTCCCTATCTTTCCACCCACGCCCCAGCAACCCTCAGTTTGTTTCCTGAGATTAATGGTATCTTACATTTTGTCTCCCTCCCTGGTCCCTTCTTGTTTTATTTTTTCCCTCCCTACCCCCACAGGACCCCCCACCTTATCTCTCAAATTCCTCATATCAGAGAGATCATATGATAATTATCTTTCTCTGACTTATTTTGGTCAGCATAATACCCTCTAGTTCTATCTTGCAAATTGCAAGATCTCATTTTTTTTATGGATTTATAGTATTCCATTGTGTGTGTGTGTGTGTGTGTGTATAGATATATATATATATATCTCACATCTTCTTTGTTCATTGATCTAGATCAACTGTAATTTTATATTAGGCCACCTTATTGATTCCTTTGACACAAATTAGCATATGTTCCCTGTGTTTATCTTTTTAATAAAATCAATATATGCCAATATTTCAGATAACAGTGACTAAAGATGAAAAATATGTGCTATGCTAAACACAAGAATCAAACCCATCTTCTCAATCACAATTGAATATTTATATAGATTATCTGAGACAAAGATTAACTCTTAGTTTCAGTCTAAAACTATCCAGGAGAATATAAAAATATATAGAGATGCTAGGCTTCCAACAATTTTATATGTAAAATTCTTTTTTAAAAGACTTATTTATTTGAGAGAGAGAGAGAGAGAGCATGAGTGGGAGGGGCAGAAGGAAAGGGAGAATCTCAAACAGACTCCATGCTGAGTGTGGAACCCAATGGAGGGCTCCATCTCACCACCAGAAATCATGACCTGAGCCAAAACCAATAGTTAGACGCTTAATCTACTGCACCACCCAGGCATCCCCATATATAAAATACTTGGTATAAATAAATAAATGTATACATACATACATACATATATACACTTTTCATAAAATAAAACATTGAGTTCTTATTTATGAATTCATTCTTGGCTGTTTTGCTGGAAAATCATACTGGTAATACCACAGCAATAAAAACTAGTCTTATAATATTCACTTATATGTTGGGAAAACATAGCCAAAATAGCCTACTCACTAGCTACCAAACACTTTCCCAAGTATCTTCTATATGTGCCCTCAAACCCATTCTTATTTTGCCCTCCAGTCTCTTCATTCCAAAATCATGTCTTCTTAGCATTATCTTGTTTCCATCTAAAATTGCTTAATTCCCCATCCTGAAAGGGAAAACCATCATACACTGTCCCTACCTCCCCAAAAAGCCAATTGCATGACTCGGCCAATTCCATTTGATATCTCCTTATTCATATTTGTCCTTTCACAAATGAAGAACCTAAGTATCGTTGACACTTGACAGCTCACTAATCAACCATTAATGTTGACTTATTAGACTGATAATTCTACAAAGGTGATGGTTCCTTCCATCTTCAAGGCTTAATGGTTAGATACCCCTCCTTACACACACACACACACACACACACACACATGCATGCACGCACCCAATGGATAATCAGAGATATACAAAATTTTGCATTCTCCATCTGTAATCTTCACATACGTTTTCAAAATTCATTTCAAAGAAAAATTATAAAACGAGCCTCCTTGTGTCAATGTTTTTACTACATAATCACTTCTTAATTAAATGCAATCTGGATAGTGTATTGTGAAAGAAACAAAGCTTCACGTTGAATCTCGCATTAAGAACTGTCAGTAGTATTTGTATTTGGTATAGGCTTATGGCAAACAACTGAGCAGGAAGCCAAGAGAGAACAAATTGCAGCTATCTCAAAAATCAAATATTTTGCTGAGTTTTTTAATGGTATGTATAAAATAAAATTTCATTTTAGGATATCATTTTTATAGCATTAAGACTGAATTTAAAACTAAAGCCGATACAGATAAAATATGTTTAGTTCCGAGCTATTTGCTCCAAGTTCCCCTTTAAATAACATTGATCTGTTTTTAAGGAATTACTCACATGTCTGGCCTTATAATTTATCTTCTCAAAGAGTGGCTAATATGTTACTTGCTAGTCATTAGTCCATTAAAAAGATTTCACACAAACATGACATCAGCTCTGGTCTCTCCTGTGTTTTACATACAATTATTATTAACCTCTCTAGGCTTTACATTCTCAGTGTCTTCTAGTTACAATAATATAAATTTCCTTCGGTTCTTTCTACCATACATAATTAATCTTTATAGAGATGCATATTAAAACCACAATAAAATCAATGAAATACCACTTTACACACACAAGAATGACTTAAATAAAAACAATGGACAAATATTCATGAGCATTTGGAGCAACCAGAACTCTCATTCATGCTGGCAGCAAAGTAAATGGTACAATCATTTTGGAAAGCATCGTAGCAAATCCTAAGGAAGTTAAATCTACAATTACCCTATGATTTGCCAATTCCAGTTTTTTTTTAAGATTTTATTTATTTATTTGACAGAAAGAGAGCGTGAGAGAGAGATGTCAGGCAGAGGAAGAAGCAGACTCCCCGCTGAGCGGAAAGCCTAATGCAGGGCTTCATCCCAGAACCCTGGGATTGCAGGGCTTGAACCCAGGATCCTGGGATCATGACCTGAGCCTAAGGCAGACACTTTACAGACTGAGCCACCCATCTAGCCCCCTCTTGGGAATCGCAGTTCTAAGTCTTTATTCAGAGCTATGAAAAAAAAAAAAAAATATATATATATATATATATATTAAAGACATGCAGAGGAATGTACTAGAAATAACACAAATATGTACCAACAAAAGAATGGATTAATTGTCACATATTCAGTGGAATATAGAATAAACTCCTGATACATACAACATGAATATATCTTTATAACATGCTGCCTGAAAGAAGAGACAAAACAGTATACACTATCTGATTTTACTTACAAGAATCCAAGAAAACATGAAACTATAGCAATAGAAATCAGAATAATAGCTTCCTGTTGTGGGCAGAACATTTATTGGAAGTGGTCACAAAGGGCATTTTTATAATTATTATGGTGGGAGTTTTCAGAGGGATGCCTTCAACTGTACTCTTAAAACTGTGCATTTTGCTGTTTATAAATTATATCACCATAAAATAATTTGAACTACCTTAGGTTCCAAGTTTGCCTTTTGATATTCATTTGGCTCAATATGCTGGAAGGGAAAGTCCCTTCTCCTTCTGGTTCTAACTGATAGAACGGACCTAATAATCACTTGTTAACAGAGATCAAAATATTATTTTAGCAACGTTTGAAAAGATGACCTCTTACCACTCCCCCTATATGCAGAGCTCTCAGGTAATGACCAGATTAGAGAATTTAGTTTCTAATTAATCCTGGATTCAGAAAAGCCTGGGAGAGCAATCCCTGAGTTACCTACCCCAGAGCTCTAGACAAAAAACTGCCGACATAGCCGAGTTTCCCACCCCATTAGAAAGATGTTGCCTCAGGTTTTTAGAGCAAAGTGCTTAGAGCAAGGAAACTCACAGAAAGTGTGCCAGTGGGCTCTGCAAGATCAAAATGAAAAAGAATCAATTCCTTCCAGAAATAATAACCTTTAACACCATGACCCCACTTATTGAGAACGGGACCCAATAATTAACCTTTGGGAGATGGAGACTGAAAATGTTCATATCAATGTACCTCTTCCATTGAGGGTAAAGGGAAATGTCCTTCACGAGTGACAGAAGAGAATGTGCTTTCCCCACCCCTGCTGAATAGAATAATTCTGCTCACAATAATGTATTTACACAATAAAAAACGCAATCAGGGGCACCTGAGTGGCTCAGTGGGTTAAGCCTCTGCCTTCGGCTCAGGTCATGATCTCAGGGTCCTGGGATCCAGCCCCGCATCAGGCTCTCTGCTGAGCAGAGAGCTGAGCAGAGAGCCTGCTTCCTCCCCTCTCTCTGCCTGCCTCTCTGCCTACTTGTGATCTCTTTATCGTCAAATAAATAAATAAATTCTTAAAAAAAAAGCAATCACTAAAAATTGTGTTTTTAAAAACAAATTAATATGGTAGCATTTCTGTTTTCAAACAGTAATGTGTTTTCAAAACAACTGCAATACCAGTTACAAACAGGGTAAAAAGCAATCAATGTTTTATTAAATGTGTATATATATACATATATGAAATATATTCTTTTGTATTTTATATACCTTGTAAATATTAAGAACGGTCACCTATGGGTGTTATGCAATCGCTTCATGGTCCTTCATATATTTTTGTATGTTTCAAATTGTTTATTATTTTCATTAATTTTGAAAATAAATATAAAGAACAAATTACACATATATTTAAGATAATATATATATTGCACATATATTTAAGAGTAATATGAGTAGATTCCTTAGACTTCTGGAAAAAGTTTCGATCTTGTAGAATAATCCAACACAATCATCATCATCATCACCATCCTAAAAAAGCAGTAGAATTGGACTAATCAGTCACTGGGAACTCAAAGACATCCCTCCCCAGAGAAGCAAGCAGCACATAAGAACAACACTGAGCACACACAGAGAAACATACTCAAGAAAAAAAAGGGAATAAGGAAATAAGAATGGAACTGAGGGTCAAGTCAGTTGGTATAAACATAAATAAGTTTGGAAGTGAATATCCTTTAAGTTACAGTTTAACAAGGAGAATGGATGGTGTAGGCAAGTCTGGGAGATTATGATTGATGTTTCAGTTCATCTAGAAAAGAATAGGTGCTTTAGGCCAGGGACTTGGAATTCTTGGTCAGTGTTAACAGAACATTCTTAAACTCTTAGAATAATGAAGATGGTTATATTAATAGTTACTGTTTTTTGAGTGTTTACCAAGTTTCATTTACTGTGTTTGAAATGTTGCAAATTTTATCTCTAATTTTTACAACAGTCCTAAAAGGAAGGGGTCATTTTGTTCCCTTTGCAAGGAGAGTATTGTAGCTCAACAAAGACACTCAACTTGTAGTGGAGAGGACAAGAAATGGAGCCCAGGTCTATCTCATTCCAGCACCCATTCATTACTAAATCACCCTTATTGCAGAAGAAAAAGTGTCAACTTCTCTAAAGGAGGTATTTACATCCCTGTAGCTTACGTGTAGAGAAAAATACTTTGGGGAGAATGCTGGAATAATTTTCATCTACTTTCACCCCATTTGCCTTTTGATAATGTTTTTACATCTCTCAAGGAATGTTATCGATTTAGATGGTGTGCTCTTAATTTGTTTGTTCCTCATTAGTTTCCTACAGGCATTTGGCTGTCAACAGATGTCAGGGCCCCAGGCTATGAAATTCACTAAGCAGATTGCGTTGAAATATTCTCCCTCCAAAGGCTTCTTGTTTAACTTCTGTAAATCTGCTCTGAGTTGCTTTCCTAGCTTGATTTACACACTTATGTGTTTTTACACACCAGTTTTATTCAATGAGTGAGCAAAGATAGTTTCGTAGAGTCCCCAAACGCCATCCTTCCCGTTCTGCGCATGTTTTATCTTTGGCTGGTTTGCAGACATGAATAACCAGCAGTGTTGACAATCTGTGTATTCCCACTTGAGCAGCAGCATATTGGCAGCATAACGTAGAAAGATTGCGTTTTTCATGCTAAATGAGAGAATTGTGGAGTCGTAATAGATATTTTATGCACTGTGAACCTCTTGAAAGTTCTCCAGTTTATTCAAATGCATGCGCACACACACAATTCTCTGTCTTGGTTTTTTTCTCTGTCTCTGACACATTGTCATTGCAATGTCTGTTTTGCATTTTACAATTTTGCCCAAGATTAGAGGCTGTGGAGATGATAAAGTTCATTTTTTTGTGTGTGTAATCCATTTTGCTATACAGTATCTCTCCAGCATAAAGCATTTTACAATCCATAGCTTTCATCTTCAAGTATACACAGTGATTCTGCTCTTAGTCTTACTCAATTGAGACATCTGTCTTTGCTAATACAGCAAGGGTATAATCCTTCAATAGTTTAGATTTGAGCTTCTTATTGGTAAAGCCCATGCCTTCTTTGATTTGTCTTTGCAGAATCAATCATGTCCATCTACTCCATGACCATTAAATAAGCATCCCCTCTGTGCCATACGTTGTACTAAGGGCCATGTAAGCACAAATAAATAACATAGTCTCTATTTTTAAGGAACAAACTTTTTATGGGAAAGATGGTCAAGTAAGCAAACAAGTATAAGGCAGTGGGACAGTGAAGTACAAAGGACTGGAGTATCACAAAGCAAGAAACACTCAACTCTTCTCTGGTTTGGGTGATGATGAAGTAAATTCCTATACAACACACATCTGGGTTGTCTAGACAGAGTCAGCAAACCCATAGAGAAAGAGAGGGTATTGCTGGTGAAGAATCAGCATGTACAAAGATAGGGAGTCTTGCAATAACATTAGAAGTGCAGAGAAGTGGGGGCGCCTGGGTGGCTCAGTGGGTTAAAGCCCTCCTTCGACTCAGGTCATGATCTCAGGGTCCTGGGATCGAGCCCCACATCAGGCTCTCTGCTCAGCGGGGAGACTGCTTCCTCCTCTCTCTCTGCCTGCCTCTCTGCCTTCCTGTGATCTCTGTCTGTCAAATAAATAAATAAAATCTTTAAAAAAAAAAAAAAAGAAATGCAGAGAAGTGCAAGCAGTTTGGTATTCGCAAAGAATAAAGGGCTGACTAAGGAATTCTAGAAGATAAGATTGAATGTCCATACGGAGCCCACAGTCTGGAGTCTCTCTATATCATTCTATGAAGTTAACTTATACACAGATGAGAGTTAAGCCAGCTAGGATATTTTTACAGATTGTGTACATATACATCTTAACAATAATCAATAATTTAGAAAACAATCTGAACATCTTGTGCTTTTTCATACACAAATCACGATCATTTATGTGCACAGTCATGCAAATATTGAATGATCCAGGTGAAGGCACTATAAACAAATACTACAATATATGTAATACATTGTCAGGATGTTTTACCATTATTAATTTAATATATTCTAATATGAAAAATATTCAAGACTATCCCCTTTACCTTCATATACATTCTGAATACTCTTAGCAGTTAGAAAGATAATTTCCCCCATTAACTGTGTACAATTGAATTTTTTTACGGATTTAAGACTTCAGTTTCTAAATTGAATAAATTGAAATTTTTTGCCTGGCGTTTTGAAACTATACAGTGTTGTGGAATACTATTTTTTTTTTAAGATTTTATTTATTTACTTGACAGACAGAGATCACAAGCAGGCAGAGAGGAAGGCAGAGAGAGAGGAGGGAGCAGGCTCCCTGCTGAGCAGAGAGCCCAATGAGGGGCTCCATCCCAGGACCCTGGGATCATAACCTGAGCCGAAGGCAGAGGCTTTAACCCACTAAGCCACACAGGCGCCCTGGAATACTATTCTTTAATTGCTGCGGGCTTGTGACAAAAAAGTCAGAGGTTGAATCAACACCTAGCATGATCATTTGTCATAACCTACAGAGGACAACGATGGCCGTGAGGACACACGCGTGGTTGCCATATGAAGAGTAGTCCTCTGTAGTTGGCATGGGGTTCACGGTGAAGACTGGAGTCTTCAGATGGCCATGGAGGGCACGGTGGATTCATGAACCTGCTCTTAGCACTGAGTCACCCACTGATATTCAAGCCTCTCTTTGGTTTCTGAAGTGTGACATCAATGATACTAAAGTTCATTGAATTTTATGTTTTGAGTTGTTTGTATTTAATATTTTGTCATTTGCCTTAACAACTAGGTAAGCCAGGGGCGCCTGGGTGGCTCAGTCTGAAAACATCTGCCTTCAGCTCTGGTCATGTTCTCAAGGTCCTGGGATGGAGCCCTACCTCAGGCTTCCAGCTCAGTGGGGAGTCTGCTTCTCCCTCTCTCTTTCTGACCCTCCTCCCTTCTTGTTCATTTCCACCCCCCTCAAAAAAATTTAAAAAGATTTTTTAAAAATTAGATAAGCCATATAAATATTAACAGTTTATGCCTCATTATTATTTATACATATTTAAGTAACATCAATGAAATAGTTTTCCATCAAAATGGGGTATCTGTAACAATTATTTTTTAATTGTGCATCTCATACTCATGTTTGAAAAAGTGTAATAGGAAACCAGGCATTTAAAAAAAAAAAAAAAAAAAAAGGAAACCAGGCATCACTGTTGGCTACTTCATTAGAGAGGCATCAAAGCTTCCTGGAAACTGGCACTTACCATGTGTAGCAGACCCAGGTTCATGTCTTTGCTCTCTAAATTCCTTGTGACCCTGAGTTACTAATCTGTTTCCACATCTTGAGAAGGGAGACCATGATATCTGCTTTCTAAACATCAGTGAGATTCAATATGTAAAGTATCCAGCACAGTACTTGGACTTCATAATGTCAACCTCCCCTTTCATATAGCTGAACATCTAATTCTGTCATCTAATTACATCAATACATACGCCATGAAGCGGTGCAAGTGTGATAAAACATCTAGTTGTGCTCTCAGAAAGGCAAACAGCAGCTGTTTCATTTACAGGAGCAGGGGAAGAATGATTAAGTTTTCCATTTTGAAACAAGTATCACTTGAGGGACCTCTCAGTAACGTTCCTGTAAGAAAAGTAGGCACACATTTTCCCAAGGATCAGGTACATAAATAAGACTTTGTTTTGGTGAGGTTTAGGTTTCAAGCTCTATGTGGATGAGACTTAGAAAGGCTCTCTATCCTCCATGTGTTGGAAAGCCGAGCTTTGAAAAGGGGATGAACCAATTTCCACAAGGTTCCAGGCAACCTACTGGAAGGAAGGTTCTATACACAAAAAACTCCCAGAGAGTTAGAATTAGGGAGAACTGGGCAAAGTGGACTAGGAGAATCTTCAGTCAACACAGATCATCGAGGATGAAAAAATTACCAGAGGAGAGAAAAAGAGAGATATATTGACAACATTAGCTACCATTTATGTGAAATTTCTGTATGTCAGATATAGCTTTAAATGCTTTGTATGTGTTAATTTTATTTAATCCTTATAAAAGCTTGTGGTATGCATCTTTTTCCATTTTATGGGCGAGAATGTGGAGGCACACAGGAAGTTAGCTGACTAGTTCAAAGACACTGGCACAGCCAACATCTGAAGCCAGAACAATTGGCTTCAGAGCCTACCTTGTTAACTGCTGTGTGAATCTGCCTCTGATGCGTCACACCAGAGAGTGAGCTTTTGGACTGAACAGACAAAGAGATAGTGAGAGTGCTCCTTGGTCCCCAAGACAATGAATTACATGCAGTGTCCTAAGAAACATGTGGACCCTGAAAACCACATTATTGACAAGAGTGCTTTCCTTGTGTGGAAGCGAGTCCTTCAGTCCATGAAGCAGACCATGGGCTTATTTGCAAATTGATGAATTAGGAGTGAGCAGGGGTAGCTCCTGGCCATCCGCACACAAATGGGCACCGAGATCCTTAAGCATATTGGCTAGGGGCAGCATAGTTCCAGAGGGTTGGGTGAGCCTTTGGCGATTAAAGCACGTGAGGCCTGAAGCATGGTAGTTTGGTTAACTACTGCATTGACCGTATTATTCCCATCACCAAAAAGGAATGTTCCACACCTAATTTATGCATATAGCATCATTTTACAAGCTGCGTATCACAATATAAATGTAGTATTCCCTCCCTTATGCTTTTCCATATGTATGGACATTTATATGGAACAAAAGAAATTGAACATAGTATGAGTAAAATGTGGGGTCGGCAGAAATAAAGGTTAATAAAATCAAACTTGGTATCAGAGAGGGGGAGACCCATTGTGCTTCTGGTCCCTGTGTTGTTCTTTGGATCCTTGCCTATCTCTTAGACTATGTCCCTCAACCTATGTGGTCACTGAGTCATCTGAGGTGATGTTTCCTGAGTTGCGTGTCTTGTGACTCCTGCTTAAATGCAAATTATGCTGCATACAACTTTGAAGTCCACGTGCTGTGCCATAGCCCCTGGTCCTAAGGTCTCTGCCTGCTGTAGCCGGAGGCCCCCAGCAGTGAGCTGATCCCGGAGTCCTGGACTTCTCTGCTTCCTTCTCCTTTCTAGGCTGGATTCTGGATTGCAGTTCTCTAGGAAGCTTCCCATGAACCCACCTTCATGGGTTTCCATGTTCCATATTTCCAATCTTCCTTTTAGTCAGCAGTACGTGGTTAGATTCCAAACCTTGGTGAGTACAAGGTTTCCCTCAAGGATGTTGGACTTTCTCTAAATGAGCCCTGAGAAACAAGAACAAGACCTTCTCTAGGATTCCTTCAGAACTCATCATTCCTTCAGAATTCCTTCAGAACTCAAGTTGCCCTGAATCCACTTCTGGGGTTTTTAACCCTCAACGTTTAGAAGCTAGACCATGCACATCTCATACCTTGTCCTCTAGCTTCTTCCCTTCAACTCCTCTTCTACTTTTCTTTCATTTAGGGCACAGCACCCTTTTTCCTAATCTGCCCTCATGGGCCTGCCATAACATTGTCACGGCTGTGGACCAAAACGCAAATTCACAGAGAAGGGAGAAATATGTTGGAAAATATTCCAAGAATTTTAGGCCCATTATTCAAATGTACTTAAGTATCACTAAATTCCTCCTAAAACTGTTCATTATAAGGCAATTTCTATGTTTTGCCAAAGCAAAAAGAAAGTAAGATCAGCCACCCAAATGGTTTGCTGCCAATATACTAAGTACCCAGTTGGTGCTAACCCTGTTTCTATGGCCCCATCCACACAAATCTCTACTTCTTGCCTGGTAGATCTCATTGGTCAGAGTAGTTGTGAGGAACGATGACCTTGCAGTTCTCTGCATGATAATCTTTTTTTTTTTTTTAAAGATTTTATTTATTTATTTGACAGACAGAGATCACATGTAGGCAGAGAGGCAGGCAGAGAGAGAAGAGAAAGCAGGCTCCCTGCAGTGCAAAGAGCCCGACGTGGGGCTCCATCCCAGGACCCTGGGATCATGACCTCCACCGAAGGCAGAGGCTTTAACCCACTGAGCCACTCAGGTGCCCCTGCATGATAATCTTTAATACTTGGACCAGTTCAGCATTTTAACAGTTTGGAACATTGATGAAAGATGAAGGTGGGTATAGTGACAATTTCCAATCTTTAATCTTCAATCTGCTGGCAATATTATGAAATTTAAGGATAAATTTATGCTGGGTTAAAACCCTAGTCCTTACAATTAATTGCATTAGAAGGGATTGATTGATCTTGCTGAATATCATTTTTTTCATCAAGATTGGTAAGAGGAGGGCATATGTACATGTCTATGTGTATATGTATTTTTACCTGGAATATAGTATCTATCTATCTATATATATACATACAGTATATATTTATATATATTTATGTATTTATATATATTTAGTATATAGGTATATATTTAGTATTTAGCATATAGTATACAGTATTTATATATATTTAGTATATCATCTATAGTATATATTTATTATATATAGGTAAAAATTTATATATATATTTATATATATCAATATACATGATCTAAAATATAGCTAGGATACAACTGGAATTTACTCAAAGCTCTTAGCTGAAACCTACTTGTAGAACAGAGGAGGGTAAAGGACAGAGCAGGGAAGGAACAGAAGGAATCTATTTTGCTTTGTAAAACCAAGAGTTCCAGCCAAGAGACACCCAACTTGGTGTTACACCTGATAGCCCCTTGCTAGATTTGTCTCCCCTGATGGCCCCTTACATGAGTCAGTTTGAGCCAGATTAGAGCTGAGGACCTGTGCAGAACTGAACTTTAGCTCATTATAGTACTAAAATCTCCTCCTATGGGCAGAATTTTTCCCTAATTTTTCAACATACGACGTATGCACTAGCATGGTGACATACGACTCATGTGCAATTGAACCAAAAGTGCCTTCTCCAGCTCCCTGCCCCTACCCCCTAGGACTGAATAGAAGCTGCCTGTACTTACCCCACAGGGAGACAGTGCTTTGAGAACTTATCTCCCTTCCTCCTTCCTCACAAGAGTAAATGAAAGTTCTTTGCTTTCACGGGCACCTGGGTAGCTCAAATGGTTAAAAGTCCAACCCTTGATTTTGGCTCAGGTCATGATCTCAGGGTCATGATCCAGCCGGGCATCAGGCTCCAAGCTCAGCACTCAATGTAAGGTCTGCTTGGGATTCTCTCTCTCCCTCTCCCTCTGCTCCTCCCCCTCTTGAGTGCAAACGCTGTATTTCTAAAATTAATAAATAAAATCTTTTTAATAAAAACATTCTTTGCTTTCAACATTTCCTTGGGTTGTGTTCAATTTGCTGCACCTCATTTGGTGAACTCCTTGACTTCAGTTATAGTATGTGCTCAATTAATTAATGGGAGCCTATACAAAGAGCTTTTTATGATTCCTAATGTAATTGCTCACAAAAGGCTAGTTTTCTATGTATCATTTTATAAGTTAGGATGGTTCCAGATGGAACCAACAAACAAAGCGAAGGACTGTCAAAGGGAACATTGTTTGTAATGTGTTGGGTGTACCATGATCAGGCTAGATGTAATGCAGCTCCCTTCTTGTCTCTCTAATATTAAATCACATCGAGAGAGTGAGTAGAGTTCAGTTCACAGGTAAGTTTCTGAAATAATTGCTTTTTATAGTCTCAGTTGAATGAGAAATCATTTTGTATAATCAAATAAGACTTTGATAGTAGTCAGCATCAACCTTAGCCTTGGTTACGCTCTTAAAACCCGTCACATACTTTCAGTGGGACAAAGCCCTAGGGGATCTGTTTGCACAGTCCTTTCAAATTCTAATAAGTTTCTCTGAAGCACATTTCAAAATACCAGTAGTCCCTCCCCACTGCTTCAGCTATAGCTCAGAGGCAAGTCTCCTCTTTCATCTTCAAACAACTTCAAAGTTTATTTTGGAAATAAGGGTTTCTTTTCCCAGGGAATTCAAAGAGCTTTTCAGCCTTCTATGAGCCGAAGGAGTGCATGGCTTTCAGGAATACATTTAAAAAGCCGCTGATGTCTTCTTAGTGCCTCCCTGATAGGCCTTGCTGACCTTCAAAAACATTCAATTTTCTTTACCTTTGTTTTTTTGGCTGGCTTTGTTGGACTCCGAGGGAAGGCGCTTGGGGCCTAAGAGGCTGGCTTGCCTGAAATGACAAATTACCTAAGAAGTGCTGCCTTTTTTTTCTCTACCTATGGATTATTGCAAGATTTTAAAATTAATTTAAGGAAGGAAGGAAGTGGGGGGAGAGGGAGAGAGAGGGGGTACGAAAGGAAAAAAGGAAGAGAGGGAAGAAGGAGGGAGGGAAAGGAAAGAAGAAAGGAGGAAGGAAGGGAGGGAGGGTGGGAGGAAGGAAGGAAGGAGAAAAGGAAGGAAAGAAGGAAATGGGGAGGGGAGATAGGAAAGAATAAAGGAAGGAAAGGAAGGAAGGAAGAAAAAGAAGGAAGAAAAAGAATGCGCACCTCGTTTTGTTTCCCATTGGCTGATAATAATCAGAACGTTTTCATTTGGCAGCTGAGTTCTTTTTTCTGTCCTTGCTTCAAACCCTCCGGACACAAGCCTGTCTGCTAGGACACTGTCGCTGTCTCCTGCTCCACTCTGACCACGCCTCTCTGCTGTCCTGTACTTGGGTCCTGGGCTGGGCTGGGCGGGCTACTGCAGTCGGTAATCCCCCAGCTCAGCCAGGGGTCCTCCTCCAAGTAAGACTTCCGCCACTTTTGTAACTGGCAACGACGACATTTGAAGCTCTAAAGAGATGTGATTCATTTTTGGCATTGTCACTGAGGGTGATGAAGGAGAAGAAAGGTTAGAGATTTCCTTGGGGGGATTTTTCATACTGTGCAGAGTACTTTTGTCTGCAAATGACAATCTCTGTCATTTGCTGAAAACCTTGGGCCAGGAATAACCGTTTAAGGTTATTGTAAGGTGCCCCACCTCCCATTTTTGTGTGGCTTGTTTGTGTGTGTGTGTGTGTGTGTGTGTGTTTAAAGCTTTTATTTATTTGATAGAGAGAGATCACAAGTAGGCAGAGAGGCAGGCAGAGAGAAGGGGAAGCAGGCTCCCTGCTGAGCAGAGAGCCCGATGAGGGGCTCAATCCCAGGACCCTGAGATAATGACCTGAGTTGAAGGAAGAGGCTTTAACCCACTGAACCACCCAGGTGCCCCTGTTTCTGTGTGTTTTTATAGGACTTATTGTCATGCTTCACATGATGTATTTTTTGCTATTTTTTAATGAATGTGTTTTCTCTCTCCAAATGGATCTTCAGAGCTTTCAAGGCAAGGGTGTCTTTAATGACGGCTAGTGCTCCTTAAGTTTCCCTTTGCAGTGATCTCTACCTAGTAAGTGCTTGAAAATAATTAATAATATATTTTTTTCTTAATTCAGGACAGATTGTAAATTTGTCATGAAATTCTACTTCCAGAGGAGATCTGTGAAAATCAATGAGTGCACCCCCCTTCTTTTTTGTAAGATGATGAAATAAAACATTTTTCCAAATGTTTAGTTTTGTTTGGGTCCTATCTTTGGAATGGAAAAATATGAGAAGTCATATTACCTTCAAATAAAGGTAACATATTGCAAAATATAGAGATGAATTCCTTCATCTTTTTTCCTTTTTTTGTTAAAATAGCCCAAATCTCACAATACCTAATATGAGAACTTCTGGAATCAATACTAAGTATAGTTAGAGTATTATCAGTCTGGTATTCAATTCTTTAGTTTTCCTCTATCAAGTTTGGGCTATTGGGAAATGGACTATTGCCTAATTATTTGATATAGGTATAGAATGTTAGATTTGAAAAGGGTTTTAAAAGTCCTATAGTTAAATTCCAGCGTTTCCAGATGGAGGAACACAAAAAAGCTGAGAGAGTTGCCCATGATCATAGAATTACACAATTCTCATGGGACAAATCAGAAATATATATAGAAAGAAAGGGAAGGGGAGGGAGAGAGAAGGAAGGAAGCGAAGAGAGGCAACTTATATAAATGGAATCGGCCTTGATCATCATTTTCAAAAAGCAGTCTTCTTCGGCCAACAGCTGTGACTTTACCCTTAGGGAGCTAATTTTGTATTTCACTCTTCTTATAAACTCACTGTGTTTGATGGATAGACTTTTGTTTTGGTAGGCCAGATTGGATTTAGGCCAGATTTCGAAGGAGGATGAAATTTCTTGAGAAATAACCATATGATGCCTTTCTTTCCCTGTAACATGACCTAATGTTTCCAAGAACCGAATAGATCTACCAACCACCCTAAACCTGGGTTCCATGCAAACTTACAAACCTAAGTCTATATCCACACTCAAACTTTCACTCTTTGCTGGTCTATGCGCGTGTGTATTTGATTATATTGTATCCTGATCTTTCAGGACATTCAGTTTCTCTTACCTAAACTCTTATAAACTCTTTGGTATAGAGATATGTAGAAGACATGGTGATTACAGTTCTAAATAAATGAACTATCACACCTTGATAATTTGGAATCTGTAATGGTGATTTTCACTCAGCAGCAACCAAAGGGTTAATTCTGGATGGAAGCATTGCAACAATGTGCTGGACCTCCAGAAGACCAGCATTCTCTCCTGAGTCTGTAGCCCTTAAAAAATAATGTCTAGTGTACCTAATTTTGGCTCACCTCTCTTTCCATGATAATCTACAACCTGTATCTTAAGGACCTGTCACCTGAGAGCCTTGCTGTCATTTCTGACTGACCTGTGAAGCTGATAGTTATTTTCAATGCACTATAAGAAGATGCCCTCAGTTCAAGGGACCAGTCCATCTACATCTCCACCCTCCTCCCAACCCCCAGACAATACCACAAGAGATCATACCGGGGAAGACTCAGGAGGAGTGAAGCAGGCAATGTGCACAACCTGCCCAGAAGCATACTTCAGGTACCATAGTTCCAACGGATTACCATCCAGGTGGCAACATCTTTGACCCAGGAATAGAATCTGCAAAAAAGAAACCAAAGTAGTCAAGAGTTGTTCTACAGAAATGGACCAAAAGAGTTATCAGTCCAGATTTTCCAAGGTGATCCATGCTAGATTTTCAAGTTTAAAAATTCACTTAGTATCTCTCTTCCAAGGGATGAGGAAACAATTAACATCATCATGAATTAAATCAATTGTGGCACTCAAAAAACAAAACAAAACAAAACAAAAAAACTATACCTTTGCTTCAAGAAACAGAAGAAGAGTTTGTTTTAAGATAGTTCTCTGGATAGGGGCGCCTGGGTGGCTCAGTGGGTTAAGCCGCTGCCTTCGGCTCAGGTCATGATCTCAGGGTCCTGGGATCGAGTCCCGCATCGGGCTCTCTGCTCCGCAGGGAGCCTGCTTCCCTCTCACTCTCTCTGCCTGCCTCTCTGCCTACTTGTGATCTCTCTCTGTCGAATAAATAAATAAAATCTTTAAAAAAAAAAAAAAAAAGAAAAAAAAAAAAGATAGTTCTCTGGATATACATCACAGCCTAGTCACAGATGCCATTAGAAGAGACAGGTTCGAAATGATCTTTGCTCACCTCCATTTTGCTAATAATCAACTTGAGGAAATGAATAAATTTATAAGAATCAAGCCTTTCATTAAAAGAATGAATAAAAAACACATGTACCCCTAGAGGAATCCTACACCTTAGACAGATCCATGACTGTTTTAGGCATCAATGATTCAAACAATCCCTGCAGAGAAAGCCAATGCAATTTGGTTTTACAATTTGGTGTGGGGTAACTAAACTTGGCTACTCAGTTTGGTCTGAACACTATGTCTGTAACTAGTTCCTATAAATAAGGATCTTGGGTTACGGAGGAGTCTGGTGATGAAGTTTGCTAATACTTTTTAGGAACAAAGCCAATACTCCTTATCACTTATGTGTTGTTGCCTCTGCTACTGGGAAGGTGATGGCAGCTTGGAAGAAAATAAGAAAACAACAGGAATGATTCATGAAAATAAGACTGAATAGTACCCTCAAAAATAGCACAGAAATCAAAAACAGGAAGAGAGAGGTGTTTAAATCCCAAGTGGATGAATAAGAATAGACATTAGTGTGCCATCAGCATGACAATGACATCCTTCACATCTGCTCCAAAGGTGTGGGCTTTGATCCTTTGAAAAAGGCCAAGCACTGTTCAGCAGCTAAAAAGAAGATTCAACTCAATCAACTACCAGTAATGAGTGTATTCAAAGAGAACATTGGAGGTATGGAATGAATGAATCAAAATGTCTCCAAGGACAGGTTAAGGCAAGATGTGGTACTCCAGCTTGATCAATTACATCATCAGTGTGACTCTCACCTATAATGGCAACTGCACAGACTCCTGTCAAGGAGACCTGGGTAGTTCTGGCTTTCCCAGGGATGTTGCATGTGTCTATTTGTGATACAATACGGAGCCACTAAGACAAGAGAGCAGAGGGAGGTATGTCCAAATAGAAGTTGAGATCAGATATAATATGACATCTCACTGTATAAGTCCTCAAGTCAAGAAAACATGGTATGCCCTCAGTCCTATGCACTGATACACTGGGTGTGAAAAATGCCAAATAGGTGTATACATGCAAAATATTTCCAAGCATATCACAAACATAGTGTTATAGATCATGCCAGTAACTTACATGCTGGAATTCCTGAGCATTCCATTAATATTATCATTTATTTTATCATTGTGTGTTTCCCAACAAAATAGCATCTTTTGGTTCAGCTCTAGTGGATTGAGTTTGTTTATAAAAAGGCAAACTCCTTTCTTTCTTTCTTTGTTTTTTGTTTTTTTTTTTTTTTTAAGATTTTACTTATGCATTTGACAGAGAGAGAGATATTAAGAGAGGGGACAGTGGGAGAGGGAGAAGCAGGCTTCCTGCTGAGCAGGGAGCCCAATGTAGGGCTCCAAGCAGGACTGCTCAACATGGGGGGCTCAAAGCAGGGCTCGATCCCAGACCCTGGGATCATGACCTGACCCAATGGCAGATGCTTAACAACTGAGCTACCCAGGCACCCACTCCTTTCTTCTCCTTTACCTCCAAATAAACAACTCCAAATTTCTGCGATCTGTGTATTTTAAATCATAGGAAATCTTAATGCCTTCTGTTGATGAAAAACTTTCCGTGCATACTTTCACATTTCTGAAAACCCTAGGTTTTCTGAATAAAGAATACTTGTAACCTGAGTTAAAGGATTTGAATGGTAAACGGGCCTCAGAAGTTAGAAGGACCTAAAATACCTATCTACCTCAAAGCCATTTGTTTATATTTCCAGTGTTACACAGTAGGGGGAGCTTGCCTTTTCCTTGCAAAGGATTTCAAAGTTAAAAGATGTCTCTTTACTCTCCCACCATCCTCTCTCTCTATTTCTCTCACCCTCCACCCAGGGAAGAGGAACAGATTTTACCCCACGTAAGCTCTGTGTCTCCTACTTCTGTGGTTAGCTTGTGGTATCAACCTTCACTGCACATAGGCAGCATCAATCCCTCAGTGTGTTGTCCCATGGGGAATGGGAGCTTGGGAAACAGTATGGCTAAGGGGCTCTGACTCAGAGGTCTGGTGCTTCTCCTTGTATACATGTGTGACCAGTACACTAACTTGTTAGCTTGTAGGTGGGTGTCAGACATGCATGTCAGACCCTTCACAGTTTTAAACTTCACATTTCCTTTAATGGTTTTATGTGCATCGCCAACCTTGAACCACACTTTATCCTTAATGGAAGTTTTGACTGAGGGGAGAGTAGAACCTTATGAAATTAAGAAAGTTGATAAATTTAAGAGCTCACTGTCCCTTATGTCAGTTCTCTTAATCAACTTCATCAAAGAACAGGTCAAGAATGGTGACCAAGAATACTGAAATGACTTTCTGGGATAAGTAATCACCTAGGCTACTAAAATCTTGGTGAAAGAAACTTAGCTGGAAACCACTACTGAGACTCAGCTCCTTCTTTCTTACCTGCCACATCCCAGTCAATTCTGTACTCTATGATGTCCAAGTCTTTCTCAGCAAGGCTGCATCTTACAACAAACTTCTAGTTCCAAGCCAAGGGAAGTAATGTATTTATCTGGTCCTGCTGTTTGATTAATATTTTATTTTGTTTTTTTCTTCCACCTCTCCCTGCTTATGGACTACTTCCAGCTACAACACTGTTGATGCTTGGAGATTGTACCGTTAGCCCATTTATGCCCAGGCCATAGCAACTTTGACACTAAATCTAGGTCTTAAAAACATGGGAATTTTCTAGTAATATTTTTGTAAGACTAAAGGGTGGGAGAAATTCTAAATTGAAGACAGAATTATCCCAGAATAATAGATCCTCTCTAGATAGATGGAATCTGAACCAATTCTCCCAGGAACATATCAGGATAGTTTTATTTTATGAGGTAAATGAGTCAGTCCTTTTCTTTCTTTCTTCCTTCCTTCCTCCCTCCCTCCCCCTTCCTTCCTTTTCCCTCCCTCCCTCCTCAGTCTCTTTCTCTCTTTCTTTTCTTTTCTTCCTATTCTTTTTTTTCTTTTCCTTCTTTCCTTCCTTCTTCCCTCTTTCCCTACCTCTTTCTCTTTCTCTTTTCCTCCCTCCCTCTCTTTCTTTCTTTCTTTCTCCAGAATGCACATCACAGATATGAAAGACTAAATTTGTGGAATAGAAAAATTTTGGTTAGACCAAAGAGGCTCAGAAAGGTACAGTAGACATCTTGGGAATGAAGACAAAGTCTAAGGGGCACTACTAGAGGAAACAATATTATATATATATATATATGTGTGTATATATATATACACACATATATATATATATATACACACACACACATATATATATATATATATATATATATATATATATATATACAGAAAGTGTAGTTTTATCAAAACCTTATTATATGTCTGCTATATTAGGCACTACACAAGACACCAGATATTGACAGGTATATAATTAGACAGGCAGGGTCAAGTCTTTATAATTTTTTTTCTTTTTATTGAGGTATAATTCAATACAATAACATTCATTGTTTTAGAAGGGAAATTTAGTGATTTTCTACGTAGTAACAAGATTGGGTAACCACCAGCACTATGTAATTCCAGAACATTTACCAGCCCCCCAAAAAACTTCACATCCATGTATAAGTACCATTTCTCTCTACTTATCTCTACCACCAGGCCCTGGCAACTACTAATCTATTTTTAGTCTTTATAAAATTCTTATTCTAGACATGTCATGTAAGTAGAATCGTACTATTTGTGGCTTTTTTTTCTAGCTTTTTCCATTTGTCATAATACTTTGAAGGTTCATTCATGTAGTGACATGAATTAGTACCTCATTCCTTTATATAGCTTAATAATCCCTTGTATGGATATATTACATTTTATTTATGCATTCATCAATGGATGGAATCTTTGGATTGCTTTTACTTTTTGGATATTATAAATAATATCCAATAATAAAACCGCTACACACATCCTCGTGCAAGTTTTTGTGTAAATAGGTTTCAGTTCTCTGGAGTGTATAACTAGTAGTAGAATTGCTCCTGTTGTCGTATTGTAACTCTGTGTTTAACATTTTGAGGAACTGCCAAACTGTGTGTCAAATGATTGCCATTTTATATTCCCAACATCAGTGTATGAGAATTCTAATTTCTACACATTCTAGTCAACAGTGAGATATGAAGTGGTATCTCATTATTGTTTTGATTTGCATTTCCCTGATGTCTCATGATATTCAGCACCTTTTTTTCTGCTTATTGGTCATTTGCATATCATCTATGGAGAAATGTCTATTCAAATCATTGCCCATTTTTCAAATGAGTTAGTGCCCATTTACAGTTGTGTTGTAAGAATTCTTTGTATGTTCTTGATATTGACCTTTATCAGATTATGATTTATGAATATTTTCTCTTACTCTGTGGGTTGTCTTTTCATTTTCTTGATAGTGCTCTTTGAATCACAAAAGTTTTTAATTTTAATAAAGTCCAATTTATCTATTTGTCTTTGGTTGCTTGCGCTTTAAGTATCCTGTTGGAAAAACCACGTTAATCCAAGATCTCATAAAGTTACCTTGTTTTGGGTTCATCAGGGCGTCTGATTATAAGAGTATAGAGAAAAAAAGCACAAAGACTATGAATTGTGCAGTTTCAACATACTCTACCAGCCTCTCTAATCTTTGAACAGAACAGCCTCTAAAATAATGTGCCTTTTCTTAACCAAATCATCAATATCACATCATGAGCCAAACTACTTTTAATTGTACATGTAAATCCCCAAGAGGATAGGATGAATGAAGGTTCTGTCTTAGGAAGTACAGAAGCTCCAAACTTCTCACAGCTAATGTGCATCAATTCTACATAATTGTTAAAATTTGCTTTTGGGCTAAAATCCGTACAGTCATACAAGGAAAGGCAGCCCTTTCAGTCATGGTACTTCTGGGTTGTTGACTTGGAAAAGACCTTATCTTGAACTCTGGGACCGTGGGCACAGGAATGTTTGATTGGAAAGCGGCCTGATGGTATTTCTCTCTCTCAACCTTTTCTTTTTTCAGTGACAATTTTCAGGCAGCAGGTCAGAATGCAGGAGAGAGATGAATTCCATTATATAAACAAGTGGCAGTAGTGAAATCTGAAATTTGGTTTGTATCTTGGAGAGAATCAGCCTTTTCTTCCAGTTAGCTAGCAATCTGATGGGGTGAAGTAAAATGCTAGAAAAGAAGAGGCCATGCGTGATTGGTCTGGATTTTTTTTTTTTTTTTTTTTTTACAGATAAACATACGCTTTTCTTTAACTTTCTGTGGTGAAAGAATATAGGTCCAGAATATATGAGATCACCTGGGCCAGTTGTAAATGATGGATGAAATGAAAAATGCTCAGGGGCATGGCTCTGCAAACACTGTCATGCTAGGTCATTCAGAGCTGTGTTAAGCTTAAACAAAGCAGAAAGATCTAGGATTTTCAAGCAAAAAGTACTGTTAGCAGGAATGCCTGTGGACATGAATGTGCACATGTAAACACACAGAGAATAAAAAACTTCTTAAGGATGGTTTTTAAAATTTTCATTCACAGAAACAATTATTGGAATATATTTTCTTCCAGAATAGTTTCTTCCACACTTCTCATCATCATTTACTAAAAGCATAGGGAAAACATTGGTAGTTTCCAAGACCTAAAATATAGTTTTGATATATTGATTGACAAAAGAAACTAAAACTAAAACAAAAAGGTGCAATTGCGTAATGTTTATCTAAATTAGTTGACAAGAAAGTAGTGTTAATTCAGCCCAACACAAGTTTCCTAAATGCAAATTTCCAAAAAGCTTCCAGGTCACTTGTATGGCCCACTTGGCCCTGTACATGAGGTTGGTCGAAAATCATGCAGTATAAGAGTAGGAATAGGTCAACAGGAGCCTGACAATCTCTGAGACATGCCTATGCCTGACTTTGAGGCTAACTCCCAATCATCCCTTCCATCTAGGAGTTGAATTCTCCCAGTGGAGTGTCATTCTCCGTTGAAAATTGCACTAAGTCAAGTGTCTCTGGGGCAAAATTCTGCCATACCTCGAAAAGTGTTGGGCCATTCTCAGGATAGCCCAGAAGCCATTTCCTTTGTATATGATGGCTCCTTGAACTGTGTAATTTGAACAATGAATTCCCAGCATGGAACACCCTCTACAACTCCCATCAATTCCTAATTTATCCATAAAAGTCAATGATAGATAGTGTTGCTCAGCAAATATTCTGTCTACAGCTCTACATTTCTCAGCCTCTGCTACAGTTAGGAGAGGAACACGTGATTAGCTCTGGTGACTGGACAGTGAGAATAAGTATTTAAAAACTGGAACACCACCTCTATGCTTTGTCTTCCCTGGACCCTGAAAGCCGTATTTCCCAGCTGGTGTAGCTACATGATGGTGGTCTCTACACTAATTTTGTGTGGATGTTAGATTTATAATGTTAGATTTATAATGTGAGTGTGAAATAAGCTTTGTCAAGTTAGCCTCGTGAGATCTGGGGGTTAATGTGGGAGTAGCCCGCCTGCCTATTAAAATCTGAACAGTCATTTGCAGATACTTTGCAAACAAATATATAAATTTGAAATACCATTTGAAGGGGGGGGAAAACTCATCCACTTGTCATTCATGTCAGTAATTGCATCTTTTAATAAAGGAAGTAGCCTCGCAAAATCCTGAGAGGGTTGTGACTTTGTTAAATTAATGTTTGCTAAGTAGAACTCCAAAGTGTCGGATGGTGAGTCATAGTTCAACACAAGACCACAGGAGAATTGAAGTAGAGAAGTTCATTAGCGCAGTCTAATTCCTTCCTTCAAGAAGTGAGGCCTGTCTTGCTGGGGCACTCGGGAAGATCAAGGCAGGACGTAGGCAGGGAGAATGGCACAGCCCCAGGCATATATCTTTATTAGAGTCCCTGGATGGAGTGTTTTGAGGTTCCCAACTTAAGGCCAGATTAATGAATCCCAAACAAAAAGAGCAAGTTTTGATTATCCTCTTGATTATGGTAAATATATTGCGGTGTGTATGTGATATATCAAATCATCACACTGTACACTTTAAATATATACAGTTGTATTTGTCAGTTACTCCTGCCTGCACTGTTGTAGCTTGAAATCTTAGTGTCTTTTGCTTTGTTCATATTATTCCCTTGGTCTAAAATTTTCTTTTTCTCCTTGTTGAAATACTACTTATTAAGCAAGCACCAATTTAATATCATGTCCTTTTTTTTAAAGCTTTCCTAATTCCAGCTTTTTCTCCAGTCATATTTTAATATTTTCCTTGTGTGTTGTTGTTGGACTGTAGTCAGATCAGCGGTGTTTATGTGCTAACACCAGCAAGTTAGTGGTATGCATGTCTATTTGCCTTGGGAACTACCTCAAAGCCAGAAAACTTTGTGTTATTGAGGAGCTGTTATCTATTATTTATCTTAATATAATTCTGTAGGATCAGGAGAGTGTGTATGTATGTAAGTTAATTTTAATCTGAACCCAGGGCAGTTACTTAATATTTGAAATATCTTATTCAACAATTCACCTTCCTAAGACACCGATGGAAAATTTCCAAGTCATTATCGAAATTTGCACAAGAAGGTACAAAATTTGTATAATTTGGGTTTAGAATTAAATTTACTTTTTAAAATGACAAATATTGAAGACACAAGATTAGCTAAAGATTTAGACAAACTTTTTGTTGTTAAGTGCAAATGAGATACAGGTTAACTTACAAACTGAATACCTTCGGAGCAACACCATAAATATAGACCTCTACTTGATAATGTACCGCTTCATTTAGTGGAAAATTCTGAGCCTGATTTATCTAGAAACTTGGCTGGTTCTTCCATCAGGATATCACTGCATTTGAATTGGAGTGAATTTTTCATGCAAGTACTTGTCATTGAATGAAAAAACATTAGCAGGAATTGCACAAAGTTAGCTTCCAAAAGTAGCCAGTTTTGTTCATGAGGATAATAAATAATTATCTGTGTAACAAAACGTGGACCAAGCATTACATTCACTTGATGATCCTACCTGGTCAAAAGACACATAGGTCCCTCCTTACTCTCCAAAACACCAACTATCCATAATCACATAAGAGGACTTACTGATTTTGACCAGCCAAAATAGCTTAGCTCTGTTTACAATGGGAATCAATAGAGGCTTACAAATTAATTAGTGTATGTGTGTATTTGTGTGCATGCTTCAGAATTGTCATTTAATAGTTCTATGACTTTAGGCACATCATTTTTTTCCTCTAACACTTTTCCCACATTTTTTTTTTTTTTTTAAGCCAGGGTAAGAACAGAGCAGGGGACTTATCTTCTTCTTCTTCTTCTTCTCTTCTTCTTCTTCTTCTTCTTCTTCTTCTTCTTCTTCTTCTTCTTCTTCTTATTATTATTATTATTCTTTTAAGATTTTATTTATTTATTTGACAGAGAGAGAGGCAGCGAGAGAGGGAACACAAGCAGGGGGAGTGGGAGAGGGAGAAGCAGGCTTCCTGCTGAGTAGGGAGCCCAATGTTGGGCTTGATCCCAGGACCCTGGGACCAGGGACTGAGCCGAAGGCAGAGGATTGATGACTGAGCCATCTGGGCACCCAGAGACTTACCCTCTTAACAAATTTGTAAGCAGTGTAGTTAACTAAAGGCACAATGTTGCACAGCTGACTTCTAGAACTTACTCACTTTGATTAACTGAAACTTTATATCTGTGTTTTCCCCTTCCCTTAGCCCCTGGTAACCACCATTCTACTCTCTGATCCTCTGGGTTTGACCATTTCAGATACCTCATGTATTATCAGTTCTTCTGTGTCTGACTTACTTCCCTTAACATCATATCCTACAAATTCATCATCTTGTTGTATATGTCAGACTTCCCTTCTCTTTTTAAGGCTGAGTAAAGCCCATTGTACATATCTACCATATTCTGCCTGCCACACACTTTTATTGAGAACTAATTGACATGATTCATTGTACAAGTTTAAGACATTTAGTATGATTGCTTAATTTACATATTTTATGAAATGATCACAGTAGGTTCAGCTAACTTCCATCATTTTGAATAGATACGATAAAAAGAAAAGAAGAAAAGAAAAAAAACAGCCTTGCAATGAGAATTTATAGGATTACTCTTAACAAGTTTTCTATAGTGTTAGCTGTAGTCACCACATTGCACATTACAACCCAAGTATTTACGTAGCAGGTAACTGGAAATTTGTACCTTATGACCACTCTCCTCTCCAACTACTCCTTCCCCAGCATCTACCCCTAGTAACCACAAGTCTGATCTCTTTTTCTATGAGTTTGGTGGGATTTCTTTTTGTTCTGTTTAGACTCCCCAGATAAGAAAGATTATACAGTATTTGTCTTTTACTGGCTGACTTACTTCACTTACATAATGCCCTCAAGGTCCATCCATATTGTCACAAGTGGTAAGGTTTTCTCATTTTTTCTGGCTGAATAATATTCCAGTGTGTATTATTATATTATAAATAACATTATATATAATATATAATATATATAGTATATATACTATATATAAATAATATACACATATATATTATATCTATATAGTATATATGTGTATATTATTTATCATATATATACACATAGAGCTTTATTCATCAAATGATGGATACTTATGTTGTTTTTGTCTCTTGGCTATTATAATTAATGTTGTCATAAATGTGGGGGTGCAGATATCTTTTAGAGTTACTGTTTTTGTTCCTTTTGGATATATTTCCAGAAGGAGAATTGCTGGATTATATAGTATTACTATTTTTAATTTTTTGAGGAATCTCCATCTTGTTTTCCACAGTGGCTGCACCAGTTTGCATTCCCATCAACAATATACAAGGTTCTTGTTTCTTTACATCCACACAAACATTTGTTATCTCTTATCTTTTTGATGATGGCATTTTAACAGGCATGAGATGACATCTTACTGTGGCTTTAATTTGCATTTCCCTAGTGACTAGTAATATCGAACATCTTTTCCTGAACCTGTTGACCTTTCATAGATCTTTGGAAAAAATGTCTGTTGGGGTCCTTTTCCCATTTTTAATTGTTATTTGTTTGGTTTTTGCTATTGAGTTGCCTGAGTTCTTTATATATTTTGGATACTAACCATTTATTAGATATATGGTTTGCAATTTTTTTTCCAGTCTGTCGTTTATTTTTTCACTTTGTTGATCATTTCTTTTATTCTGTTGATGGTTTCTTTTTAGGTCGATTTAGTCCCACTTGTTTATTTTTTATTTCATTGCTTGTGGTTTAGGTATTATACCCCAAAATTCATTACCTTGGCCCATGTCAAGGAGATTTATTCCCATGTTTTCTTCGAGGAGGTTCATAGTTCTTACAAATAAATCTTAAGCAAATATGGTATCACATGACCCTATTTTTGTACACATATTGTTCCCTCTCTCAGAACTGTCCTAACATCCTTTGTTCTGTTGGCTACTGGAGACAACATTCATATGTTACCTACTGTGAGATGACATTCCTCACTCCAATTACACTCCAGCCTCTTTGATCTGCTCCTGTATCACTGCACTCATTTGCATCATTGGACTCACCACCTTCTATTAAAACTCTCATTTATTCTTTTCAATCACCCACTAACTTTATTTAATGAAAGGAATTGTGTCTTGTTCATAACTCAACAACAGGACCTCGCCAGTATCTGACACACATTGAGTATTTAGCAAATACTCGTTGGAAATTAGATGATGCAGTATTTTTTTCCAACTTAAAAAAGAAAAACTTGGAGAATAAAGGCCATTCTAAGTAATGTACATGCTCAAGATACATTTTTTTTTATAGTTTTCATCTTTCAATATGTATAACTCATCTGTTTTCTTAAACTATTTTTCTGGCTAATCCTTCAAAGTTATAAATTGTGTTTTGTAAATAATCAGTTTCAATTTCATGGTTTTACCTGATATAATTAAACTGAAAAGGTTTCACTTCAGTGACACTAATTTTCTGGTCCTGCTTTGTCTATTGATAAGAATTAATTCGAGAAATACCCCCACATTGGTATAGGAAGTGGTAATTTGCCACATCCATCATTTTCTGTCTCCTGTGGAGCACAGTTGCCAGGGTTTCTGAATTAATATGATGAAATTGAAGGCAACTGTAATTACAATAGTTTTATCTCTTCCTCCATCATTCTTCATCCACATTGTTCCATTGAACTATATGAGAAAAGGAAAGCCTACTTATCTTCTTGTGTTATTATTTGCTATCAAATTGATTCATTATGTTTCTCCTTTGTTCCTAATTACAGTTACCCACCTTCCCCATCTGCAAAAGTAGAAACAATATGTCTTTGGCTCCTTGACATCTTTTATTTCCATGCAGTGTAGAGCTATGTATAGCATGTAGGTTATCAATCAATGCATAATGAGTGAGCACCTACAAAATGCAAAACATACTGAAGAATTTAATAGCAGGAAAATGAGATATCTGATATCAGGCAAGTGAAAGTTCAGTTGCGATAATGAGGCATGGGTTAAAAGTCAATAAAATAAATAAATAAATACAATGGAAAAGTAGTGGAGATCAAATCTTAAGGATAAGGTTTAAGATCCTTTTCAGGATCCAGAGAGGTTGGGGTGCGGTGGGAGAAAGGCATTTCAGAAAAGGGAATCTGATGAAGGAGCTAAGTGCAGAGGATTGCAGGCAGTGGTGAAGGAGTGTCAAGGAGAAGAGGGGAATGCTAGGAACGAGGAAGGCATAAACTAAGAGGAGTGAAAAAGCTGGCTCTCTAGAATAAAGGGTTTTGTAGATGCAGGATAAGAGAAAGGGTTGTGTAAGTTTGGCCTGAGGCCAGCTACAGAGAGTAATGTGAGATTGGAGACGCTGATGGCTTTTGAATAGGGAACTGATTGGAAGAAAAGGATGTTTGAAGCAAATTAGTGTTCCCCTTACCCTCACTCGGTTTTCTAAAGTTCTCTTCTAATGTTATCAATATTCTTGAACTACAATTTATGTAAAATTAACTGCACCCATCTAATGCATACAGTTACTGAGTTTTGGCCAACGTATGCGTTAGTACTCACACAGCAATCAAGATATGTAATATTTCCATTACCCCCAAATTTGCCACATTCATCTTTTTAATCGACCTCTACTTCTCACCTCTATAGATTTGTTTGATCTTTTCCAAGTTTTTTACTTCAAATTTTTCTTGGATAATTCCTAAGGAATATTTGACTGTTTTTACTTTTAACAAAAGCAAAAACAAATAAAATTTTAATCTCCTAATAGCAAGGGATGACAGTATGTTTAGGTGAAGTGTGACTAGTAACATAGTGCCAAGCTAGAGATCATATTGTATAATTCACCATAAAATGAAACCCTGGTTAAATTGGCTCATGTCTTTGTTTTATTTAGGTATTAATAGAAAGTAATACTGTGGAAAGCCTGGATGGCTCAGTCCTTAAGCATCTGCCTTTGGCTGGGATCATGATCCCAGGGTCATGGGATGGAACCCTGTATTGGGCTTCTTGCTCAGCGGGGAACTGCTGCTCCCTCTCTTACTCCCACTGCTTGTGTTCCCTCTCTCACTGTGTCTCTTTCTGTCAAATAAATAAAATCTTAAAAAAAAAAAGTAAGTAATAATGTTAAAAATGTGGATAGTAAATGAGCAAAAGAGTTGGAAACTGAAACACTGCTGTCTTCTATGGACATTTAATTAAACATTCATTTCAAATTTTCCATTTTCTTCATATTTTTGTACAAAAGTGTTTATTTTGCATTTCAATTATTTTCATAATTAATTTAAATCTTTGCAGCGTTTATGCACTGAACTTATAAAATGTCTAGCATTCTTAAAGCTTCTAGACATTTGAAAACAGATTATTAGTAGATAACTTGATTCTTTTGATTCTTCTTAATCTAGTTAATGCCCTTGTAATATATACATGGCATTCTCTCTACTCATGAGACTAATGAACATCTCTGTTCTAAGGAAACAACTTTTAGATTTCCGTTCATATCTAGCATTAGGAAAAAAAACTGGAATGCTTCATTTTATAGTACAACAAAAATCCTATCTTAGTGACTGGAGGAAAAAGAACAGTAAGATACAGGGCACCTGGGTGGCTCAGTGGGTTAAAGCTTCTGCCTTCCGCTCAGGTCATGACCCCAGGGTTCTGGGATTGAGACCCATATCAGGCTCTCTGCTCAGCGGGGAGCCTGCTTCTCCCTCTCTCTCTGCCTGCCTCTCTGCCTGCTTGGAATCTCTGTCTGTCAAATAAATAAATAAAATCTTTAAAAAAAAAAAAAGAACAGTAAGATACAGCCATAAAAATGAAACCCATCTCAAAAAACTTCGTCATATCTTTAAAAAACAAAATTTAGGGGGCGCCTGGGTGGCTCAGTGGGTTAAAGCCTCTGCCTTCGGCTCAGGTCGTGATCCCAGTGTCCTGGGATCGAGCCCCGCATCGGGCTCTCTGCTCAGCGGGGAGCCTGCTTCCTCCTCTCTCTCTCTCTGCCTGCTTCTCTTTCTCCTTGTGATCTCTGTCTGTCAAATAAATAAATAAAAAAAATCTTTAAAAACAAAACAAAACAAAACAAAATTTAGTAGTAGAGTATAACATGAAAGTTATTCTATGAATGAATTTAAAGAGTATAAAGCAAAGTGTAAAAACAATATTAGCTCATGGTCCATTATTTATCAATTTATTCAACAAACATCTGGTTATAAAGTGATGCAGGGCCTAAAGTAGAGAACAAGAACATAATGGACCCAACTGTCATCCTGATGAAAGGTAATTTTTTTTTTAATTTTTAATTTTTTTAAATAAACATATAATGTGTTATTAGCCCCAGGGGTACAGGTCTGTGAATCGCTGGGTTTACACACTTCACAGCACTCACCATAGCACATACCCTCCCCAATGTCCATAACCCCCTCCCCCTCTCCCAACCCCACCTCCCCCCAGCAACCCCCAGTTTGTTTTGTGACATTAAGAATCTCTTATGGTTCGTCTCCCTCCTGATCCCATCTTGTTTCATTAATTCTTTTGCTACCCCCCAAACCCCCCACATTGAGTCTCCACATCTTCATATCAGGGAGATCATATGATAGTTATCTGAAAGGTAAATTCTTATGGGGAAAAATGAGTAAGAAGAAATTAGGGAAATATGTGCTACAGCTGGTTGACAAGAATGGGAAATCAAGAAGAGATATAGAGAAGAAGTATAAAGAGGGATTGAGGTTATGGGTTTTAAAGAATGATCACAGAGAAAGTATTGTAATAGTGATATTTAGGCAAAGGCCTGCAGAAGGTAAATCAAGCTGATACCTGGGGAAGAACATTCCAGAAGTCAATATATACTGAGTGAGAAGTTTTTGGTTTGTTCTAGAATGATTGAGTATGCCAGTGTGGCTTGATGACTGTAGTGCTATGTCAGACCTAGTCCCAAAGTGACACAATTCTCACATTTTGGATCCATCTCCTTAAGCCTTTATTTTGCACCCATTTATAGGTTTGTGTCTCTTTGTTTTTTACCAATCACTTAATTTTTTCTCACATTATTAACAAATCCTCAAAACTATTTTAATCAATGCAGAATACACTATTTTGGATATATCATGATTTACTTAAACATTACTCTTTGTACACATTTATTTATTATTATAAATCAGTGTAAGTATTACTGCAATGAGCTTATTTACATATAGATTTTTGTTAATATTTCTGACTATTTCCTTAGCTACAGTGGCTAATGAGTGGTAGGTGACAACATAATTGAGAAATGATTTCCCATGAGTAAGTATCCCAATTTCCTCCTAGAAATACCAGAGTATCTACAGAAAGAGAATAACTAGAGGTATCCTTAAATCATGAAGTCTAACTAGGTTATTTTCCCTCAAGAAGAAGAAATATCACACTATATCATTAGTTAAGCAAATCGACATTGAAGAAATCAGAATTTGGGGCTCAGGCTGGCTCAGTAGGTTAAGTGTCTGCCTTTGGCTCAGGTCATGGTCCTGGAGTCCCAGGATCAAGCCCCACATTGGTCTCCCTGCTGAACAGAGGGCCTTCTTCTCCTGCCACTCACCCCACTCATCGTCACTCTCTCTCATTCTCTCTCTTGCTCTCTCTCTTTAAAATAAATAAATAAACTCTTTTTAAAAAGAAAGAAATCAGAATTTGTTTGAGCAAATGTTTTCTTAGATTGTAGAGGCCAAAAAAAACTATCACTAACTCAAAATACAAACAAAGAATAAAATACATCCATGAGTTATTGTCTAGTCATTAAGTTGTGAGTGAAGAACAAGTAAATACTTAACTTGTGGGCTATACATTTCCTTTAGTGTATTATGAAAGGAAAAAAAAGAAGAAGAAAGGAAGAAAGAGGGGGAGACAGTGAGAGAGGGAGGGAAACAGGAAGGAAGGGAGAAATAAAGGAAAGAGGTAGGAAGGGAATATCAGGCTTCAAAGTCAATTTTGGGGAATGAGGGTTTAAAATCTGACCCGCTCACCATCACCAAAGCCCAGATACTCAAACTCCCACTATTCCCCTATTGATAAGATTTAGAGAAAATGGAAAATTTGAAACATATTATAATCACTAGAGACCATTAGATAGAGATGATGGACAATAAATCATAAATAGCAATTATTTGAGGTCTGGACAGAGATGGTCCATACCTCAACTATCTCCAGCTGGGAGGATGCAATCATATTTAATTACACAAGAGAGCTCAATATTGTCTTAAACAACTTGTAGTCAAGAATTACGGAAGGATGTGCTACTTGGTGAACCCCCTAAATTACAGCGTTACAGAGCTGCCTTATTCGGATTGACTCATAAATTGCTGTAACAATGATTGCAAGATAGGAGCTCACACCTTTTGATAGGCTCCTAGCAGCTCGAGTTTCTCCTGGATTTTTAGAAGGTAGTGGCTGTCATGGCAAAGACCTTAAGATCTTAAGATCAAGCCAAAGATGTTAAGATCTCTTGAACAGACAATTAGCTCTAAAGGCAAGGACATTTTATTTCTTGCTTTTCAGTAAAATCATTGTAATGAAACTCTCATTTTACTGGTTTCAATTAAACTGATGCCTCTGTTATTTTTCTTTAAAAATAAAGCAGGGAAACCATGACCCAAATTCAAAAATGTTGATGAATGGAGAGAGAAAGACAGCTGGATGGGAAAGTCATAGTGTTCTAAACAGCACTAAAACAATAAAAAGATTTTATTGGATTATAGGAAAGCAACATATCGCATAGTTGGCTAGTGGAAAACATGGATCAGGCTGTCTGGGGTATTAGTATAAACCTTCTTAATGGAGAAAGACACCTTTACGTAAAGGGCTTGTAAAAATGGATGAAGGTCTTGAAAAGCACCTGGTGACTCAGCTCCTCAGAACTGCTGATGTAGTTTTCTACACCCTGAAGCCCAGTCTAGACATGATACAAAGTCACTGAGAAGGCAGTTTCTAAAATACTCACTTGGTAAGTACTGGTGAAGAAAAACTTTGTGTGGTAGAGTTGAATGAGAGAGCCAGGTAAATCTGAGTATGAATTCCGTTTCTCTACGTTCCTATAGCCATGATTTAGATTAAAAAAAAAAAAAAAAAAACAACGTCATGAATCCTCATCTTTAGTATTGAATTGCTGATCTCCATAATGTAGAATTGTGGTTGAGTTGTGTGGGAACATTTGAGCGTAAAACGCTCATCATCCAATGACTGCACAGAGCAGACTCATAACACGATAGCTCTCTCTCTCATTCTTCCTTCCCAATCCAGAATAATATAATGCCTTAGAGTTTTTCCATATAATTATCCTCCAAGGATAGATTCTCAAGTTTTGCTGTGATTTTATACAAAATTACCTGGGAACGTTTTTTGAAGCATACCTTTCTCAGAGTCTACCCTCAGGGATTTTGATTCAGGAGGTCTTGAATGTAGCAGGAACCTGCATTTTGTCAAGTCCTTCCTGTGACTCTAATGGCCCCTTGAAAACATTAATATTTGCCTTCCTTGGTCTATATATGGTGCATTTCCTTTGTATTATTGAATAATTAACTATATTATCCCCAATTACTGAAAATTTTTTTCTGAATTCATAGTTTTGCTTTGTTTCTTTCGGCTCATGCATTTATTGACACCTTTTCCACCAGCTCTTGATTTTATTATTCCTGTCAAAATCATCCATGAACTTTTAGATTTTGATACCTTATACTAAAGCAGGAAGGGTATTTATGGTCTTTAGTTTTCAGCCAAGGAAACCAGATGAATCAATAGCTAGTACTCATAATTTAGAAGAAAGAGTTACAACTGAGATATATGAGACACTCCTTAAATATTCAAACCTACAAAGAAAAATCTTAACTTAAAATAAAACATCTGCAAGCCACTTTCCTAACACTTTATGTAAGAGCTTAAGTGGTCTTAGGCATTGAACATGGCTTAGAAGAAGTGTCAACATGTAGGACATATTTTAATTTGGAATCAATCTCATAGAATTATAGCAAATACAAAGATCAGTAAATCACAGACCACACAAGAAAATGAATAGCCAAGGACTGATGACATTTCTACTGTAGAAAGAGATCTTTTTTTTAAAGTGTAGTATCTTGGATTGAGCTGATACGTTGTGATAAGAAGCAGATGTAAAGTACAATATATAAACTCAACTAATATAGATCCAGCAATAACTTGATTCATCCAAGAAAATTTTGAGGCAAGTATTGATTTGTTAGTAGGATTTTAAACTTCATCTTTATCAGGTAATGGGCCAAAATTTGACAATACTTGGTAATAGAGCCTTAAATACACATGAGAATGAGGAGGATATATTAAATTAAAACTGACACTCCAGTTTGGGTTTTAAAAAGAATCAGATTATTGTCAGTATTAGATTAGTTTGTCACCACTCCTGTTAGCTCATTCCTTATTGGTTTTGTTTTTCCTTTTCCTTTCCTTTCCTACCACACTTGTATTCTTTCTCTCAATCTCTCCGCACTCCCTCTCTCTCTCTGTGTTACAGAATTTTTGTAAGTCTACAACCATGAATTCATAACTATAAAAATAGAAAGAAAACATTGTTTATAAGAATCTCAAGATGTACCCTCTCACTCACTGAATTGAGAGCTGGCTAATTAATGGTGTCTCTAAAGAAAATAAATACTTCTGACTTACAATGGAAAGAACCACTGGGGCGTGTTTCTGATTCAAAAATCATTGTGAGAACATTTTAAATGGATGTTTTAACATATGGCTCTAACAATTGCTGCCAAGTACAATATAATTTTGCAACACATTGTTATTCCTAAAAACTTTTGTTACTTCAACCACAGCTTGTTTTGACTCAGTCTACTAAGTGGCCACTTGGCTAATTTTCAAAATTTAGAGAAAAATATGAGTACAGTTCACTGATAAGTTTTCTTAGGTTTTAGAACCTCAAACCTGACAAATGAAAAATATTCACTTAGATAGAATAAATCAAATTTCTTAAAAGACTTAAAATATATTATTCCTTTTAATGACAGAGAGAAGAAAGCTTATCTTTTTTTTTTTTTTAATTTTATTTATTTGACAGATAGAGATCACAAGTAGGGAGAGAAGCAGGCAGAGAGAGAGAGGAGGAAGCAGGCTCCCCGCCAAGCAGAGAGCCCGACGCGGGACTCGATCCCAGGACCCCGAGATCATGACCTGAGCTGAAGGCAGCAGCTTAAACCACTGAGCCACCCAGGCGCCCCGAAAGCTTATCTTTTTTTAATTAAATTTTTACATTTTTTAATAAACATATAATGTATTTTTATCCCCAGGGGTACAGGTCTGTGAATCGCCAGGTTAACACACTTCACAGCACTCACCATAACACATACCCTCCCCAATGTCTATAACCCCACCCACCTCTCCAGACCCCCCCTCCCCCCAGCAACCCTCTGTTTGTTTTGTGAGATTAAGAGTCACTTATGGTTTGTCTTCCTCCCAATCGCATCTTGTTTCATTTATTCTTTTCCTACCCCCCAAACCCCCACGTTGCATCTGCATTTCCTCATACCAGGGAGATCATATGATAGTTGTATTTCTCCGATTGACTTATTCGCTAAGCATAATACCCTCTAGTTCCATCCACGTCATTGCAAATGGCAAGATTTCATTTCTTTTGATGGCTGCATACTATTCTATTGTGTATATATACCACATCTTCTTTACCCATTCATCTGTTGATGGATATCTAGGTTCTTTCCATAGTTTGGTTATTGTGGACAATGCTGCTATAAACATTCACGCGCATGTGCCCCTTCGGATCACTACGCTTGTATCTTTAGGGTAAATACCCAATAGTGCAATTGCTGGGTCATAGGGTAGATCTATTTTAAACTTTTTGAGGAACCTCCATGCTGTTTTCCAGAGTGGTTGCACCAGCTTGCATTCCCACCAACAGCGTAGGAGGGTTCCCCTTTCTCCGCATCCTCGCCAGCATCTGTCATTTCCTGACTTGTTAATTTTAGCCATTCTGACTGGTGTGAGGTGGTATCTCATTGTGGTTTTGATTTGTATTTCTCTGATGCTGAGTGATGTGGAGCACTTTTTCATGTGTCTGTTGGCCATCTGGTTATTTTCTTTGCAGAAATGTCTTTTCATGTTCTCTGCCCCTTTCTTGATTGGATTATTTGTTCTTTGGGTGTTGAGTTTGCTAAGCTCTTTATAGATTTTGGATACTAGCCCTTTATCTGATATGACGTTTGCAAGTATATTCTCCTATTCTGTCAGTTGTCTTTTGGTTTTGTTAACTCTTTCCTTTGCTGTGCAAAAGCTTTTGATCTTGATGAAATCCCAATAGTTCATTTGTGCCCTTGCTTCCCTTGCCTTGACGATGTTCCCAGGAAGAAATTGCTGCACCTGAGGTCAAAGAGGAAGGATTTTGATGGATTCCTTACTCACATTGAGGTCCTTCATCCATTTTGAGTCTATTTTCATGTGTGGTGTAAGGAAATGGTCCAATTTCATTTTCTGCATGTGGCTGTCCAATTTTCCCAACACCATTTGTTGAACAGACTGTCTTTTTTCCATTGGACATTCTTTCCTGCTTTGTCGAAGATTAGTTGACCATAGAGTTGAGGGTCTATTTCTGGGCTCTCTATTCTGTTCCATTGATCTATGTGTCTGTTTTTGTGCCAGTACCATACGGTCGTGATGATGACAGCTTTGTAATAGAGCTTGAAGTCCAGAATTGTGATTCCACCAACTTTGCCTTTCTTTTTCAATATTCCTTTGGCTATTCGAGGTCTTTTCTGGTTCCATATAAATTTTAGGATTATTGGTTCCATTTCTTTGAAAAAAAATGGATGGTATTTTGATAGGGATTGCATTAAATATGTAGATTGCTTTAGATAGCATAGACATTTTCACAATGTTTGTTCTTCACAATCCAGGAGCATGGAACATTTTTCCATTTCCTTGTGACTTCCTCAATTTCCTTCATGAGGACTTTATAGTTTTCTGTGTATAGATTCTTAGCCTCTTTGGTTAGGTTTATTCCTAGGTATCTTATGGTTTTGGGTGCAACTGTAAATGGGATTAACTCCTTAATTTCTCTTTCTTCTGTCTTGTTGTTGGTGTAGAGAAATGCAACTGATTTCTGTGCATTGATCTTATATCCTGACACTTTACTGAATTCCTGTCCAAGTTCTAGCAGTTTTGGAGTGGCGCCTTTTGGGTTTTCCACATATAGTATCATATCATCTGCGAAGAGTGATAGTTTGACTTCTTCTTTGCCGATTTGGATGCCATTAATTTCTTTTTGTTGTCTGATTGCTGAGGCTAGGACTTCTAGCACTATGTTGAATAGCAGTGGTGAAAATGGACATTCCTGTCATGTTCCTGACCTTAGCAGAAAAGCTTTCAGTTTTTCTCCATTGAGAATGATATTTGCATTGGGTTTTTCATAGATGGCTTTGATGCTATTGAGGTATGTGCCCTCTATCCCCACATTTTGAAGAGTTTTGATCAGGAAGTGCTGCTGTACTTTGCCAAATGCTTCTTCAGCATCTATTGAGAGTATCATATGGTTCTTCTTCTTTCTTTTATTAATGTATTGTATCACATTGATTGATTTGCGGATGTTGAACCAACCTTGCAGCCCTGGAATAAATCCCACTTGGTCGTGGTGAATAATCCTTTTAATGTACTATTGGATCCTATTGGCTAGTATTTTGGTGAGAATTTTTGCATCTGTGTTCATCAAGGATATTGGTCTGTAATTCTCTTTTTTGATGGGATCCTTGTCTGTTTTGGGGATCAAGGTGATGCTGGCCTCATAAAATGAGTTTGGAAGTTTTCCTTCCATTTCTATTTTTTGGAACAGTTTCAGGAGAATAGGTATTAATTCTTCTATAAATGTTTGGTAGAATTCCCCTGGGAAGCCGTCTGGCTCTGGGCTTTTGTTTGTTTGGAGATTTTTGATAACTGTTTCAATCTCCTTACTGGTTACGGGTATGTTCAGGTTTTCTATTTCTTCCTGGTTCAGTTGTGGTAGTTTATATGTCTCCAGGAATGCATACATTTCTTCCAGATTGTCAAATTTGTTGCCATAGAGTTACTCATAATATGTTCTTATAATTGTTTGTATTTTTTTGGTGTTGGTTATGATCTCTCCTCTTTCATTCATGATTTTATTTGGGTCCTTTCTCTTTTCTTTTTGATAAGTCTGGCCAAGGGTTTATCAATCTTATTAATTCTTTCAAAGAACCAACTCCTAGTTTCATTGATTTGTTCTATTGTTTTTTGGTTTCTATTTCATTGATTTCTGCTCTGATCTTTATGATTTCTCTTCTCCTGCTGGGTTTAGGCTTTCTTTGTTATTCTTTCTCTAGCTCCTTTAGGTGTAGGGTTAGTTTGTGTATTTGAGACCTTTTTTGTTTCTTGAGAAAGGCTAGTACCGCTATGTATTTTCTTCTCAGGACTACCTTTGCTGTGTCCCACAGATTTTGAACCGTTGTGTTTTCATTATCATTTGTTTCCATGAATTTTTTCAATTCTTTCTTAATTTCTTGGTTGACCCATTCATTCTTTAGAAGGATGTTGTTCAGTCTCCATGTATTTGGGTTCTTTCCAACTTTCCTCTTGTGATTGAGTTCTAGCTTCAGAGCATTGTGGTCTGAAATTATGCAGGGAATGATCCTAATCTTTTGATACTGGTTGAGACCTGATTTGTGACTCAGGATGTGATCTATTCTGGAGAAGGTTCCATGTGCACTAGAGAAGAATGTGTATTCTGTTGCTTTGGGATGAAATGTTCTGAATAGATCTGTGATGTCCCTCTGGTCCAGTGTGTCATTTAAGGCCTTTATTTCCTTGTTGATCTTTTGCTTGGATGATCTGTCCATTTCAGTGAGGGGAGTGTTAAAGTCTCCTACTATTATTGTATTATTGTCGATGTATTTCTTTGATTTTGTTATTAATTGGTTTATGTAGTTGGCTGCTCCCATGTTAGGGGCACAGCTATTTAAAATTGTTAGATCTTGTTGTACAGACCCTTTGAGTATGATATAGTGTCCTTCCTCATCTCTTATTATAGTCTTTGGTTTAAAGGCTAATTGATCTGATATAAGGATTGCCACCCCAGCCTTCTTCCGATGTCCATTAACATGGTAAATTGTTTTCCACCCCCTCACTTTAAATCTGGAGGTGCCTTTGGGTCTAAAATGAGTTTCTTGTAGGCAGCATATTGATGGGTTTTGTTTTTTTATCCGTTCTGACAACCTATGTCTTTTGATTGGTGCATTTAGCCCATTAACATTCAGGGTAACTATTGAGAGATATGAGTTTAGTGCCATTATATTGCCTGTAAGGTGACTGTTACTGTATATTGTCTGTTCCTTTCAGATCTACTACTTTTAGGGGCTCTCTTTGCTTAGAGGACCCCTTTCAATATTTCCTGTAGAGCTGGTTTAGTGTTTGCAAATTCTTTCAGGTTTTTGTTTTGTTTTTGTTTTTTTTTTTTTTTTTTTTTGTCCTGGATGCTTTTATCTCTCCTTCTATTTTCAATGATAGCCTACCTGGATATAATATTCTTGGCTGCATGTTTTTCTCATTTAGTGCTCTGAATATATCATGCCATCTCTTTCTGGCCTGCCAGGTCTCTGTGGATAAGTCTGCTGCCAATCTAATATTTTTGCCATTGTATGTTACAGACTTCTTTTCCCAGGATGCTTTCAGGATTTTCTTTGTCACTAAGACTTGTACATTTTACTATTAGGTGATGGGGTGTGGACCTATTCTTGTTGATTTTTGAGGGGTGTTCTCTGCACCTCCTGGATTTTGATGCTTGTTCCCTTTGCCATATTAGGGAAATTCTCTCCAATAATTCTCTCCAATAGACCTTCTGCTCCCCTCTCTCTCTCTTCTTCTGGAATCCCAATTATTCTAATGTTGTTTCATCTTATGGTATCACTTATCTCTCAAATTCTCCCCTTGTGGTCCAGTATTTGTTTGTCTCTCTTTTGCTCAACTTCTTTATTCTCTGTCATTTGGTCTTCTATATCACTAATTCTTTATTCTGCCTCATTTATCCTAGCAGTGAGAGTCTCCATTTTTTATTGCACCTCATTAAGAGCTTTTTTGATTTCAGCTTGGTTAGATTTTACTTCTTTTATTTTTCCAGAAAGGGTTTTTATCTCTCCAGAGATGGTTTCTCTAATATCTTCCATGCCTTTTTCAAGCCCAGATAGAACCTTCAGAATCGGCATTCTGAAATCTAGATCTGACATATTACCAATGTCTGTACTGATTAGGTCCCTAGCCTTTGGTATTGTCTCTTGTTCTTTTTTTTTGTGATGAGTTTTTCTGCCTTTTCATTTTGGTATTGCCAAATTTGGTATTGCCTCTTGTTCTTTTTTTTTTTATGGTGAGTTTTTCTGCCTTGTCATTTTGGTATTGCCAAATTTGGTATTGCCTCTTGTTCTTTTTTTTGTGGTGAGTTTTTCTGCCTTGTCATTTTGTCCAGATAAGAATATATGAAGGAGCAAATAAAATACTAAAATTGTGGCAAATACCCCAAGAAAATGTGCTTTAGCTAAATCAGAAGAGACCCCAAATCATGGGGGGGGGGGGAGAAAGAGGTTAAAAGAAGTTAAGAAAAAGAAATAATTAAAAAAAAAACAAATTTAAAAAATATAAAAAAGAAAAAAATCTATACATTAGACTGGTGACTTCAATAGGGTCACCCACTTAATTTTGGGAGTATTTTGGTCTCTTAGAAGAAACTACCTCCCAAAATTTTAAAGAATGAAAAACATATATAAGGGTAAACACAATGAAGGGATGGAATATGCCTATAAAGATGAAAAAAATTTTTTTTTAATTTCTAAAAAAGGAGTTGATAAAGTAAGTTTGTTGGGAGAATAAAGAAAAAGAAAGTGGGGAGATTTTGCTCAGGCTGGATACTAGAAAAAGCCCGGAGCTAGATTTAGGGTATATTTTGCTCTATTAGAAGAAGTTGTACCCCAAATTTTTTAGAAGCAAAAACCCTATGTTTATACAAAAAATAAAGTTAGATACATTGAAGGATAAAATGTGACTATAATAATGAAGGTTCAAAAAGATTATTTTTTTTTTTATGAAAGGTATTGTTAAGATAAACTAGTTAAAAAACATTAAAAGAGGAAAGGGTAAAAGTTAAAAAAATTTAGAAGAAGAAAAAAATAAAATTAAAAAAATTCAATTACCTGAAAGACTAAGGAATCATCGGGAGAAAGCCATGAATTACATGCCTTGCTTTCTCCTTCTCTGTGATTCTGCTGTTCTTGGTACTGAATTTGGTCTTGGTTGGATTTCTTGTTGATCTTCTGGGGGAGGGGCCTGTTGTAGTCATTCTCAAGAGTTTTTGCCCCAGGCGGAATTGCATTGCCCTTACTAAGGGCGGAGCTAAGTAATCTGCTCCTGTTCGCTTTGGGGAGCTTTTGTTCCCTGAATGCTTTCCATAGAGTTCCCGAGGATGAGAATGAAAATAGCAGCCTCCCAGTCTCTGGCCCAGAGGAGCCGAGAGCTTGGGGCCCCACTCCTCAGTGCACCCTCAGAGACGCTCGCTCAGTCACTCCCGGGTCCCTGGCCTCCGGCTGCGCTCTGAGCTCACCCAGCCTGCGACTGGTTCAAGGTAACCCCAAGCTGAGAGCTCATTCCTTGGCTCTGTCTCTGTAGCTGGCTTCCCCACTCTAATCCCTGTGAGCTCTGCGACACTCAGACACCCCCGATCCTTCTGTGACCATGCATGACCTGGGGCCACGCTGACCCTACGTGGGCTTCACCCCAGTTTAACCTCTGGAGCAATGTTCCTCAGTCGAACAGACTTTTAGAAGTCCTGATTTTGTGCTCCGTTGTTCCGCCGCTTGCCGGGAACCGGACCCTCCCCACCGTGGTCTATCTTCCCGTCGCTCTGGATTCATTTCTCCACCGGTCCTACCTTTCAGAAAGTGGTTGATTTTCTGTTTCTAGAATTGTTGCTGTTCTTATCTTCCGTATCCTGTTGGATTTGTAGATGTTCGCAATGGACTGATAAGCTATCTAGCTGATTTCCGGCTACCTGATGTAGTCTCAGCCGCTACATCTCTGCCATCTTGACTCCTCGAAAGCTTATCTTTCAACTCCATCTCTCTTCACTCCTGAAATACAATATATATGTTGAATGAATGTGTGAGTAAACCAATGATACAAAAACAAACAAATGAGTCATCTGCAGATATTAAGGGCACAGATAGGTTTGTTTTAAAAAAATTTTTATTAAGTTTTTTATTTTAATTCCATTAGAGTTAACATACTATGTTGTATTTGTTTCACTTGTACAATATAGTGTTTCAACGATTCTACACATTACGCAGTGCTCATCATGATGGGTGTGTTCTTAATCCCCTTCACCTTTTTCACCCATCTCCCCACCGACCTCCCCTCTTTTCTTTCTTTTTTTTTAGGTACACAATTTATTGGATTATGAATATGTTGGGAATCATTCCAAAGCTTGAAGCCTCCTCTACTCCTCCATAGTTTGTTTTTTGGTTTTTTGTTTTTGTTTTTAAGATTTTATTTATTCATTTGCGAGAGAGAGAAGAGTGAGCATGGGCAGGGGGAGGGGGCAGAAGTGGGGGAGAGAGGGGACCCAGAAGGAGAGGGAAGGAGCAGAAGGAGAGGGAGAAGCAGATTCCCTGCTGAGCTGGAGCTGGAATGGGGCTTGATCCTAGAACCTTGAGATCATGACACTGCTCTGAGAGGGAGACACTTAACTGACTGAGCCACCCAGGTCCCTCTGCTACTACATGTTTTAACTCAAATCCATTGCACCCTTCTACATCCTCTCAAAAATGAGAAATAGGTTGCACTGGCTAGAGAAATAAGTCAAAGCAGCTACCATCTGCTAAGTTAGTTCCATTCAGTGCACGCTTTATTCACACACATTGATGTCACCTGTAGCAGAAGTATTGCTTACTCTGTAGTTCTTAACCCTCAGAGTAGAAATGAACATTAATACTCTTCTTGATGCATTTGATGTTTGGTTCTGTGTGACTACATTTAAATTTTATACTTGCAAGTTGGATGCCTGCAATTGGAAGAGAGTCCAGGATAACCTAAACTGATTACCCTAAAATTCTACATTTACACCTTCATGTATGTGAACAATGATAGGATGATAAAAATTTGTGAGATATCTGGACATTTGTGCTCTTGTAAGCCTGAAAGTATCATATTAATAAAAGTGATAATCCCTTAGTAAGTGTAAGAGAGAGAGGTAGCAAGCGAGAGAGCTCATTAATCAAAAATACAAGAAAATGTAGAGGCAAACACCGCTAGAAATCCTGCAGACTCTAATGATAAGACAATGTTATGAAGAACAGTACCATTACATTTAACAAACTAGATGAAACCAATGAATTCTTTCAAAACACACTTTGTCTATCAAAATAAACCAAAACAGAAACAGAAAAATTAAATATTACATATATTAAATAAATGTAATCAATAACTTAAAATGTTCCAAGACACAAAGCTTTGAGCATAGATGGCTCATGTTTGAATTCTTCCAAACATTACATTAGGAATGACATGATTCTTCACAAAATTTTTCAGAAAGGAGATACCACTTCCCAATTCATTTTACAAGACAAGCATTATCCTGACACTATCATGAGACAAATATTAAGGAAAAGCAAATTATAATACCACATCATTCATAAATATAAATGCAAAAATCCTAAAACAAAATAAAATAGAAAAGGACAATAGAAGAGCACCTGCCTTCAGTTCAGGTCATGATCCCAGTGTCCTAGGATGGAACACCAAGTGTCCACTTCCTGCTCAATGGGGAGACTGCTTCTCCCTCTGCCCTACCCTTCTCCTCCTATTTCCCCTACCTTCTGCCCTTCCCCCTCCACCCTCATGCTTTCTCCCTCTCTCTCAAATAAACAAATAAAACCTTTAAAAAGAAAGAAAAGGACAATACATCTGGGCAAATGAGGTTAAAAAATTTTTATTGAAGAACAGTTAACATATGATATTGTACTGGTTTCAGGTATACAACACAGTGATTTGAAATTTATACACATGATCAAATGGCTACCACAATAGGTGTAGTTAACATCTGTCACCTTACGAAGTTGTTAAAATATCATTGACTACATTCCCTATACTGTTCTCATATCTTATTTATTCTCCTATTACATTCTCATATCTTATTTATTCTATAACTGAACACTGAACCTCTTGCTCCCTTTCACCTATTTTGTTCACTGCACAACCCTCCCCTCCAACAGCCATCAGTTTGTTCTTCGTTATGTGTCTGTTTCTGTTTTGTTTCTTTGTTTTGTTTTTTTAGACTCCATATAAGTGAAATCATGTGCTATTTGTCTTTCTCTGGCTAACTTACTTCACTTAGCATAAATCCTTCTAGGTTCACCCATGTTGTCACAATGGCAAGATTCCATTATTTTTAATGGCTGAGTAATATATATTTATTTATTCATCTATCAATGGACATTTTTGCTTCCATATGTCGACTATTGTAAGTTATGCTGAAATGAACATAGGGGTGCATATGCTTTTTTGAATTAGTGTTTTCCTTTCTTTGGATAAATACCCAGAAGTAGAATTATTGGATTGTATGGTAGTTATATTTGTAAGTTCTTCAGGAACCTCCACATTGTTTTCCATGGTGGTTGCACACATTTACATTTCTACTAAAAGTGCATGAGGGTTCTCTTTTCTATAAATCTTGCCAATCCTTGTTACCCTGTCTCTCTGATACTAGCCATTCCCACAGGTGTGAGGTCATATCTTATTGTGGTTTTGATTTGCATTTCCCTGATGATAAGTGATGCTGGACATTTTTTCATGTGCCTCTTGGCCATCTGTATGTCTTCCTTGGAAAAATTGGAAAAATGTCTATTTAGGACCGCTACTGACTTTTTAATTGGATTTATTTTAATAATTAGTTGTACAAGTTCTTTGCATATTTTGGTTGTTAACCCTTTATTGGATATATCATTTGTGAATATTTTCTCCCATTCAATAGGTTATCTTGTCAGTTGATAGTTTCCTTCACTGTGCAAAAGCTTTTTAGTTTGGAGGTATGAAGAAAGGTGATGGAGTGCTGAGTGTTAATAAGGTTACTGAATAAGTTAAGTAGGTGTATTCATCTGTTAAAATTGATCAAACTATACCTTTAAGATCTATGTATTTCACGCTATATAAATTATACCTCAATAAACTTAACATTTGGGGAAGAAAGAAATTAAGAAATTAAATCATAAGAATTATGGAGCTGAGAGTTTTTTATTAGTAATACCCAAAATAAATATTCATATTTATTATTAGTAACTTAGTCTGCTTATATTTTAACTATGACAATGTACTTACTTATAAGTCTCAAATGTACCAATAAATTATCAAATAATTAGTCTTTAGGAACATTGCATATGACCTATTACATATTTACGATATTTAGCATGTAGTTTTGATATACTCCATCTTGACATTAAAGAAGATTAATCAAAGGGGAAGAAAAAATAAGAAAGAAGTTGATATTGAAGGGGCAGGGGGTGGGAGGTTGGGGAACCAGGTGGTGGGTAATAGGGAGGGCATGTATTGCATGGAGCACTGGGTGTGGTGCAAACACAATGAATGCTGTTATGCTGAAAAGAAATTAGAAAAAAGTGAAAAAAAAAAGAAAGAAGTTGATAAAAATGAATAGTGTAAAGAAAGGTATGGTATAAGCCTTCATGGCCTTCTTTATTCACTCAGCACCAAACAATGATTATGTGTTACCACTAAACACATTGCTATCTGCTGGCAGTTTATAAAAGAAAATATAAAACATGAAGTGAGGAGTGATTTCTGATATAATTTAACTTAAGGATAAGTTTTACATGTAAGAATTAAGTAACAGCAATGCAATGTTTAATTATTTCTCAAAATCAGCAATAGAAGTTGTGAATATGTAGAGAAAGATGGAGAAACAATATTTACAGTACTGGTTTTGTTTTATTTTCCTGTCATTGAGTCTGAGAATTTAAAGTGAACCCTTAGGCAGGGGATATTATAGTGGCAATACTTCTTCCTTCTGTCTTTTTGAAGATAATGTCAGTCAGCGGGAACAAATCCCCAGAGTAGTGTTGGGGTTGAATGTGAGGACCCATAGATTAATGTATATAGGAGAGATGTATTTGGGCTGCAGACCGAGAGTTTTGGTCACATGTGCCCAAGATTACATTTTGGGCACTTATACCATGAAAAAAAAAAGGGGGGGGGGGCAAGGCAACGTATTTGACCCTAAATCATTGATTTTTGTTGTTGTTGCTGAAATAGAAACACAAATGCTTACTAAACCTCCAGATGTTTCAAAAAATGCTAGGCTTGAATGAGATGACAATCTCAAGTGGACAGGCTAAGAGAATTTCCAAAGACTACCAAACCCCATGAACACAATCACATGCATACTGAGACTTCCATCTTTCTTCTCTTTGAATATTACTCTATTATGTTTTGTCTGTATTAAAAATAAATTAGGTAATTTGCTCTGTTGCCCTTCCTCATTTCCTTGAACATTTCATTTCTTAAAACAAATGAAAATATGCTGTGATCGCAATGCATGACAATATAACTCAGAAAATTGAAACTGAGGATCTTAATTGCCATTTAAAATCATTTGATATTTCATTTACAAGCAGAACTTTTCATATTGTCCTCATATGTGTTTCTGGGGTACCCAAATACATGACATCTTTCATCATTATTTCATTGTCACCCTCCAAAATCCCTGTATTCTGAGAACTGAAAATGAAATATTCCTTTATATCCCATAAAAAATTAGCCAAGTTTATTTGTTGCAGCCAGTAATGTCCTATATAAATTTAGGTGATTTGCCAACTTATTTTTCTCATTTAGAAAGAGAAAGCAAATGATTTTGTCCACATAAACAATTTCAAAAATTATGTCAAATGGGATGTTATAAATAAAAGTGTTTTACATATCTAAGAAAAAGAGGAAAAAAATAAAATTCTTACTATAATTATAAATATCAACTATTCAATTTATTTGTAGTCATTTTGAAACAGGCATGCGGGAAGGACAGGAGTCAGTCTAAAGTCAAGGATGAGGATCCTGGTAGAGGAGTCTGAGAAGGAGTCCACAGTCCATTAAAGGACCTGGCTCTAACACAAGTTACTTGGGTTCCCTTATTTTCTCCCTAGAACATGGGCAGATTTATACTGTTTAAATTTAATATTAATGATACCATTAAAAATGAAACATTTTGTATAATCTCAAGATGGAAACCAAATGAAATAGGAACTGCTTTAGTTGAATCTAGGAAGCTGGGTTCAAACTTTCTCCATCTGCCCTCTCATTTTCCTTTCAATAGGGAATCTCCCAGATTCTGGAAAGGCTCTTGACAGTGACTATCTCAATGATCCTTTCCATTTTAAAAATCCTATAAGCAAAATTCCTCAAGTGTGTGCTGACTCAAATCCCTTGTTCTCATGATCTGTTTCTTTTCTCCTACTTCTACTGGACTGTAACTGACTTGACATACTGACTTTCATCAGTTCAAATCTGATTGCTATATTCCTTTTCTTTTTCCCAAAGCATGTTGCTGGCACTTCTCTTTGTATAATCTTGATATGCCAACTCAACTAAAAAGTTCTGACTCCCTCTCTTTCAAGTATCAACCAATTCCATTGTGCTGTTCACCAGCTGCAAAACCTTTGTAGACACCACTGCTTTGGGGGAATCCAATACAAACAAATCTACCAAGTATTAATCTGTCTTCAAACTCTATTTGTAAGCTTATTGTCAAAAACTGCCCTGTATTAGTTAATTTCATGATAAATACACACCCTTCATATTTTCAAACATGCTTTGCAAATTCGCATCTCCCTGTATGTCTTTTATTTCCGTTTTTCCACATGAAGTATCTTACTATACATTTCTCACTTATGTGAATTCAAGATCTTTCTCTAGTCAAGATTCTTTTTTAAAAAACAGTCCTTTGAACACAAGCTCACTCAAACTAATGGAAGTAACAAATGGAAGGTTTACTTTTGTTAGATAGTGATTTCACAGTTCCAAGGAATGAGACATAAACTGCAGTCAAATACATGCACAGGAACCAGAAAGTCAGGAACCTACAGCATATTCCCCGTTTCTCTCTTCTCTGCTTATCTCTAGGTACCTCCCCAAATCTCTTCTCCCTGTGGACAAGTTCCCTCCACTTACTCTTTTACATGTAGCCCAAGAGGGCTACCAGAGTCACCTCTGCATATTTAAACCAATACCAGTTCTGATTTGGATTGGATGTCCTCTCTTTAAGGACCACAAAAATCCCCCAATTTTCCATGGAGTCTTGCCTCTGAGCTCTTTGTACACACATTTACAGACTTCAAATAACTCCTAGGATTACTTAAGTGTGAACTGTTTGGATTGGGGGATAGCAAACTTGTTCATGAACGGAAACGGTGAACTCCAAGGGTGCCCTCTCTTCTATGGGTTAGTGGAAAGCGTTTAGACACAAGAGCGAAATTTTATAATAGGGAGAAAAGGTGCTTTTTAAAAGTTTGTTGACTAGCCTTAAGACAAGCTTTCAATGATGAATCTCCTCTTTGCTATATAACCTATTTAAATAATCCCTTTATATGTTTGGACCCAAATTCATCACCATATTCATCAGTAGTACCTTTAGAATTTGGTATAGGCAGACAGAATTATTTTGGACTCTGGACCTCTAATTAAAAACAAACAAACTTTGTTTTATCATCCCAACTGTGGCTACTTACCTAAGGATTTACCTAAGCATATGTCAGTGAAAATTCTCAAAGGTGTGGAAACTAATTGGAAGAATGCCAGAGTTTAATAGGAATATCATAAGCTCTCTCCCATGCTCAGATAAATCTAAATTGCAGAGATGTTTTCCTAATCCCCGTGCTAATATATGACATTGTCTTCATAGATTTGTAATAATTTACATGGCAGGGAGCATTAGAGATAATTAAATATATTGTATCTATTTTATCTACATGCTGCAAGTAATTTCTGCTTACTTGCATGTGCGTGTCTCCACAGTAGTAACATCTGCTTTTACTCATTTTCCCCTTGCACTTCCAGGATTCAACAAATATGGATTATCCAATTCTAGACTGACATGCTTTTGAAGAGAATATATTTGCAGCTCACGAAGTAATGCCTTGGGCTACATATAGAAAGGGGATTTTCTGACAAAACAGTATCATTGATATCTCTTATATAAATGTTAATATCAGTTTACCCTAACAAAATCTATAAATGGCTCCCCGAGGCATACCTTGCACTTATTTATATGTTTCCATAAAGAGAAAAAGACAAAGAGTGGCCCTATCAAGCAACAAGTACATTACAATTAAATACATATGCCATAAATATTGCCTCTTTTCTATGTCTTGACACGTAGTGCATAGAAATACTTATTAGGAAACCAGTGGCCTGTGCTATGGTCTGAATGTTTGTGTCCCTCTGAAATTTATATGTTGAAAGCCCAATTTCCAAGGTGATGGTATGTGAGGTTTGGGGAGTTGATTTGATCATGAGAGTGAAGTCCTCATGACTGGGATGAATACCCTTATAACCAGAGACCAGGAGAGCTGATTTGCCCCCTCTGCCAAGTGATACTACAGTGAAAGACAGCCATCCAAAAGGAAGTGTGCTCTCACTAGACACTAAATCTGCTGGATCCATGATCTTGGACTTCCCAGCCTCCAGAGTTATGAGAAATCAATGTTTGGTATTTGCAAACCACTCAGTTTATAGCATTTTTGTTATAGCAGCCTTAATGGACCAAAATAACCCAAGATTTCTGATAATTTGGATTTGATGGTCTAAGTATTGTTTTTGAACTGGATGGTGAAAAATCTTAAATTGTGAAAGTAAGTTGTCTGAGTTGTTTTTATGTCTGCTCAGCATCTAAAATAGGAGTAGTTGTCCTTGCATAATTATTTCTTAATAGTTGAAAAGAGTGCAGGCAAAAGGAAGTTAAGGAGACATTGACTTTACACAATTAGTTTCAAACTCTGCTTTGTAAGTACAATGGATGAACTTGTATCTTAAAATGCAGCCCCTGAGCAATCTACATCGTCATCATACATGACCTTTCTTTAAGTGTAGCCCATCTTCCATTCTTCGGTCTTCTTGCCTAGATGAAGAACAGGTTTTACTCCCTTTCTTACTGTCCGTTTTATGTTTCCAAAATTATGGTGGATATGGACACTAATTATAGCCCACAAGCCATCTCCTGTCTCCCCACCTCTTTAGAGGCTCAGCAATTGCCTCAATCAAATTGGGAAGGGGGTAGACATTCTGAGAAATCACCACTTCCTGTGGACATGCATATAGTTGTTTTTAGGCCTGGCTTTTTTATTCTGCTAGGGAAATAGTTGCAATTCTGTCTTTGGGCCTTACCAGTGTAAAACAATAATCAGAGCTGAACAGTAGTTAAGATGATAAAAGCAAATTTTGTTTAGAAGTATTGTAATAGGGGAAAAGAAAACTTAGTATAGAGCTAGTCTCAATTCCAAATACAAGATGGACACATGGGAAGTTATAGCCAGAGAATAGGGTGGGGTTTGATAGGTGGAAAAGTATTAAGGGGAAGCACTAGGGATCAGAGGGGATTATGGCTAAACCCATCTAACAGGATTCTTACTGAAGGCAGGTTAGGGTGATCAGACCTGGGGAATGACAGAAGATGAGGAACTCAATCAGATATCAGGGGTGATCAGATATGAGGGAACTGCCCACTCATTAACCTGCCAAGTAATTAAGTACTGGGTAGTATCCTTGGATATAATCAAACAAATATTTACTAAGCAACAACTGTATTTATTTCTTAATCATTTAATGATATTATTGAGCAACTACTATCTGCCTGCTGTATTTCTAGATGTGAGGTATATAGCAATAAATAGAACTCAGGTTATACCCTGATGGATTTGACTTTCTAGTTGGAAAGGAACAGAGTACAAACAAATCGAGTAACTATAATACATGGTATTTGGGTGGAGTTAGATTCTATACAGAAAAAATGAAGCAGGGAAAGAGGATAGAAAATCTGAGTTGGTGAGAGTGTTACAGTATTAGATAGTGTGGCCGGGGTCTCACTGAGAAGGCAGCATTTGAATAAAGACTTAATGGAGACAAAAGGGATGGCATTGGGTTTATCTAAGGAAATGTGTTTCAGGAAGGGAGAGAAGCAACAAGAAATTCTTCATGTGGGGGTAGCTGACAGATTTGAAGAACAGAGATACACAGATTTGAAGAACAGAGATACACTGGGGCAGCGAGAGGTAACACTAGGCTTACAGGAAATGAGTGCAGAACAATAACGGAGGAAAGAGACCAATTAGGTAAATCCTTAAGGAATTTTATTGACTTTTTCTCTAGGAAGACCAGAAAATATTAGAAGGTTTTAAATAGCTATGTCTGATGAACTGACTTAGGTTTTGCAGATATAACAATGACTACCACTCTGTAGAGATTAGATTAAAAGGGGCCAAAGGCAGACTCAGGGAAACCAAGGAGATCCTTGACAATAAACCGGGTGAGAGATTGAGGGTGGGCTTGGAACAGAGTGAAAATGGGTGGAAATGAGAATAGTGGTTGGATTGTGGACATATTTTGAAGGTAGAAACTAAATTATTTGCTAATGGATTACATGCTAATAGATGGGTTTGAAAGACATAGAAGAGTCAAGAATGATCCTAAAAATTTTGACCTGCACAACTGGAAGATAGGAGATGCCATTTAGTGAGGTGAAAGACACATTAGGAACAGCAAGTTGGGGAGTTGGTAATCAGGAGCCCAGATTATAACATGTTAGCTTTGAATGCCAATTTAATATTGAATAGAAGTGTAAAATAGCCAGTTGAACAGAAGAGGGAAAAAACAACTCTGGATTTTATGGAACACATTTAGGTAGAGATGTCAATTTGGAAGCCAACAGAATATAGAGGTTCATAAAGACATAAGGTCTAAGGGAGATCTTGAGGAAAGCAATGTGGAATGAAAGGAGCTGAGGCCCTAAAGTGCTCCAATATTTAATGCTTGAAGGGAATGAGTAAGACCATGCCAAGAAGACAAAGAAAGAAAACCTAGAGAGATGCCAGATGAATATGGCCTCCTTGAAACAAGTGGAGAACTGTGGGTTCCCATAGGAGAGAATGAATAGCTCTAATACAGGGAGCTGATAAGGAACAGGAGGATAGAGTACTGAACTTGGGATTTAGTAACATAGAAGTTCTTGCTGACCTTGATAAGAGAAGGTGATGGAAGGGTGGTAGTCACTGCCTGATGGGAATTAGTCCAATGGAGAACAGAGGAGAAGAATTAGAAATAATGTGGTGCATAAACAATTAATTTTGGAACATTGGAAAACAATAAGATTTAATATAAAAAAAGAAATAATGTATATTGAAAAAATTTTTAAAGAATTTTGTTTTAAAAAGAAAAATGAAGGAGTGGCTGAAAGCAAAAGTGGGGTTACTAGAGGGCCAGGAATTGTGTTATGTTGAGGAAATACAAGAGGTATGAAGCATAGGCCTATTCTCAGTGAATGTAGAGATTTAGCACCTAGTTCCAGTCTAGGAGGAAGTTAACATCTCTTTGTTTAGATAATAATGTAATCTGTTAAAACATTGAGTAAAAACATCCACTAGCCTGCATCCAAAATGAGTGGCACAATGGATGTGGGAAATTGGAGAAGAGTGACCTGAGTCACTTCCAGAGACTTCCTGGAAGAGGTGAAGCAGGAGCTAAGCACTGACATCTCAGCGCATGAGGACAAGTGGAGAAAATAGTTGTACTGGTGTTTTTATTCTCAACATTTTCATAAGACTTTGAAATTTGTATCACTTTGACAAATCCTAGAAGACAGTGATCATTTCTCTTGCTCTCAACTGTTACCGCAAATTGCCCAATGCATTCAGCCGGGCCCAGCATATGTCACTCCAGCAGACAGATTGCAGACATGGCAGCTACAGACACTGAACACTGTTGTGCTGAGCCAGTTCCTAATGAGATGCCAGCTCTGCCCCATGAGTCAGGCCTAGAATCACAGACTGAAACCAGCACTTGGAGTTAATCTCAGAGTCATTAGCTCTTCTCCTTACCCCAACGTGAGTTAAAGGATTTCTGATAAACTGACTTCACAGACATTATATTAAATCATTTGACTAGTTTAAGAGCTAACCTTCTACTTTGTCCAATTCCTACTTTAGCTGAAGAGCTGATTCCAAGAGACTGACAGGGGGAATTAATTTCTTGTCACCAGGCAGGTCACCCATTGGATTTGCTGGCTGTAGGGATCATTTATTGTGGGAGAACCTGAGATTAAGATGTGAATTGTCCTGTATCATGATTTAAAAAAAGCTCACCCACTGGCCTTTGCAGTGGAATATTACTTGTCTGGGGTGTCTGATTTGAGTGGTACTGGTTAATTTACTTATATCCATTTGCTGCCTCCCAGGGATATTGTCTTAGATCTGGAAATGACCATCATGCATATGATTTCTGAAGAGTCCCATAATTTGCTTGGTTAAGTCTTACTGGATTGCATCCTATCTCCTCCACAGGTGGATGGATGAACTCCATGGAGGTGAAAATCAGAAAGGGACTCAAACCCGATGGCACTTACTGAGTAGCACTGATGAGATCCACCTATAAAGCAAGAAATTTGTAGGACAGATTTTGTGCCTTCAGTTAATTACTTGGTTGGAAACAACACTAACATAAAATCAGCATATGATCTACAGGAGAGCACAGGTGATAGGAGGGGTGGCATACAGATTTCTGTCATCCATGAGTTGACATATTGGGAACTGTAAATCAAAACTACTGGGATACTAACTGCCAAACTGGTGATGAGGGATCAAATTAATTATGAGGGGCTGGGGCGCCTGGGTGGCTCAGTGGGTTAAGCCTCTGCCTTCAGCTCAGGTCACAATCTCAGGGTCTTGGGATCGAGCCCCTCAAGGAGCCTCGCATGGGGCTCTCTGCTCAGCAGGGAGCCATCCCCCTGCTCTCTCTCTCTTCCTGCCTCTCTGACTGCTTGTGATCTCTCTCTCTCTGTCAAATAAATAAATGAAATCTTTAAAAAAAATTATGAGGGGTCACCTGCTAGTGGTGTAGCTACCTTTACGCACACTAGCTAGGAAGAGGAATCTTCTCAGATGAGGACTCTGCTTCATGAAAGACTTTCCTCATTTATGCATCTTCTTTCTTTTCTTTTTTTTAAATGTTTTTAAATTTTTTTTATAAACATATAATGTATTATTAGCCCCAAGGGTACAGGTCTGTGAATCGCTGGGTTTACACACTTCACAGCTCTCACCATAGCACATACCCTCCCCAATGCCCATAACCCTACCACCCTCTCCCTACATCACCCCCCCGCCACCCTCAGTTTGTTTTGTGACATTAAGAGTCTCTTATGTTTTGTCTCCCTCCTCATCCCATCTTGTTTCATTTATTCTTTTCCTACCCTCCCAACTCCCCACGTTGCATCTCCACTTCCTCATGTCAGGGAGATCACATGATAGTTGTCTTTCTCTGATTGACTTATTTCTATGCATCTTCTCTGCAATATTTAGGTTTTAAAAACAATAGCAGAACAGAACCAATAAGAATTTTAGAAACATGTTTCTGAGAAAAAAGAAGGTCAACAGGCCTTTATTTCCACTAAATTCCTAGACTGAATTAGCTCTTTAAAGGAAAAACCTTATTCCAGGCTTCCTGGGGCAAAAGTTGAATACTCGTTCTTTATTTTAGTTCTTACAAGGTTGGATTGTTGGGCCATAGCTACCTCCCAGGATGCCAGTAACCACCTGTATAAAGGAGCTTCCATAGTCTTTGGGGCATTCACATGAGAAAGTGAAACAATCATCCACAGAGTGGCATGGAGAGACTAGCGCTGTGGATTCTCAGTACAACCTTATTTTTCCTTTTTTTTTTTTTTAATTTATTTTTATTTTTTTTTCCATTTTATTTATTTTTTCAGCGTAACAGTATTCATTCTTTTTGCACAACACCCAGTGCTCCATGCAAAATGTGCCCTCCCCATTACCTGTTCCCCCAACCTCCCACCCTTGACCCTTCAAAACCCTCAGGTTGCCCCAACCTCCCACCCCTGACCCTTCAAAACCCTCTCTGGAAAACAACATGGAGGTTCCTCAAAATGTTGAAAATAGAACTACCCTATGACCCAGCAATTGCACTACTGGGTATTTACCCTAAAGATACAAACATAGTGATCCGAAGGGGCATGTGTACCCGAATGTTTATAGCAGCAATGTCTACAATAGCCAGACTATGGAAAGAACCTAGATGTCCATCAACAGATGAATGGATAAAGAAGAAGTGGTATATATACACAATGGAATACTATGCAGCCATCAAAAGAAATGAAATCTTGCCATTTGCAACGACGTGGATGGAACTAGAGCATATCATGCTTAGTGAAATAAGTCAATCGGAGAAAGACAACTATTTTTCCTTTTCTATTACTGATGGAGAAATACTGAAAACAAGACTATTAAAACTTAGGTGGTTTAATTTCTGGTTACAGTTGTGGTTTAATTACTCCCCTTCACAAAACAGTAAATTTGTTATCCTCCTTTTATAAAAGGAAAATAGCTGAATAATTAAGAAGCATTTTAGATGCCTAGAGAAGAAATTAATTTATAAGTTGTAATGCCCAAGTTTTCATGTCTAAGAAACCATCAAGGAGCCACACCGATGCAATCAAACAAGGGTTTATTTGACAAGCTTAAGCTTGGGCCCAAGTATACCGGACACAGCGGAGTAGGGAATTGGTCCCCAAGGCTAGTTAAGGCAGGGGTATTTATGGGTCATCTCAAGAGGTTTGTGGGGGGGAGGGCGGGGATGAAATTTCAGACCTTCCTGCAGTAAGCTGATTAGCTGTTGCTGGGCTGTTTACAGGGCTAAGTACTTTCTTGGAACTGAAGGCAGGATCGGGTATAGCGGATTTTCCTGGAAGTGTTTACAGGGTTAGGTATTCCTGTTACTAAGGCAGAGTGGGGGGTCCCTGGAACTAAAGTAAAGTAGGGGAAAGTTCAGTCCTTGGTCACAGGGGCCTGAGATGGCTGCCGAAGCTAAGATGGCTGTACTTAGGCTAAACCTGAGATGGGATGGCCTTAATTTTCTCGGCCTCCACGTAAGTGACAGTTGTTTTTTCTGCCTTAGTTCCTGTCTTTAATGAAAAAGAAAAATGAGATAATTATTTAAGAATACTGGATACCTCAGGGACCTTCCATCCTCCTTGTTTTTTGTATGACTAATGACCCCACAAACTCCTTTTTTTGGACAATGATGAGTTCTCCAGCAAAATATCTGTAGTGAGACCATCTCCAGGCTGCCACAACATTTAAGAAGTATTTATGGCCTATTCCTTAATGGAGGTCCTCTTTGTCAAGGTAAGAAAAACAAGAGTTATGTTAAGGCATAAAACAGAAGTATCTGAAGGTTTCCTCTAAGTAACAAATCATTATCACATGGTATCTTTTCCTTGTCATACAATTCACATGAAGAAAAACTCTCCTTTCTTTTTGACTCTTATAACTTGGCACTTGAATTTCTAACATTTCTATTACATACATGAAGGTAAATTCTCATCTGATGACTTTTTAAAAAATTAAGGCAATACAGTTTCCGAACACCAAGCATATGTAATCTAAATAAGACAGCACTGATGTGAAGAAGGAGAGAGAGACCCAGAGACCAAGAGACAGAGAAGGAAGGCATGAAGGAAAGAAGGAAGGAAGGAAGGAGGGAGGTAAAGAAGGGAGAAAGGAAGGAGGGGGGAGGAAGGGAGGGAAGGAAGGGAAGGGAAAGGAAAGGAAGGGAAGGGAAGGAAGAAAAAAGAAGGGAAGAGGAAAGGGAAAGAAAAGTAAAGAAAAAGAAGAACAGAAAATTTTAAAAAAATGAAGAGAGAGAGAGAGTGAGAAAGAAATGTCAAGTTCAAAGAAAATGTAAGGCCAAGGCTTGATTGATTTGATCTATAAAGCTAAGATCACTCTTAGATATGGACAATGTATTATTTACATAGACAGTGAAAAGAATAAGCCAAATGTGCTTCTTCTGGCCTTTGCCCCATACCCCCCCCAAAGACCACATGAAACAAAAGTTTACTGCCAAACGGATTATGAATTGAAGAGTCAAATCTAGAATGTAGCTAAAAGATCTTAAATTCCGTAACTCTATTATTAGGGGAGCGCAGTAGAAAGAACCTCCAAGGTTCTTTCAACTGTCTTATGACAAGGGGTAGGTGATGTCTTAGCAGCTCCTTACAGCCCTCCGTCCTCTACTGCCCATGAGTTCTCCCTAGACTCAGACTGACTAGGGTTCAAGCCTTCACCTACAAGGGCATGGGCGGAGTGACTAGGATGCCACACATTGTTCCCCTACAAGAATCAGGATTGTGAAAAACTACTTTGGTGATTGAGAGCCTGTAGACTGCGAATAAAGATCTATTACCTTCCCTGTATCTTTTAGATTTTATTCATTCAATAAAAAATTATTAAATAATACTTTTTAAAAGATTTTATTTTTTCATTTGAGAGAGAGAGAGAGAAAGAGAACAAGGCAGGGGGGAGGGTGGCAGGCATAAAGAGGGAGAGGGAGAAGCAGACTGTCTGCTAAGCAGGAAGCCAGGCTCAAGCTTGATCCCAGAACCCTGGAACCATGACCTGAGCTGAAGGCAGACACTTAACCTATTGAGCCACCCAGGTGCCTGGTATAACTTATTGAACATTACATTACTTTCTGCCCGGTATGGAGACTGATAGTTGGAAAACAAAAGCGAGCAAGATTGTTACCATTCCTCAAGAAGATAGAGGAATGATGAGCAAGATGGTCTTGAAACTGTTTCTAAGAGTGCCATGACAGAACTGTGTATTGGGACCAGAGGGCCCAGTGCAAATCGGCTACTTCATGGTGGAAAGATTCATGACCAAGACAACACATGCTATGTAAATTTTGAAAGGTGAATATTGTACTCTAGTTCGGAAAGGGAACTAAGAACAAAGCCTCATACAAAGGTAACAAACAAACAAAAAAAAACCCCTTTGAGTAGTTCACTGTGACTGAAATTTCAGATGTTTGATGGGGAGGGACAGTACGGATAGAAAAAACAGCGGGGCCCTGGGCAAAGAAGCTTAGACCTGGTGTGCAGCCATCATAATCCTTGCATGCCCTTGCTTTTTAGGTTTTATTGGCAAGGCTTTAAGGCATTCTGAAAGATACTGAATGGAGGGCTGACAGTGGCATAATTTGCATATCATTGGTCCTGATGGGGAGAGAAGCATGGCCCAGGGGTCCAAAGGTGAATTAGGAAATTGTCACTGAAGCCAAAATGGAAATTATGGGAAATCTGGTTTTAAAAGAAAGGGCCTGCAAACTCAGTGTAAATCTCAGAAGGGATCAGGTTGGAGAACGCTGTTAGTTCACATGGAGAAAAACACTCTTCTCTTTTTGACTTCTACAGCTTGGGACTTGTTTTAATAAAATTGCTATTGAAATTAACAGTTTAATTTACTTTTCCATTTATGAGATAAGTGCTCATGTAATATAGTGCCATGGTGACACTCGTTTGCTTTGGATTTAATTTACATTGACGGCCTATTTGCCTGTTTTTACGGGAACTGAATTAGGTTGTCCATGTATAACACACAGCAAGTTTAATGAGGTTCAGACCTGTCTCCCAAAGCTACCACTGTATAAAAAGTGTTTCACTTGGGAAATTAGAATCTCTGTTGCCACCTTCATTAATCTGCAGAGGGGAATTTGCTCTCTTTTGTATTACATATCTATAACAAGTGGCAACAGGATGATAAATAGTGATCTATCAGTTCCCCAAACAATTTACACTAAATCATTTATGATTGCTTCCCACGTCTAGTCGCTTCACATGGAAGTACAAAGCAAATGCCCAGCACATTAGAGTCCTTGGGGTCTTTTCTACAAATATAAAGGCTTTTTGGTAACTACCACATAAACAAACACGGAAAGATAAATCCTGTAAAGTCAAAGAAAACACTCCTGCACAGTTAATTACTTGATAAAGAGAAAGTAAGCGTGACCCTCAAATCTAACAAAGGAAGATTTTTTGTATTAATGCTCTTGATCTTTCTATCACTTTATACGTTTTAAGTCACTCTCATATATTTCATCCTAGGGGAATCTCATAAAGGCCTTAAAAGAAAGCTCAGCAAAGCCATCTCTGAGAGGTTAAGAAATTTGTCTAAGCACAGTGCCTAAAGGAACGTACTCTGTTGCGGTCTTTCCATGTGGATGTGTAATTGAAGGAACTACACAATGAAAAAGGCATCCATACTATTCTCTTACACAGGACTGAAAGTCTAATTATAAAGAATTATACTCCACTGGAAAGGAAGAATCCCATGGTATCTAAGTATATGAGATAGTAAACTTTCCTTGGAACCCAGGCATATCCTACAAGAAAACGGTCTGTCTTAGACAATCCAGCAGGAGACAAATGATTAATCACAGTTGTTTCTCTGCAAGAAGGGTCTAGAAGGAAACTAAGAAAGCTGGAAGCAAGAGGCTGAAGGCAATTGGTGAAATAAGATTTGTTTGCATTTCTCTATTCCCATCTGTATTTGCTCCTTAAGCTGTAGAAGGGAAAGTTTTTTCTTTGGCTGAAGTCTCTCCCATTTTATATTTTTCACAGCAGAACCAGATTAAGGGCCATGTGAGTCAAAATGCTCATTCACATCAGAATGAGACGATCTTTACGTGTCCATTATTCAGCAAATGCAGTGCCAGATATTTTGCATGATCTGATTTATGACTCCTACTAAAAAAAGTGTTTTATGTCTCCGTTTTTAGGTACAAAAACGGAGATGCTGTCAGTGAATGTCCAAATTCACATGCTATGAACTTCAAAAGCAAAGACAAAGTGATTCCCCATAGATCCTCTAAGTCTGCTATTTTTCTGGGAAAGTGTCCTTCACTCCCAGCGAAAATTACGGAAGCTGGGCATATTTGTAATGGTGAAATGTCAAGAATGTATAAGATACAGGGCTAGTTTTAGCAGGCATGCCAGTGATAGTTAAAATCTGTTTGAACAGATCTGTCTGGAAAGGCTAGGATGAGTGTTGGCACCCACGGGAACGTCAGTATACTGCCTGCATTGCTTTGGACCATAGCTTGCCACTAAATGTGTTCACAAGGGGAAGATCTTTCTGAGCCAATAGAAATAACAGTCTGCTTCTTTACATACTACATGCGAGCTGGGATATCCCCCAGTTCTTGTAGCATGGTCACTGTCTGAGTGCAAATATTGAAAATAGGTACCCAAAATCTCCAAAGCCCAAATATCTAACTTTGTTTCAGAACCTTAAAAATATCACATTCTCAACTTGAGTATTTTGCTGGTTATATGGGTATTTTCTACCAGTTTATAGTTTGACTTCTACCATTTCTTTTTTAAGGCAGTTTTGCAATCTTTGTTTTTCCTTTTTATTTAATTGATTAATTTTATTCTAGTACAGTTAACATACAGTATTATATTAGTTTCAGCTGTACAGTATCATGATTCAACACTTCTATACATTACTCAGTGCTCATCATGGTTAAGTGTGCCCTTAATCCCTTATCACCTGTTTCACCCATCCCCTCATCCACCTCCTCTCTGGTAACCATCAATTTGTTCTCTGCATTTCAGAGTCTGGGTAGGTTTTTTTTTTTCCTCATTTTTTCTTTGTTTGCTCATTCATTTTGTTTCTTAAATTCCACATATGGGCCTTTCTCTGTCTGACTTGTTTTACTTATCATAATACTCTCTAAGGTCATCCATGTTATTGCAAATGGCAAGATCTCATTCTTTTTCATGGCTGAGTAATATTCCACTGTATAGATAGATACAACGTCTTCTTTATCCATTCATCTATCGATGGACACTTGGGTTGCTTTCATAATATGGCTAGTGTAAATAATGCTGCAATAAATAGAGGATGCATGTGTCTTTTTGAATTAGAGTTCATTTTCTTTGAGTGGAGACCTAGTAGTGGAATTAGTAGATCATATGGTAATCCTATTTTTAATTTTTTTGAGGAATTTCCATAGTATTTTTTATAGTTTCTGTACCAATTTGCATTCCTACTAGCAGTGCACAAAGGTTCCTTTTTTTCTTACTTCCTTGCCAATGCTTATTTCTTATCTTTCTGATCTTGGCCATTCTGACAGGGGCGAGGTGACATCTCATTATGGTTTTGATTTGCAGTTCCCTGATGATGAGTGATGTTGAACATCTTTTTATGTGTCCATTAGCCATTTTTATGTCTTTTTGGAAAAATGTCTCTTTAGATCCTCTGCCTGCATTTAATCGGATTATTTGTGTTTTTTTTTTTCTGGTGTTGACTCATATGAGTTCTTTTTATAGTTTGGATATTAACCCCTTATCAGATATATCATTTGCAAATATCTTCTCTTATTCAGTAGGGTGCCTTATTGTTTTGTGGATGGTTTCCTCTACAGTGTAAAATCTTTTTTATTTTGATATAATCTTATTTCAGGACTGTTATGTGGTTTCCCCCCTTTCTGACATCAGTAGTGGCTGTGGAAGCTTTTCTCCTCCCCTTAGTAGAGCTAGTAGAGCGTCCTGCCACTGGTCAACTCAGCCACTGTTTCATCTGTTAATTATGCGTAGCTAATCTCATTACCAACCTATTTCTGGACGGTAGAGGAAAGGTAGTGCCAGAGCTCCACGGTGGACTTTCACCCGGATCTTGCATTGCTGATTTGAGCTGGGATTTACATATGCCTGTGATTATCTAGAAAAGGATATAATGTCCATTTCCATGATCCACAAACTTGTAATCTCCCATTGAAGTGTGGAGTTTAGTAGAGATATGTACATAACATATTTTGGTGTGGTTGAGGGAAAATTACAAAAATGTTTTTCTTTATTTTAACCAGCCTTCCCGGGTACCATTCTTGATGTTTTCCCAGTGACAACCTCTGTAGCTGGAGCTCAACGCAAGTGTGTCTCTAGCCATTATTCGCTCTTAATGCTCGTGATGCCTCCCTCCCCTTTCATGTACAATCTTGGCTTTGAAAGCACTTATCTGTTCTTTATAGCTAGTTTTTTTGGAAGCAAGGGATAACCAGCAATTCACAAGTAGATCACATTGCTTAATACTTTGCCTCAATGCACTTGCAAAGTGCTGCTTGTGCCATTTTCCCACTGAAGCTTCCCACGGAGAATTGCCTGGGCATCTGGATCCATTCATTCCCCACGTGCATGCGCTGTAGACATGCCTTTCTTCTGGTTTTATCTTAGTCTCCTCCAGCGCCACTGACAGGGTTTCAAGTTTGAAAACTCCTCCTTAATCTTCCTCCCTACCCTGCTGATGTGATCCATTGGAGCTGAATACTGCCTGGGTGGTGCTGTTAAAATATTTCAAAATTTCACCTTGAGTAAAGGGCAGCTTCAGGATTCATTAGCTGATCTTGGGATACTGGCTTGGGGTTTGTGCTCTTAACACCATCTTCTTTTCTGTCCTTGCCAGCATTAAGATGCCCCTGCCAGCAACCGCATTGTTAAAACCCAAGCCTTTGTAGCCAAATTCTTCCCATAGATCAAGCCAACAGAAAACCCTGCCTCTGTTTAATTTCTGCTCAGCTCAAACTTTTTGCTGCAGTGCTGAGAGACAGGAAGCCACAGGCTTTCAAAACACTCTAGATATATATATGGTTACCAATCTTTGACATGCAAAACTGTTAAAAATCTCAGCACTTACACCCTGGGGAAGTGCCGCTAGACTGGAAGGCATGAAGTCATTGAGAATTCACAACTCATTTCTCTGAAATGCCAAGAACAAAGCTGTTAAAGCTCAGAAAGCATAGAGACAAGCCCTCTGAGGCGAAGAGGGGTGCAGGAAAGCTCAAAATGAAAGCTCAGGGAGATGAACCAGGCAGCGCCATTTCCGCTTCAACCCAGGTAACAAGATATGCACCCCATATCATGTTCTACCTCAGTGCCCACGGTCTATCTTCGTACTGAATTGCCTGGTAGGTACAGATTGGCATTGGGTATTTAAACGTAAATACTCACTTCTGTTTGTCTCATAAATCTTGAGGTGAAAAGGACACATTCTTACTGTGAAAGATGCAAAACAAAACAAAACAATTAACAAGTACCATGAAACCAACTGAAAGGCGTAACCCACATTTCTTCTCATCAAAGTTACAGAGGACTGAAAGTTTCCATTCATGAAGTTTTTCCTTCTTCATTACCACCCAACTGTCTTCTCAATCAAGTCTGCTTGGAATATTGCAGTCAGTTCCCAATTTCTCTTTCTCTTTTAGCTCTTTTAGCCACCAATCCTGAAACCGCTAGGTGGTTTATCCAAATACTGCTGTTACAATGCTGCTCTCCTATAAGCACACTTTACTTTATAAAAAATTTTTAAAAATTTATTTTTTTGAGAAAGAGAGAGTATGAGTGAGGGGAGGGACAGAGGGAGAACCAGAGAATCTTAAGCAGACTTCTGGCCGAGTGAGGAGCCTGACATGGAGCTTGATCCCACCTTCAATGAGATCATAACCTGAGCTGAAACTAAGAATCAGATGCCTTAACTGAGTGAGCCACTCAGGTGCCCCTATAAACACACTTCAGATTACTCCCCTGTTTTTAGGGATAAGAAATATCTAGACTCCATTTTTTAAAAATTTATATTTTCCCAACTGCCCCTTATTTTTTAGCAGAACATTTAAAGTTGTGTATCTATTGTTTCCTCTTTTCTTTGCATATTTAATTCTGTACCATCCCTTCCCTCCTCTACTCTTAGTTTCTTCTCTTTCTGAACTCTTTCACTTTCCATTTTTATCTCCATTAAATTATGCAACCTTAAACAACAAAGGTTAAATTAAAACCATAATGAGATATCAACATATCAGCCCTAGAAAGCTAAAATTAAATAAACAGAACATACCGTGTATTGGCTAGAATGTAGCACAAGCTAAACTTTCATACTCTGCGGGTAGATGTAAAATAATACAACCACTTTGGAACATAATAAAGAAGTTTCTTAAAAAATTAAATACCCTTTTCCTTAAAACCCAGCCATTGCACTTCTATTTACCTAAGAAAAATGAAATGAAATTCTTACACAAAGAGTTGTATTTGTTTTTGGTTTTTTTTTAAGATTTTATTTATTTATTTGACAGAGAGAAATCACAAGAGAGGCAGGTAGAGAGAGAGGAAGGGAAGCAGGCTTTCTGCTGAGCAGAGAGCCCGATGTGGGACTCGATCCCAGGACCCTGAGATCATGACCTGAGCTGAAGGCAGCGGCTTAACCCACTGAGCCACCCAGGCGCCCAAACAGTTGTATTTGGAAGGTTACACCAGCTTTAACTGTAATAGCCCTGAACTGGAAACATCCCAAATATCTATGCAGAGACAAATGGATCAACAGATGTTGGTATATCCATGGCAGTATGAAAATTACGAATGAATGACGAGTGCACACAAAACCATGGATGGATGTCAAAATGATTATTTTGTAAGAAAGAAGTCAATTCTATCAAAAAGTTTATACTCTATAATTCTCTTTTTATAAATTATTAGAAAATTAAAACAAACCTATATTGAGAGAGAGATCAGCATTGCCTGGAGAATGGGCAATTGATGGGGCGTGGCTGGAGGGAAAAATTCCAAAAGGAGTCAAGGAAAGCTTGGGGGTAAATATGTATGTTTATTATCTTTATTACAGTTATGATTTTATGGGTACTTAGGTATGTCAAAACTCATTATTTAACTCATGTATTTAAATACATGTGATTTAGTATAAGTTGAAAACAATCCGTTAAAAATTAACACTAGGAAAAATCATCTTGTTTATACTTCAGAGACTTTATTGGTCTAATGACTAGAAGACCAGAGAGAGAATAAGGTGCAAAGTTAGGACAACCCTCCAAGTATGTTTGACATTTTAAGCTCATTAACCTATGAAGGCTGAGGGTCCACACATGGAGAATCTCTCCCAATGAGCAGGATCTAGGAAACAACGAGATGGAATGACATGTGGCTGGGACTAGCGACCAGCACAGAAATGTTTCGGTGTCTTTGGATAACAGTGAGTGCTAGAAAAGAGATGAGTGCTGACAGCAGGAACAGAGAGTGATTGCAGAGATAGTTTCAAGCTAGACTGAGAGCCAGGTGGTGCTGCACCGATCACCACTCAGTCTTGTAGGACCATGATAGTGCCCTGGGCCACGGCACAAGCTGCTTCTAGGTTGCTTTACCCAATACCACAGAACCTTATAGTTATTTCATGACAGGAGCTTGTCCTTATCATCTTGGGTATGGGATTTATTGACAAGGCAATCGTCTTAGAAAATGGACACTGAGAACCCCCTCAGCCCTTTGAGGGGCTTCTCTTGTCATCATGTACATGTAGTTATCATTACATAGCTCGAAAACTAAGATATCAGACAGCAAGCCTAGAAAGGCTTAAAGGTGTGTGGATGTATAGGCAAACCTGAGGTCTTCTGGGGACTTCCTTTCCACATAACCCACAAATCTACCTGCACAAATTCTGTCCACTTAAAATTCTACCTCCATCATGAAGCTTTTCTGGACCAATATTCGGTGGCATTTTCTGTGTATTGTTTCACTGTGTTTTGAGCCTATTAATCTCTATCATAAACCTTGAAAATGATTTCTTCCCCCTTTGAACTCCCCAAACTTATATCATCCATATTATTCATATGTTACTTCATTGTATTTGTCTTACTGTGCTGTTTAGATAGGAAGACTGTGTCTTTTGTTGACAGGCAAGTGGACTGTAATTCTGAATGAGGCAGGAGTTATGACCTTACAGGATACATATCCCCAAATGCATGTTACAGAATGGAGTCACATGTTATTCTTTGTTACTACGATGAGATGAAAAAAGAGAGAGAGAGCAAAAAAGGAATAACAGAGGAAACACAAAGAGAGAAAGTTAATACTGATATTACTATTAGTTTTATTACACATAATTTTTAAATTTCTATTTGTTTTTCTGAGATTTCTTTTTTTTTTTTTTGAAAGCTGTTATTTATTTATTTGTAAGAGAGAGAGCAAGAGTGAGGGAGTGAGCACAAGCAGGGGGAGCAGCAGGCAGAGAGAGAAGCAGGCTCCACCTGAGCAGGGACCCTGATGCAGGACTTGATCCCAGGACTCTGGGATCATGACCTGGGATCATGACCTGAGCCCAAGGCAGACGCATAACTGAGCCACCCAGGTGTTTCTGTTTTTTCAAGATTTCATAATTAGATCTTGACCTTGGGCTTTCTATTTCAACCATACAGTCATTAAGTTTATCAGTAAACAAAAATGTATTAATTGAGTGAAATATATTATATATTTAATATGTGCTGAGCCACTGTTTTGAATACCTGTAATGCAAAATATCAAAGGTGCCTTTTTCTATCTGAACTGTTTCCTTCTGTAATACCCTAACCCCACATGGGGCAGGAAAACGCTGTTCCTCTATTTTTTAATTCCTTCCTCCCTTGCTTTCTTCCTTATTGTCTGCTTGTTTGCCTTCTATTTTCTTCTCTTTCCTTCCTTCCTCCCTCTCTGCTTCCTTATTTCCTTCCTTTCTTCCATTATTTTTCTTTCATCTGTGTTATGGGTTGACTTTTGTCTCTTAAAAATATATCTTAAATTCCTAACCCACTGTACCTCAGAATGGGGCCTTATTTGGGAAAAGGGTCATTGCACATGCAATTAGTCAAGATGAGGTCATACTGAAGTGGGGTGAGTCATAATCCAATATGACTGGTGTCCTTGTAGGAGGGAAAGGCAGAGACACAGAGGGAGAGACACCAAGGCAGAGATTGGAGTGATACTGCCTCAGTCAAGGAACATCCAGGCCACCAGAACCTGGAACAGACATGGAGAGATCCTCCTCTAGAGGCTTTGTGGAGAGCACAGCCCTCTTAACACCTTGATTTCAAACTTCTAGCTGCAAACAAAATTTGTTGTTTTAAGCCACTCAGTTTTTGATGCTCTGTTAGTTAGGGAAGCCCTAAGAGACTAAGGCAATCTATTCTAAATTTCTACATTTTTATCTTCCTTGTTTCCTCTTCTTTCTCCTCCACCAATTTTGTATTCCTCCCTTTTAATTCTTTTGTCTTCTGTGCAACTTGTCTATCTTCTCAATTCCTTTTTTTTTTTTTTTTGACAGTACAGTTATTTGGAAAAAAGTTTGTTTTCTGGGCACTAGATTAGATTAGGAAACCAACCCACAATGGAATGGAATAGAGAAATGCAGATTACCAACCTCTGGGAGTAGAATATTTCCTGTAAATCCATGATTTAATGGCACAATAGTGTTGTGTCATATGCATTTCATTTCTGAATATAGCTACTTATTAATGGGAGAGGAAGATACAGAGAAAGTGAGTGGTCCAGGAACCAGCTCCAGATCCTCTCTGCTGTACTCTAGAAGCCCTGAAAAATATTATCTAATACAATCACCAATGGACAAGAGAGACTATGTGAAAATCCAGGTTTCTGGTAGGTAAGTTCCAGTATACTGCTGGAACCAAAAAAAAAAAAAAATGAGTTTTAATACATTAAAGAGGTTAAGAAGAATAATTTCACTTTACCTGTGTTACCCTTCTTCCAAGGTAGCATAGCTCAGTGCCAAGAGAGACTTTCTCTGCCTGTGATTTCTTCTGCCAGGAAAAATGAAAGCATATGACTGACTCCTGGCTGTGTAGAATACTACCAAAGAGGTCTGTTTATCTCTTGTATCATTTTGAGCTGTAAGCTGCATAACTAGGAGGTAGAGAGAGGCTGGGAGAGTGGCAGATAGAAATCTTGGAGGGCATTAAAGAGATGTGGACCCTATTAACTGCTTCACAGCCTCCATGAAGGAGCCTACAGCTGAGCTTCTAGGGATGCCTTGCCCATAGCCCCCCATAACTGATCCATAGGCACCTTCACTGCCCCATACACCTCCCACTCCCCCTCCCTATGGCTGGCTCCCTGTGAAGGCTCCCTGAGAATGACCTTTGCAGACAGCTAGTGAGCATGTGTAGAAACTGGCCATAAGCTGTGGGCCAGGGAAAGACAAGAAACTTGAATTTTATCTCCCTCCGTGGGAAAGCAAAAAAGGAGGCTGTCAGTACATGGCCTTGTGTACAGCAAGAGTAAGAGAAGATATACAAGCTTAATAATTCTGCCACCAGAGAAAGTAAGACGCATAGAGGAGGCATAGAATTGAAGGTCCAAGAAAGCCTTAAAGTCTCTGGCAGGGCTAGAAGTCAGTACAAACTGGAAGAGGTGACTTCTTCTTCAAATGGGAAGACAGTGGAACAAATGTTCGAGGAACATGGAAAATCAAGGAAACCTGATAACACCAAAGGATCACAATGATCTTTCAGCAACCATTCCTAGAGACATGGAGATCTGTGATTTACCAAATAAGGAGTCATCTTTAGGAAATAGCCATCTTAATGAAGCCCAATGAGGTACACGAAGGAACACAAAGATAATTCAATGAAAACAGGACATAAGGAGAAGTCTAACAAAAAGATAGAAATCATAAAAAAGAAAACAGAAATTCTGGGGCTGAAAAATACAATGAATGGATTGAAAATTACAATAGAGAGCACCAGCAACAGAATGGATCAAGCAGAAAAAACAATCTGTGAATTAGAAGGAAGGGCATCTGAAATGGTCTAATCAGAGAAGAATCAAGAAAAATAACATAAAAGAGGGAAGAAAAACTACACAATCTACAAGGTACTGTTGAAAGAAATAATCTGTACATTATAGGAGTCCCAGATGGAGAACAGAGGGAGAAGGGGCTGGAAAGTTTATGTAAAAAATTTATGGCTCAGAACTTCCCAAATCTGGTGAAAGAATGGATGTCCAAGTTCATGACACTCATATTCAATAAGCAAATGCAACTTCTCCAAGACACTTTTTAATAAACCTAGTAAAAGTCAAAGACTAAGAAAGAATCTTAAAAGTAACAGGAGAAAAAAAGTTTATTATTTACAAGAGAACCCCCAAAAGACCATCAGCAGATTCCTTAGCAGAAACCTTACATGCCAGGAGAGTAAGATGATCTATCCTAAGTACTGAAAGAAAATTTGCTTCAAATACTCTTATGTGGCAAAGTTGTCCTTGAGAATAACTCCATGGTCAGATTGTCACTCTCCTTGGACTCTCATTCTCCCAACACAACAGCCCCTCCTGAGGGCACTGTAATCTCTGCTGGAGTTATAGTAGATATTTGGGATCCAAATTTTTCCCCCTTGGATTGTCTCTGGTTTCATTTCCTTTGCAAAGATAAGGCATAGTCTGGAGTAGAATTTGGAGGGAAGTGGTGAAATAGAGCAGTTCTTGTGGTCTGCTTAGATCTGAGCCTATTTCAGCTGAATGAGGCTGACACAAAGAAGCCCTCCATATTCTGGTCAACTAGAATTCTTCATCGGCTTTTGGAACCCTTGTCCAGCTAATGAGCAAACTTCACTGTATTTTGCCTTGTGTGACTTATTTTCTTAATATATCTATAACAGGGATTCTACACCAAAATGTGATCTTGGGGAAGATTAAGGATTTTTGGACCCATGGCTAAGAAATAATTGTAATTGTACTTTAATGTGACACAAATTTGTAGGGAGTGTTTAGCCAGTAGAATTTTAAGTAATCTAGCCTTATTTGAAAAGCTTTCCTTGTTTTGGATAAGGGAGTGCCTGAAATTTTGAACTACTCTACTACAAATTGCAGTATCATCACTGTTTTGGAGTATTGCATCAGGACTTTTTTTTTAATTATTAAGATGCTTTTATTGAAGTTATTACCTAGTTCCTAATGTAAATCTGCATAGCATGAAGTGACTGAGCTGATTGTATAGGTCATATATTTCTGTGACAGATATCTTTCATTTTAAATCTGGGGGAACTCTGTTTATGATTTGGCCTCTGACTCAGCTTGACAACATGCAGGTAAAGAGAGAAATGATCATGGGCTTGCAAATATTCTAGTTTATATCTATTCTAGCTTCAAGTGTGCTACTCTGGTATCTTTAGATTGGGGCATCAGGGTGGCTCAGTTGGTTAAGTGAATGTCTTCAGCTCAGATCATGATCCAGAGTCCCAGAATCCTGAGATCAAGCTCCATGTTGGGCTCCCCATTCAGCGGGAAGTCTGCTTCTCCTTCTGACCCACTCCGCTCTCAAGTTCTCTCTCAGTCTTTCTCTCTCTCTCAAACTAATAAGTAAAGCTTTAAAAAATAATAATAATAAATAAATAAATAAAGGACTTTTCTCTCTGACTTCAAGCAGGAAGTGTCACTATCATTTTCTGGAAAAAACACTATCCCTGCATGAGAGACAAGTCCATGATACAATCTGGTGCTCCGCCCAAAGTGATGGGAGGATACTACATGGTGAGGGAATGGATAACATTAAAGCATTCATGTTACCTGTAGTTGCGTAAAGGCAATACTTCCAATAATTCAGTAATTGTAATTCCTTCTTCACAGTGATGTGACTTTGTAATTCAGATTTTTATTTTGGATGCTCCCTGGTGGTCTAGTGGTTAGGATTCGGCGCTCTCTCTCTCAGATTTTTATTTTGTCTTAAATAAAAGAATCAATATCATAAGGTAGATGGTGTTTAATAGGGTGAATTATATTCAGAGAGAAGACTTAATCTTTTATGTCATTTAATTAAAAATTACTTTATGTAACAAGACCACTATTTTACCAGTATATGAACCATTTTCTTTTTTTTAAATTTATTTATTTATTTTCAGCATAACAGTATTCATTGTTTTTGCACCACACCCAGTGCTCCATGCTATACGTGCCCTCCCTATTACCCACCACCTGGTTCCCCAACCTCCCACCCCCCACCCCTTCAAAACCCTCAGGTTGTTTTTCAGAGTCCATAGTCTCTCATGGTTCATCTCCCCTTCCAATTTCCCACAACTCCCTTCTCCTCTCCATCTCCCCATGTCCTCCATGTTCTTTGTTATGCTTCACAAATAAATGAAACCATATGATAATTGACTCTCTCTGCTTGACTTATTTCGCTCAGCATAATCTCTTCCAGTCCTGTCCATGTTGCTACAAAAGTTGGGTATTCATCCTTTCTGATGGAGGCATAATACTCCATCATATATATGGACCACATCTTCCTTATCCATTCATCCGTTGAAGGGCATCTTGGTTCTTTCCACAGTTTGGCGACCGTGGCCATTGCTGCTATAACATTGGGGTACAGATGGCCCTTCTTTTCACTACATCTGTATCTTTGGGGTAAATACCCAGCAGTGCAATTTCAGGGTCATAGGGAAGCTCTATTTTTTAATTTCTTAAGGAATCTCCACATTGTTCTCCAAAGTGGCTGCACCAACTTGCATTCTCACCAACAGTGTAAGAGGGTTCCCCTTTCTCCACATCCCCTCCAACACACGTTGTTTCCTGTCTTGCTAATTTTGGCCATTCTAACTGGTGTCAGGTGGTATCTCAATGTGGTTTTAATTTGAATCTCCCTGATGGCTAGTGATGATGAACATTTTTTCATGTGTCTGATAGCCATTTGTATGTCTTCATTGGAGAAGTGTCTGTTCATATCTTCTGCCCATTTTTTGATATGATTATCTGTTTTGGGTGTGTTGAGTTTGAGAAGTTCTTTATAGATCCTGGATATCAACCTTTTGTCTGTACTGTCATTTGCAAATATCTTCTCCCATTCCGTGGGTTGCCTCTTTGTTTGTTGACTGTTTCCTTTGCTGTGCAGAAGCTTTTGATCTTGATGAAGTCCCAAAAGTTCATTTTCACTTTTGTTTTCTTTGCCTTTGGAGACATATCTTGAAAGAAGTTGCTGTGGTTGATATCGAAGAGGTTACTGCCTATGTTCTCCTCTAGGATTCTGATGGATTCCTGTCTCATGTTGAGGTCTTTTATCCATTTCGAGTTTATCTTTGTGTATGGTGTAAGAGAATGGTCGAGTTTCATTCTTCTACATATAGCTGTCCAGGTTTCCCAGCACCATTTATTGAAGAGACTGTCTTTTTTCCATTGTATATTTTTTCCTGTTTTGTCGAAGATTATTTGACCATAGAGTTGAGGGTCCATATCTGGGCTCTCTAATCTGTTCCAATGGTCTATGTGTCTGTTTTTATGCCAGTACCATGCTGCTTTGGAGATCACAGGTTTGTAGTAAAGCTTAAAATCAGGTAACGTGATGCCCCCAGTTTTGTTTTTGTTTTTCAACATTTCCTTAGCAATTCAGGATCTCTTCTGATTCCATACAAATTTTAGGATTATTTGCTCCAGTTCTTTGAAGGATACCAGTGGAATTTTGATCGGAATGGCCTTAAAAGTATAGATTGCTCTAGGCAGTATAGACATTTTCACAATGTTTATTCTTCCAATCCAAGAGCATGGAATGGTCTTCCATCGTTTTGTGTCATCTTCAATTTCTTTCATGAGTGTTCTGTAGTTCCTCGAGTACAGATCCTTTACCTCTTTGGTTAGGTTTATTCCCAGGTATCTTATGGTTCTTGGTGCTATAGTAAATGGAATTGATTCTCTAATTTCCCTTTCTATATTTTCATTGTTAATGTATAAGAAAGCCACTGATTTCTGTACATTGACTTTGTATCCTGCCACGTTACTGAATTGCTGTATGAGTTCTAGTAGTTTGGGGGTGGAATCTTTGGGGCTTTCCATATAAAGAATCATCTCGGGGTCCTGGGATCGAGTCCCGCATCGGGCTCTCTGCTCGACGGGGAGCCTGCTTCCTCTCTCTCTCTCTGACTGCCTCTCTACCTACTTGTGATCTCTCTCTGTCAAAATAAATAAGCAGAATCTTTAAAAAAAAAAAGAATCATGTCATCTGTGAAGAGAGAGAGGTTGACTTCTTCCTTGCCAATTTGGATACCTTTTATTTCTCTTTGTTGTCTGATTGCCATTGCTAGGACTTCTAATACTATGTTGAACAAGAGTGGTGAGAGTGGGCATCCTTGTCGTGTTCCTGATCTCAAAGGGAGGGCTGCAAGCTTTTTCCCATTGAGGATGATATTTGCTGTGGGATAGATAGATTTTATGAAGTTCAGGAATGTTCCCTCTATCTCTATACTTTAAAGCATTTTAATCAGGAATGGATGATGGATTTTGTCAAATGCTCTTTCTGCATCAATCGAGAGGACCATGTGGTTCTTCTCTCTTCTCTTATTGATTTGTTCAATCACATTGATTGATTTTCGAATGTTGAACCATCCTTGTAACCCAGGGATGAATCCCACCTGGTCAAGGTGGATAATCTTTTTAATGTGCTGCTGGATCCTGTTTGCTAGGATCTTGTTGAGAATCTTAGCATCCATATTTATCAGTGATATTGGTCTGAAATTCTCCTTTTTGGTAGTGTCTTTGCCTGGTTTGGGGATCAGGGTAATGCTGGCTTCATATAAAGGGTCTGGAAGTTTTCCTTCTGCTTCACTTTTTTGAAACAGCTTCAGGAGAATTGGTGTTATTTCTTCTTTGAAAGTTTGGTAGAATTCCCCAGGGAATCTGTCAGGTCCTGGGCTCTTGTTTTTTGGGAGGTTTTTGATCATTGCTTCAATCTCGTTACTAGATATCGGTCTATTCAGGTTGTGAATTTCTTCCTCATTCAATTTTGGGAGTTTATAGTTTTCCAGGAATGCATCCATTTCATCTAGGTTGCTTAGCTTTTTGGCATATAACTGTTGGTAATAATTTCTGATGATTTTTTTCTATTTCCTTGGTGTTAGTTGTGATCTCTCCCTTTTCATTCATAATTTTATTAATTTGGGCTTTCTCTCTTTTCTTTTGGATTAGTGTTGCCAATGGTTTATTGATCTTATTGATTCTTTCAAAAAAACAGCTTCTAGTTTCACTGATAGGTTCTACTGTATCTCTGGTTTCTACCTCATTGATCTCTGCTCTAATCTTGATTATTTCCCTTCTTGCATGTGGAGTTGGTTTGATTTGTTGTTGATTCTCCAGTTCTTTAAGGTGTAGAGACAGCTGGTGTATTCTGGATTTTTCAATTTTTTTGAGGGAGGCTTGGATGGCTATGTATTTCCCCCTTAGGACCGCCTTTGCTGTATTCCATAGGTTCTGGACTGAAGTGTCTTCATTCTCATTGGTCCATGAATTGTTTAAGTTCTTTGATCTCTTGGTTTATCCAAGCATTCTTAAGCAAGGTGGTCTTTAGCTTTAGTTTGAGTTCCTTCCGAACTTTTCCTTGTGATTGAGCTCCAGTTTCGAATCATTGTGATCTGAGAATATGTAGGGAATAATGTCAGTCTTTTGGTATTGGTTGAGTCCTGCTTTGTGACTCAGTATGTGGTCTATTCTGGAGAAGGTTGCATGTGCACTTGAGAAGAATGAGTATTCTGTTGTTTTAGGGTGGAATGTTCTGTATATGTCTATGAGGTCCTTCTGGTCCAATGTTTCATTCAATGCTCTTATTTCTTTATTGATTTTCTGCTTTGATGATCTGTCTATTACTGAGAGAGGCATATTAAGATCTCCTACTTTTAGTGTATTCACATCAATATGACTATTATCTTGATTAATAGTTTTCTTATGTAATTGGCTGCTCCCATTTTGGGGGTGTAGATATTTACAATTATTAGATCATCTTGGTATATAGTCCCTTTAAGAATTATGTAGTGTCCTTCTGTATCTCTGACTACAGTCTTTAGTTTAAAATCTAATTTATCTGATATGAGAATCGCTACCCTGGCCTTCTTTTGAGGCCCATTGGCATGAAAGATGTTTCTCCATCCCTTCACTTTCAGTCTGGGTGTATCCTTAGGTTCAAAATGGGTCTCTTGTAGACAACATATGGATGGGTCCTGTCATTTTATCCAATTTGCAACCCTGTGTCATTTTATGGATGCATTTAAGCCATTCACATTGAGAGTGATTATTGATAGATACATTTTTATTGACATCATGTTACCTTTGAAGTCTTTCTGTCTGTAGATTGTCTCTATATTTCTGTTCAATGATATTCTTAGGATTTTTTTCTCTTTTATAAGACCCCCCCTTAATATTTTCTGCAGTATCGGCTTGGTGGTTGCATAGTCTTTTAAGCCTTGTCAGTCTTGGAAACTCTTTATCTTTCCATCCATTTTGAGTATCTTGCTGGATAAAGTATTCTTGGCTGCATGTTCTTCTCATTTAGTACTCTGAATATATTTTGCCAACCCTTCCTGGCTTGCCAGGTCTGTGGACAGGTCTGACATTATTCTAATGGGCTTTCCTCTGTATGTAAGGAGCTTCTTTGTCCTAGCTGCTTTTAAGAGGGTCTGTCTTGAAACATAATTCCTCATTTTAACTAGAAGGTGTCGTGAGGACTTTCAAGAATCTAAAATCTTGGGAGGAAACCTCTCTGCCTCTAGTACATGAACATTATTTCCATTAGTCGGATTGGGAAAATTTTCATAGACAACTTCTTCCACTATATCTTCTGGACTTCTTTCTTTTTCCTCCCCTTCAGGGATTCCAATGATTCTGACGTTGGAACGTTTCATGGCATCGTTTATTTCCCTGATTCTGTTTTCGTGGCTTCTGAGCTGTTTGTTCCAGGCTTCCTCCTGATCCTTTCTCTCTATCTGTTTGTCCTCCAGATCACTAATTCTATCTTCTGTCTTAGTTACCCTAGCTTTTAGAGAATTTAGATTAGATTGGAATTCATTGAGAGCATTTTGAACATCATCCCTGGTGGCTTTCAGTTTTGCCCTAATCAATTCCATTTGGTCATCCATGGCTTTCTCCAACCTAGCTATTGCCTGGATAATTGTTATATTGTTATATTGTTCCTTTTCTGACATATTGTCTATGTTGATAGCCATTATCTCTGTTGCAGAAGGTTCATCCTCTGTATTTTTCTTTTGTTGGGCATTCCTCCTCCTAGTCATTTTGGTTAGAGATGACTGAACGGATGCAGCTGGATGTATTGACTCTGGTGCAGTCAAGGTGCACCCTGGATCACTTCTGTGAAATCAGGATTCCCCACCCAGATGAGAGAAAAAAAGAAAAGAAAAAGAAAAAGAGAGAGAGAGAGAGACAAGAAAAAAAGGGAAGATAAAAGAGAAGGCTCAGCCCAAATGGATCCCAAGGTAAGATTTATGAATTATACAAACAAAAGCAGACAAACAAAAAGACTGATAAAAGTATATGACAAGAGAAAAAAATATATATAAATAAAAGCAAAAAATGGAAGAACCTCGTCTAAAAAAACCCCCATGTATAAGATTTATATATTATCAGGACAAACACAAAAATCACAGAAACACTGGCAGAAGGAAAAGATGGGAGAGTGGTTATAAATTCTCAGTGTGTGCAAGGAAGTTTATTTTCATTCTTCCTAAATGTATCTTGATGTCTTTGTTAAGGGACTCAACTTTTCTAAGATAAAGGGGGATTAAAAATTGGTTTGCCTATAGGAGTAGCATTGATTGGGGAAAGGGGTTACCTTGAAGTTTAACTCTATATGTATATTATAAAATAAAAATTAAAAAAGAATAAACTAGACTAAACTAAATTAAAATTTTAAAAAAATTAATTAATTATCAAAAAGTTCAGGTTAGAAGGTTATTAAGGAGTTTGATGTACTGGACATCTCACTGTGATGGTAAATAGGTTAAAAAATTATCTATATGTTTTTAAAAAAATGAACCAGAATAGTGGTAAAGAGTTAAAAATAAAAGTTGTATTTATGAAGTAGTGGTGGTTGTTCTTTTGTCATCTTCTTCTTTTTTTTATCTTCCTTCTTGGTTGTTTTTCTGGGGGAGGGGCCTGCCACGTGGGTTTTCAGTCAATGATGTTCCCTGAGTTAGGTCCTCCTGCCCCCTCAATGGGGTGGGCTCTGAGCAAACCATTTTTTTTTAGGCTCTTGTTCTCTAGAGGTTTTTATGTTTGTTCATCTGTTTTCTCTCGCCTTGACAGCTTTTGATGGTTTTTGGAGGTTTAGAGGAGAGCAAACAGCACCCAGACCTCCCTCTCAGAGAGAAACCTCAGAATGCTCTGCAGAGCTGCTGGCAGAGTAGGTTCTCAGTCACGGTCCCTGGGGATGCAGGAGCTCCTCGTTGTACCCAATACCACCACAGCGGTGGCTGTCCGGGCAGCTCCAGACTGCCAGGGAGGTTCCAAGCAGCGATTGCACACCGAGATTTTCCCACTGGCCCAGGCTGGGAATGCCTGGTTTTTCTGGGTGCCTGAGCTCCCGGCTAGCGCGGGTGAGCACCTCTCCCAGGGGAGAGTGTGGGATGCGCATGTTTCAAGAATGCCATCTGGCGAGGCTCCCAGCCCCTCACGGGAGCCGGACCCCACATGTTCTCAGGCGCACTGGTGGCTCAGGCGCTCTGGCAGCTCAGGGACCAAGACCTGGTTTCTCCACCACACTCTCTCTGGTTCTGCGCCGGGGAGGCTGTCCTGGGTCCGGGGACTTAAGCCCCTGTCCCTAACTGCCCTGATTCCCACAATTTTCCCCCGTGATCCTTTGCTCTTTTTTTTCTGAGTGCTTTCAACCAGACTCCAAGTTAATGCTGGTCCCCAGACGCAGGGCACTCTCGTATTGGGGTATTACTTTCCAATCGGTCGCCTCTGGTGGCTCCCTCCCCCTTTTGTTTATCTTCTGATATCAGTCCGATGTTCCCAATCCATTTTACCTTCCCACTGGTGTCTTCTGCTCCTGCAGAGATCCAGACATGTATAATTCTGATCTCAGGCTGAATTCATAGGTGATCGGAGTTCTTTGTATGTAATCAGCTCACTTTAGGGTACAGGTTGAAACGGCGCCTCCTCCTACTTCCCTGCCATCTTGACTCTCCCATATTAACCATTTTCTAAACAATTTTCAAGGAGGGAAATTGTCATAGGAGTTTTTTTAGCCAAGCTATTCAATTTCTTCTATTTTCAACTTCTGAAGGAAGGCAATAGACATGGGTTTAAGTTTATAGATTTCTAAGTGACTTATCCAGTCCAGCTCTTTAGTTTTTCTGGAATTATGTAGTTAGAAAGCAGATATGAACTCTTGCAAGTACATAGATAACCTAAGCGCTTCTTGATGATCAGTGGATTGTTGGATGTTACACTTGTAATAACTGTTGTCAGTGTGAGTTCCAATGACATTTCTTAAAAATCTTTGCAAATTGGCTTCTGTATCTAAAAGTCTGGGCTCCAATTAAACATATGGGGCATATGACAATAATTGCCAGCAATAAGCAAGTCCTTCCCCCTGAGCTGTTAAGTGAATGAAAGCAATGAGTGATGGGTAGAAATGTGCAGAGAGAAAAAAGGGCTGAAATGTCACTGTCAGTGTGCCCAACAGGAAAGCCCTGTCACAGAAGGAAGGAAGTCAGATTCTTTCACAGCTGACACAAGGAGGTAACTACTAAGGCTGCTTCGTTTGCAAAGTCAAAGCTGTTTAGTTTCTATTCAGGAATGACAGGAAAAGAGGCAGCCCCATTCTCTTGTTGCCTTCCCCTTCAAATCAGATTGTGTTGCTGGCCATGCATAGTTTAGTATCCGTACATTAAATGAAAGGCTAATTTATTTTGCATGCCACAGTTTTTGGAGTTTTCTTTTCATTCTGGCAATTATGCTAGAATTGTTGGTGACATTTGCCTAGAACACCCCCACCCCTTTTGTCACTTTAGAGAGTTTTATATTCTGTCACTTATTATTGTAAGACAATTTATCCCTGCCAGAAATCAGGTTATAATGTATGGAACCTCTTTACAAAGAATATTTCTATAAATAGAAGTCATGAGGATCTGTCATAAAATATCCAGAGGCTTTGGAAACCCAGTAAGCAGGCTATATAGATCTGTCCTCCAAAGTACCACTATAGTCCTTGAAAATGTCAAATTCACTCTGTGTCAGCATTTCCTAGCCTACCTACATGCAGAATAACTTCCAGAGAGTAAAGCATGGAAAATAAATATTTAGCAACCCTAGCTGCTTCTGAAATTGTCTATATGAGTCTGCCCAAATTACTGAATACCCTGTAAACATTCTCCTCATGTATTTTTACAGAGTGATTTAGAAGCTTTCTTCAACAATAATCACTGGCCTGGATTTGAAAGTGGCTAGCTATAGAAGTTGTTTTGCACAATGTCTATAACAGGTTAATTAAAGGACTATTCAACGTAATTGAGGTCTCCTGGGCTCTAAATAGTTCTTCAATTCTGTAAATCACTCTGTCCATTATTGAAGGCTCAATGTGAAGAGTCTTAAGGAATAATGTAAAGGTTTTAAAGTGAGGCAGATCTGGATTGAAATTCTCTCTCTACTACATGCAAATTGTGTAATCTTAGGCAATTTATTTTCTCTTCCTTTCAGTTCCTTTATCAGCGAAATGGAAACTATATGTACATACACACACACACATATATATGTGGATACGTACACAAATGCACACACAGAGAGCATTGTCACTGCAAAGATTAAGTAACATTTTCAGTATAGATTGTCATTCATGCAGCATATGTTCATTGCATGGTAACTTTCTTGTTTCTTGAATGTGCTTGTATCTGTGTGGGTCTGCTCACAGCAAGCATTTGAAATAAAAGATTCATAACCTCACATAGAGAACTAGCTGGCTAGGTTTCAGAAAGATACCACCTTGGCAAATTTCAAGAGCTCAGCGATGAACTTTGAGAGACCAGAGGCATGAGCTTCTCAAGGACCCAGACACGGAGTATCTGTTTCAGAGCACAAATGTTAACAAAGGTCTATGTATAATTGCAATAGAATAGATCCTCTGTCCAGTGAAATCTTCCCCTCTGGGAACTTTGTGTGGGTCTATGATATGTACTTATGAAGATGTTTGGTTTTGGTTGTGTTACTGTAGTGAAACAAAGATCTCTGATTGGAATATTTTAATCTTTTTTAAGAAAGATATTATTTATTTATTTGACAGAGAGAGAGAGCTTGCGAGCACAAGCAGGGAGAGCAGCAGAGGGAGAGAGACAAGCAGACTCTCTGTCGAGCAGGGAGCCTGATGTGGGACTTGATGCTGGGACCCTGGGATCAGGGCCTGAGCCAAAGGCAGATGCTTAATGGACTAAACCCCTCCGGCACCCCTGATATGAATATTTTAATATTATTTTCTGGGAATTGTTGTGAACATCTCCACATGAATGTGGTATCTAGATGGCATCCTCATAATTTGGTTTTATGCTGACCCCAAGGGCCAGGGCCCTCTCTTCCTGAAGTGTGTGTAAACGGATTATGTGGCTTTCCTTTTTCTAACCATATTTCAGTTTTGCCTTGGTGGATTAACCGATGTTAGATATAATGCTTTTAGGGCACCTCTTGTATCTTTATAAAGACCTTATAAAGACTTTGTCTGTATCGTCATGTCTTTTTTTCTCTCTCTGTTTGCTACTCGGTGGCTCTGTGATAACTCATTGTGATGTAACTAGATTTTCCCCGACGATTGGTGAATAGAGTGTGTTTTTATATATTTATGAGTCATTTAGATACCTTGCTTTGTAAAGGAGTTTTTTTTAAATATCACCATGTATATTGTTTGATGTATATGGAACTGACCCTAATCCAAAAATGTTTGAAGCAACTTTAAAACATGTGGTGTCATATAACAAACACAAAATTAACCCAAGTGGGTGGAGAACTTAAAAGCCAAATAAGCACAGATTATGACACAAAACTGGAGGTAATTTTAACAAATTAAATGTATGCGTTGTTTCCGATCATAAATTCAGATCTGGATTCCAGTGACCAGAACAAAGTGGAAAACCTTTTTGCCACACAATTCAGAATCCATTACTGAAAGGACAGCCACCTACTGTTCAGAAGAAGTTACTTCTAGAACTGGGATTTGGAAACTTTTCTTTATTAGAGCAGAGGATGGAAAAAGGTCAGGTCTCACATGCAGATTTATCAGGCTTGGTTTTAGGGCACAGTATATTACACACTTTTGAATTAATTATCAGCATTTTGTATATAGGTTTTAAAATTTTAATTAAACCCTATACCACATGTGGGGCTTGAACTCACGATCCCAAGATCAAGAGTTGCATGCTCTACCAACTGAGCCGACTAGGAGCCCCTAATTTTTGCTTTTTAACATCAATATGTTTATCTACCAAATTCTGGGCTCCGGGTTCCTGCTCACAATTCAAAACAGCGGGACACAGTGTGTCTCTGTGCCTGCATGTAGCCAAGTTCCAGCCCTTGCAGAGAACATGTACTCTCCATTTGATAAGGATTTCCATCAATTCCTGGTGTCAGATGTCATTCATCATCATTCTTCTGCTGGTTCCATTTATTTTGTATTTAGTGATTTTCTGCCACTTTACCAAGCCCATTTACCTCATTTCTGTTTCCAGCTGGTCCCTGTAGGCATCCGAGTTTGTATTCCTCGAGGAGTAGATCAGATGTATATGCATCAGTTAAGCCCTTAGAAATGTTATTTCTCAAGGAAACAATACACTGTGAGATCATCAGCTTCTCATTTTGTTGTTAAGCCTGAAAGGAAAGCACAGAAAATCCCAAGAGGCTAATAATCTGAAATTTATGTATGCTTGTTTTGGCATATGTTACCTAAGTATTTTTTGGAAATGCTATGCCTTCCAAATTATTTTCTGTGTTTCTTAATTGTGAAATTCAAATGTCAACCACAAAATAATGCACAGGCAAAGAAGAATGGCATTAATAATGTAGAGAAATCCATCTGGAATTATTTTTTCCAAGATGATTGATAAACCACATAATGCTCATATGAATAATCGAAACCTCATCACATTACACAGTGTTCCAGACACTATACATAATAAAGAGGATTATGTAATTCTTTTAATGTATGCATTTTTAAGTAACTATTTTATTTAAGGTATAAAAATATGCAAATTGTAAGTATGTTGCTGAATGAATTTTCAAGAAAACACATTGTTGTAACCTTCTTCACTGAGACCAAAAATAGATCACCAAATCCAAATCCTCCCCATCCCCTCTGCTTATCATTAGCTACCTCTTCTCATTCCCACACCAAAGATTACCACTCTTGTGTGACTTTTATTTCCATAAGTTAGTTTTGACTATTAATTTTGTATAAATAAAATCGTACAGTATGTAACTTTATATAATATTTCATTAGTTCAACATGATTGGAGCATCAACTCATGTTTTTATATTATGAATAACATGTACTTTCTTATAGCTATATAGTATTCCACTGAAGCAACTTTTGTTTTATTTACTTATTATTTATTTTTATTATGTTAGTCACCATACAGTACATCATTAGTTTTTGATCTAGCGTTCCATGATTCATTGTTTGCAGTTAACACCCAGTGCTCCTTGCAATACCTGCCCTCCTTAATACCAATCACTGGGATAACCCATTCCCGCACCCTTCTCTTCTCTAAAACCCTCAGTTTGTTTCCTGGAGTCCACAGTCTCTCATAGTTTGTCTTCCCTTCTGATTTCCACCCCTTTATTTTTACCTTCCTTCTCCTAATGTCCTCCCTGTTATTTCTTATGTTCCACAAATAAGTGAAACCATTTGATAATTGTATTTCTCTGCTTGACTTTTTTCACTCAGCATAATCTCCTCCAGCCCATCTATGCCGATGCAAATGTTGGGTATTCACCCTTTCTGATGTCTGAGTAATATTCCATTGTGTATATGGACCACATCTTCTTTATCCATTCATCTGTTGAAGGATACCTCGGGTCCTTCCACAGTTTGACTATTGTGGACATTGCTGCTATGAACATTGAGGTGCATGTGGCTCTTCTTTTCACTACATCTGTATCTTTGGGATAAATAGCCAGCAGTGCAATTGCTGGGTCATAGGGTAGCTCTATTTTTAAATTTTTGAGGAACCTCCACACTGTTTTCCCAAGTGGCTGTTCCAACTTACATTCCCTCCAACAGCGTAAGAGGGTTCCTCTTTCTCCAAAACCTCTCCAACATTTGTTGTTTTTTGCTTGTCAATTTCCACCATTCTAACTTGTGTAACATGGTATTTCACTGTGGTTTGGATTTGGATTTCTCTGGTAGTTAATGATGCTAAACATTTTTTTCATGTGTCTGTTAGTCATCTGTATGTCTTCTTTGGAGGAGTGTCTGTTCATATCTTCTGTCTATTTTTTCCATTTACATATTTGCACCAAAACCCAAAAGATATCTTGAAATACACCTAACCAAAGAAGTAAAGGATCTATACTCTAGAAACTACAGAACGCTTATGAAAGAAATTGAAGAAGGCACAAAAAGATGGAAAAGAATTCCATGCTCATGGATCAGAAGAATAAACATTGTTAAAATGTCTATGCTGCTCAGAGCAATCTATACTTTCAATGCCATCTTGACCAAAATACCAACAGCATTTCTCAAACTGCTGGAATAAACAATCGTAAAACTCATATGGAACCAGAAAAGACCCTGAATCACCAAGGAAATGTTGTAAAAGAAAAGCAATGCTGGGGGCATCATGTTGCCTGATTTCAAGCTATATTACAAAACTGTGATCACCAAGACAGCATGGTACTGGCACAAAAACAAATATGGAACAATGGAACAGAACAGAGAGCCCAGGTATGGACCCTCAACTCTATGGTCAACTAATCTTCAACAAATCAGGAAAAAATATCCAATGGATAAAAGTCTTTTCAATAAACAGTGCTGGGAAAATTGGACAGCTATACAGAGAAGAATGAAAACTGACCACTCTCTTATACCATACACAAAGATTGAACTCAAAATGGATGAAAGACCTCAATGTGAGATAAGAATCCATCAAAATCCTAAAGGAGAACATAGGTAGTAACCTCTTCGACATTAACCACAACTTCTTTTAAGACACGTTCCAAAGGCAAAGAAAACAAAAGCAAAAATAAACTTTGGGGGGCACCTGGGTGGCTCAATGGTTTAGGCCACTGCCTTCGGCTCAGGTCATGGTCTCAGGATCCTGGGATCGAGCCTCTCATGGGGCTCTCTGCTCAGCAGGGAGCCTGCTTCCCCCCTCTCTCTGCCTATTTGTGATCTCTCTCTCTCTCTCTCTCTGTCAAATAAAGAAATAAAATCTTTAGAAAAAATGAACTTTGGGGACTTCATCAAGATCAAAACCTTCTGCACAGCAAAGGAAACAGTGAACAAAACAGAGGCAACCCACAGAATGGGAGAAGATATTTGCAAATGATGCTACAGATAAAGGGGTTATATCCAAGATCTATTATGGACTTCTCAAACTCACCACCCAAAAGACCATAATTTATTTAAATATCCTACTACAGATGGACATTTGAGTTATTTCCAGTTTTGACTATTACCAATTGTGCTTCTATAAATATATTGTATGACTTTCGCTGCACGTGTTTACATATTTCTGTTACATGAGAGGAAATACTGGATAATAGGTTTTGTTTATACTCTGCTTTAGAGGTTACTAACACATAATTTTCCAGAATGACTGAAAGAATTTAAGCTTCCACCAGCAATGTGGGAAAGTCCCATGGAGTTACTCCATATCCTCATAAATACTTGCTATTACCTACCACTCCACATACCACCCCTCAAAACAACCTGAGGAGATATTGACTAGGATTACATTAAATCTAAGAATAAATTCAGTGAGACTGCTTTAAAATATTATCTCCTCTGATCGGTAAATACCATATATCTTTACATTACTTCAAGTGTGTAATTTTAAAATTATTTTTTGTTTTTTATTTTTTATTTTTCAATGTCGATTTTTTATTGGTATTTCATATTTTTGAGATAACTAAATGTTATACTTTGTTTTTATTTTCTCTTTGTTTCATTCTTATATATGTAAATATTTTTATATTTTTATAAATATGTGTTCAACTACCTTGTCAAACTCTTGTTATTAATTCCAGAACTTTAAAAAAAATTCCTTTGGATTTTATAAGCCCCCAGTCATGGGGGCTTATAAATTTTATTTTAATAAAAAAAAATTAGTTTAATTTCTTCCTCTCTGAAATTTACACATTTTATTTTACTCTTACTTGTCTACTGCATTGACTAAGATACAATGTTGAACAAGAGAAATGATAGTTGGTCTCTGTGTGTAGTTCTTGATCACAGCAGACAGACTCACAATATTAATCATTAAGGATAACATCTGTTGTAGGTTTGTTTGTATATAACTTTATCAGAATAAGGAAGTTATTTTCTATTAATATCTTGTCCATATGATGAATGTCAAATTTTATCTCCTTTTTAAAAAAATCTAGAGAGAATGATGGCTTTACTCTTTTATTTTTAACTAATATAATAAAGTGCATTTTCAAATTTCCATTCTTAGCTAATCCTTCCATTATGATTTTATATTGCCTTTTCTCTGAGCATAGGAGAAAATCGTTGTTATCTAGGGTTAGGCCAAGATTTCTTAAAATGATATTCCAAAAGCATTACCCATACAAAAATAAATTAGATTTCATGGAATTTAGAATATTTCATTCTTTGAAAGGTACTGTTGTGGTGCTCGGGTGGCTCAATCAGTTAAGTGTCTGCCTTCATCTCAGTTCCTGATCTCAGGGTCCTGGGACCAAGCCCAGACCCTGGCCCCTGGCTTGATGGGGAGCCTGCTTCTTCCTCTCTCTTTACCCCTCCCTCTGCTCATGCTCATTCTCTTTCTCTCTCTTTCAAATAAATAAATAAAACCTTTTTTTTTAATATTTTTTATTTATTTGACAGAGAGAAATCACAACTAGGCAGAGAGGCAGGCAGAGAGAGAGGAGGAAGCAGGCTCCCTGCAGAGCAGAGAGCCCGATGTGGGGCTCGATCCCAGGACTCTGGGATCATGACCTGAGCTGAAGGCAGAGGCTTTAACCCACTGAGCCACCTAGGCGCCCCTAAATAAAACCTTTTAAACCTTTTTTTTTTTTTTTAAAGATACTATTAAGAAAATGAAAAGTCTTTGCCTTGTTTTAGTTTCAATATCTACATCATCTGTGAGTTCTATTTTAGTCAACTGGTCTTTGTCTACTGGCATACTTGGTAATTTTCATGGAAACTCAAGAAATTACGTCTATAAATTTGCAGTGATTCCATATGATATTATCTTCTTTCAGAGAGGATTTATTTTTGCTTGGCAGGCAATTATAGTAGAAAGAATTAACCCAAAATTCATAAAAAATCTGGATAATTTTAGGAAAGTTTTGCCCTTTTGAGAGTTTAAAAATATTTTAGTTTGCCTTCTTTCTTATGGTATGGATTTTTACTAGTCTCAACTCAAAGTCTGAAATACTAATCAGGTCTCCTCATTTTTGGTCAGTCTTGAACTCTATTTTTCACTCCAGTGGAATGAGACTACCAAAACTGCTACTTATATTTTTAGCTTTTAATCTGCCACTTGGCTTCTAGCCCTATCATCATTCACAGGATAAAAATCAGCAAATATCTCAAATGCAAAAATGGTAAAGAATGTTGAGCTCACTTCAGTTCATTTCTTTTCTCTCTGGGATGAGGGTCCTTCAAATTCTGGATGTGTTCATTCTTACTCTTGTATCTTCAAATTGTTATTTTGTAAAATTCATTTTATATAGCTTTTATAGTTGTTGAAAGTAAGGATATTAGTCCGATAGAAACTATTTTGTCATTGACAGAAGTGCATGTCTGTCTTCTAGGTTGTTTAATAATATAAAGCCATTAAATATGAGAAAGAAAGTGGCATACAATTTTCTCCAAAGAGTTTTGAGTAATTTATTGAATCCATATCATCAATCTTTACCATACCCTTGTCAACACTGGTAACTCATTAACTATCCAAAGGTCACCCAAAACCCGTCAGAAGTCCAGAAATAGAAGCTGAACATCCAGCTCAATCCCCAGAGCCACATAGACTATTGATGTCTGATATAAAAATTACATCCTCATTCAGGAAGTACTAAGTAATTCCATCAGTGACCTATCTATCTTTTTCTCAGCTCCATATCCTCTGTAACAGAAGGAAAAGAATAAATGAAAGCATTTCAGTCTTAGATTTTCAGTAAGACGGGGGACTAGTGTTATTTTTTAAATTCTTTTTAATCTTATAAAGTATTTTTTCCTATTCACAATAGTAAAAGTAAAAGGACAAAGAGTCATCTGGTTTCTGATTATCTTTTCTAGAAACTTAGATGAAACGGAAACCTGGTTTTATGGTCGTTAAATACTAGGCTAAAAGTGAGGAAGGAACGAATATGTAATTCTAACATGTCACAGAGATAACCATTCAGCTATTCATTCAATAAGTATATATTTAAGATGTGCTATGTGAATCACTGTTTTGGTACTAGGGACATAGCACTGCATGTAACATGGAAATTACTAAACACATAAAACCTATTCTTATATTCTTAGGGAGAATAGGGATAATAAATCAATCTATTTTATGTCAAGAATTAATAAATGCTATTAAAAAAAGAACAAGGTTAAGAGAAGAGGAGGAATGCCACTTAATTTTTTAGAAGATTTTGTTTATTTATTTGAGAGAGAAAGAGAGAGAGAGCACAAACTGGTGGGGGTGGTGCAGAGGAAGAGGAAGAAACAGACTCACTGCTGAGCAGGGAGCCTGACATGGGGCTCGATCCCAAGACCCTGAGATCATAACCTGAGTCAAAGGCAGAGGCTTCACCCACTGAACCACCCAGGCACTCCAGGAGTGCCCCTTTAGATAAAGTGAGGAGGGAAGGCCCTTATGAAAAAGTGACTTCTGAATAGGGTCTTAATGAAGTCAGGATTTGGGGAAAACCATGTAAATTTGGGAAAACCATGTAAATTTCTGTGAAAGCACTTTCCAAGCAGAGGAAAAATAAAGTGAAAAGACTAAAACAGGAAAGTTCTTGGAATGTTTGATAAAGAACAAGCAATGCTGTGGCATAGTGCACTGAGTGCAAGTGAAAAGTTAGGAAATGAGATGGGATAAAAAGTAAAAGGTAAGATCAGGTATGAACTTGTAGGTCATGGTTAGGGCTTGAGTTTGTTGTAAGTATCATGAAAAGCCATTGGCTGACAAGCTAAGGTGAGAGGAATAAAGGATAAGGAGATTAGAGCAGAAGCAGAAGGAGGTGGATAGATTAGGAGACACTAATTAAGGAGAGTAATAATTGGGGATTGGAAAAAGATGGCAGGAGAGAAAAAGATGAGACATGGAGGATTTCCAAATAGATTTTGTTGATGGAGTTGACAGGGTTTGCTGATAGATTGGTTGGAGAAAAAAGTGAGAGGTCAAGGATAATTCCAAGATTTTTGTACAAGAAAATGGGTGAATCATGGTGCCATTTACTGAGAGGAAGTGTACTGGAGGAAGGGCAGATCTGGGAGAAGAAATCATGATCATCTTTATCCCAAATTTTTCAATGGCTTGGAGCTCATTAATATAAATATAAATAACAGAAAATAAAATTTCTACTGCCTATTGATTTACTTCCCCATCCTGTGCTCTTTCTTCTCTGAGAACCTAAGTTATTGATGAGTTCAAGTGGAAATCTAAGAGAATAGGAAATCAAAATATAGGAATACAGGAGTCAAAAACAAAGTGGAAAAGGCAAGTCATTGGACAAGACAGGCAATGATATCCTGAACCAAAATAAAATTTAAGCTTAATGAAAATCAAAAGTGTACTGTCCAGATTGGTGTAAAATATGTAGTGTATTGAGAGATTAAAAATTTCAAATTTGTTGTTCAACCAGTGTTCAGTTTTCTTCTATAGCTCCAGACCTGTTTTTGAATAAGTATAAATAACCATTCATTCTCATCCTCATATACTTTTCTTATCCTCCCCATCTCCCCAAAGCTTATAGGGCCAGCAGCTGAGAAAAGTAACCAAATAAGTGTAAGGAAACTATTTAATTTCCACTTATTAACCCTTTTGAGACCTGACATCAAATATTGTAATGGTCCATGTGTAGGTGATCACGAAAATGTCTATTATAGTTTATTATCCCCAACAGTAGTTGGATCACTCTCATCAGCCATTATTACGGGAGCATACTAATAAGTCAGTAGTGGACAAGTTGACAAAGGTGCCAAGACTCTTAGAAGTATCACCAATTCCACAAGATTCTATTCAAGTCAATTCTGTTCTCTCAGAGTCATCTCCTTTTCTTTGGCAACTCCTTCAGGCAATGTAACTCTTGAGAGCACCAACTGGGGAAAATATTGAAAAAGTGTCCAGTTGACCATACTTGTCATGCTGCATTGTCATAAAAAGATGTGATTTCATCTTCCTAGTAGTTAATTGTGAAGATGTTCACTAAATATATTGAATGTGCTGCTCATCGGCTGAAATATTAAATTTTTAATAGCTTCCCATGCATTCTCAAATATGAGCATGTTACACACTTCTATTGCCTTTGAAAGAGCTTGAAATCTCTGAGCAATAATCTGCCATCTAATTTACATTTTTATAATGTGTCACAGATAGGAAAATATTCTCCCTCAAGCCTACATATCTTTCTCTTCTGAACTGTTTTTTTGTACTGCATAAGGAGCTACAGATTTCATAAAATAATTGAGGCCAAGAGAAGACCCTATACAATTTCTACAGAACACCTGATTGTACCACCTGAGAATTTTGAGGCATATTGCTATCACAGAATTTCTTATATTGGATCAGAAGTATTCCTAACTTGGCTCATTCATCCTACTAACTTGATCAATATATAAGTCTTTTTAGATACCTGTGTGTCTATTTGCCATGTTTTTCCATACACCCACTATTTGTTTGCAGGTATGATACATACCAGAATAACCTGACTGAGCAAAACCACCCAATGTCCATTTGCCCTCAAAAATTGACAAAACTTTCTGTTCTCTATTTTCACTAAATATTTGCAATCCCTTTTGATGGTGTATCTGGAATATAAAGTGCATCTCAAAACTACCTTATAGTTTAAATATCAAAATAAGGTAAAATGATGATAATTCCACCTAGTTTACTGGCGGCTGGAGAAGAGTTCATTGACCAGTCCTGGAAAACAATGTGTTTCTCAGCAGAGCACCAAGAGAAAAGTCTGAAAACACAGAATGGGCCTGTATTATTGAAGGTTCTAATCAATACGGATAAAACTGTCAAGATTCTTTAAAAAGCACAAACCAGAAGAGTGAAAGCTAAAAATACCATGTACTTCCTGGGAGCCATGGAAAACTCTCACCTTAATAACCCAGACCTTGACCATCTGCTTCTTTGACATTGTGTCCTCTACTGTAAACAACTACCTGCAAAGAGTTAATAAGAAAGCATGCTACAGCAAATTTGAGGTTCTTCTACCTCCCAGATAATCTAGACAAGAAGATGGAGAAAAATTGTTTTTTCTTAATTTAATAGAAGATTATAAAAAATCCTGAATGCATACTCTGTTGTGACATTTCCCTTAGAGACTCAGAAAGCATCCTAAAAAAGGAAAATTTAAATCATCTTCATTCTCTGAAAGGATATGTAGTGTATGGTCAAACACTTAGATCTGGTGATAGGCCACTTTTTTCTCTGTTCCTGAAAAACAGGATGGGTGCTAAGTGCACTCAGATGGCTGAAGCATTTAAAGAAAACGATGGCTTTACAGAGATGTTGAATATAGATAACACTCAGTTATGGTTTAATGACTAAAAATTAGACATATTTTAAGTCCTCTTCCAACTGATGTTTTTACATTGTTGAATCTTTCATTTAATTCTTTATTTTTTTTAAAAAAATGTTTTAATTAAATTTGAATCTGACAAGGAAAAAGAATGTCTCAAGATCACTGACCAAAATGATATGACTGCCTTTGTGATGTTTTTATTTTGTTTTGTTTTACTAATATAAACTTGCTTAATAACTGCCCACCTGTAAAAGACCTCTCAGTATGGTAAAAGAGCCAAAACTATTAATTTATATAGATAGACAAATTAAGAAGTGCAAATCTAGAGCTAGAGGTTATGCCAACCATTAGACTCCATGGGATTTCCTATCAAAGATTTCAGCTTTGGTGGAAATACACACCATTAAAAAAGAAAACATGAATTAGGCCAACATCAGGGAGAATATAACTGCCAGTTCACCGTTGGCTTACTGTGTTCATTTTTCTTTTATTTTCTAGAATCTTAGCATTGACAAGTAGCTTCTCATATCATAATTATGTGGAGCCTTTTGTCTCCAATAAAAATCTCAGTGCTATGCTTGGTCATGGGTAAAATTTAGGTATTCTTAGTATAGTCATTAGTTTGTTAAATACATTGGGAAAAAGGCAAGTGAAATGGCATAGGTCTGAACCAAAACAAATACCACATTGACCACAAGAATACCGAGAATAGGATTATTACCTCATGCTTACCACTTTCAGGGAAAGAGTTCATGAAAGATCTAGACGCTTATTGGTGGGTACACAAGGAATAGGGGACTGGCTTTGGTACAAAACGCATGGGCTTGAGGTCTGGCTCTTAAAAAAATATACTACTTCACAATACATACAGAAAGGCAGTTCACTTCATGCTTCCCTTCTTAGATCTGAAGGCAATTGAACCAAAGTAGGCTTCCTCCCATTTTCATTTCATCCCCAAATTTGCTGCCTTCCAGTAGCTTTTCTCCACAATCAAGGTTTCCTTTGGAATCCATTTGCACCTACATACATACTTTGTCCAGTGGTTCATCAGTCCTCAGGAATGGGCTCTTCCATGGATCTGAGGATGCAGGATGAAGTCCAGGTGGATGCAGGATGAGGTCCAAGTGCAACTAACATTTGCTGAATATGAGCTCTAGGAGGTCTGCACTTCTTCTCATATAGGACCTAATTGTCCTTTCTTTTCTGAAAGACCAGAAGGTAAAGGTGAGACAAAATACACATCCACTCTGTCAGAAAGACAGTTGGCACTCACTGTTATCTACAATTTTCACAAGTCCCTTTCTCCAACCAATGTTGATTTATCTTTCTTCTTCCAAAGTCAGTGCCTTTTCAGTGACCCAGTTCAGTGACCCAGGATGGAAAGAATGCAGGTAAAGCACGAGAGTTTCCATGTCATTAGGAATTACCTAAATTCACACACTGGCAAGGTGAATCCAGCATTCTGATTTTGTAGAAGAAGAACTAAAGAGTCGGAGATACTACATAGCTTACTCAAAAGAGCTACAAACGGGCAGGTAGGGGACTCAACTACAGTTTGAAGCTCAGTTTGACTCCTAAGCCCATGACATGTTACATTTTCTCATGATTTTGAGCTCTATATGAATTTTAGAAGATTATCTCACCAAAGCCTGGTAATTGTAATTGAGTGTAAAGTAATAAAGGTTTTAACACTAATATTCCAGGTTTGGAAAGAACTGGATGTATCAGCCCACTTTAATTTGAGAGTTAGCAAATGCATCATGTGGTATCTTGATATCTTTCCTCTCCTGCATCCCTACTTCTTTAGAAACAGACATCTGGCACAATTCCACCTATATGTGTGGGCTGCAACCCAGGCTAAGCTGAGCTGATCATAATATTCCATCTCCCTGGCCATGTTCATTGATCCCCAGATGGGCTCTTGAGCCAAGCAAAGCTAATTAGAATCCTCCTCTGGGACATTTTTGCTGGAGTGTTACACAAATACCTCTCCTGTCTCGGGTCATAGAATTCCAACTGGCTTTATTCCCTGGTTTATGGCAAAACTCTTCAGCTTTAAAAGCAATGTATGCCATTTTAAAAACAATTAAAGCAGCATGAAAAAGAATATAACCACTAGTTCATCATGGGAATGCAGCAGAGGTGAGAAAGTAGGAGAGAGGGAAACAAGGAGAGAACAACACGAGAGAAAAGAGAGAGACAGTGAGATGATAACTTTGATTCCCTGGATTTAGTCATCCATGAAACTCCATCTCTGTACTTTTTTTGGTTAAATGAGCTAAAAAAAAATCTTTTTTTCAAAAAGAATTTGAATGGGCTCCTGATATGCTATTTTTCTGTAACCAAAGATTTGTAATTACATACCACCCCAAATTAATTATGCTATCCCCAATAAACCCTGTTTAAGGACCTGAACATTAAGATAAAATCCAAGAATGTAATACATTCCTTGAAAAGCTCAAAGATGACCTCACCATGACATAGAACATGTCTTTGTAACATACTGGAAAAAAACTCTTGTCTTGGTGTCCAGCACCTGGGTTTTGATGTAAACTGCCAGTAATGATCTGTCTTACTTTGTGCTTCAATTTCCCCATACATAAAATGAGGAGAATTGTCCTAATGAACTCTAGCATCCCTTTCTGTTCTAAAATTCAATCACTCTCTACTATAGAATGCTTTTCAGATTAGCTTCAGTCACTTTACAAAAGTTAGGATATGCCCTAAAAGGATGGCGTGAGAAATAGACGAAAGGCTGCAGGGATTGGACTAAGCCACCAACCTGTCGCACAGACAGTCCAGGTCCCATGCTGCAGTGAAGTGTGTGAAGCATGAAGACAGCCAGGAAAGAGGAGCTGAAGGAACTCCTGAGGGATAACATGTGCCCTGGTGTGGGATAACCCCAAATCTTATGGAACTGAGGCTAGGTATAAGGGCTGTTTGGTTTATAGGTTTTGGTCCACTTACATGAGGTAGATAATGACTTTCTAATGTTCATTGAAACTTATCAATTAGGGCAACTTCGTTTTCCCCAGTGATTGATCACAAGTTGTGTTTTCTCAAATGCAAAACCTTATATAGCAACAGCTTCCTTTATATAATATATACGTGGACCGGTATTTCTGTCCCTTTGCACCTTTCATTTTTTAGAAGATACTGTACACATTTCAGTGTGGGATGGTTTTGCAAATACATCCCATTGTATTAAACACTTCCATTCTTTCAACATCTCTCTTCAAATCAGGTACTTTGGACCCAGGATTACACATGCCTGGGTGGGGCATTTTCAGTGCAGTGAAGTGGAAAAATGACAGATTTTACAGTCAGACAAATCTGATTCCCAACTCTGTCATGTATTACCTTGTAGATATGGGCAAGATCTTAGTAAACCTAAACGTATTTTTTTCATATGATACTATGTAGATTATAAATTCTACCACATAGGGTTGCCACGAGCATTCCTTGAGATGGCTTATGGAAAGCAGCTGGCACACAGTAAGTGCTCAGACATGTTCACTTCCTTCTAAATGGTCAAACCTGGTTTAATGAATAAAGGATGTTATTTTTTTCCTTAATTTTATTGAAATAACTCCATGCCTTTTGTTCCCCATAACCCCCCACCCCAACTTGACTTAGTGAAATCTTTAAGTCATTCCTAACCTCACTAAATTCTTGGTACCAACCATATTCTTAAGTTGTTTCCTAGATTTTAGGGATAAGTATGAATGATAAAACCTAATGAGGCATCGTTAGGTGTTTTTCTGGTTTACTTTTACTGTCAATACTCTGTAGTCTCCTAGGAAATACAGAGAGGTACAAAAGCTCAAGATTATTCTCCTTTTCTCTGCATTCCTCAGATAGTGATTATTAGGGAGCTCCGATTATTGGTTCTTCCCACTTTAGGAAGGAAACAGAGATAATCACACCACAGGATTAACAGATGAAAATCTGGTGAAATTTTAGGAATTGGATTGCTTACTCTGTAAGGAAGATGAGTAATGTAAATCCAAAGCAATCTTTTTAATTATGTTGTGATTTAATCTAAGTAAGATACTGACCAGATTTTCTTCTTTTTCACTGAGCACAGAAGTAGGGAGAAATTGTTATCATATCAAACAGAACCTGAAGCTTGACATTCTTAGACCCTTACGAGAATAAGAGTGACTAATTCTGAGTCATGCAATCACAAAAATCATGGAATTTCACACTTTAATAGTGATTACAAAAATACCATTGCATTTATTTTGTGCTTCTGTTTTTCAGAACACTTTAATACACATTCTTAAACAATTCTAATAGCTCCCTATGGAGCTGAGAAGAAATTGAAAAGTTGAACGGATTCTTCTATACCTTAACTTTTATAAGCTTAAAATGACATGATAGCATAAGGTAAATTCCTGGTGGTTTGTGGTTTGTTTTTGTTTTTGTTTTTTTGAGTTTTTATTTATTTATCTGTCAGAGAGAGAGAGAGAGCACAAGCAGGGGGAGCTGCAGGCAGAGCGGGCAGAGAAGAAGCAGGCTCCCCACTGAGCAAGGAACCCATTGAGGGACTCGATTCCAGGACCCTGGGATCATGACCTGAGCTGAAGTCAGATCAGACTACAATTGGCTGAGTCACCCAATTGTATTTGATTTGTATCAAAATACAAGTTCCTTGTATTTTGATAAGGTATTTACACACTGGCTCTCACCCCCAGCTGGCTCACAGAGTTGGAAACCATGGTTCTACCCACCACTTGTGATCCTGCCCCCACCTACAGTACAGCCACAGCTGGGCATGAGCCCCAGTGAACAGCCAAAGAAAGTAATATGCCTCAGAGTTTTTCTGGCTTTCCACCTAGAGGACCCCCCAGCAGCTAGATAGACTCAAAACAGGTCCCAAATAAAATAGAGATGTGTGTATCAGAGACCACGGTAGGTACACAAGGAAGGAGACAACAAGTTGAATAAAAAATATTAAAAGAACTCTTTAGTGCTAAAAAAGAAAAATCAGCAGCATGCTATATTTTAAATATTAAATATAAGTATTTTAAGTGTAGTAAGAGTTTGTTAACTGATCTCTGCTGAAACTAGTGATAAGATCCAAAAATCTGACATCTCTCTTGTTACAAAAGAATCAGTCTTTCTTATGATTCTGTCTTATGCATTGGAGCTTTTTTTTTTTTTTTTTGTCTAAGCTGTCCTGCTTGAAATTTCATTACTTGTATAAATGAATCTCTGAATATCACTGTTGTAGAATTTATCAATCATTCCTACCCCATTTATGTGCTAAAATCTAGTGATGTTTTCCCACACTGATATATGTCATTTGAATTAAGGACATCCTTCCAAGATTTCAACTCATATGACATTTTCTTTAATCAATTCTTTCCCATTCACTTTCTGGGTCTCCTTACCTATCAGGAGCCAAGGAGCATCTCAGCCTCCAAAATTGGCCTACAAAATATGCTCTGTCTACCCCTATTTGATCTCTCCTAAGGATGAAATCCAATAATCTTATTAAAATCAAGTGAGTGACCAGACCTGATATTATAATGTGTTCCCTTTTCCTTGAAGCATAGCCACTTTAGCAGATGTTCGTGATTTAACCTAAAACCATTCTCTAGAATTCAGCACCATTTAGGATCAGGAGAAGGAATATTTAGGGCCGTTGGATTTTCCATCTCTCTTCCGGTGTACTATATTAGTAACTTCCTTTTGCATGTACAGCCAACTCTGACAAGACAAGCTCTTTTGACTTATTTCATCTAGAACTTGCATCTAAGTGACTTGGTGCTTAATATATCTGATACATTTGCTGTTTTTTTGGTGTGTGTTTTTTAAGCCTATATTATGGTATGTAAAGAGTTCACAGACTGAAATGCAGTCATCTCACAGTATTTAGAAATTTTGTTATAATGTTTTTTGAAACTACGTGTTCTACTAACCATGTAATAACTTTGGATAAAACCACAGTTGCATGCAATTTTGGAATTATATGGTTTTGTATTGGTTTAATCCAATGTTATAAAAATAGAACAAATAATATATCGATGTCTCTGATAAAAGAGAAATTTAACATCCCATTTTTCACAGGTTTGAAGTGCCTTTTCTCTCTTTCTGGTTAAAGACCCACATTTCTTTACTGGTTGTTATTTTATTAATTAATTTATTTATTTAAAGATTTTATTTATTTATTTTACAGAGAGAAAGAGAGATCATGAGTAGGCAGAGAGTCAGGCAGAGGGGGAGTGGGAAGCAGGCTCCCCGCTGAGCATAGAGCCCCATGTGGGCCTCAGTCCCAGGACTCTGAGACCATGATCTGAGCCAAAGGCAGAGGCTTAACCACTGAGCCACCCAGGTGCCCCAACAACCCAGTAGGTTGATATTTTAGATGAGAATATAAAAAAAATTTGTAATTTTTTTTTCCTATTATCTTGCATTGATGGCTTCTTCTGAAGCTTCCCTTGCTAACTATGACTGCAAGGTCATTGATATTAACTCCTTGGTGTTAAAACCATGAAGGTTTACAGAACTGAATCCATTTCCAATGCAATCTGTCTTCACAGACATTCTTCTTTTTCATCTCTGCAATATTGCATCTGAAAGATCCTGCCATATCACACAGAAAGGAAGGACACTGGGGGATTGTGAATGTGCGTCCTGAATTCCAATCTCTTGGAGACAAAATTCTCCATGAATACCACTACTCTAGTCAAATATTGGGCAGAAAGAGATTCAAGCCATCTTCATCCTCTATCTGGCCAGATTCCTGTGCCTCTTTCTAAGAGTATGAAAAGCTATGAGAAAGTGTAAAGAACCCCAATAAGGTGAAACTAAAAAGTAGAATTCAGCCAAGTTATATTAAAAAATATGTTCTTGGCATTGTATAAGTATTGGAATACGAATTAATTTAAAGGACATTTGAGCTGTGAGAGAAATGAGTAAAAACCAGCTATGAGAAGAGAATTAGAATAAATGCATTATTTTCTCCTATGCTTTTTCTTTACCTTAAACATGCAAATTACCTTCCCTCTGGGGCTTAATTTCTATAAAGACCTCACAGGACAAGCAAGAATGCATGTTGAATGTTAGTCGTCTTAACTATTCAAAGTTGTTTAGTGCCCTGTAAGATCACCATGTTTGTAGTTGATAATATTTGAGAAAAGTATTTTTCTCAAGAAAAATACTTGAGAAAATATTGAGAAATTGAGAAAAATTGAGAAAAATATTTGAGAAAATATTTGAGAAAATTTTCATATGAATTTATACTTTTTAAATATATACCTCTTTTATTTATTTATTTATTTATTTAAAAGATTTTATTTATTTGACAGACAGAGATCACAAGAAGGCAGAGAGACAGGCAGAGAGAGAGGAGGAAGCAGGCTCCCTGCTGCTGAGGCTCAATCCCAGGACCCTGGGATCATGACCTGAGCCGAAGGCAGAGGATTTAACCCACTGAGCCACCCAGATGACCTAAATATATATCTCTTAACTCTGGACCTTGGAGAAGTACAAGAAGTTGAATGAATTTGTTACCACAAACCTAGATTAGAGAATATGTTTGGGTTTTCAATATTTCTCCCAGATCCTATACCTCAGCATCTCCATTCTTCCTGCGAAAACCTCACCTAAATCTCTAGATGCAGGCCAGGAAGCGAGGGGATGTTGAACACTGAAGACTATCTTGAAGGATCTGCTATCTAGATGGAGAGGAGGTCAAGTGCCAGGCCAACCTGGGTCTACCCAGATCCTGGAATTATAGCAAGAATAATATACATACACACATATGTATATACACACATACATATGTACATACATACATACATACATACTGTAGGAGGCCCCAGAAAGTTCCCACTCCACTTCTTTTTTTTTTTTTTTTAAGATTTCATTTATTTATTTGACAGAGAGAAATCACAAGAGAGGCAGGCAGAGAGAAAGGAATGGAAGCAGGCTCTCCGCCAAGCAGAGAGCCCGACGCGGGACTCGATCCCAGGATCCTGAGACCACGACCCGAGCCGAAGGCAGTGGCCCAACCCACTGAGCCACCCAGGCACCCCCCACTCCACTTCTTAAAATAATTTGAACAGAAAGGTTGCCTAAACCAAGGAAGTAAGCTTGCTGCAAATCAGTTTCCCAAATTTCACTGGAGTTCAGAACTACCCAGACGGTACAAAGTGCCAGCCCTTGCTGTAAGACTCTGCTTTAGTTGATTTGGGTTGGGACTCCAGAATTTTTGAATTTATAGTTTCTTATCTATTGTTTTATAATGCTCCAGGTAATTCTTGGGTTCCAGGCAAGGTTTTTCAATCACTGCTCCATTGACAATAAGGAAATCCTCACTACTGACAACAGAATAGGAACTAAAACATGTTCATTATAATTTTGTGCAAGACTATGAAAGACTCTCCATTTTTCTTTAATATATTATATCCTCATTTTATAGATGGATCTACTGAGGAACAGTGATATTGAAGCCCAAGGTGTCTCAGCAAGAATTGGTAGAACAGAAAGATACCCTCTCTCTCTCTAGCTCATTGTATCTTCGAGATAGCCTCAGACAGAAACCCAGCAGTATCAGGTAACAGTGGAAAGGTCTCATTGTGTCTACTGAAAATCCCATCACCCATTCCCAAGCTGAGCTGAATCTGTGTGATTTTCCTCCTGGCAGGCCATTTATCACTCCCTACCATCTGTCAATAATTGATTAGGAAGATTGGATTCAGCACAATGCAGATCAGCCCATTTTATCAACATAGAGTACAGTTTGTGTCAAAATGTCGTAACTCCTGGGTCTCTCTGCTTACTCATCTTTGATAGACTGTCTGGAGATTTGCATCTACTCCTCTCACACCAAGAGAGAAAGGAAGAATTGTGCAAAATGGAAAATAAGCAGCTGGTTCTGTCATGCCAATAGTCCTAAAATAAGGTGCTCCTGGCCATGTGCATTTCCCTCCCTTACCTAAAAACAAGGAAGAATAAAAGGATGCTTTAGGTCAAAGAGCCAACCCCATTGCTTTTTTCAGGCAAATCCTACAAGCCATTCCTTGTATCCCCAGGCAGGGCTACGGATTCTCCACCCAGTTCCTTCTCTCATTAGAACTTCACACTATCTTCTCCTTTCCCATGTTTCTGTTTCCACAAAACCCCAAAGCAACGTAGTACACCCAAGCTCGCCTGCTTTTGTGCTGACTCTGAAGAGAAGTGTACAGGTCATTTGGTTTAAAGCATCACAGCAGAGAAGAGAAAATAAAAGCAGTAAATATGAGCAAGCAGCAATGATTATGGACTCTTGACAATCCCTTTCAGTGATACTTCAGGGTTTACTGGTCCTGATTCTTAGAAGAAAGAAAGGAGGGATGGAAGGAAGGAAGGAAGGAAGGAAGGAAGGAAGGAAGGAAGGGATTTCTGTCCCTGCTTTGAGTTCAGCAGGTAGGACTCATCAAATTTCCCTCATCTTTGGATCTGTATTGAGAGAAATCTCCTCTTTTTATAGTGTCTCTTCAGAACAAAGGCCTGAAGATTCAATTAACACAGAACAACGGGGACCTCCCCTTGGTCTGAAGTGAGCAGTTGGCTTTTCTGAAGCATTCTCATCAGGACAAAATAGAAAAGGAATGAGAGCAACTAATACTGAGAGTCTCAAATGTGCCAGCCTAGTCTAACTGTTTTAGGTGGAAAAACTCATTCATTTCTCAGGGCAGTTCTAGGTGTGAGAACTCTGTTCCATCCAGACTGTAAATGAGGTTGGTGGGGATCTAGAGCTTGCATTCTCTCACATCTTCCACAGCTTCTCTGTTCCTGAGCTTTGTGAGCATACCCCCCAACTCTCCACACTGGAAGGTCATCTTTTGGCCTTGACCTTGATTTTAAAGTGCTTTCTCTTTTCCCTAGGAACTTATGTTTACCCCTGTATGTTTGTTATGTGTGATGCTGGCTGTCAGCTGGTGTGGGGCTAGGGCTGGTGGCTTCTTGAAAACAAGATTTTGAGGCATTTTTCCATCCTCCTCCCCTTACCCATCCCTCCAGCTCCCCATCTTCTCATGACAAGAGTGACTGAGAGAGGCTGAGGTAATCACTACCCACACCAACATCAGCCAGGTCAGATCAAAACTAGCAGTCAGCCTTTAGTAATATTATTTTCCCCTGCTATCAGCAAAATGATCTGCCTGCATAAATAATATAAAATAAAGACTTAGCTTCTTCCAGAATATGCACCTTTAGAGAAATGAACAAACTTTCGAACTCAAAGACTGCCCAAGGCCTTTTAAATAATTTCTTCCACTCATTTAGGAAGGAAGCAATATTATGTTGCTACCTCTATTTTTATTCATTTTTGCTTTGGTAATATGATCAAGGGTCTAAGCTCCCTCCTGATGCCCTAATGTTAATAGGACATATAAGTAATCTTCAAAGGGGCAGTGATGCTGCTCGTCCCTGAACAGTCTTGCAAAAGTGTATTTTCCCTACTTCTCCCTAACCTCTAGCTATACACACACACACACACACACACACACACACACACACATGTATGTGTGTGTTTGTGCATGAAGCTGGTGACTAACACTGCCCTTTGATGGAGTCGAATCTCCCTCTGGAGCTTACTCTATCATAAATCTTAAGAAATACCTGTTTCCTATATTTTTAAAGAGAGGAGAAAATATTCAGTATTAGAAAAGAACTCTGGGCATCTGAAATCACAAACAACAAAGGGGAAAATTAACTTCGGCTGTGTTTTTTTCATTTACAAGATGAAATGTTTCTAGAAATTCATATAAAATATAGAGTGAAATAATTCAGAATAATACCAAGTATAGGTTAACTTATGATATAACAAATATCAGATATATTGTACCCATAACAAACATAGGTAATCCTGAGGAAATTAAATGAGGAAGTAGATAAAGCTTATTTATGGTATTATACAAGGAACATGACTGAACACTCAGTTAAGAGGCTCCCATTACTTACTGGTGGTAGTACTAGAAACTGAGGTTTTAGAAATGAAAGATATGGCCATTTCCCTGCAAGGGCTCATACACTTATAATGGAGAAATAAAAGGATAATAAAAAAAATAAAATCATGTATGATGCATGAGACACAGATATATATATATATATATATATATATTACATAACAGCTCTTAACTCAGTCCCAAAGGGAGCAGGAAAAAAAATGCAAGTAAAGGAGGCACTTGAGGAGTTGTTTCAGCAGGAAGCAAGTATATCATGAAAAATCAAGGTGGGCAGAGCATTCTAGGCAGAAGGAACAGCATGTTGGTGAAAGTAGCGTGTATTTGGAGAGAACTTCAAGTTGTTACCTGTGGTTAAATGTAAATTCACCATACAATCTAGCAATTGCTCTTCTAGCTATTAAGTCAGATGATTTGAAAACCTGCACATAAATCTTTATAGTAGCTTTATTCATAATCACTCCAAACTGGAAGTAACCCAGATGCCTTTCAATAGGCAAATAGACGAGGTCTATCCAAACAATGGACTACTGGGGCACCTGGGTGGCTCAGTGGGTTGAGCCTCTGCCTTCGGCTCAGGTCATGATCCCAGGGTCCTGGGATCCCCCAGGTCCCGCCCCCTCCCACCCCACCTGCCTCTCTGCCTACTTGTGATCTCTGTCTGTCAAATAAATAAATAAAATCTTAAAAAAAAAAAAGGACTACTACTTAGCAACAAAAAGAAACAAGCTATTAATCACACAAGAACATGAGTGAGTGAAAGAAGGCAGACCAAAACAGATGCATATTGTATGATTCGACTCCTATGACAGTCTGAAAAGGCAAAATTCTAGAGATAGAAATATACCAGTGCTTGTCAGGAGTTTGAGGGGGACAGTATTCAACTAGGGGACTTTAGAGGAATCAACCAAGATGGAATGCAGACTATGATGTAAACTCACTGAGGGTGGTTGTGGGGCAAGTTTTATGTTATATAATGTTATATAACATTACGTATAATGTTATATATGTTATATAATACATATTATAGACATATTATAGATACAAGATTTTAGGTATAGAAATAATTATAGATATGTTTATATGTATATGTATAAATATAAATACATATTTATTTTATTTGTATTATATTATTATGTATTATATTATAAATAAAAATACAAACATATAAATTGTATAAATATAATTATTTATATTTATATAAATTTATATACATATATATGTATATGTATGTGTGTGTGTGTGTATATATATATATATATATATATATATATATATATAAAACCTAGTTCTGTCCATTGAGACAACCTGAAAGCAATGATGCCTGTGTAGCAATAAGCAAGTTCAATGGTGAGATCTTGATTTCTAACACCATTTCCTAGTAAAAGGAATCTAGCTTTGGGGATTTTAAGGTGGAACAGGAATACACCAGGTGCTTTTAGAGCATCCTATAGTTCCAGAAAGCAGTGATCAAGAATAAAGAGACACGAGCACCAACCCGGAAGAGCTCCCAATGGCCAAAGCTGGAGCAATTTCAGGACAAAAATAAATAACATGGAACTGCAATATAACCCAAAAGTTAAATAAATATTTAATTGATACTGATATAATTAAATGTTTGAATGAGATAAATAGATTGGGGTAGAAGACACATATCTCACATAGAGAAGAATTTCAAATAATTTTTGCTGATACCACCCCTTCCAAGAGATGTTCTTAACAACCTCTCTCCCATTCCCACTGAGTATGAGCTGTGCTTTCAAAGAGCAGAGCATGGAAAGCTCAGTAGGAAGAAGGTACCTTTGGTAAAGAAACCTGGTTAACATTACGCTGGCCGAATGACTATAGGGGCCCACAGCAGTCCACCCCACAGGCACCACAATAACATAGTGATTATTTCAAATTGAAGCAACTTCGGAAACAGTCGGCACAAGGATACTTAGATTCTCCTTTGTCGCCCAGAAAGCTGGAAACAATTCTCCCATCTGCAAGTTACCCTCTTCGTGCTAAGAAGTGAAAAAGTAAAAGGACATCCTTATCACCAGAGATAGGAAATTTTAAGCCAAGAAAGCCTGAGAAACAAACCTTGTTACTTTTTTACTAATCACTATCTCAGCCCAAATTCCTCTTAGAATCCCTTATTAACTGAAGCTCCCAAACATCTGTTGTCTTTATCCTGTCAAGTTCTCACAAACTGATTGTCTCTGTCTAAAATGTATAAAAACTGCCTGCTTTGGTCTTTTGTCTGGGTCTCAATTTCATCATTGGATCTCCATCAGTACATAATAAAACTTAATATTTTTCTCCTGTTAACTCCATAAATTTAGTTCTTAGTCCAGCTAGAAGGAACCTTGGTCAGTGGAAAATGTCTTCCTCCCTTCATGATCAGGTTTTACATTATCCCTTATAAGCCATACGGACAGTATGTGCCCTTGATGTGATGTGACGAGGACGGCACCTTTGTTCTGCAGTCCAAAAATCCATAACCTGATTCTAACAATGAGAAAAAAGTCAGACAAATCCAAATTAAGGGACATTACACAAAATCCCTGACAGCTACTCCCCAAAACTGGCCAGCTCATTAAAAACAATGAAAGTCAAGAACAGTTACAGTCTCGAGTAGGCCAAGGACAAGGCAACTAAGTATAATGTAGTGTCCTAGATAAGATTCTGGGACAGGAAAAAAAAAAAAAAAGGACATTAAGTAAAAACTAGTGAGTTCCCCCAAAAAAATGGTGAAGTTTAGTCAATAATAATGTACCAGTGTTGGTTCCTTAGTTGTGACAATTGTACTAAACCACATATTACAAGATGTAACAATAGGGAGAATTGGTGAGGATTAAGCAGGAACCCTGTATTTGATCTGTGAACCTTTTCTGCAAGTCAGAAATTATTCCAAAACTAAACGTTAAAGAAAATACTAAACCTGGGGAGAAAATGTAAAAGATGGGAAGATGGAGAAGGTGGAAAATGGAGGTCCCTGTAGGGTCTTGAAGGCCATAAGGGTTGAAATTATTCAGGATTGTGAAGGATTGGTACACGGAGGAGACTCATAGTGGGACCTGGCAATAGCCTCCCATTGTAATCCACATGAGAGAGCTTGAGCCAAGTAAATATTTGCGCAGTCAGAAAAGCAGAAATGACATAAGCTAGTGGCAAAATGATTATAGGAACTGAGGAAAAGGAAATATCTCAGCATCGAAAGCTGGTTTGTTTGAGCAACTGAGGAGAGAGTGATGCCCTTACTGAGCCAGGGGCCATACGTAACAAATATGCTTAGGAAGAAAGATTTTAAAGATGCTTTGTCAGAATTGGCCATGAGCAAGCTAAGGGGATGTTTACGGTTTTCAGGAGGCAACAGGAGCTTTCCTACTTTCTGCCTATGCTCCCTCCATTCCACGGCTCCTGGTATCCATGTCCACACACATTCTATCCTCTCTCTGTATTGACATTCGCCCTCAAGTAGATTATCAAGTTGGTAAGACCTAATAAGTTATTTCACGCTAAGAGAGGAACCGCCTTCATTGAGTACTGTTTCCAAATTTATTTAACTTTAGACAATATCAAATAATCAGACGAAAACCAGAAGAAGCAGGGAATGAGCAGGGCTGGAACAATTGGGGGTGGGGCTGGGCACCAGGACAGCTATATACCTCCTGCCTGAGGGGTAGTGAGGCAGTCCTTTCAGGGGGAAGCTTCCTCATCAAAGTAGCAGTCTCCATATGAAGGGACCCCAGGAACAGGAGGTTTAGTCAGCAGGAGTGGCAGAATGGGAAAGAAGAAGGTCTCGGTCAGGCCTGACAAAGACTGCAGACAAAGAAAATAGCTAAACTTGAAGGTTTTTTGAAAAGGCTTTTCAAGCATTTATGTCACACATATTTGTGAGTACCCAGTACATATGCCGGGCTCCATTTTAAGAAGTTTGGTAGATAAGGAAATCAGACAAATAAAGCTTCTTCTCTTCTTGAAAGAGTTTCCGTTCTAGTAGAATAGCAGAGATAATAATATAATAAAGAGAAATCACAGCTTCTTTTGTTGAAAGCACTATGAAGGAATAATTGAGAAATATGAAGGAAAAATTGAGGTGATATTTGAGCTGAAACTTGATGGATACGCCTGAGACACCCATTCAAATAAAGGGGGCAAAAAGCACCCAAAGTCTGTGTTCGATGGTTAAAGCAGAGGCGCGGAATAATCTCACTCAGTCCTCCTAACAGATATTAAAATCCTCAAAGAAGTAAGTGCTATGTTTACCACTATTTTATACATCAGGAAACTGGCCTTTAAGTAACTTGCACTCTCCGTGCTATGCTTTATGTTGTTTTCATCAAAATTCATATGTGGAAGCCCTAACCCCAGTTACTTCAGAGTCTGACGGTATGTGGAGATTGGGCCTTTACTGAGGTCAGGAAGTGAAATTGAGGCTGTTTTTGTGGGCCCTAATTCAGTTTGACTGTTGTCTTTATAAGAAGAGGAAAGGTGGACACAGGAACAGACATCAGGGAGGGGCATGCTCCCTAGAAAGACCATAGGAGGATACAGCGGCCGCCATGTGCTAGACAAGGAGAGAGGCTTCAGATGAACTCAACCCTGCAGATAGCTGTATGTTAGACTGTCAGCCTCCAGAACTGTGAGGAAAGAAACTTCTGCAGTTTAAGCCACCCAGCCTGTGGTATGGTTATGGCAGCCCTAGAAATTCAATGCGTTATTTAAGATGATGGCAGAGGGATTAAAATCACGTGTATTTAGTCTCACTTGCTGTGATTTTAATTACTATTTTATATAGACCTTCCCAGAAGATAGTTCCAATTTTTTTTTTTTTTTAGGAAGCCCAAGGAGAATACATGTTCTTTCAAGATTATTTCAAAGGCACGTGCACAACAGACAAGGGGGAAAACATAGTCAGGAAATAAAGCTGTCTTGGTGGACCCTCTTGTACACCTAAATGACTCAATTTTCATAACAAGCTTGACCGTTTCAGGTGGGGCACTCAGTGAAGGTCAAGAATAAGCATATTGGGGCACCTGGGTCGCTCAGTGGGTTAAGCTGCTGCCTTCGGCTCAGGTCATGATCTCGGGGTCCTGGGATCGAGTTCCGCATCGGGCTCTCTGCTCAGCAGGGAGCCTGCTTCCCTCTCTCTCTCTCTCTCTCTGCCTGCCTCTCTATCTACTTGTGATCTCTCTCTGTCAAATAAATAAAAATAAAAATCTTAAAAAAAAACTTAAAAAAAAAAGAATAAGCATATTAATTAAACGCTAGGCTCTGGAGTAAAATCCAGGTTTCCCAACTAACTAGCTGTATTATATTGGGCAATTTGTCTCTAGGTTTCCTGATTCTGTCACCTATAAAATGGGGATAATAGTATCAGCCCATGCGGAGAGGTACAATGCAATCAGAATGATAGCTGATTTATGTAAGGGCCTATTTAACCACAGCGATTTCATCTCTGTTAAATAGTGATTTTGTGGTTTATGCAGTAAACCTTAAACTGATCCTGCCCCCTCCCCCCCAGAGGAACTTACTTAGAAGCAAGTCTGGGAAACCAATAAAATATGGTCGACTAGTCCCTGATAACAGAGCCCAAATATAAGGGCGGGTCTGGTCAGGTGGAGATAACAGAGCCGGAATGCAAGGATGAGTTAGGCCAGGTGGAGATATCCAATCAGTATCTCCCTAAAGAATGTGGGCCCTGCCTTTTGGGCGCCAATTCTGACCAAGGTGATAGGCTAGCTCAAATGACTACTATAGGGTGAATTGTAATTCAATTGGCCACCCGTGTGTGACCTAGCATGACTATGCAACTTTCTCTGTATATTACAATCTCATGGGCCACCTGTGTGGCTCAACCACATGGCCTTTGCTCTATAAAAGTTAGTCTGTGAGGCTGGGAAGGGTCGCTCTCTCTGTGAGAGGCGGCCCCGACCGGTCGGTTTGGCGCAAAATAAAGCTTTGCTTGACCTTTGCTTTGTATCAGTCTCGCCCCTTTGATCACAGACCCTAACAACTTACTAGAAGCATTCAATAGATATTAGTTAATATTATTTATAATGCAACAACCTGTACCTATTGAGAGAGCCAGGGATAGGGGTGATAGTTGCTGCCTTGTTTCGCTCGCTCTGTATGCAAAACCTAGCAGGCTATGAGGAAATAGTTGTTGTTGAATGAATTCACCTATCTCTGTGAGAAACCAACCGGAAAGCATGTTGTTAAAAACGAGGCATACAAATCTTAAGAGACCAAGATAGAAGATGAATTCAATAGTTTTCCCTATTATGTGACCACTGTGTCTCTTTTCCTTTTGTTCCCACTTCTCTGAAGAGCCACCCAAATGGAGAACCCTGCCTGTGGTGGCTGGTTTGGCCCTGGGCCAAATGGACAGGGCCACGTGCACAGAATTATCTGAAAAGTTGGCCCTTCCCCGTGTCCGGCAACAAACACTTCTCTTTTGCTCTGTCTTCTTTGGGAAACAGAGACACAAAGCAGTGCAGACGGCGGTATAAGGCACAGGGAGGCTATCAGCTTTCCATGTAATCAGTTCAGACAAGGAACACCTTTCTTTGCAGCAAGGACAGTCTCTGCAAGTTCAAAAAGCTTCCAGAACAGAGACTGAGCACATACAACTCCCCGGGGGCACATATAACTGCACCTTTTGGGTGGTAGACTATCTAGAGGGACCAAAAAAAAAAAAAAAAAAAAACCCTCAGAACAAAGAGATGTGCCAGCTAATTGCTGGAAGCCTGAGAGCAGGCAAGCCGGTGAACTGTTTGAGGTCTGACAAGTGTTTCATAAGGTGAGTTGGCTCCGTGTGTGAAGAAAATGTGATCACCTTGAGAAAGTGCTGCTGCTGGAAAGGTTCTTGTTCTCTGATGATTAACAGGGTTATTATTTATCTTTTTTGTGATTACCCTTGAATATGGGACACAGCTCCTGTGTCATCAGAAGAAACACTGTTTTTACATTCCAGTGAGAACCTAAGAAGGGTTTAATTACTATCCACGGCATCTGCTTATTTGAGTTGTCTTATGAATAATCATGTAGACCAACATATCCAGATGGCCAAGCTGTCTTCCCTTTTCTGTCTTTCTCTCCCTTTCTCATGATTAAATTCATTTTAGTTTATGTCCGGGAAAGTCACCTATGGAAAGATGATTGGGGATGTGACTCCGAATGACCAAGATAATTTGGAAAAATAAATCCCAGTAACAGGAGAGCACACAACATTCACACTGATCAGTTGGTGGACATTTGCCTCACCATAGTAGGGTGTTACTAGCCAATCAAATAGCCCTTTGCTTTTGGGCAAAATCATCCCTTCACCACAAATGGGAAACTTTGTTTACCTATGCCTTTAGAAGTAGGAGAGGTTTGATTTAGAGGATGTAAAACGATAGATGATATCTGATAAGAGGTAATTTGCAGAGGGCTTACTCTGTTAAGACACAAATAACCACAAAAGTTACAAAATCATCACTAATTCACATTGATATATATGTACCGCAAGCTGTTTTCTAAATAACACACAGACCAGGACATGTTACTTGGTACCTTTCTCAAAAGAAAGTGGAGATGGTTGTCCATGATCGACTATCTCAAATACACTTAGGAGACATTATCATATATCTTCTAGAGATTCACAATAAGGCCCAGCAATTTTATAGTAAGTGGTCTAAACCTATTCAATCTAGGTCCCTAAAGTCTTTGACCTTGGAACAATTTTGGTTTTCTGTTGTTGTTTTTACAGAAGTCCTGCAAAACCCTGGCTCTGTGGATCTCAATTGGGAAAGACGACCTTATGGATGTAAGCTTACTTCTGTAGACCCCTAAGACATGCTTTTCTTCACGAGGGTGCATTTTAAACTACAATCATTTAGAACTACATTTGCTTCCTTTGGATGACCATGCTGCTTTCCGAACCAGTCACAGGGCAGAGGGCATCCAGCCAAATGCATCCACCCAAATAGTCTTAGAGAATTAGCCTCACTTCGAGCTGGAGAGATATTTTATGGCGTCCAAGATAATAAAGTGGTCTATTCTCAATGCAGTACCAAAACAGTAGTTGCTTCTCACACTGACTAAAGATTAACAGCGGGACTTGGGTGGATTTATAGGGCAGGTTATTATGCCCTGAAAATAAGAGGGTGTTACTAATTCTCTTTCCTTCACTTTAATAGACTGACAGCCTCCTGAGCTCCCAGGAGCTTCAAGAGACAAATAACTCTCTAAATAAACCACCCAGGAGCAGGGGAACTTGGAGGTGACCCTGCTTTCTGTGACCTATCCCTGCTCAGTGCTGCAAAGGAAAGCAGCCAAAGTAGGTTATCGTACTGTGCTTCTAAGAGTATGCAATGACGTTCCTGTGTCTACCCCAGAGGAATTTGTGGTTAAGAGGGCAACCGGAATGTCCACCCATCAGCCACTCCCTTGCACTCATTAGACTCTCCTGGGACTATCTATAGTCATTGATAATCTGTTTCCATCTCAGGACCAGTCCATAGTGTCTGAATCAACTTCCAGCTCTTAATATCTTCTTTTTCACCCTAGGCAAGCCCCCAAGGGATGTAATTCCCCAGAGACACGGAAATAACCTTTAATTCTACAGTGTGGACCTGCAGGGCTGACTTCACCATGTCTCCCTTTGTTGTACCAACTACTGGGACCCCAGTTTAGATTATCAGATTTCAAATTTTCACTGGTCTGTCCAGGGGATTTTGAATCCATCATCAAATAGGAAACTGCCTGCATGGTATACTTTGAAGGATTTTGAAGATGCCCCTCCTGTTCAAATAACTACAGTTTGCCCCTGAACCACCTGAAATATCTGAATTCAGTATTAGTCCTAAACCCTTAGAGAAGATTACAATAGTAATAGATATTTTAAAATAATCTCAATAATATTATCTTATAATAATTTGTGGTCATCTGAAAAATGATTTGTAATCCTTGTTATGACCTAGCATTTGATTTGGGGAGTTATAGAAGGTATGGGACATTACAATGATCTAGTTCAAGTTTCCAATCAGATTCTTGAGAGAAACTGTTAGATAGACATCACATCCCTTCCATCCCATCCTAACGCCCTGACCACACAGTAACGTAGAAGTCAGGGCACTCCATTGGACCAGGTGTATGTGGAAGGCAGTGTGAGTCGTGTTTAGGGGGAGGGCTCCTAACACATGGCCTGCATTTCATCCTGCCTCTGCCACTAGCAAGAACTAAGATGGGCCTCTCTGAGTTTCAACTTCCTCATCTGTTAAATAGGTTAAATATTAAAAATTAGGGGTGCCTGGCTAGCTCAGTCAGTAGAGTGTGTGACTCTTGATCTTGAGGTTAAGTTCGAATCCCACATTGGATGTAGAGATTACCTGAAAAAATAAATTCTTAAAAAATATAATAAAATATTAAAAATTACTGTTAAGGAGTTTTTGTTAACAAAATTTCCTATTTCATATGCTTTGTGTGAGAACTTGATAAGTTAATAAGTGTAAAGAGCTTAAAACGGTGTCTAGCCTATGCCAATTTTTCAATAAATGCTAATTTCTTGGCATTTAGCCCTAATTTAATTTTTAAAGGCCCTACTGAAGTAGGTATCATGATATCCAATTTATAAAGAAATAGAAACTCAGGCAGGTTGTCACTCTCCCAGGGTCACATATTCAAATAATAGAGGTAAAATTCAAATCCATTTTCTCTAATTCCAAAAACCCCTACTTTTATCCACAACACTGAACTATATCCATTTAAATCCTATTGCACTTAAAGGCTGAAGTACTTTATATTTCTAATTCTACTCCAGGGACCTTAACAACAATTCCATAAATGAATATATGGTTGCACAGAATATAGAAGTCATGCATACTTAGTGATACCTTACTATCAATTGGAGGAGTTACTTAGGAGCCAAGGAGATTGACTATGTATATCCGGGTTGTTTTCATCGTGACAAACACATACCTCTTGCTCCTTACTCTCTGTGGCCACAGAGGAATGCCTGTCTCAGATCCTATGTTGTAGGGTGTCAGTTTCTGTGCTGTGAAATCCTTCACTGCATTTGCACTGAGGCTGTTCTTCCTATTTTCCTGTTCCCAGGAGACTTTGGGCTCCTTTCATGGTGGCTTTGGTTTAAGAACACTCGGGTCGCCTTGCCTAACTTTCCTTAGAACTGCACAGTGCTCTAGGTTCCTTCTCTTCTATCTACTTTCTTTTCTTCCAATCAACCTGTATTTCCTTCCTTCCTTCCTTCCTTCCTTCCTTCCTTTCTTCCTTCTTTCCTTTCTTCCATCCTTCCCTCCTTCCTTCATCCCTCCCTTCTTCTTTCCCTCCCTCCCTCCTTCCTTCTCTCCTTAAATGAGAATCAGAACTGTATCACAATTTGTGAGTTCCCTCAAGCTCTCCCAGTGTCCAGCCCATTCTTTTTTTCCACAAATATTTTCTCTAATTCATTTCCTGTGTATTTAATTCCATCTTGGCTTCTGCTTTCCAGAGGACCTGAATGGATACACGGATGAGCCCCAGGATAAACTACAAAATAGCTAGTTGCTATCTTTAATTTTACCTTTAATTCTCCTCTTAGAATATAGATATCCATTAGTATTTTTTAAAAGAACATCTGTACAAAAGGGCAATTATCACATTGTATATACATTTTCAATGTCAATGATACCATTTATAGTCGAAGTGACTTTTTTCCTAAACGAAGGAAGGAAATGAGGAAGGGAAGAGGGAAGAAAAGATATCATTTATTGAGTGTCTACTATGTGCCAGGTATATTGTACTGACAATATATTTTTTTTCAACCTCAAATCTTGTGCTTTAGAGTTGTGTATGAGCCTAGAAAAGTTTATGTATCGTATGAAGAACCTAAGGACCAGAGACATGGATGAACTCAAATTTCAATCCTGTTTTAAGTCTTCTGCTCTTTTTGTACATCAGAAAGAATCTAAATGACAGTATTATCTACTGCATTTTAGAGATACTTTCCAGATATATCTGAATATAATTTTCTGAACATATACACATATGTGTATTCCCACAAACACTGAGCTATACACACACACACACACACACGCACACACACACACATGAGAACACAGAGATAGTTGAGGGAAAATAGGATTATAAGCATATATTTATATATCTATAAATGCACGGTATAAACATGGATGCATAGCCACATACGTAGATTCTGCAAACAGAGGTTTGTTTGTGCATGCCATACAGAGTTTGATTTATTCAAAGAAATTATACATATTACCATTAGAATCTTTTCTTACGTTGAAATACTACTAAAGAAAGATTTTAACCTGTAGACAGCTGAAGATGTCAAAGAAGACAAAGCATCAATAATGCTCCTTGGGGTTCTGTCAGTATTGGAGCTCCATTCGGTTCAGCCAGTGCTCTTAGAGGTGAGCGGTAGGAGGGGTTCAGGTGTCTGTGAACGGCATGGGACACCAAGATCTCTGCCTAGGAAACCGGCTATCGAGTCCTGTAGAAATCTATTCCAGTCTCTTAGTGCAATCACACTTATTAGTAAGTGGGTGAGATGATCCAATAACTCTAGAAAGGAAAAGCAAAAGATATTTGCTTTCATAAATGGCTCAATTTGTGAACTTCTCTATGCACAACTGAAAAGAAGGCAGACTTGGTCTGAATGAACAATAGTTCCCATGTAGTGGACTCAGGTGAGGTGTTTACTGTGGAGGTAATTATTTGTATTATAATCCAAACTGGATAAGAAGCCATTAGAAGATTTCAAAAATAACGCGTGGCATGATCTCAGTTGCATATATTGAAATACCTCACACTCTTCTGGGGATATTTTTCCTTTCTCTCCTTTATTTATTTTTATTTTATTTATTTATGTATTTGTTTTTATGGTGGGCGCAGGGTATTCTGAAGCTACTGTCAACACCTCTATCTTACTGCAAATATTTCTTTTTGTTACTATTTAACTCCTAATGCCTTTTAGAACACACTGCCACCAAGTTTTGCACCCAACAAATCCCTGTCTGTTTTTATATTAATACTCTTACGGTTGGGCTTACAGTTGGCAATGAAATTGGGAATGGAGCTCTGGTCATGTGCACAATCTGGGAAAAAAATGGATTTTGTGTCTTGGCTGTAGGGGAAAGCATTTTCAAACTTTTGAAGAGGTTGTGTGTTAATGAAATGTAAATTTTGAAATAGGTAGCATACATGCTTATTATAACAGATTAGCTTGCAATGCACCAGTCTTCTACCAAGAACAAGGATTAATATTGAATAGAATACAAAGCGCATTTGTTTGAAGACATCATAGAGCTACCAAGCCACCCAGAACTTAAGAGACCAGTATCCCAGAAGGAAAGCACAAACATGTGATTCCAACAATGAGAGTCAGTGTTTCTCTCAAGGCATTTGGAGAAGTAACCTAGGTCTTAAACTCACTTCTCAAGAAAAGCAAAAATAAGGAAACACTTTTCAAGTCATTTTGTAAGACCAAAAAATCTTAATATCAGAACCTCATGAGGTTGAGATTAGAACAAAGGAAAAAATTCAGATCAATCTCTCCCATGAATATAGGTACAAAACCACTAAACAAAATATTAGAAAATTGCTGTCAATAGTGAATATAAAAATCTAATATAATCCATATAAAAATCTAATAAAATCCACATGAAGTTAAATCCTATTAAAATGTACGTAACAGGGGCACCTGGGTGGCTCAGTCATTGGGTGTCTGCCTTCAGCTCAGGTCATGGTCCCAGGTCCTGGGATGGAGCCTCACATAGAGCTCCCTGCTTGGCAGAGGGTTTGCTTCTCCCTCTCCTACTCTCCCTGCTTGTGTTCCCTCTCTCACTGTGTCTCTCTGGCAAATAAATAAATGAAAATCTTAAAATAAAATAAAATAAAATGCATGTAACAGAAGTATATATCAATAATGCAATATTGGTTTAAATTAGAAAGTTATCAAATTCTCTCCTTTGTCCTAAATGAAGCAGGAGAATTACGTGATCTTGTCAATAAAAAAGAAAGTTCATACCCATGCCATTTATGAAATCAATTCCAGATGAGGCATACATCTAAATGTGATTGATTAAAAAAAAGGTTTAAAAATATAGAATATTATCATATTCTAATGATCATTGGAAAGCAATAAGCAAATAAGCAATAACCAAGGAAAAAATAGAGATAAATTTAGACTACTTAAAATTAAGTTTTTTATTACTTTTATTAAAAGTTATTTATTACTTGACACTTAAAAATGTGTCAAGAGAGTAGAGAGGCAAGGTAAGCCAGAGCAGAGGAAGATACAAAAACTACATATCTTTGACAAAGCCCTTGACTCCATAATACATAAGGAAGTCCTATAGAGTCCTATAGGTCAATTAAAAGAGACAACAAGGAAAATCTAAAATAGAATATAAACAAGACTTGAATAGACATATCATTAAATGGGATACCCAAAGAGTCAATAAATGTATTAAATGTACAAACACAAAATGTGAGTAACTTCATTAATCAACAAGATACACAAGTAATACCCACAAGAAGATACTGTCATTCAAGCATCAAAATGATAAAGTCACGAAAGATATTAAGTATTGGTAAGCATATGAAGCAAGAGCAGCTCTCAGAATTTGCTAGCTGAGGTACAGGCATTATCATAATTACTTTGAAAAGCTCTTAATAGTATCTTTAAAGGGGGCCTTCAACATAACATAAGACTCAACATTTCCATTTGTAAGGAGGTACACAGGACAAATGTATACCTATGGGTATCAAAAGATATACGCAAGGATGTTTACAGTCACACTTTTTTAAAAACCTTAAATTGATAACAACTCCAACATTCAACAGAATTAAAAGTGGTGAAAAACAGTGCTCTATTCGTATACTGGAATATCACACAGTGACAAGAACGAACCACCTACTGTTTCTCACAACAACATAAATATATATTTACAAACACCACGTCGAATGAAGGAAGTCACACCCAAATGAACACAGAGAAGAAAAATTAATCTGGGAACTAGAAGTCAGAAGAGTGTTTGTCTTTGAGGGGAAGCTGTGACCGGAAGGACCCAGGAGGGCATTTCCAGGATGTTGGTTATTCTGTTCTGGAATCCTGGCTGCTCTGACCTCACTGCATACGTGCTTTCCCTTTGTAAAAACGGACAATGCTGCTCCCTACTGATCAGGACTCCTATTGCCTGTCTGGTGGGGTTTAGCTGCCATGTTCTTGCAGGACATGTTCTTTTTATTCCAGGACCAAGGCAGAAGGAGGGGCCCCTTCTTGGTAATGCCAATCTCGTAGTGGAGGGAAAAAGAGCAAGAGTTGTACAATTATGTGATGTATCCTTAACTGCTGCTCAGGGGAGGGATAAGCCATGGCCACTAACTTATCATGCCCCAAGCAGGTCACAAGGCCAAGCCTTATGTCAAGGGGCAGAAAGAACAATCATTGCACTAGGAGGAAGTCTACACTGAGGGGAGAAAATATTTTGACAAATACTACAATTTTCCCCCAATGATTTTCTTTTTGGCAGAGTAATTCCACGCTTAAGTAGCAAACTGTTTCTTTCTTGATAAATTTCAACTGGAACAAAGTTTTAAAAAATGGTTTTTAAGAACTCCCTAAAATTCCCAAAGAAATTATATGAAATTGATTCCAAATAAAACTGTTTGTAAACCTGTGGAGTATGATTTTTCTTATAGCAAGATTTACAAATCCCCAATTAATGTGTCTCCTCTATCTAGTATGAGTCACTAATCATACTAAATTGCAACCTTAGAACTATTTTGGAATCTACCTTTATTCTGACCTTAGAGTATTATTTGTAAAACCACTGTAGAAATTTTTATTTGGGTTATTAAACCATTCTTCTCCCTGACAAAATTTTCAAATAGTATATACACGCATGTTTATCCATTTTGATGCAAATGGTTCAGATTAGGTTGTTTACAATGGGAATTCTTTAAATTATGGGTAATTTTAAAAAGTGAGTTTCATATTTCTGATAAATAAGATTATTCTTTCCGCCCAGTGAATACAACTAAGATTACTTTGCACTGTCCTGAGATAGTTCTCTGAAATAGTGTAAATGTGAAGAATGGTGTTTGTCAGCATGCGGGCTGAGAGATGCTCATGTTTATGGAAGACCTACTGTGTGCTGCACATCCTGTTAAGCTCTTTTGTACACTATCTCACATTTCTCACAGTTACTGGAACATTCTATTTACATTGATAACACTGATGGTGGATTACTGTAACATCCCTAACAGTCTTGCAAAAGAGTTCCCTCAATCTTACCCAGACTGCACAGCTATTAACCCAAAATCTACGTGCTCTCTGACCAATCACTCACTCCTGCTTTCATCTCCTCTTTATTAATATTTGGAAACTCCCAAGTATCCTATCGGTGCCAACAAATAATAATCCAAACAGACTGCAATAAGCCATGCATAATAATTGTCATTTCAACTTCAGTTCCTTGATATATTTATTTATTTCTCTCGGGACAGTAAAAGACCCCTGTAAGTAAACTGCCACACAAGTGGTTCATTGTCTGGTGCACAGAGAGTTACATACAATTTTTTGTAGTGTCATACAAGACCTTTTCATTACCCATTGTCGAAGGTTAGAAAATGAAGGTGGTAAAAACAATGCTGATGTGTGTGTGTGGGTGTGTTATATAGGCACAACCTCACAAATGGGTTTGGGATAAAGATCTCGAGTGGACAGATAGGAGGACCCCTTGATAACCACATAGTTTAGTAACACAGGCCATCATAAGCACACCAGCTGCTTGGCATTACCAACTTTAATTTAGAGCGCAGATAGGATAGAAGGGAGTTCCCAGAAATTCATTTACTTGCCCCTGAATTAGCAGAGTTTCAATTAGAAAAAGAAGACTGCAAGGACACAGCTTCATGACTTGATCTGTATTCCTCAACAAATGATGTTAAAAACTCGGCTTTCACATGTTTTCAAGTGATTTTAGGAAGGAGGAGAAAAAGGACAAAGAGGAGGAGGAGGAGGAAAAAGAACTGATAATACCCGCTGCCTGTAGGCAACGGTCCAAACTGTCATTGGCTCATGACTCATTTGGGTCATTCGTTCTGATCTATACCAATGCGTATGCCATCCTACGTCCATCTCTACACCGACTCATTACATATATCGATGTTCTTCCATTTCATTATTTCAAGGAATGGCACAGCTTCTATTGCTATGGTCCCAGTCTTCCCGTTCAATCTTAGAACAACATAAAAATTCAGAGACAAGGGATCAAAATAGACCTCTTATTAATTTATTTTTCCCATAAGAGGACACAGAACTTAGATGCCTGGATGGGACTTCAAAACATTCTGATGTTACACAAAAAGTCAACCTTCGCTTTTATTCGTAAAAGTACTTAATTAGGACAACACAGCTGTTGTTGTATCCAAAGCGTTCCATTTTCTAATGAGGCTTTCAACTATCCTATGTCTGGTGCTCCTGAACTGTTAGCATCTCAGAAAGGTACAGGTGATTCTGGCTGAATTAGCACATCCTTCTAAATTGTACCGATTTTTGACATTTCTGTATCTTGAAACACTCACCTTTTAAATAATTCTGTTTAGGGCCAGATATATACATAAATACATATAGGCTTATATTTATTGCTAGAAAGTGAAGGAGGGGCAGTAAAGTATCCTCCAGACTGATAAGGCATTTCGAGACTGAAAAATGAAGCAAGCCACTCCATATTATTTGCAGAGTTTTATTCAGGTAACTTACTGATTGCAGGGGGAGCGGATCAGGCAGACCACAATCCAGTGCTATGCGGCTCTTGTCCACAAAGTCTGAACCTTAACCCACAGCTTTCATAGAGCCAGGGGCATTGCAGTGAGGTCAAAGTGTAGTTACCGAAGGCGGTGCCCTCTGAGTACCAGAGGGAAGATCAGAACAAGCCTTCCTACATTCTAGTGAGGGCATTCGTTGACCTCCAAGGGGCTTGGAACATGCGGCCCAGAGGGAGGTCATTGTGCGGGCAGGAACAAGATGGAGGGGAAAGATGGAGTCTTTAAGGACCTTAGCAGTCCTTACAGTTACATAATGTTTAGGTAGGTAAGATGCTTTGATTTCTAACCTGTCAGCACCAATAAAACTTGCTTGGTTTTGGAAAAGACAAATAAAATGACAGGAAATAGAAAGCTTCTTTTTTTTTATTTGGATCTGTTATTTTAATTAATAATAACCTGTCACCGTTTATTTTCATTTGCTAAATACCATAGTGATAAGTGCTTTCATATAAATTACGGTTATCTCATTTAATCCTCACAGCTCATCTACGACAGGAAGACCAATCCTATTGCAGTAAGTGAAGTTTAAAAAAAATTTTTTAATGACATAAAATGCGGTGACATGTTATTAACAAGTAATAGAATGACCAATGTCAGTTTGTGTGGTGAATCTGGGGGAAGCAGGGGTGGTGGTGGGGTGGAGAGAGTCCTTACCACTGCAACCTGAATCTCCACGGGTTCAGCCTGGAGTTTGGCGCCACCTGCAGGTGGTTATTAGTTCCAGCTGTTGCATATTCAAGAAGGTCACAGTCAATTTGGGTATCAATCGCTCAGTTAGTTGGTGCCCATTTTATAAGCCCTACTCAGGAATATCAGGACTCACCCACTGTTCCTTTCCCAACCAACTTGGAATGTAAGAATTTTAGCCTATCTCTCTGGAGAAGAGAAGTGAAAGAGAACGTGATCTACTCTTCAGCGTGTGGTAGGCATGGTAGCTTGGGGCATGGTATTACAAAATTTTAATGTATTTGCATTTTGAGGAGTGAGTAATTTTTAAAAGTTATTTGTAGCTATTCAGAGGTGGATCTCCAGGCTGTAGATTGTGCTGGTAAGGAAGGAAATTTGTTCAAGCCCACATAGCTATTCATGCCAAAACCTAGATTAAACCGGTTGGTTTACCTTCCACGTCTATACTAAACTATCCAGGAAGCAAGATGAGAAAGAAATCAAGAAATAACATACATTTAAAGTAATTCACATGCCATACCTCATCTGGGAAATTCTTGGTGCAGGAAAAGGAACTGTTATTTGTAGATGGCCTATGATGCTTTAGGTCCTATTACGAAAATTTGCAGAAGTAAAACATCCAATGTCTGTAATCTAGTATAATACCTCATTTAGGAAATTGAACACATAGTAATCTCTCACCAAATGGATATTTCTTTCCTTCTCTCCTGTTATCTCAAAAATTTTAAATTATTGTACATAAACAATAATTTTAATGAGTTTTATCTCAGCAGTCTAAGTCTTACAGCTGAATAATCTGGTCTGTGAGGAATTAAATAATCTTGCCAATTCACAGTGTGTTCCAGAGCAAGGATGAATGTAAGTTTGTCTAGCTTTGAAGTCCTTAAGCTTCCTTGAATGCAATCCCACTTCTTCTCCTTATGCAGCTAATTCAGAAACTCACTTGCCTTTATTGTCTTTATTTAAATCTTTAATATCCCCTTTTGAAAAGCAGGCAGCAAAATAGGCAAACTGGCGATTATTATTAAAGCGGAGGGAAAAGAAAAACATGCTGGCCCAATCACTCACATAAGAACGTATCACCATCCTTTCTGCCAATGAAGTGTTGCCAACGCGGTCTCATTTTCTTTTCTGTTAGAACAAGCAATTTAGAAACAAGAGGATAGATGTCTGCGTATTGGGCTTTCAGGACTGACAATCTACTGGTTGGTAGCAAGAGTGTTCTTCAAGGACCAGGGTACAAATACTAAATAGTGAAGCATCAAGAGAACATACCGGAAATACCCCAAAAGAAAAGCATGAATAAAATGGGATTTAAGTGCTTTTTTTCTTTTCTTATCTTTTCTTTTCTTAGTGAGTACTTAATATTATTTGGGACAAGTCAGGGATTAAAAACAGCATTAAGCAAATGAAACAGAAATCCTATGTAAACAACCAAGCTCTATAGGACAACCTTGTATCATTACTATATAACACAGGGAATGCATTCTGGGAATGTTTATTGGGTGAATCAACAAAATAATGGGTTAATTTCTATGTTGTATATTTTTAATCAGACTGAGGGTTATTCGCAATGGTGTCACCTGCGTCTATTGTAGCCTTCCTGCAGCCTATCCCAACCCAAACGGTTACCATCACCTTAGAGACAATGTCCCAAAACTCTCTTACCCAGAAGGAAAACACATTTAAAAATCACTCCAAAGCAATTTTATAAAGGAGAGGAAGTGAGGGAGAAAGAGGCATGTGCTTCTATCAATGAAGATTGACTTTTGTATAATAAGATTCTCACATGGCCTCCATAACAAATACCTTTAACTCTGATTTTCATGCATTCATACCTGTTCATTCTTGACTAGAGTCTCTCAACATTTAATAAGCATCAGTTTTGTCCTAGGCATCATCCTAAACATAGGGAAATATAACATTGAAGAAACATGATTCTATGATTTGCAATTGAGCACAGGTTATTAAGGAAGATAGATAGGAAAACTAACAAGTTTGAGATAGTCAGGTAAGCTCCGTCCAGGATTATGGCTGTGATGTTAAAGAAACCCAGTGAAGAAGTATTTAAATCAAACATAGATGTGTGTGTGTGTGTGTGTGTGTGTATTTAAGGAAGATTATCAAAGAATTAAATACTGAAGACAAGTAGAAGAGGACCATTTGTGTTATTGCTAAGGATGGAGGGAATTCATTGTAAGCAAAGACAACAACTGGTCCAAAGGCAGGGAACAGTGTGGTGTTTGGAAAGCCACACATGACTTGGTCTGCCCTATCTGCCAAAAGGGTGTTCAGATCCACATCTATAGATAAGTAAAATCATACAATTCATTAATTTTATAGCCTTGCTCCTGTCTTCGGATTTTTCATAGCTTGGTTCAGTTTTGTTTGTTTCTCTTTGAAATGAAAGCTGATTGACCTTTGGAAGAGAGAAAGGGATATTTATATGCATTGGCAATCGACCTGTCTCAAAGTCAAAGCCACACAGAGGTTATCTTACAGAGCTTCACAAATTTAGTCGGCGGCGCATTGTTTACTGTAGTAACATTTCTACTTTGCCTGGAGCATTTTTACATTGCCTGACCTTTATATAACACTTTAATATTCATATTTGGCTGCCGAACTATCACAGCTCTATAGAGTTTTAAAGCTGTTAATCTGATTGTTTCTCTCTATTCTTCTCACCTTCCTCATTTTAGCCACTCCACTGACAGCAAAAGAAGAAACAGATTTAATTTAAATTTTGTACCATTCAGGACTGATGACCCAAGGGAATATTCAGGGCATGGCTTCCTTTCAACATGAATATTGTGGGTAAAGAAATTCAAATGAATACAGTAATTCATAGTATGGACTTGTTTCCATCAATCAATAATTATTGCTTGCTTTCAACCCTATGCAGGCAATGTACTAGGTGCTGAGGCCAATAAATTTATGTGATTCCATTGTGAATAATCTCAATCGGATTAAAAAGATATAACATATAAATTAATTCATTATTTTATTGATTCACCCAATAAACATTTCCAGGGTGCATTCCCTGTGTTACGTAGTAGAGATACAACAGTGAACAGGACATAGCCATTACCTTCAAGGAGCTTGTACGTTTTTGTATGGCAGACACTGACAAGTTAAAAGAAAATTGCAATACCCTGTGACAATCATTAATATAAACGTAAGCACAGGGCCACCAAAGACTATCTTGGAAGTTCCAGCAAAGCCCTCTAAAGAACGTGACATCTTAGCTGGTATCTGAGGAATGAAGCAGTTTCCTAGTCTAAGAAGGAAGGAAAGAGTGTTCCAGCCCATTTGTTGTATCCCTTAAAATGAATTTTTGGAAGCTCTAATTTCAGAATATGACTGTATTTAGAAATAGGGCATTTAAAGAGATGATTACATTACAGTGGGGCCATCACGGTTGTCCTTAATCCGATTTAAGAAAAGAAAACATGGGAATACCTCGGGGGCTCAGTCAGTTAAGCATCCGCCTTTTCAGCTCAGGTCATGATCCCAGGGTCCTGGGATCAAGTCCTACATCAGGCTCCGTGCTCGCTGGGGAGCCTGCTCCTCCCCCGCTTGTGTGCACTCTCTCTCTGAAAAATAAATAAATAAAATCTTTAAAAAAAGAAAGAAAGAAACACAGAGATGCTAGAAACACATTCACCAAGGAAAGCCCATGTGAGGACACAGTCTGAGGGCAGCCATCCTACTGGAAGCCAAGGGGCGAGGCCTCAGGAGAAACAAGCCTACCAACACCTTTCTCTTGGTGTTGCCTCACAGCCCACAGAACTGTGAGAATGTTAAATTCTGACATGGAAGCCATCCAGTCTGCGGTGCTTTGTAATGGCAGCCCTAACAGACACACACACAGGCTTTGGGAAGAGAATGTTCAAAGACTCAGAATTAACTGTGAGCGTAACTGGAGATGGGGTCAGGCAGACAGAGAGAAGGACGGCAAGCCGGGGCTCGCTGTGTCGACTGCAGCAGAAGGGGGAGCACGCTGACACGGAATTGGCCATGAAGGACTGGGTGCCAGAAAGCAGAGGAGCTTTCATAAAACATAAAACATAAAACTGGATAAAAACATAAAACAAAGGTGTGCTGTGAAGGAGAGATGCAAGATGCATTTCCTGGTTTGGGTGGGTTCTCAGAGTCACGGTGATGGCCCTGTGCACTAAGGTATAACAGGAAGTAAAAAACCAAAACCCAGTTGTTCAAGGGCCTGGAGCTCTGTGGAAGTGTCCAGGAAATGGCAGTGCTTCAGGCCCTCCAGGGGTCCCTCCCCCAATTCTCTGTCACCTTTTCATGGGAGTATCCCCCAGGGTTCCATTCTTGGTTCCCCTGTCTTCATTTTTCAGATTTATTCCCTTGAGACCTTCAAATGTCACCCATACACTCTTGACTCCCAAATAAATAATTTGAGCCTAGATATTTCTCTACAACTCGAGACCCACCTATCCAACGGCATGACTGATGTTTCCATGTAGATGTCTAACAGGCATCTCCTATTTAGCACAGCCTAACCTTAAGGCATGACTTCAGCCCCATCCCCCAAATCCTGCTGCAAGCCCAGTCACCCTCACCACCACTGATGTCGCTCTGTTACTTATGGAAGTTCAAACCAGAAACCTCACATCGTCCTTGAGTTTCACCTGTCATTCACGCCCCAAATCTAGACCATCAATAAATTGGGGGACTTTACTTCCAAAACATATCTGGAATCCCCCATTTCTCAGTAGCCCTACTCCTATGCCCCAAATCTAAGCCAATAGCATCCCTTACTGGATTATTGCAACTTCCTCCTGACTGGCCTCCCTGTTTTGATCCTTGCCTTGCCTGTGGTTATTCTCATGACAGCAGCCTAAATCAAATTTGTGGAAGTTAAATCACGTTTCTAAACCCTAGTCCCATTGACACTTCTAACCAGATGACGCTTGGTTATGCGTGTGTTGGGAGGGATATCCTGCCTACTAGAGGATATTCATTCACTAGGAACCCTGGCCTCTACCCTCTAGATGCCAGTAGAGTCTCTCTTCACAGTTGTGACAATAAAAAATGTCTCCAGATATTACCAAATGTCCCCTGGTGGGCAAAATTGTCCTTGGTTGTGATCTACTGAGATAAATCAAATCATAAGATTAAAAAAATACATCAGGGGGGTGCCTGGGTGGCTCAGTGGGTTAAGCCTCTGCCTTCAGCTCAGGTCATGATCTCAGAGTCCTGGGATTGAGCCCCACATCGGGCTCTCTGCTCAGCGGGGAACCTGCTTCCCCCTCTCTCTCTGCCTGCCCCTCTGCCTACTTGTGATCTCTATCTGTCAAATAAATAAATAAAATCTTTAAAAAAAAATACATCAGGGGACGCCTGGGTGGCTCAGTGGGTTAAAGCCTCTGCCTTCTGCTCAGGTCATGATCCCAGGGTCCTGGGATCAAACCCCGCATCGGGCTCTCTGCTCAGCAAGGAGCCTGCTTTCCTTCCTCTCTCTCTGCCTGCCTCTCTGCCTACTTGTGATCTCTGTCAAATAAATAAATAAAAATCTTAAAATAAATAAATAAATAAATAAATAAATAAATGCATCAGGATAAAAGCCTTAGTCCTCATAAGGGATTATACAGTCCTCTATCCTCTCTGCTTCTCCAGCCCTTTACCTTTCTTTGCTCATCTCTCACCTTTTGCTCTAAACCCACTGGACCCCTTATTGTTCTGTTCTGTGGAATCCAGAACTGTTCCTGCCATAGGGTTTCTGCCAGCTACAGGTCACCCCTCACTTCTTTCAAGTCTTGGCTCAATTTTCACATTATAAGTGAAGCTTACCTGATGACCCAATAAGAAATCACAATCTAGTGCTGGGGTCTCAATGTCACTAACATCTACGGATTTCTTCTAATTTTGTTCTTCTGTTCACTTTCTAACATCTGTAACTTACCAATTCAATCATTAGATATTTACAGAAGACCTACTGTCTAGTAGACACTGGTCTATGCTCCTGAAGTTTAAGAATAAATAAAACACAGATCTTAGATTCTAGCTGGGGAAAACAGACATTAAACAAATCAACCACTAAAAGATGTAATATGTCAGATGGTGCTAAATGCTTTGGAAGACAGAGAGCAGGCAAGGAGATGATTAGTTCTGGTAGGGCACTGCAATTTTAAGTAAGATAGTGAAGGAGGCCTCGTTGAGCCTTTGAGATCTAAAAAATCATCAGACTTTATATTTGTTTTCTAAAATGTTGCCCATCCTTCTCCATAAGCTCCATGAGGTCAGTAATTTTTATTGTCTGACTTTGATCCCCAAGACAAATCTATTAACTCGAGTAGAGCCTGACATAAAGTAGGTTCTCGACAGCTATTTCTTGAACTTTTCTTAAATCAAAATGATTTGTGTTTTGAAATGTTCACAATTTTATTTGAATGGTGTGGAGGGAGAGAAGGTTCAACCTGGAAACATGTCTTTCATTCCTTGCATGAGTCTGTTACGGATGTATCACAAACAGCTGGCCCTGGGATTAGCTATTATGTCTGCATGGAAAGAGAACAGCAACACAAAATAATGTGGTAACCATTTTATAAATGGTGCATGCAGGGTTTTCAAGACAGAGATAAGACAATCCATTTCAGGAGGCCAGAGAAGGGATTTAAAATGTGTCTTGAAGGAAAGGTTGATTTTCATGCCAAAGATAAGAACATAGTGAATGAAATTTTACCAGAACCCTGCTCTGAAATTGTGGCCAAGGCATTCACCAGCCTCCTGCCTCCTTGGCTTATGACTAATGTGACTAGGGTGACCATGGATGTTACTGCCCAGACCAGGATACTTTGACCATATTAATAATTATACCAGGACCATGAATACAATTTGAGTGTGTTACAAGCAAACCTTATTTATATTATTATAAAACTTACTGCTACCTCCTCTCATTGTTTCTTCTTTGATATGTTCTCTATCATGTATGTGTCCCTGTGTTGATTTCTAGCTCAGTGACAAAGGGATGAGGTCCTGCCTTTGCCCAGTCCTCCCTCCCCATCACTCCATTGATGGGGAACAGCAGAGAGATCCCCTGTGTTAGTTGTTAGCTCAAAAGAATGCCAAAGTGACATAATTTGGGATGGCATATTCTGATCCCCTTTGCAAGAAACAGTGGGAACAGATGAAATATTTTCTGAACAACAGTAAGAGTCTGATCCAGTGGATCCAGTTCCCACAAGGAGGCACAGGAGTGAGAGGAAAGAATGTAGAGTTTGAGCCAAACTAGGTCCTGACATGTGAGCAAAGCTTTGTTAAGACTAAATTAAAATGTGAATCTGCGGGGGCCTCAGCCTGCGACTCCCAGCAGATCAGCACTCATTCCACCGCCAGCTGCAGTAAGAAGAGAGATTCCAGGCTGAATTCCTAGCAGAGCTTTCCAGAAAGCATAGGTCTACATTCCCTGCTCTTTAGAAAACAGAAAAGGACTCTCACCTTCTCCCAAATACATTGCTCCTGTTTTATGCCTCAGTCTTTGTATTTAGGGAGCTGGAACCTCCTTATCAACTTCTTATAAATTTCAAGCTGAAGTTGAAATGTTACCTCCTCAGTGGAGGCCTTTTTGACTTCCTCCAGTGAGTTTTCCCTTTCTATTTGTACACTACTCTGACATCAACACCCAATTCATAGAGCAGCACTATGGTCTTGGACCTTGCTTATACCTCCATTAAGTGCCTCATTATTTCTAGGAATTTCCACCTTTTTCCTTTCTCTCCCTGTCATCCTCCCATGGCCATCTCTAGTGTGGAAGACGATTTCAATTGCACTTTTATGATTTGGATCCATAGTATTAAAAAAAATAGGCAATAGTAATTTGTTGACCTACTTCATCCAGCCTTTGCCTTCTGATGTCCGTCCATCTCTCCATCTTCTCCTCCAACATTCACTAAGCACAAAGCTCTGGCACCACTCCACAGAACACAGCATGCCAGTTCCCTTTCTTCTCCGTGGTTCTTTATGCTAAAAAGGCAAAGACAGAATCCTAGCTAGATGATGGCAACAATCAAGAGCTAGAAAGGGAATGTTTTCCGAAGGGAAGGAAAATTAGGGAGCAGAAACATTTTATTTTCTAACTTTCAAGATAAAGCTACAAACTGTGGGAGTTCAGAAAACAAGATAAAAAAAAAAAAGTACTTGACTAGCGCCTCCCCAAATGGCTTTTGAAGAGATTCAGTGTATTTGGATAAAAGCTTTTAGGTTTTAACGGCCCTTCAGAGCGTGGGCCTGGTGAAGGAGGTGCTATCAGTGTGTGATTAGACAAGCTGATTTAAAGTACAAGCAGTCCATTAGAGCACACCGAAGACAGCCACTGGCTCAATGAGTCATTTTCTTCAAGCAATGTTTGTGTTTGTTTCGCCTCCATTGTCGATTCTGCCAGGAAATTGTCTCAGGCCACAACGGAGATGGGTATTGTGTGATTTTGGTAATCATCACTCGTATGTTGTGAATTTCTTCAAATTACATTTCTTTACGTGGTTATGGAGCTCACAGGCATGGGTCTGAGCACATGAGCAGTCTTTGTGATGGAGTCACCAGAACTTCGTGTAAATAACCCCAAATAAAATTACCTTTCACCCTTCCCCTTTCCAAAGCAGAAGTGACTGTAGTGCTATGGGCAATGACAATAACGTTACATGGCATAATGCTTAATGAAAAACATTCAGCCGTTAACAGAAGTGTATTTGGGGCATTTTTCAGTGCTAAATCATGGCTAAGTCAACAGATTCGTGGCTTTAGAATTTACAGAGCTTTGTGCTAAAATTCCTAACACATCCACTTGCAAATCGTGCTCTTTTCTGTGACTCTCTTTTGCTCATTAAATTCTACGTAATCTGAGGGCTAGGGGGATTATCTATCTGAAGTTCTTCTCTTGGGAAACACAGTGCCATGTACAAAGCCTCACCTGGAAAGACTTCATTACTGAAAAACCAGTAACTAATTGTTACCCAGGTTGAGAAGTCCTATACTGATAGGTACACATAATGGAAGAAATGTAGGAAAAGGCATGACTGGGTGGAAGAGAAGGGATGAGTTTGGACAGGGAACAAAGATCATTTTTACCAGAAAATTTAAGGGGAGAACAGGATCTTCCATGATATAAAGAAGAAAGAAGAGTTTTCTTGGGTACCCAAATAGCACCAACAGGGCTTGGAGGTGTAAAAGGATTTGGTAAGTTGAGGATTCAAAATTAATGGGCCAACAGCAGGGCAGTGAGACATGAGTAGAGAGACATCATATGCTCGGACCATGTTGTGAGACCTATTTGAATAACTCAAGGAGTTTGTTGTTTTTCTGCAGATAAGAAGAACCCACAGAAGAATTCTAATCAGCAGAAGGTTCATAGTGTCTGGTTTGTTTTATATAGTAATGATATCCCACTTTACACCGAATCCCATGATGGATAAAAGGTTTATTTTAATGATAGAATAGGAAGTAAAAGCCAAAATCGGTCTTTTTTTTTTTTTTGCATATCTTCAAATAAGATAGTTTTTGTTTTTCTTTCTAATTTATCAGTGACTCCTGAAAGATGCATTCACTTGTGAATCAGCCATCATATGCTGGATTCAGGGGAAAAAGGCAATTAGTAACTAAATTGACAAAACAAAACAAAACCACCCTGCAATATTATATGCTGGAAGCTAATTTAATGATATATGTCAATTATATCTCAATTAAAAAATGTCAAAAGTAATATGGAGATCTTTTATTGAGGATAACAGCAACTCGGGTATGGGATGGCAGGTAAAGCATACAGATATATAAAACCTGTGATTTAGAGATATGTGATTTAAAACGAAATATATATTCTTCATGGGCTTAAAAAAGAATAGTTGGTGGTCCTAGGGACGTTTGAGAATTTAACACCCATAGAATAGTTCCCGCTCTCTCTTTCTTTTTTGTATGTGGCGGTGGGTGTCAGATCAAATGCTGCCCAGTAATATCACAAATGCTACCTCCAAATAGGAAATCTAGATCACTCCTTAAAAATTGTCTAGTTCTGCCATTTGGGGGTGAGCTGTACCATCCTGTCAAAGTCCCAACTCTTCGCCCCCATTCAGCCACACCTAGCCTGGATATACAATAGTGGAGCCCAGATGTTCAATGGGAATGAGATAGGTAGTCAGTCTCACAGTGCTGAAATCCCATTTCCGTGCTTTTGTATCACGTTTTCATGATGTACAATACTTACCATGATTCATTAGCCTGAATTTTGCTTCACATAACCCACATAGACCCCTGATGTTTGTAACTCTCTCGGTTTTCAGTTTTACAGTACTCCCTAAAGTCAATTCTGAAGCGATGTCATGTTGCTAGATGGTGTATTTCTTCCTAGGGATGCTGGCGCTGCTGAGAGAGTCTAATGTCTTGGGGCAACGTTAGCTGTTCTTATTCCCTACGTTGTTCAGTGCAGGAGTTCCTATGAGCCCACACGTCTCACCCCAATTTGTTATCGCAATAGTTGTTTAGAGTCAGAGCAAAGAAACTGTATTGTAAGAACTTGAAAATATTTGACAAAAGCTTATACCTCAACAGAAGTATTGAAGAGAGTTTGTCCACGGGTCCTAATCAATTTTACTCAGAGACTTAAAGAGAAAGAGTGGAGCAAGTTCAAAAGAGGAAAGCACTTGCAAGCAGCCTAATGCATCACTTTGTCTATCATTATCACCATCCTCACCATCACCAGCATCATTATCATCATTATTAATATACTTCACCATACCAGCACTCAGAGACACAAATTGAAACCATTTGCTTGCTGACTATTGTCTGAATACTAATGCCTGGTTTGGTCAACACAAAACAATTAGTTCACGCAAGAGTAGTTCTCTATCAAAGCTTACGGGAGTCAGCACCGTACATTTGTTTGACACATAAACTGTGTCGTATGAAAAGGCAAGTATCTGCTCATACAGGGGTTCTAGGGGGTCCTTGAAGCCTTTTGTAAGTTTTTAGGCTTAGAGAATCTGAAAATACCAAAGAATCTCACACTTCATTCCTAGATAGCTAATGAGTTTGGCATTGGGCTGAGGGTGGATATTTTAGAAAATTCCTCAGATTTTTTAAAAGATTTTATTTATTTATTTGAGGGGGGAGTAGAGAGCACAAGCAGGCGGAGAAGGGTAGAGGAAGAGGAAGAGAGAGATGCAGACTCCCTGCTGAGGGAGGAGCCCGATGTGGGACTCGATCCCAGGACCCTGGGATCATGACTTGAGCCAAAGGCAGATGCTTACCCCACTGAGCCACCCAGGTGCCCTCCTCAGATATTTTTACTGTGCAGCCCAAGTTGTTAATTTTGGGTATACACAAGGCTTCCCAAAGTGCAGTGCTGGCCCTAAACAGTTCCTTACAATCCACAGTGTGATTTGCTCACAATTTAAGAATAAGACGAGTTCTGAAATTGAGAGTAAGCGTATAAAAATGTTTACAGAAATATGACAGTGCTGTGACATTCAAGTGAGCCATCAGCGAATACCACTCATTAAACAAGGTATAGTCCATGATGGGTGCTTTTGAGGTCTCTTCTTTTACCCGGTTGACCTACTTGTAACAGTCCTTACTGGTCCAGATCTACTGTCTCTCTTGCAGTGAGAAACTGTGTTAATTGCGTCAGTGGCACCATTAAGACTACAGCTCACTTATCTCAACCTTGTAGACATAATACATAGACCTACACTTAGCTCTGCCTAACCAACACTCTCCTCCCCTCTTTCACTTTTTGGGCATTTGAGGTTAGAAGATATTTACCATGCACGAAAAACTAGATTGTTGAAATGGCACATTTTGTAGAAGAAATATCTTCTGTTCCAATTTGAGAAGCTTGTTTGGAGCTAAGATAGCAGTATCATTGAAGTCTAAGACTGGGTCTTCATGAACTGATTTTGCAATTTACCCTGACTAAAACTGTCCTCAATTATCAGCTGAAGTTATACACAATAATGGGTTCCATAATTGTAACTGATGGATATAGGCAAGGATAGTTATTGTCAGCAAAGGCACCAAAGTTAGTTTTATGAAATAGTTTGAAAAAGCTAAAGAAACAAACAACTTGTTCCTAATGAACATTTAATTTAATTAATGAAATTTTCTTAAAATACTGCTAATAAATAAAGACTAGAAAGGACTTTCATATGGTTGAATGCCATTAGCAAAGACGGGGGGAGGGAAGACAGAGGGAAGACAGATGGTTTAGTTAAGAAATTCTAGATAAATAAGTCTGGCTGAAACATGGCTTTGAGGCTCCTTGAGGAATGTGTTGTGAGATAACTAAAGAAATAAGTAAAATAAAAAAAAAAAAAAAAAGATCTGAGAATATTAAGGAAGAAATTACTCTGACACTTTTTGAAATGGTAAAGAAGACTTTATGTAAAACAATTTAGATAGGTGTTAAGACTACTGCAGTTGGGAGACAGATGGAGTTCAATTCCAAATACAACAAGGACAAGGAGGGATTTACAGCCAAGGAAAAGAAGGAGGGACTCAGTAGATAGAAAATTACTAAGAGAAGACATAGAGGGCAAGGACTTCTTGCTATACCAATTTAATAGGAATCTTGCTGAATATAGGGCAGGGTGATCACGTATCAAAGGTAGATAGGAGATGAGGAATACAATCACAGTCTCTAGAGTGATCAGATATTTCTAGAGTGATCAGATATCAAGACAAAGTTTCAGGGTTGTGGTGGGGGGGATTATCACTAAACTGACTTAGCAGGATTTGTTCTAAAAGTGGACGAGGCAGGTGAGGACAAAGCCCAGGCAACGCCTAGTCAAAATGAGGACTCTGAGCAGCCGTCTAAGGTTTCGTCAAGGAGATAGTCTTTCCAAGAGCCCCATAATATATGCAATTACATGTATGCATATGCTTTACATATTTACATAACCTCTTTAAAATAAACATGCTTTTATAGAAAATGTGAGAAATATAGGACACTTAAGAATGAAACACCCATTATCTCTGCACCCCCAAAGGACATTTTTTTACATTCGTTGTATTTCCTTCCAGTATTTTAATGTGAGGATATTGTTAAAAGCATAATGATAATAAGCCAATACAAACAACAAAAAGAGAACGTGGTGCATAAACAATGAATCTTGGAACACTGAAAAAAGAAAAAAATAAAAATAAAAAAAGACCAAAAATGTGTGCAGACATTATTCAAGAGTGAGTTAAAATTCTTCGCTCTATACAGCACTGCGGACAGGATTCTTACCCTTCCCCACCCTCAATAACATCTTGCAGATGGAATTGTTGATTTGAGGGCAATCGTCTCCTATGAATTTTACCAATGTGTGACAATTACCCAAGTTCCTGGGCTGAGAAGCAGCCCTGCTGTGAAAATTTATAGTGCTCAATAGTCCTCAAAATTTCTCATTTGTTACCCAGGGTGAGGTGGAGAGGTAGCCATGGGGGGTTGGTAGGGAGAGGGGATTGAGTACAGAAAGGAGAGCAAGAGGATTTTGCACTCCAGTTTGAAGCTTGCAAAACAGAAGGGCATAGTTTAGGTTTTTGGCAAGGATGAGTCATCTTTCTGATGTGCTTTTTGCCTGGCAGCTATACGAACCTCTTTAATTTGGGATCTGTTACAACCACTTCCTTGGCTGTCGTATGAAGATAATGATACCTACTTTCCTCATTCATAGGGATTTTGCAGGGATAACATCATATCGTTGATGTTCAAAGACCGAGAAAAGTTTAAAGTATTAAACCTACATGAGCTGTCGTTTGTGTGATTTATAGAAAAGGTGGCAAATTTTTTCAGTAAAGGGTCAGATAGTAAATATTATAGGCTCTGCAATCACTTTGTCTCTAGACTGCTTCACTCTCCGTGGTGCTGAGAAAGCAGGCACAGACTGTAAGTAAGCAAATGTGCATGGCTGGTCCAATACCACTTTATTTATGAATGCTGAAATTTGAGTTTCATTTTCATATTCCTTTTACATGACTTCATTTGCTCACCATGTCTTATTTCCTTTGCCATGTTTCAAGCTGTGAGGGGACAAGGCCCTGCTCTTATGCTCTAGTGCTAGACAACGGTTCATGTCCTTTAATTCTGAATAAATATTGAACAACAGATCAAAAGCACTAGTTCTGTTTTAGCTGAAGAACCATAGGAAAGAGAGATATCAGGTGGAAGTCTTGCCTCCTTGTTAACATAAAAAATTCACACTTAGTCATTAGTGAAGGACTTGGGATACCAACCTCTACCCACCCCCCTTTTGTTAACACAGAAACAATCTCTTTTAAGATCACAGTGATAACCAGTGTGGGCTGGAGAACCAGAGTGGCCAGGAGAGCAAGCAATCAATTTCAAGAAAAATAGTTTTATTACAGGGACAGAGCTGCTGAGGAATTTCAATTTCCTGGTGCTCCCCGAGGCCAGCCACAGGGCCTTGGGGCTGGACAAGTCCAGGTTGGCCTGCACAATGAAATGTTTCCTGGGATGAAAAGTAGCAAGGCTCCTCAGGGAATGAAGAGGGCAGCAAATCCCTATTTTAGGGGAATCTGGAAATAATGTCTTCACAGAAGAGTGGGGAAATGTGTGACTTACTTGATAGGAAAATGGGAGGAAAAAAAAAAAGCAGTGTGAAAGGGAGCAGTACTGTTCACTGCTTGGACTTTTGGTCATTCAGCTGCTAGATGGCTTGCCATTGAGTCAATGAATGGTATTTAACCTCTACACTGCATTGCCTTTCTTAACAGGAATGTACCAGGCCAAGAGGTAGAATATCAGGCCAGTGGAAGCAACTGGAACTTTGACTCATGTCTTGGAGGAGGCATTACCTTATATGCAGAGGAAAGAAGATTCATTTCTGGTGACACTATGAGCTCTGACTTTTCCTAACCTGACAAATAGTCTTTCCCTAAGCAAGCTTCAGTCAGCTTCCTCCGACCTTTTCCTAACGAGGTCTCATCCTCGCACTTCCGTGTCTGTCTTTGTATTGCCCAATTTTTGTAAAAACCCTGCTAGATTGATATAGTCAGAAATCTCCACCTTCTACATCTGCTCACCCTCCTTATCTGATTGCATTTCTTGTCGTCCACCATCCCCAGGTGATGTCTTGATCATCCTGGTCTGTCTTCAGCATGTATCCTGCTAGGTCAGTTTAGCAGGAATCCCCTCTATCTCTAATGCTCCTCTTTCTAATTTTCTATCCCCCAACCCCTCTCCACTCTGCTCTTTGTCTCTGAATTCTCGCCGTTCCTTGTTCTGTTCAGAATTGAGTCCAATCTTTCTCCCTTACCCTAAATCCCCATGTTTTCCTTGCCATTTTAACAAGTGTCATGAGTAATTTTTTTTTTTTTTAAATGAATCCTTCTACCAAGGATGTTCATGCTTTAGGAACAGAGCCTTAGGGATGCTCGGGAAAAATTTCACTAGTGTTACAACTCTGACTAGTGAAGGTGAAAAGGTAAACAGACTGCTCTTGCTCCCATAGACTTCTGGTCTGCCTTTTGAAGGATATTCTTGATATTCTGGCCCTGGCAAATACCGGTCTTTATTGATGGGTGGAGGAGACGCAAAGGGAATTAAGCCAAATATCTAAAATTGACCTGTTTGCAAGGCCTACTGCATTTCTTCCTTTTCTCTTCCTCTTCCTCCTCCTCCTCCTCCTCCTTTTTCTCATTGTTGAATTACTCTATTGCATTTCCATTAATCATCAATGAACTTCTGGTACATTGATCTTAACAATTATTATCAAAGTGCTATTTTTGGTCCAAATTAAATAGAACTGAGGATATAACTCTCTTCCACTAAAACGACAAACAACAACAAAAACAGCAACAACAAAACTCTCAAATCTTCCTGCTTCTTTTCCAACTGACTTGCATTTCAGCAGTTTCCTTAAAAGAGTTCCATATTTCCCCTACATTGCAATTTCCTGAATAGCAGCTGTCTTATCTACATGAAGAGAGTTGTCAGTAGAGAGAATAATCCAAAACAGTGGGTCATTTTAGAACCTTGGTGTTTGGATTTGGAATGCAGAATCCTGTCCGGACACCACCTCAGCTTCTTCCTAATACCGTGGGTTTCAGTCAAATGCACAACCACTGACAGCTTGTAGGGAGCGATTTTGATGGGAAACGAACTCTTATTGCTTAAAAAAAAAAAAAAAAAAATTCCCCAAAGTGGATCATTTTCAGACAGAAAATAGAAAAGAAGTCACTGGGAAGGATGAGTTTTGTCCCCTAAGTAGCTTATCTTTTAGATCCGAGGCTACAGAATTAACTGCTTAGCAATTTAATGAGCATTCTGGCTGCTTTGACTGCAGAGAAACTCGTTCACGTGGTATTTTGCTAAAAGAGGTTTTGTTGGAATGGGAAGCTTTTGTATGCTAAAGAAAAAATCTATGAGAAAAAGTTTTTATGTGCCAATGACTTTGTTGAAAGCTCTGTGGACTGAACAAAGGAACGCCCTTAGAGGGCAATATTAAATTCAACCCTGGATACTCTGAAGGTTTTCTGTGTTTTATTGATTCCAGCAAGACAGGGGTTATTGAGGTTGAGATGAAGTTCATATCATATTATCTTTTCCAACAACTCTCCAGAGAGCCGTGAAAGTCTTGGCCATGACATTTTTTTCTCCTACTCTCTGGTATTGGTTCTTGGGAGTTGGGTGGTTGAGAGCCTTCCAGTTTGAAGAAAACATTTGCTGTCATGGAACATTGTAAAACTGTGCCTGGAAAATCTCAGTGAGGTGTTTAAAAAATTGCTAAAAAAGGGTTTTGCTCTGGCAGAAATAAAAGCTTTTTAAGAATCAGTTATTTAAAAAAAAAAAAAAAAGCCCTCCTTTAACCAGGAAATCTTGGTTAAGAGCAGATTTAAAACGAAGGTTGCTAGAGGGTGCATCAAATTTTAAGGGCAGTGAGTGGTATTTAATTATGTAGAGCAGCTAGCAGCCAATTAAGAGCAGAAGGTGTTCCATAATGTTCCTGGATTTCCAAAGAGCTGAATCTCATTTCACAAAGGAGAATGATTCACATCTGAAGTCACGGGTGTTTTTATTTCTAACAGGAATCCATGCCACTTGCCTTAGCCTTCTTCTGCTTCCACTACCGGTTTCTTCTCTTTCATCTGTTCTACAAATGTGTGTCACTCCTTTTTGCTTTCCGTCTCATCTCATTATGTGAACAGATTCTAAATGGAAACGTCCAGCGTTTTTTTCTAAGAGAAGTCCTGGAGGACTTTACAACGGAAGTCACACTGAGCGCGGACCGGCATAACGCCCTGCCTGCCAACATTTCTGGTCAGGGAACGGTATGCTGCCTCACACCCAACGCGCCCACACTCATGGTTATTCAGTACCCCAGCCTTCCCAGACTGTTTCCTGAATTCTTTTTCAACTAACAGCACCACAAAGCATCCATCTGTCCTTGCTTGACATCCCAAGTCATCACGGTCACCATGTATCCAATGATTTCTGCGTATGCTACGTCCTAAGCACCTGTCAAATCTATGACTTACTCTATGTCCACTGTCATTCCCTGTACTCAGAATATTGCCTTCGCTCACTCACGCTAGTGTAATCACTTTCTAATCGATACTTCTGCTAACAGAATGACCTCTCTCTTACAAACTAGCAGCCAAATTATGGATCAATTGATCTCCCTATAAAAGAAATGAATCACCTCATTTTTAGGTCTCAAAACTGTCTCTGGCTCAGTGCAGGTAAAGGACTGAATTCAAATGCTTCACCCCAGGATGTGGGGCTGACCTGTGACTCTAACACTAGCGTGCTTTAAGTGTAATCCCAGCCCATCTGAGAAGCTTCCCCTCACTTTGTGTCTCTGTTTTGTTATTTTTCTCTTGATGTCATGAATATTTTCACTGGCCACTCTTGATGAAATATTTTCACGTATGAGATTCCCATCTGATTGTAAGCTTCTCAAGGACAGGGAATGTCTTAGTCATATTTGAATGCCCAGCATATAGCAGAATTGTGTACATATACCTACTTATTTAAATGAATGAATGTATGACATTCTGTGAGCATTCTACTATGTTCCACTATGTTTTCTTATTTGTTTGACAAGAAATAAACATTCAAACATTAGAGGCACAACTGCAAAAAAATATATATATATTGGTAGGTATTTTAACTCCCAGAGAAGAGGTTGAAAGGAAAGGAGAGGAGCAATTATTCTATCATCTATGTAATCAGTACTACACCTTCTATCTCTTATATGTTATATTATTATTATCATATTATCTTAGTATTGTTATATCTTTACATATAGGTCTTCTATCTTTATATATTATTGTAGTACTAATTACTTGTCAGGACAATGTTATTATACCTCTTATATTCATTTATTTGTTTGCATTTTTGTTTAGTTTTAAAGTTTTATTATTTAATTTTAATTAAAACAAAAAACCAAAAATGGCCCAAAATTTTACCACTCTGCTTTTTTATACACACACACACACACACACATGGATTGTCTGGGTGATTGAATTTATACATATGTATATACATATATATGTATATGTGTATATATATAAAATTTTGTGTATGTACAATTTTGTATAAACAAACATACACACATTATACACACAGTGCAGTTACTCAATTCACTAACCTAGTTTATCTTCCTAAGGTAAGTGCTGATGAGAGTTTCTTTTTTTAACATTTTATTTATTTATTTACTCATTTATTTGAGAAAGAGAGAGAGATAGCATGAGGAGGGGGAGGACCAGAGGAAGAGGGACAAGCAGACTCTGTGCTCAGCATGGAGTCTGATGCAGGACTTGATCCCAGGACCCCGAGATCATGAGCTGAACTGAAACCAAGAGTTGGATACTCAAGCAAATGAAGCACCCAGGAACCCCATGGTTAAGAGTTTCTTTTGATTCTTTCCAGAATTCCTTTCTGAAACTGTTTTATGCTTATGTAAGCATATTTATAATAGTCATCTATTTCATACACAAACTATTGATATATGTAATTTATAATTATATATATCACATATATAATTTATACCATGAAAGTGATTATCCCATACTCAACATTCTGCCCAGGGCTTTTGACATTTAATAACAGAACTTTCAAACCTTTATTTTATATCTCATCTTTTGAATAGCTACATATTATTTTTTCATATCTTTTTAAATGCACCCTATATTTATTCATTTTTAAATTCAAAGAATGGTTCAAAAATGATGTAACCGAGTCTCTTGTAATCATCTACAAAACATCATTTGTTTCCAATTTTTTGCTACTATCAAAAAATGCTATAATGAGCGTTCTCGTAGAGACCTTTGTAAAGGTTGTCAATACTTCTGTAGGGTCAATTTCTTGTAGCAGGATTACTAAATAAATGACTGTGCCTTTTAAAATGCAATCTTTGCTGACAAATCACATTCCAATTAGGCACAAATGCACCCTTCCCAGTTAGAGTGCTCCTGCTCTCATCCTCCTGACTAATGTTTAAGGGCAGAGATTCTGAAAGAAATAAATAATGAAACTGACATCTGATCTCAGCCTTGTTCAGTTTCCCAAATTGTGCTTGTCTCTATAGCATCAGCATTATGATTCAAAGAAAGCCTCATTGATGCCTATGTTTTACAGACACGTGCAGCCTACTCAAGTCTATTGAATCTGGGACTCTATTGGATTTCTACAATAACCAATGAAACTTGAAATCAATGTGATTAATTGAATTGCCTAAGGACATGTGCCTGCCCTACCCTCCACTACCCTTACCCTACCCTTGGCTGTTTCCCTATTCAGGACTCACCTCTGACAATCCATGTGATCCTAACTGCAAAACTTTCTTATCCAGTTTCTGATTTGTAAAATGCAGAGGGGGAGAAAAGGAGATTGAACTAGATGAAGTTGATGGTAACTTGGTTTCATTTTTTTATTCTATTCATTTAGGGCAGAAATGAAGAAGTAGAATCTTATTTTTTTTTTCGTTTTTCTCTCTTCTTTTTTTTTTTAATTTATTTATTTTTTCAGCGTAACAGTATTCATTGTTTTTGCACAATACCCAGTGCTCCATGCAATACGTGCCCTCCCTATTACCCACCACCTGTTCCCCCAACCTCCCACCCCTGACCCTTCAAAACCCTCAGGTTGTTTTTCAGAGTCCGTAGTCTCTTATGGTTCGCCTCCCCTTCCAATTTTTTTTTTTAATAAACATATAATGTATTTTTATCCCCAGGGGTACAGGTCTGTGAATCGCCAGGTTTACACACTTCACAGCACTCACAATAGCAGATACCCTCCCCAATGTCCATAACCCTCTCCCCCTCTCCCAACCCCACCTCCCCCCAGCAACCCCCAGTTTGTTTTGTGAGATTAAGAGTCATTTATGGTTTGTCTCCCTCCCAATCCCATCTTGTTTCATTTATTCTTCTCCTATCCCCCTAACCCCCCATGTTGCTTCTCCATGTCCTCAAATCAGGGAGATCATATGATAGTTGTCTTTTTTTTAAGTACTATCAGCAGTGAGTATTATTGGGTTGTGAACCGTGTGTGTGCGTGCGAGTGCACGCTCTTATTCACACCCATGCATGTGTATAGACAGAGAAGGGCGGGGGGAGAAAGGGAAGGGAATTCAAGTGGTTTTAAAAGAAACATACCTAGCCAGGTATTCTATTTGGTTGCAGTCCAAGAGGCTTCTAACTAAGGGACACTTCGCTATCATGGATTTTCATTACCTGCACTCCCCTTGCAGGATTTAGAGTCAAAATATCCAGCTACAACTGTGAAGAACTCTATTATAAACTCAGAGGTTCCTTCGGTGATGTAGAAGCAAATAGGATTCTCTGTTAACCACTGATCAGGCAGAAAACATTTTTAAAAATTGCAATAGCTAAAAATTAGTAAGAGTTACCAATTTTGCCCTAGTGTTTTGACTTCTTTAAAGTTTGCTCTTCCTGTGTGTCCTCATTGGTTTGGCTCTTGCTGAAGTGAGATGTTTTCCTATTTTTCCATCTTCTTTCATGTTTATAAAAAGAATGTAAGACCATGCTGACTCTGGACCAGAGTCTCCACTGAATCGTTACTGCACTGGGTGACCTTCAGATTGGGCACCTGAATATTTCTGTTTCTTTATGTGTAACTGAGGATGAAGAAAACTTAAATACCACATCTTTGTAGCTTCCGTGTAAACAAAATGAAGATGTGAGAAAAACATTTAATCCTAAACACATGGCTACTCACTGCTGTCCACCGTATTATTTAGCTCTTACGGAGCTGAGAGGGGTTATAATCAAGCATAAAAGACCTGGTTTTGGAATTCTATCTATTACTTTCTTAAGCTCAAAGAAAATAAATTAAAGGTCTAATAATATCCATTTTGATGTGGATTCTTATTTTTACTAAATAAGAGTGAAGCTGAGTGCTCACATTCTGTGAACTGTGCTTGGGTACTATGAGTCAGCACATTTTTATACTCACAGTCTGGCTTCTACATCCTTGCCATTCACTCTTGTTTCCTTTCCCTTCTTTGAACAGCTTCTCTGAAAGCTGAAACTTACTCAGGACTTCATCAAGTTATCCACATTATAAAGCATCTTTTTAAACCATCTTCTTCATTCCGACCAGATTTAGTCTCCAGATATATGTGCATTCAGTCATGTCTAAGTCTTGTCTGGTTTCATACTAGTTTTTCTTTGTTTTCTGCTATATAAGCCCATACTCTTAATTGTGACTATCAAAATTCTTCATAATTTCACTCCAAATTCACTGTTACATCATTTTCAAAATTACTTCTTAGAGTCAAAACCCTCAGTAATTTTCTTGATTTTTTTGAAGATTTTACCTATTTATTTGACGGGGGGCGGGGGGTAAGGCAGAGGGAGCTGCAGGCCAGGGGAGGGGAAGAAGCAGGCTCCCTCTGAGCAGACAGTCAGATCCCAGGACCCTGGGATCATGGCCTGAGCTGAAGACAGAGCCTAACTGACTGAGCCACCCAGGCACCACACCTTGATTTTTTTTTTTTTAATAAAAAGGAAGAGAATGAAAATTTATTAAAATTTAAACAAATGGACAAACAAAAACCTTAGCAGCAAAAGAATTTAATTTCTTTCGGCTAAAGTATATGTCTAATGTTTTTCTTTAGGATGCTCTACCTTCTTAAAATCTAATATAAGCCAGTAAGGGATAAGAACTTGCATTTCCTCAGTGAATCCCTTCCAAACATTAGTTCTATCTGACCAAGATGGATTTGTTCTCTTTGCAAAATGGAACAACCACATTATGCCCATTCATTAAAAGGTTGACTTCTAATAGGCTTGGCCAGACGTGGGGGCCTGCCTAGCCTAGGTAATAACACACTGTTCATTTCTTCAACTAGTAGTTATCATTTCAAAGGTAATTCATCGTTTTAAATAATGAGGTAACTCTTGGTGAGAATCACAAAAGCAATTCTTGCCAGCTGGCATTTGTCAGTGAGTAATATATCACCAAAGGGATTGGACGCTTTTGATGGGTGAAGCTAATACATCATCCAGATGAAATGCTGTGATGATATATAGAAGATCAGGATGTCCAAGAAAGGGATGGTATCTTTTCCTTTTTCAGATGGAGAAACGAAGGAAAAGAGCAGGAGAAGCTCTTAGATTTATAAAAGTAACAAAAACCCCTGTGGATCTTTAAATTACAGCTATGTTATTTGTGAAGTGTAATGATGGTGGTCAAAGGAAGGAGGCAATTTTTCTTCAAAAAGAAGAAAAGAAGTATCTTTCCAATTATAAAGCATTACAAAGTGGATTTCCTTAATAAGCCAACTGTACATCAAGCCTGACTTCCTGCAAAGTTACCAAGCAGTGTCAGGCCTTACCTTGGTGTTATTAAGCAAATAAAACTGCATAGAAGTGTAGCTCCTTTTTAAAAGGAGGAATTCTTCCACTCCGGGTGGATGGATGGGGAGGGGTTGCTCTTACCGGCCAAGTGTGTTTCTAACTTAATAATAAATGAGGTCTCCAGTTGCCATGGCAATGTAGAGTATAATTTGTCCCTGTATGAAATTTAATAAAGCTAGCTTTTACATGAACAACAGCATTTCAGAATAACATGCAAATGTTATTTAAGAAAAAAAATAATTTTGTTTGGTTTTTCAAAACTTCAGATTATAGCAAACTGTGCACATGTTCTTGCACGCATGAGCGTGTGAAATGTCAGCCTTCTGAAAGAAAAAACTAACTGATTCATTCATTCATTGGTCAGTAACAAAGAGACTGTAGTTTGAGACAAAGCAAATTATGGCAAAGCCTAGGCAAGTCTGGAGAACTGAGGAGAACATCTTTTCTATAGGAAAGGAGGAGGTTGGGAGGAGGAAACTCCTCCACTTCATTGGAGGAAACTGAGAGTTCCAAGTGGTGGGGGTATTAACATTGTGTTTGAACCAACGACAGCTGCTTGATGCAACAGCAAGTTGGCCACCATCTTGGGGGACCTGAACATCAAAAAGACCAGGAAACTAGTCCAAGAAACTGACCAAACCCTGGAGAGAGACTCCATAATGAAATAGCAAGCTTCAAAAACAGGCACATTTATTATGAGTATAGAATATGGTTATTCAAGAGGTCAAAAAAGAAATTTAGTCTGAAGAAAAATGTAGAAAATAGTAAGATCATTTGTTCCCCTTCCCTCTGTATTTCATATCTGTCCATTTTCTTAAAAGTGCAGTAACAACCCCAGTGAAAATATTTATTGAGCCCTGTCACTTGGCCGACCCTTTACTTGGTGCTATGAATAAAAGATAGGTCTTTCCGTCAAGGAACTTTCAATTGAGGGGAAAGTGGGCATTGGGAGCAGAAAGGAGAAAGGTATAAAAGCACAAGACAGAATGAGATAAGGCAAAGAAAGGAGTTGGTTAGTGCATACAGTACAAGTTTCTTAAAGGAGATTATTAGAATCCTGCTTCTTGGAAGCTGGGTTATTGTCTTATACAGGTCCATATTACTGGTGCATACATAGCAAAGTAACTTGCATTGGATGACACTAAATGTATAAATGAAGTAGTAAATGAAAAAAATCAATGAATATATAAAAGGACAAATTAGAAGTGACTTTTGTTGAATGTCAAATTTTGTGTAATCTATGAGTTTCTCTTCTTAAACCAAAAGAACTTATTAGACAGGGGAGGAATGTTCTAGAAGACCCTCGTAGAATCTTGCCTATATGAGTCAATGTGAATTTGGCCATTTTCCATGACACATGGGTTTCCTTTATTTATAACCATGGAATTTTCAGTTTTAACTAGGAATTTGCAGTTTTAACAGAACAATAAGACTTAGACCATATGGTTTGTACCATATTGTTTGTGAAACAGAAAAGAGAAAGATAACGAAACCTTCTAAGGTCTTTAAATTTCACGTTTTGTTATGAGAACATTTGCATGATTATTTCTTTGTAAAATCTTTGTAAGAGAATAAAGTAAGGCCACCTCTCAGTGAGCCAAATGAGAAGGAAAAGTTGTCATTGGATGTCATCACTGATAATTATCTGACTATGGAAGAGGGAGGGAGGTCAGTTATAGGAGACAAAGTGACCAGGTGGTATCAATGCATGTTGACCATTGCTTATATAGATGTACATATATTTATTTATTTCTGCTTAAACTTGAGGAAATAGACCTCTAGAGTAACAGGACTGGACAATCAGTGTTGGTAATATCAGATAATATCTGATTAATAAACTATTTTCAATAGAAAATAAAGGTATATTTTTATACCTTTTGTATGGTGTCTTATCTTGGAATTCTAAAAAAAAAAAACCCTCATTCATTGCTTTATAAAAAGAACTTCTCAAACAGCCTGGAGCCTTAAAGAGAGAGAGGGAGTTCTCCTTGATCTTAATGAAAAATTCCTCTACATAGTATGCCATGAAAGCAAACAAAGGAATTGGGGTGGTTGGAGGGAAGAGATATGGAGGAGAGCAGAGATATGGAGGCAGGGAATGTGTCTTGGGTTGAGAAAAAGAAATCACAGTGTGCTGTCCACTTCATCTAATGTCTGAGGCTCAAATGTTACTTTATGTAACAAACACCAGGAATCTTACTGAAAATGAAAATTTCTAAACTCTAGATAAGAGACTGTCTATAGAGGGTCTAGGTAGAGTCCAGGAAACTGCATTTTTAACAAGTATCTCCGGGATTTTTTATTATTTCTAACATTTTGAGAACAACTTTACTTGAAAAGTTCAATGTAGAGCTCCTTTTGAATACCTGTTTATGTTAAACACAGACTGTGTATGACAGCAGCCACAGCCTGCATGTATGTGTCAAGCAGGTAATGCACAAATGCGAAACATGCCAGAAATGTGACAACGGGATGTCTGAGAACAGTGTCATCAGAAGCTTTGGATTCTGGTTAGAGAATCAATAGTCACATAATTCCAGCCGATTGTTGACATGTTATGATCCATTTCCTCATTTAAATGATTGTGTGTAAACCAAACTGACATGTGTATGGACGTGACATGGTCCATGAAAGGCTTGTTTTCTACCTCCATCTAGAGTTTAAGTTTAGGTGAATTTGAAGGAAAGGAAGAGAGGAAGCTGCAGAAATTGACTGACTCTGAATGCATGAGATTGCAGGACTCCATGTTAATACCTTGATTTGTAGGCAATGGAGAGGCATCGAAGGCTTGTGAGCTGAGGAATGACATACAATAGAGTTCTTAATGTGACCATTGGAGCTCCAATTAAGGGGGCAATTTGTTGTAATGCACTGGGCACTGGGTTTAGTGAGAATACCTCCTGTTTGTGTCCCAGTTGGACCACTTATTTCTTGACTTAATGAAGGAATGCTACCCTATTTCCTTGAGCATTGTTTCCCTTTTCTGTAAAATAAGCAAAATAGGTTTAGTATGAGGATTGAACTAAATAAGCAAAATAGGTTTAGTACAAGGATCGAACAGTCCATGGCAAGGGATCTATGGCTTGTTAAAAGATATTCAAATATATATTTTTCTTTAGTTTTAGGTCGAAGGGAAGAGAGAACAGAATCTCCAAAATGCACTGGAACCCTAATGTAATAGTCCAAGGAAGAAAGGATGGAATTAATATTTGCATAATGATAGGGCTGATGGTATAATTGGGAGACTAAGGAGGATGAGCAACTCCTCTGGGAATCCTCCTGCTCTATTATACATGGGTAACAGAAGAAAATACACAGAAGACGAACTAGAACTACAAATGCGCATCTGCTGTACCATCTGGGAGGCGCTGTAGTGGTTGGGAGAACAGAATCACCAATGCCCACATTCAGTCTACCATGGGTCTCTCTACTATCAAAGCTGCTAAGTTCAGAGGTTCAGAACTTGGCCTGTGGATTCAGATAGACCCGGATGAGGATCTTGGCCCTACCATGTATTATCTTAGCTAGGTTTCTGAAACTCTAAGACTCAAGGTGTGCATCTGTAAAATAGGAAGGATCATAAAACCTGTTTTTCAACAGTGTTGTGAACATTAATGAAAATGGTACATGTAAAACATGGAGCAAAATGCCTGTCCTAGAAAGTACTGAACGAAATAGTCATTGTTATTGACATTGACCAACTTGTTCTTCCTGTTCTTGCCTGCATGATTTGAAAACAAAATCTTCACACACTACAGACACACACACACACACACACCCCACTCTCTTACTCACACACACACCAGCCACATGATGCTAGTTTGGATACTTTGGAGGAATCTAGAAACTGGGACAGTTCATTTGTAAGTTTAGAGAGCACCACAGCCATGGAGTTAAATAAAGAATGTTGAACATAGATTTTTAAACAAATCTTGGTTCTCATAGAAACCTTAAAAATCAGAGTAGAGATATGTTTTTAAAAGCATAAACCTATGTGGCTAGAGAAAACAAAACAGGAAGCAGCAGTGAAAAAAATACTAAAATCCTGGGAGCCAGGAAGCAGATGGACAAGTAATAACTGACTCAGCAGAGAGAACAACAACACAAAACAGTGCAAATGATTCCAGCAACAGTGAGCTTGGAAAATTCCATACACAATCAAGCTGAGTTTTCCATCATAAGCCCATTAGAGCTCAGAGATTGTAGCCCTAGTACTTCTGAATGTGAGAGAGCAAGGAGGGCTGGAGGGAGGAGGTGTGGTCAAAAGTCCCCACAAGAAGCAATTAGATGTTCAGATTCTCTTTCTCTGTCCAATGCTTCCAGATCGTTGCTATTTTCTCAACTAGATGGAAGTCTGAAGTCTTGTCCTCTAGCGAGAATGATCAATAAAGTTTGGACTCTGGGCACCTGGGTGGGTCAGTCAGTTAAGCAGCTGACTCTGGATTTCAGCTCAGGTTGTGATCTCAGGGTCCTGGGATCAAGCCTTGTGTCAGGCTCTATGCTCAGCAGGGAGTCTGCTTGAGTTTCTCTCTCCCTCCCTCCGGCCTCTCACCTCTGCATGCATACACATGCACACATGCATACAATGCGTGCTCTCTTTCTCTCTCAAATTAATAGATAAACATTTTTGGTTTTATTTATTTATTTACTTTTAGATTTTATTTATCTGTTTGTCAGATAGAGAGCACAAACAGGGGGAGCAGAAGGCAGAGGGAGAAGAAGGCTTCTCCCTGAGCAAGGATCCAGATGTGGGACTCAATTCCAATACCCCAGGATCATAATCTGAGCCAAAGACAGACGCTTAACTGACTGTGCCACCCAGGTTTCCATAAATAAATATTTTTAAAAAGTATTTTAAAGTCACCAATAAATTGGTGACAGGAGATAATCCTTTTTGAAGGATTCAGATAGAAATAATCACAGTGTATCCCCACCACAACCTCCAAGATTTCAAGCATTCCCATCATAATTGGCAGAGGGCTTCTTCTTCCCATTGCTGTCCCATACTCACTCACCTTCTGTCTTGTGATGCTCAAAGTGAACTCATTTGTACCCACACTGTGAGGATGGGCCATCCCAGCATCTACCTGGCAGGATATCTGGATGAGAGGCACAATATAGCAGAAAGCAGAACAAAGGTAATGCATATGTTCCTGCCACAGTGGGAACACACATCATCAACCAGAAGATGACAGTGATAAAATATATCCTGGCATAGAGCACTGCCCAGATTTCTAGCACCCCGAGGGGCACTGGGAAAGAAGTGAAAGAGAAACATATCCATGTTTCTCTGCTCTATACCTTCTCACCCCCCCGCCTCTGTGGTCACTAACAGACAGCTGAGAACAGATGGATCCCTGTAGGGAATGGCCATATTTTGGCATCAAGCCAGTTTACTGGTGAGTGACAAGATCCTGGTTAGAATAATTTATTTTTGAATCAGCCATTGTCCTTGTTTTCTGAAGAAGATATAAATGATAAGGCATAGCCATTTAGATGCATGCTGGGTGACCTAGAATTTTGTGGTCAAGAACTAAAGGGTTTCCATTTTTGGATTAGATACTATCTGGATATGCCAATAGGAAACAGAGTTATCTCATAACTCCAAGAGTTCTGGAAGGTAAGGGGACATCCATAATTAACTAACCAATGCTCCCTTCTCAAGGCTGAGGTTAGCAGATGACTCTGAAGTCTTAGGAAACAGTTTACTAATTTTACCTTGTAACTACCCTATTAGACTGAATTTCATACTATTCTAATCTCAAAAAGATGGTGTACATGTTTGGTGTCTCTTTTCTCTGTCTTCTTGATTGTCCATGCTTCCATTAATATTCCTTCTCTAAAAGCACTTAGCTGTCATTTTGTTTTGGGGGAGGGTCTCCTACAGTCTAGAATTTTTTTACAGAGTTCTATGGATCAATTCATACACTTGATCTATCGATCTAAAAGCCATAACAAAGTGTTTTGAGAAGGATGGCATTTGGGGGAGGCCCTCCTAGTGATTCTGTTGGTTTACATGGTCTCCTATGGGGACCTCCTTCAGTGGGAGGGATGTGGAGTCATACTGGTCCCATGCTTATATTCTTTTTATTCGCATTTTCAGTGCATTAGCAATATTGTACTGTCCCAATAGCAGGAGGAATGCCAGGGAAGTTGTGCATTTGTTTGATCGTATTTGGATAAGTGTTTCTAACTAAGGCGTGTATTATGGATCCTGTATTACCCACTAGAGCTCTGAAGTTTCAATTTTATTAGGAGTGCTTGTTCAACCTTCTCCTCAGTGAAGCCATCTCCTCTTGGACATCTCCCTTCAAGACTGTCATAAACCGTCATGAGATACTATCTCAGAAGAACTTTAGGGCCTCAGAGGAATAATTACCAGGGGCTGTGATGAGCTGTCATTCCAATGTTTAAAGATAACTAGTCAAAACACCACAAGCAGACCTTTCCCAACCCAAGGATGGGTCCTATATCTCAAGAAACTTGAGTTCACTTTCAGAAGGTTATGGTGGCTACTAGGCCTGATATTGTTTGCTCAATGGATTTTCTAGCAAACGAGGTGAATCATTACAGCATACACATGAGGAATATGCTAGAGTTTATTAAGGAAAACACATAAGCAAGTATGTGATTCACCATTGCCCATTTCATTCCAGATTGCCACACAGGGATATGTCTAGTAAGGTCATATATCAAACTTTGAGAGATAGACCTCAACTCTTGGGCTGAAGAATGTTAAACTGTATAATTGGAAAACCAATACCCTTACTCTGAGATCAAGGCCTGGGATCCAATAGCAATAGAACAAAAAACCTTGACCTTGTTCTGCCACTTCATCATTTGTTGATAGGGACAATACCAGTTAGTTCCCTGGCCTAATCAGGGGGCTGAGCCTGAAGCCTCAAGGATATAGCAAAATAAAATGTCAGAAAGTTTCCCCCTTCCAGCCCCACTCCATTTGCTCTGTCTCAGCATTCATGGTTGGGGGCACACCAACTCTTTCCCTGCATGACCAAGGTGTCCAAAGGCTCAGGAGAGGGGAAACATGTTGTGTCAAATCAATAGCCTCTGGTCTTAATCTATTGCAGGATCAATTGCTTTAAGCAGTCACTGTTAGCCAGTTTCCATGAAATTACAAAGGAACCAAAGGCCAGCCTGCAGGGGATCAGTCAAATTAATTCTCACCTCTCATTGATATGCCATCTCAATCTCAGCATGTCCAAAAAAGAAATCTTAAACTCTCTCCACCAAAGCCAAACTTCTCTATAGTCTTCCTCATTTTAGTTATTCATAATTCTATCCTTCCCAAAAGGTTGCAGTCACCTTTAACTTCTATTTCTCTCACCATTTCATATCCAATCCAAGGTGATTGTTGTTGACTTCACTTTTAAAATATACCCAGAAATCTACTGCTCACTGGTCCCATCATTGTCTGACCCACCTTCATGTCTCCCCTGGTATGTCAGTTTGTGAGGGAAGACACAACAAAGCACCACAAGCTGAGTGGCTTAAGCAACAGAGATTTGTTGTCTCCCAGTTCCAAAGGCAATCAGTGTGAGATCAAGGTGTCAGTCAGGGTGGTTGGTTTCTTCTGAAAGCTGTGAGGGAGCATCTGTTCCATGCCTCTCCCCCAAGTTCTGGGGTCTACAGGTCTACAGGCATTTTTTTGGCTTAGAGAGACACCACCCTATCTCTCTCTTTATCTTCACATGTGCTCTCCCTTAGCACACGCTTGTGTCCAAACAACCCCTTTTTATAAAGACATGATCATATTGGATTAGGGCCCACCTTCATGACCTCATTTGTCCTTGGCTACCTCGGCAAATACCTTTTTTTTTTCCAAATAAGGCCACATACTGAGATATTGGGAGTTACGATTTCAATATATTTTTGAAAGATACAGTTTAATCCCTAACGCCTGGACAACTCCAACAGCCTCTTAACTGGTCTCCATACTTCCACTCTTCTCCCTATTCTCAATTCCGCAGACAAAGGGAAACAGACATAGAATTCAGTAACCCTGCATGCCTCTGAGGAAAGTTCTTCAAAAGCCAAGTCCTTATGGTATTCTTTCATGTCCTTTGTGATCTGCTGAGAAAATCACACGGTCTATGGTCTACTGTTCACCTAGTATAAAAGTTGAAAATCTCAACTAACAAAGGAATGATTCACATTTTGTCCCTCTAAACAAACCCTGTCATCAATTTGTTGTTGTTTGACATAGATCAAGAGTCATCAAGCCATAGGCTGCAGGCCAAATCTTGCCCCTCACCTATTCTTGTAAATAAACTTTGATTGGGGCATAGCAGTGCTCATTCGTTTACATATTATCCCTGGCTGCTTTCAGCTCTAATGACAGAGCTGAATAGTTAAAACAGATCTGAAGGCTCTCAAAGCCTTCAGATGAAAGAATGACTAACTAGTCCTTGATGGAAAAAGCTTGTTGGCCCTGGCACAGATGTTCAAAGTTTTAGTGCTCTGGACAAGCTACAACAATCCATTTCTAAATCCTAATATTACTGAACAAATACCAGGGGCCTCTTTCCAAATTGTACTCTTCACCTTCTCATCTGAAGTGTGTCGCCTTGTGACTTTCTTCTGCATGGCTGAGCATTGTGAGATCTCACTTTTTCTACATAATTATGTGTCTCTTGGCCTTGTCTTCTGATGACCACAGCCTAAATCCTGAAGGGATTCTTAAGTATATTTATAACAAATAAGGCCTGTAATTCTGAAGTGTTAAGAAATTGAGGTGGGATGATCTCTAGTCCTTGGTTGGTGACCTCTTTCTCCTTTTTTTCAGTGTGGTTCTTAAAAAGAGTCAAGTCTTATTTTTAAAATCGTGTGTTAGATCTCTCTGTCTCTCTCTCTCCCTCTCTTTCTCTTTCCAACAGTGGAGTTGGTCTCTGGAAAAATACCTCACTGGTATTATCTTCTATTAATCTTTTCCTTCCTCAATTCCCTTCAGGGTTAATGTCCGTCTTCCACCTTGTGGAGCTTACCAGACGTGCTCCCATTTCATGAATTTGCCCTTGCCACATTTTCCACTCTCATCCCCCAAATATACATGTGGCTTGCTCCCTACCTCCTTCAAGTGTTTACTCAAACATTTACTTCTCTAAAAGACTTCTTTGACCACACTTAAAAGTGTAATTCCCAAACCTGTCACTCCCCAACCTGTTTTACTTCACCTCATAGAACTTATCACTATATAACCCACTATATTACTTGCTTAATAACTTTGTTACTGTCTTCCTTTCTGGAGTATGAGCTACACAATTTTATATATATATATATGTGTGTGTGTGTATATATAATTCATCTGATATATATGTTAGATTATATAATAGATATATAATATAGATATATTATAATATGTATCTATCTATCCATCTATCTATCTATCTATAGATATTATTTCTGGTGTTCTCTCATGTCCTGTGTAATCTGCTGAGGAAATCACATGGTCTAAGTCTACTGTTTACCAAGTATAAAAGTTGAAAATCTCAACTAAGAAAGGAATGATTCATGTTTTGTCCCTCTAAATAAACATTGCCATCAATTTGTAGTTGTTTAACATAGATCAAGAATCATCAAATATATATATCTATATATAATATCTATGTATATATAATATCTATATAATAATAGATATTGCGTATAGATAGGTAGAATAGAACACTCAGTAAGTATGATGACTGGCCTATAGGAGGCACAGGAAATACAACTCAGTATATACAACACTCAGTAAATACAACTGGCAGAAATTAGAACACACCCAACCTCACAAACAGTACAACTCCAAACCAATAGATTCAGCGTTGGGGTGAAGGTGTGGCAAGACTTACAAATCAGCTGGCATCAATCATTTATAAAGGTAACAATACTTACCGGGTGCCTATTATATGCTTGGCTCTGTTTTATAAAATAGGGGGTGAACACCCTGCTTTTTTCTCCTCCACACCAGTCCCTGACTATATAACATACATGTTTACTTGCTTATTTATCATCTGCCTCCCCACCATTTCTGCAGGCACTCTGTGAAATCTGTTTCACTCTGTGAAAACTGTTATTTCACCTCTTTTGCTCAATGCCGTATTTCTGGCGTTTGGAAAACACCGGCACACAGTAGCATAAGCTCAAAAGGTAACTGAAATGGTGTGATTTGATTTTGAGTCCCACCCACGTGGGTCCTTCCGTTCTCTCCCAGACTGTCAACACTGCTTCCTTTACTAGCTCCTGCCTTCTGAATCTGAGGCTTTGGATTGTTTAGCATTTTGTTGAGGTGGAAAATCTTCACCCTTTGATATTAGCCACATTTTTTTTATAGCAGCAAATATAATTTAGAGACAAACTATTAAATCCAGTGTTCTTTTCAAACTTGGTAATAACGGTTTGCTCAAATGGAAGACTGGAGTGTAATGTAGCAGCACTGATTTTCTTACGTGAATTATAACTGGCTCTCAATGTTAGAGAGAAAGGCAACAGAGCACTCTTTATTAAGTACCCACTGTGAGTCACTCACATCACATAATTGAATTGTTACCTTGCATAACAGCCCTTTGAGTTAAATTCTATGACCACCACTCTACACTTGAGAAACTGAGGCTCTTGGAGAGGAAATCCCTGCTCCAAAATCATATAGCTGGTGTCTGGCAGAGCTGTGTTTGCACCAAGGGACTCCTGGCTCTTGTCCTTGCTATCATTTTGTTCTCCACTTCAAAGTTACAAAAGCATTTTAAACCTCCACGAATGTGTGTGAATAAAGAGAGGCTTATTATCTCTAATAACAAGAGGCTCTATGTGGCTTTTAGGAAACAAAATTGGAGCGTCAAAATCAAAGAACAGTAAGAAAAGAATAATCACAACCAAGAATACATTAACATGAAGTCACATGCACCTACTGGTCTACCCAAGGAGTGAGCTGCGTACCAACTGTGAGAAGCTGAGAAAGAGAACAATGGTAGCTCTTGTATTTTAGGACTGTGTTTCTCAGACTTCCATAATGTATAAATCCCTTTAAAAGAGGGAAAAAAAATCACTCTCTGGCCTCTGGTGTTTACATGAATCATCTTTACTTCAGTGTTCCCTCACTACACTGAAAGTTTCATGTTTATTGATCTTATACAACTGAACATAATTTAAAATGTTGAAAACCACGAAACTGTAAAAACAAAATTTGGTATCAATACTTACTTAATGTAGTTCGTGACGCTGCTTGATTACAGTAAATGTCTATTCTCGATATGAATATAGTTCTGGTGTATGGAGTGCAGGAGTTCTTAGTTTGGCCTGAGTATAGTACCCAGGGCTCTGTAATTACATAATTATCCCTTGACTTTTATCTTTTGGAAATATTGCATAATCTTTGCATAGTGGTTGATTTTCATTAGGAAAAATACAATAATCCTCACCAAGTTCTCTTCTGTTTTTATTAATGTTGTTTGGTTCAGTTTTTGTCTGAAGACAATTAAAATAATACTAATTGGCACTCATTTTGCCATAAATATGTTTGAAAATAGACACTGAATAGGCTAGCACTAGGTCATAAGAGGACTGTGTAGGCAATCCTAATTATGCTTATGCTTATTTTTTAAATTAATATAATAAAAATTAAAGAAATTTAAAGTTATTATAGAAAGCTAAAATAGTCTCAAGAATATGAGTGCACAACCATCCCTATCACACCCCTTCCTGTTTTGAATGTCAAGCCAGTTTACAAAATACCACAATGGGCTATTCCAGTTCAGTGTCCTATGGACTAGCTGCCCCATCATGTAGCAGAATAAATTAGTATGAATACAGCTAGAAGAGATTCTGCTGCTTCACGTCCAATGTCATTTGAGCAGGAAAGCACCCTAAAATGTGAGCATTGACATTCACACATATGCCTCCAATCCATATTTATGTCCTTCAGTTGTCTGCAAAACCACTTCCCAGTAATATTAATGAACATCAATCACAGAGCAAAATGGGACCTTTACGGTTGCAGTGACTAGGACGTATTGATTGCTTGGTCATAAAAGAGGCTGAGATGCTAGCTGGCTGTACTCACTGGAGTCACAGGGAAGAAGGGGGTCTCACTGAGGGTGCTCATCACTTTCCTCATGGGCAATGGATAGTGTCCAAGTGAGTACTGTGAGCAGTGACTTTAAAAACTAGATCAGGCACAATTCCTTAAGGATGTTTTCAAGCTCAGTCAGGGGCTCCAGAAAGACGGAATGTAGAATGCAGTTTTCTCCACCTTGTACGGACAGAGGAAGGAAGGCAGGACAGAAAGCATGAAAGGACAAGAAGATAAAGGGCAGAAAGGTAGGGAAAAGGACATTAAGATGAAACATAAAGTGACTCATGTCGATAAGACACAAAGACGAAAGTCTTGTTCCAACATAAATATAATTTATTAAGAGAAGAAGGTTAATTTTGTGATTTAGAGCTCAGGCTGCAAAAATGGAGGGAATTGGATTAAAATCGTTGGCTTGGTCAGATGTTAGTCCCATGACTTTGGAAAAAGTGCTTAACCTAAAAAATGACAATAGGAATAGTATTCTCCTTATAAGACTTTATAAAGCAACTATCTATCCCTTGGCTACTTCTTTTGGAGGAAATATTTGCACACCTGGATAGTGTGTCTACTCACAAGAAATAAAGAACAGAAATAAAAAATGTCGTTGAGGGTTTTTGAGAACGGGGGTGTTGTGTGAGCCTGGTGGTGAGTATTAAGGAGGGCACGTATTGCAGGGAGCACTGGGTGTACTGCATCAACGATGAATTCTGGAACACTGAAAAAAATGAAAAAAAGAAGAAGAAGAAGAAGAAACGTAGTTGGTGTGCCAAGAATGGAGGGGGCATTTCTAAAATAATCTCTCACTTTCTCTACTTCCTGAAGGAAGGGGACACAAACTTAGAACCCTTCCTAAGGAAGTTTGTCAAGATTAAGGCCCTATCAGGGATTGGCTAAGAGAGTTAGCTAAATGGGAAGATATGAAGGCTGAGGTCCTTTGCAGAAAACAAGGCTGAGGAACCAAAAGTGGAGGTAAGGTCAACAGCAAAAACATCCTTGATTCTTTTATATCAGTCACCAGCCACCCTTTCAACTTCTATTCCTAGTCTTCAATGCCTCAACTTTCATTTCTGTCTTTATATAATTTGAGAAAAAGGAGCATGGAAATCCAGGATCCAGAAACAGAAGAAGGCTCTTTTGAGAAGTTTGTCAAGGAGTCTAATGTATTTGGCATCTTTGATTCCCCTAGAAGGTGACCTTGATTGATAGAAGGGGTCAAATACAAGTCATTGATATCAAAATTTCAGAAAACTCGAATAATGGGACATGGACGTTAAACAGAGAAAGGGAGGGAGGAAGTCAGGAAAGGATGCACTATAAGCTGCTACCACTGTGAGTGAGCAGAGCTGAAACCCTTCAGGGAACTGTGACAGCTGGCATAAGACCGTCATCAGACTCACGTCAACCAAGGCACGAGGGAGCTTGGGGTACTATGCACAGGAGTCCATCATTAGGTGCAGAAAGCACTCAGGAAGGGGTACATAATTCACTGGTGCTTCTGATATGCTACTTAAGCAGATAAAGTGAGCTACAAAGGGTGAAGTCAGGCATTAGGCAAGAAAGGACACTGGCAGGGGAACATTTGGGCTGGTGTGCAATTAAATTGTAAGGGGAAGAAACACAAGCAGACACCCAAAATATCTATGGAATAGTCAGATCCATTTGTACCCCAAGTTAAGCTGACTAAGTCCTAAAACGGATTCTTTAAGGCAATAGCCATTCAAAATTACTTTAAAAAATAAACTTGTAAAACCAAAGGAAAGATGGAGAGACAAGTTTATTCCCCTTTACAGGTTAACTGATACTCATCATTTGCTTTCTTTACCACCCATTCTAAATTTTCCTCACCCTTAGTTGACTTGCCCTTTGGGGTATCACAGATATATCGGTAGATATTGGTAGACCATGGTTGTTGAAAATTCCCATTTATAGATATTACTAAGGATGGAAGCATGTTCCCCCACCCATGTGATTCTCCTCAACTTTAGAAATATGTGTCCTTATCCCTATTATGTAGCAGCATGACAACTGGGGTAACTTCCCTGACAACGTAGTCACTCATTTCTTGGCATTCTGGTCCACTGGCATAAAGATCCTATCAGCATTCATAATGTTAAGTTTAGTGGGAATATTACTATGTTCCCCAGTAGAAGTGCCCCTCCCCCTGATCACTGGGAATCAGAATATAACTATTAAGGAAAACCTAAAGTTATAGGACAACTTTAGTTTAGTAACGAACAAAGTCCCACCAGGATCACTAACATGGAGGCTGGGTCTCAAGTTCCATGCCTCAGTTCATAGATATGGTGGCTTTACGCTTTGCAGAACACAGCACTATCTCATGGTCATTGATTCAAAATTATTTGTCATTTTGAAAGACAATGACTATTCTTGCACTGCCATGCCCATCTGAGAAGACTAGGTGAACCCTTAAGAGGCTATTTTAATGTTAAATTAAACTGAGTGATGTGATATTTGGTTGACCCAATGGATGCCATGCCATTTGCCCATTGCCCTCATTCTTTTATATAAAGTAGATGCCACTGTGTGTGGCAATGATGTACAAGATTCCCTCATCATACATCAGATCCTCTGTGAGGATTAGGATTAGCCTTGGTGAGAGCAAGCCCATACTGCCAGGCTAATGGACACCTTCATCTCCATTATCATGCTTCTACTCTGTTTGTGGTACTTTTGTGCAAATGGGGTGGCGAAGGACAGAAGTTTCTAGGTCTCCTTCACCTCCAGTAGACCTGCCATTCTTTTTTTTTTTTTTTTCAGGTCATAAGTCGGGTCCCTTTATTATTATTGTTACTTTTTTTTTTCCATTTTATTTACTTTTTCAGTGTAACTGTATTCATTCTTTTTGCACAACACCCAGTGCTCCATGCAAAACGTGCCCTCCCCATTACCCACCACCTGTTCCCCCAACCTCCCACTCCTGACTCTTCAAAACCCTCAGGTTGTTTTTCAGAGTCCATAGTCTCTTATGGTTTGCCTCCCCTTCCAAAATTTTTTTTTTTTAATAAACATATAATGTATTTTTATCCCCAGGGGTACAGGTCTGTGAATCGCCAGGTTTACACACTTCACAGCACTCACGATAGCACTTACCCTCCCCAATGTCCATAGCCCCCTCCCCCTCTCCCAATCCCACCTCCCCCCAGCAACCCCCAGTCTGTTTTGTGAGATTAAGAGTCATTTATGGTTTGTCTCCCTCCCAATCCCATCTTGTTTCATTTATTCTTCTCCTATCCCCCTACCCCCCCATGTTGCTTCTCCATGTCCTCATATCAGGGAGATCATATGATAGTTGTCTTTCTCCGATTGACTTATTTCACTAAGCATGATACGCTCTAGTTCCATCCACGTCGTCGCAAATGGCAAGATTTCATTTCTTTTGATGGCTGCATAGTATTCCATTGTGTATATATACCACATCTTCTTGATCCATTCATCTGTTGATGGACATCTAGGTTCTTTCCATAGTCTGGCTATTGTAGACATTGCTGCTATAAACATTCGGGTACACGTGCCCCTTCGGATCACTATGTTTGTATCTTTAGGGTAAATACCCAGTAGTGCAATTGCTGGGTCATAGGGTAGTTCTATTTTCAACATTTTGAGGAACCTCCATGCTGTTTTCCAGAGTGGTTGCACCAGCTTGCATTCCCACCAACAGTGGAGGAGGGTTCCCCTTTCTCCGCATCCTCGCCAGCATCTGTCATTTCCTGACTTGTTAATTTTAGCCATTCTGACCGGTATGAGGTGATATCTCATTGTGGTTTTGATTTGTATTTCCCTGATGCCGAGTGACGTGGAGCACTTTTTCATGTGTCTGTTGGCCATCTGGATGTCTTCTTTGCAGAAATGTCTGTTCATGTCCTCTGCCCATTTCTTGATTGGATTGTTTGTTCTTTGGGTGTTGAGTTTGCTAAGTTCCTTATAGATTTTGGATACTAGCCCTTTATCTGATATGTCGTTTGCAAATATCTTCTCCCATTCTGTCAGTTGTCTTTTGGTTTTGTGAACTGTTTCCTTTGCTGGGCAAAAGCTTTTGATCTTGATGAAATCCCAATAGTTCATTTTTGCCCTTGCTTCCCTTGCCTTTGCCGTTGTTCTTAGAAAGATGTTGCTACGACTGAGGTCGAAGAGGTTGCTGCCTGCATTCTCCTCAAGGATTTGGATGGATTCCTTTCTCACATTGATGTCCTTCATCCATTTGGAGTCTATTTTCGTGTGTGGTGTAAGGAAGTGGTCCAATTTCATTTTTCTGCATGTGGCTGTCCAATTTTCCCAGCACCATTTATTAAAGAGGCTGTCTTTTTTTCATTGGACATTCTTTCCTGCTTTGTCGAAGATTAGTTGACCATAGAGTTGAGGGTCGATTTCTGGGCTCTCTATTCTGTTCCACTGATCTATGTGTGTGTTTTTGTGCCAGTACCATGCTGTCTTGATGATGACAGCTTTGTAATAGAGCTTGAAGTCCAGAATTGTGATGCCACCAACTTTGGCTTTCTTTTTCAATATTCCTTTTGCTATTCGAGGTCTTTTCTGGTTCCATATAAATTTTAGGATTATTGGTTCCATTTCTTTGAAAAAAATGGATGGTATTTTGATAGGGATTGCATTAAATGTGTAGATTGCTTTAGGTAGCATAGACATTTTCACAATATTTATTCTTCCAATCCAGGAGCATGGAACATTTTTCCATTTTTTTGTGTCTTCCTCAATTTCTTTCATGAGTACTTTATAATTTTCTGTGTATAGATTCTTAGTCTCTTTGGTTAGGTTTATTCCTAGGTATCTTATAGTTTTGGGTACAATTGTAAATGGGACTGACTCCTTAATTTCTCTTTCTTCTGTCTTGTTGTTGGTGTACAGAAATGCAACTGATTTCTGTGCATTGATTTTATATCCTGACACTTTACTGAATTCCTGGACAAGTTCTAGCAGTTTTGGAGTGGAGTCTTTTGGGTTTTCCACATATAGTATCATATCATCTGTGAAGAGTGATAGTTTGACTTCTTCTTTACCAATTTGGATGCCTTTAATTTCTTTTTGTTGTCTGATTGCTGAGGCTAGGACTTCTAGTACTATGTTGAATAGCAGTGGTGATAATGGACATCCCTGCCGTGTTCCTGACCTTAACGGAAAAGCTTTCACTTTTTCTCCATTGAGAATGATATTTGCGGTGGGTTTTTCATAGATGGCTTTGATAATATTGAGATATGTGCCCTCTATCCCTACACTTTGAAGAGTTTTGATCAGGAAGGGATGCTGTACTTTGTCAAATGCTTTTTCAGCATCTATTGAGAGTATCATAGGGTTCTTGTTCTTTCTTTTATTAATGTGTTCTATCACATTGATTGATTTGTGGATGTTGAACCAACCCTGCAGCCCTGGAATAAATCCCACTTGATCGTGGTGAATAATCCTTTTAATGTACTGTTGAATCCTATTGGCTAGTATTTTGGCGAGAATTTTTGCGTCTGTGTTCATCAAGGATATTGGTCTGTAGTTCTCTTTTTTGGTGGTATCCTTGTCTGGTTTTGGGATCAAGGTGATGCTGGCCTCATAAAATGAGTTTGGAAGTTTTCCTTCCATTTCTATTTTTTGGAACAGTTTCAGGAGAATAGGAATGAGTTCTTCTTTAAATGTTTGGTAGAATTCCCCTGGGAAGCCATCTGGCCCTGGGCTTTTGTTTGTTTGGAGATTTTTGATGACTGTTTCAATCTCCTTACTGGTTATGGGCCTGTTCAGGTTTTCTATTTCTTCCTGGTTCAGTTGTGGTAGTTTATATGTCTCTAGGAATGCATCCATTTCTTCCAGATTGTCCAAATTTGTTGGCATAGAGTTGCTCATAGTATGTTCTTATAATTGTCTCTATTTCTTTGGTGTTAGTTGTGATCTCTCCTCTTTCATTCATGATTTTATTTATTTGGGTCCTTTCTCTTTTCTTTTTGATGAGTCTGGCCAGGGGTTTATCAATCTTATTGATTCTTTCAAAGAACCAGCTCCTAGTTTCATTGTTTTTTTTCTATTGTTTTTTTGGTTTCTATTTCATTGATTTCTGCTCTGATCTTTATGATTTCTCTTCTCCTGCTGGGTTTAGGGTTTCTTTCTTGTTCTTTCTCCAGCTCCTTTACGTGTAGGGTTAGGTTGTGTACTTGAGACCTTTCTTGTTTCTTGAGAAAGGCTTGTACCGCTATATATTTTCCTCTCAGGACTGCCTTTGCTGTGTCCCACAGATTTTGAACTGTTGTGTTTTCATTATCATTTGTTTCCATGAATTTTTTCAATTCTTCTTTAATTTCCTGGTTAACCCATTCATTCTTTAGAAGGATGCTGTTTAGTCTCCATGTATTTGGGTTCTTTCCAGCTTTCCTCTTGTGATTGAGTTCTAGCTTCAGAGCATTGTGGTCTGAAAATATGCAGGGAATGATCCTAATCTTTTGATACCGGTTGAGACCTGATTTGTGACCCAGGATGTGATCTATTCTGGAGAAGGTTCCATGTGCACTAGAGAAGAATGTGTATTCTGTTGCTTTGGGATGAAATGTTCTGAATATATCTGTGATGTCCATCTGGTCCAGTGTGTCATTTAAGGCCTTTATTTCCTTGTTGATCTTTTGCTTGGATGATCTGTGATCTGTCCATTTCAGTGAGGGGAGTGTTAAAGTCCCCTACTATTATTGTATTATTATTGATGTGTTTCTTTGATTTTGTTATTAATTGGTTGATATAGTTGGCTGCTCCCACGTTAGGGGCATAGATATTTAAAATTGTTAGATCTTCTTGTTGGACAGTCCCTTTGAGTAGGATATAGTGTCCTTCCTCATCTCTTATTATAGTCTTTGGCTTAAAATCTAATTGATCTGCTATAAGGATTGCCACCCCAGCTTTCTTCTCATGCCCATTAGCATGGTAAATTGTTTTCCACCCCCTCACTTTCAATCTGGAGGTGTCTTCGCGTCATAATGAGTTTCTTGTAGGCAACATATGGATGGGTTTTGTTTTTTTATCCATTCTGATACCCTGTGTCTTTTGATTGGGGCATTTAGCCCATTAATATTCAGGGTAACTATTGAGAGATATGAATTTAGTGCCATTATTAGCCTGTAAGGTGACTGTTACTGTATATTGTCTCTTTTCCTTTCTGATCTACTACTTTTAGGCTCTCTCTTTGCTTAGAGGACCCCTTTCAATATTTCCTGTAGAGCTGGTTTGGTGTTTGCAAATTCTTTCAGTTTTTGTTTGTCCTGGAAGCTTTTGATCTCTCCTTCTATTTTCAATGATAGCCTAGCTGGATAGAGTATTCTTGGCTGCATGTTTTTCTCGTTGAGTGCTCTGAATATATCATGCCACCTCTTTCTGGCCTGCCAGGTCTCTGTGGATAAGTCTGCTGCCAATCTAATATTTTTATCATTGTATGTTACAGACTTCTTTTCTCGGGCTGCTTTCAGGATTTTCTCTTTGTCACTAAGACTTGTAAATTTTACTATTAGGTGACGGGGTGTGGACCTATTCTTGTTGACTTTGAGGGGGGTTCTCTGCGTCTCCTGGATTTTGATGCTTGTTCCCTTTGCCATATTAGGGAAATTCTCTTCAATGATTCTCTCCAATAGACCTTCTGCTCCCCTCTCTGTTTCTTCTTCTTCTGGAATCCCAATTATTCTAATGTTGTTTCGTCTTATGGTGTCACTTATCTCTCGAATTCTCCCCTCATGGTCCAGTAGTTGTTTGTCCCTCTTTTGCTCGGCTTCCTTATTCTCTGTCATTTGGTCTTCTATATCACTAATTCTTTCTTCTGCCTCATTTATCCTAGCAGTGAGAGCCTCCATTTTTGATTGCACCTCATTAATGGCTTTTTTTATTTCAACTTGGTTAGATTTTAGTTCTTTAATTTCTCCAGAAAGGGCTTTAATATCTCCAGAGAGGGTTTCTCTAATATCTTCCATGCCTTTTTCGAGCCCGGCTAGGATGTTCAGAATCGTCATTCTGAACTCTTGATCTGACATATTACCAATGTCTGTGTTGATTAGGTCCCTAGCCTTCGGTACTGTCTCTTGTTCTTTTGTTTGTGGTGATTTTTTCCGCCTTGTTATTTTGTCCAGATAAGAGGATATGAAGGAGCAAATAAACTACTAAAAGGGTGGCAAAGACCCCAGAAAAATGCGCTGTAACCAAATCAGAAGAGACCCCTAATTGTGGGGGGGAGAAAGGGGATAAAAACAGGTTCTGAAAAAAAAGAAAAAAAAAAAAGAAAAAAATTAAAAAAATAAAACAAATAAAGAAAAAATATAAAAAAGAAAGAAAAAATATATATATTTAGATGAACTAGTCAAAAAACATTAAAAAAGAAAAGGGTAAATGTTTTAAAAAATTTAGCAGAAGAAGAAAAAAGAAAAAAGAAAAAAAAAAATTGAAAAAAGAAAAAAAAAATTTGAAGTAGCCTCAAGACTAAAGAATCATGGGGAGAAAGCCATGAGTTCCGTGCTTTGCTTTCTCCTCCTCTGGAATTGCTGTGCTGTATTAGGAATTGAACCTACTTTCCTTGATAGATGAACTTTGTCCTGGCTGGATATTTTGTTGATCTTCTGGGGGAGGGGCCTGTTGTAGTGACTCTCAAGTGTCTTTGCCCGAGGCGGGATTGCACCGCCCTTACCGGCGGCCGGACTAAGTAATCAGCTCGGGTTCGCTTTTGGGAGCTTCTGTTCCCTGAACGCTTTCCATTGAGTTCCGGAGGACGGGAATGAAAATGGCGGCCTCCCAGTCTCCGGCCCGGAGGAGCCGAGAGCCTGGGGCCCCACTCCTCAGTGCGCCCCCAGAGGACAGCACCCAATCACTCCCGTATCCCCAGCCTCTAGCTGCGCTCCGAGCTCACCCAGCCCGCGACCAGTTCAAGGTAACCCCGAGCTTAGAGTTCAGTCCTCGGCTCTGTCTCTGCAGCCGGCTTCTCCATTCTAATACCTGCGAGCTCTCCGACACTCCGACACCCCCGATCCTTCTGTGACCCTGCGGGGCCTGAGGCCACGCTGGCCCCGCATGGGCTTCACCCTGGTTTAGCCTCTGGAGCAATGTCCCTCAGTGGAACAGACTTTTAGAAGTCCTGATTTTGTGCTCCGTTCCTCTGCCGCTTGCCGGGAGCCGGCCCCTCCCCCCGCAGTCTATCTTCCCGTCGTTTTAGATTCACTTCTCCGCCAGTCCTACTTTTCAGAAAGTGGTTGATTTTCTGTTTCTAGAGTCGCTGTTCTTCTTCTCTTCGCTCTCCCGTTGGATTTGTAGGTGTTTGCAATGTTTAGATAAGCTATCGAGCTGATCTCCTGCTACCTGATGTAGTCTCAGGCTGCTACTTCTCTGCCATCTTGACTCCTCCCCCCAGACCTGCCATTCTATTCACTGGGCCATTCACTGCGTCTGTGAAAGTGGGTGCTCTATGTTAGGTATTGACATGAATTAAGATATCCACATATTTTATGTACACTCCCATGGGTTCATCCACATGCTTCTTCAGAATTCTTTGCCTCTGACCTCCCTTTGTTACCCATTCCAGGATCGTGGTCAATCAATTATACTACTTCCTCTCACCAGTCATCTGCAAGTTTTATCTCATGCCACATCTCCTTTAACATTGATTCAGTGGCTTTCTGCCCAGTGGAAGTATTTCCCACTTATACTCTGTGTCAGGGACACCCTAGAGTAAGGCTGTAAGGTGACAGGGATCCATTTTTTAAAATATTTTACTTATTTGTTTAAGAGAGAGACAGAGACAGAGAGAGCACAACCAGGGGGAGAGGAAGAGAAAGAAGGAGAAGCAGACACCCCACCAAGCCAGGAGCCAAACATGGGGCTCAATCCCAAGACTTAGAGATCATGACTGACGGTGAAGGCAGACATTTAACCATCTGAGCCACCCAGTCGCCCCTGACAGAGGTCCATTTCTGATTCATACCAACCTATTAAGTTGAATGAACCAAGTTATTTTTCCCCTGAATCTTCAGCTTAGTATAGAAATGTTCTATGAGGACACGGGTGTCAGCTGAGGGATAAGCACTGGTGTATCAGATAGAGGCACCAAGAAAATCTAGACTATCTTTTGCCTTAACTGTTGCCTTCAGAGCTGTAGAGGCCCTTTGCAAAATGTACCTTTGCCATCGCACAACAGACATCTGCTGTGCCCAACTGACTTTATGGCTTTTTGTTTGAGAACTCACAACTCAGGCTATGCAACTCTGGGAGCATAGTCAATTGATGACCCATGCTTAAATTCTCTAACAGGAGCTACTTTTAAAATGTTGCATAGTTATCCGTGTTGATAGCATGGCCTTACTTTAAAATGTTACAGCTATGCACAGACTCTCTCCTATTAGGATGTGGAAGAGACACCTATGGTGACCTTATAACTACTGTAGATCCTTCTAGCACCATGGGATCTTCTAGGTCATATGGCACAAGGAGCAGAGTTATTTATATTCCAAACTGAACTTGCTATAAAATTCTATTCTGCTTTGTGATAGACTTGGGTTTGCACTGCAAGTATCAATTCTCTTTCATTTGTTCCCACTCTGACAGGGGCCATGAGCCAGCTTAGACCTTGTATATAACTCTTGTATGTAATCTGGCTACTCTCCCTTCTCCAGTGGTTAGTAATTTAGATAGCTTCCCAAAGCTTTCTTTGGAAATGGAATGGGAAATCACTGCTGATGTATTTGTCATTCTGTTGCAAGGCCCTCCTCAAGGAATCCTTCATTTGGTAGAATTTGGATCTGATTGGCTCATTAGGTTATAATTTTCCATTGGGTCTTTAGTTCACTCACACTTAATAATTATTACCAAGCAATACTCTTAATTACTGCATCTCTCTTTTTATTTATTTATTTTTTTAAAATTTTTTATTTATTTGTTTATTTACAGCATAACAGTGTTCATTGTTTTGGCATCACACCCAGTGCTCCATGCAGTACGTGCCCTCCTTTTTACCCACCACCTGGTTTCTCAACCTCCCACACCCCCGCCCCTTCAAAACCCTCTGGTTGTTTTTCAGAGTCCATAGTCTCTCATGGTTCATCTCCCCTTCCAGTTTCCCTCAACTCCCTCTCCTCTTCATCTCCCCATGTCCTCCGTGTTATTTGTTATGCTCCACAAATAAGTGAGACCATATGATACTTGACTCTCTTTGCTTGACTTATTTCGCTCAGCATAATCTCTTCCAGTCCCGTCCATGTTGCTACAAAAGTTGGGTATTCATCCTTTCTGATGAGGGCATAATACTCCATTGTTTATATGGACCACATCTTCCTTATCCATTTTCATTCATCCATTGAAGGGCATCTTGGTTCTTTCTACAGTTTGGTGACCGTAGCCATTGCTGCAATAAACATTGGGGTACAGATGGCCCTTCTTTTCACTACATCTGTATCTTTGGGGTAGATACCCAGCAGTGCAATTTCAGGGTCATAGGGAAGCTCTATTCTTAATTTCTTCAGGAATCTCCACACTGTTCTCCAAAGTGGCTGCACTAACTTGCATTCCCACCAACAGTGTAAGAGGGTTCCCCTTTCTCCACATCCTCTCCAACACACGTTGTTTCCTGTCTTGCTAATTTTGGCCTTTCTAACTGGTGTCAGGTGGTATCTCAATGTTGTTTTAATTTGAATCTCCCTGATGGCTAGTGATGATGAACATTTTTTCATGTGTCTGATAGCCATTTGTATGTCTTCATTGGAGAAGAGTCTGTTCTTATCTTCTGCCATTTTTTTTTTAGTTTACTTTTTTTTCTTTTAAACTTTTAATTTATTTATTTTTTTTCAGCGTAATGGTATTCATTGTTTTTGCACAACACCCAGTGCTCCATGCAAAACGTGCCTTCCCTATTACCCACCACCTGTTCCCCCAACCTCCCACCCCTGACCCTTCAAAACCCTCTTTTTTTTTTTTAAAGATTTTATTTATTTATTTGACAGACAGAGATCACAAGCAGGCAGAGAGGCAGACAGAGAGAGAGGAGGAAGCGGGCTCCCTATCAAGCAGAGAGCCCAATGCGGGGCTCGATCCCAGGATCCTGGGATCATGACCTGAGCTGAAGGCAGAGGCTTTAACCCACTGAGCCACCCAGGCACCCCTGCATCTCTTTTTTTTAAATTAACATATAATGTACTATTTGCCCTAGAGGTACAGGTCTGTGAATCATCAGGCTTACACCTTTCACAGTATTTACAATAGCACACACCCTTCCCAATGCCCATAACCCAGCCACCATATCCCAACCCCCTCACCCCCCAGCAACTCTCAATTTGTTTCCGTAAGAGTCTCTTACGGTTCGTCTCCCTCCTGATCCCATCTTGTTTCATTTTTTCCTTCCCTACCCCTCATAACTCCCTGACCTGCCTCTCAAATTCCTCGTATCAGGGAGATCATATGATAATTTTCTTTCTCTGATTGATTTATTTCACTCAGCATAATACCCTCTTAAGTTCTATCCACATTGTTGCAAATGGCAAGATTTCATTTCTTTTGATGGCTGCATAGTATTCCATTGTATGTATATACCACTCTTTATCCATTCATCTGTTGATGGACATCTAAGGTCTTTCCATAGTTTGGCTATTGTGGACATTGCTGCTATAAACATTCAGGTGCACATGCCCCTTCAGATCACTACATTTGTATCTTTGGGGTAAATATCCAGTAGTGTGATTGCTGGGTGGCAGGGTAGCTCTATTTTCAACTTTCTGAAGAAACTTCATACTGTTTTCCAGAATGGCTGCACCAGCTTGCATTCCCACCAACAGTGTAGGAGGGTTGCCCTTTCTCCACATCCTCTCCAGCATCTGTCTTTTCCTGACTTGTTAATTCTAGCCATTCTGACTGGTGTGAGGTGGTATCTCATTATTGTTTTGATTTGTATTTCCCTGACTGCATCTCTATTTTAATCAGAGTTCTTCAGAGAAACAGAATTAATAGGATGTGTATATATTCAGAATAAGATTTATGTTAAGGAATTGGCTCATACAATTATGGAGGATGGTGAGTACAAAATCTGCAGGAATATGGCAGTCTGAAGACCCGGGAAAGCCAGTGGTGTAGATGAAGATTGAAAGCAGACTTCTGGAGAATTCTTTCTTACTTGGGGAGGCTTGTGTTATTTATTTATTTATTTTTTTAGGACTTCAGCTGATTAGATGAGGCCCACTGAGTTGTGGACTCATTAGATTAGTCCAACTTTAGATTAGTTCAACTGATTAGATGAGGCCACTGAGTTGTCTTTACTCACAGTTCACTGATTTCAATGTTAATCTCACCCCCCAAAAACTTCCAAAATGACATTAAATCAACCATCATACTATTTATGTTACCCCTTGGAACATTACCGTTTATTAACCTTCACCACAGATTCTTGTGAGCCAGTACCCATTAGATTTCATTCTGGTTTTCTTGCCCATTATAGTAATTATGCCACCTTATCTCTGATGTCACTAGACTTTTTCTACTTCAGGACTGCATCATCTTTTTTGATACACGGAAGCCAATTCCATACATAGCCTTCTTAGCTAGCAGCCCTGGACTACAAAGGATGATCTCCACTGGGCTTCTCAGCGATGCTTGTTTCCCCCTCACTAGTACATTTATTATTGCTTTAGTGAAGGGAATATTCTCTGGACTCTTCCAGGAAACATAGTCATTTGGTGAGATCTCTGTTTACACTAAATCCCTGTTGGTATACTCACCTTTCTGAGGTCTTTTGCCTCACCATGCTCAAAATAGCTTCCAGTGAATTTCTGAATACTCCATCTCACTTATGGCAGCCCCTCACTGTTTTCTAGTTTGGAGAAGCCATTCCAGCAGCATATAAGATCCAGTTCAAGGTTTCCTTGTCAGAATATTAAATATTAAACAGTGAAAGACAACCTCATATCAATAAACCCTCTTTTATTTTACTAGTTTTGTAAAGTGACCAGAATTTTTATGCTCCAGTTGGTAGGTATTCATGACCATTCCAATTCTTAGAAAAAAAAATAATTTTTAGTTAAAACAAGCAAAATTCTGCACAAATGAGGATTATATTTACAGTCCCAGAATTTTCCAGTGGGTTTATGTTTTTGCAATAAACTTTGGTATAGGTTGGAGATAACTTGGTTATTTCCAATTCTTTCCAAATACATTCCTTTCTTTATTTCAATGCCCCTCCAAGCTTCCTGGCACTTAACTAAAATCTACTAGCTATAGCCAAACAGAAAAATATTTCAAAAATAGTTTTCAAATACAGACTTTTACAGGTTCATAGACCCTGGTATTTGCATTTGCAAAATAGTAATGAGTTTGAAACTCACATTCATTTTAATAACTCATGAAGCAAATATTAAAAAGGGAGCAACATTATTTAGGAGAATTCAAAAATGTTATAGGAAATGTTATTTTTTAAAATCTTTTGCTAGGGTTTTATTTGTGGTTATATAACTTGCTGTTAGAAAGAGACAGAAAATGCAGGTGTAGCGAAGGACATACAATTAAAATGGGAGATGGTGGATTATCTAAATTATGGGCCATTGGCTTTTACCTCTCTCCAGACTTGTTGAAAAGTTTTGTTGAATTTTAAAAATACTTACTATTGAGTTTCCACTTTCCATAAATGTATAATACCTTCTTCCTTTCATGAAGTCCATCTTAATTCTTAGGTAGAGGTACAATCTATATGCTGGAGAGTTTCCACTGTGCCCTTATCTCCGGTGGTACATTTTTTTGTCTGCTTGTAGCAAACCCAAACCCTTTTCTGTGGCTTTCTAATTTGTCTTCCTGCCCTTCATAAATATGTTTGTGTCATCCTTCATTCATGTACTCCAAAATCCTAGATTGACCCATCAACTTAACTTACTTAGTATGGTAATTGCTGAGCAGAAAAACTTAATTGCTTTGCAAAACTATAATGCAAATTATTCAATAGGGACCTCTCCTAATTGCAGTCTGGTAATTTGTGTTTTACAATATTCACCAATTCATATAACCAGTACTTCAGTGTTACACTATAGATACATATCTAATAGCCACTCTTCAGCATTATGTAATTTGGACTCATGAATTTTAGGAAGAAGGAAGTGACTATGGAACAATTAAAAATCTCTTGTTAACCTTTTGATAATTTGTTATTACCTTATTTCATTTGATCTAAGAAATCATTGATTTTCAAAGTAACCATTATTTTATGCACTGCTAAGAAAGAAAAATTATAACTAAAATTGGCATTCTTCTTTATATGATAAAGCTCAGGTTCAGACTGCTAATTTTTTTTTTTCTTTTGAGACTGAGAGAGATTGAGAGCAGGGACAGGGGTCGGGTAGAGGGAGAGAGAGAATCTTAAGCAGGCTCCACTCCCAGCATGGAGTCTGACACGGGGCTTGATCTCACACTCCTGAGATCATGACATGAGCTGAAATAGAGTCTGCCACTCAAGCAACTGAGCCACCCAGGTGTCCCAGACTGCTAAAATATTTTTAAATATTCATTTTAACACCTATAAAACATGATAAATAAAATGCTTTCTTCATCAAAAATGTAGATCAGTGTTCAATTGCATATCTTTATGAAATTCTTTAGAATATATTCTTAATAAATGTCATATAAAACTATAGTAGAATGCATTTAAATGTGCATGATAATTTTTTTTTAATTTTTAAAAGATTTTATTTACTTATTTGACAGAGAGAGATCACAAGTAGGCAAGGCAGCAAGCGGAGAGAGAAGGGGAAGCAGGCTCCCCACTGAGCAGAGAGCCCAATGCTGGGCTCAATCTCAGGACCCTGACTGAGATCATGACCTGAGCTGAAGGCAGAGGCTTAGCCCACAGGGCCACCAATTGCCCCATGAAAAAATAATTTACCAAGAATAATATTGAATTGAATTGAATAATATTCAGACAACAGAAGAAAGGTTTCAAGTATTTTTCTGCCCTGGTTGTCATCCAGCAAAATTCTAGATCTTCACCCTGCCCAAGCTGAACTCAGGAGAGAATCTAATGGATTTTCTAAAAATAGTATTTCCAGAAAATTAGGTAATTTTTCTAAGATTATTTACCAGCCTCGTGTTTACAAAAGAGAGTATGTGTTTGTAAGTAGCAGTATTACAAGGTCTGCTCAACTTTCTTCAAGATGTCTTGATGAATAACAAAAAAATAAATTACCACTAGGGTAACTGGTTTTGTCTTGAACTCTATAATCAACCATGACAGTCTCTGGACCACGATAAAATCTGTGTTCCAACAGGATTTAATAAGGAATGGCACCAGAGAACAATGTGTACATAATACTATAAACAGAATATTGATTGAATTTCATACAGCATAGAAGAGTATTGCCTTATCCTAAGTAATTCAAAATAAATATTTAACAAGCATTTCTGCACTAATCAGTTACTGAACATCTAGTCATTTTTCATGCAACCCTTGTTTCTAAGTCTCAGGAACTGTGAATAAAAGAAGGAAGAAATGAGAGAGAAGAATTCCAACCATGTCTAAACTACTCCAAAAATCAGTTTAGGAAAAGGACCATTATAAAGAATGCCATAGATTCTGTACTATGTAATTACACATTATTAAAATCAGTAAACTACAATTTTTCTGTTGTTTGTATTCCAAATGTGCATACTTGACTAACAAAATACAGCTGCTCTGTTTTTAAATTATCTTTACTATAACATTTATATGATGTAACGTAATCATTGCTTGTGGGTTTATCTGAGTGTTTCATTAAACTGTAAGCTCTCCCTGCAAGGAATTTTGTATTATGTAATATTTGATACACTTGGAAGAATGTTGATGACTGTGTGATTTGTCTTAAGAATAATAAAATGGAAGGCTGCAAACACACCACTCAATTTAAGACTGTGTATATTCCCCAAATGACTAATGCTTGAGGCCCTTAATTTCCCTGACTCCATATTTCTCCACTTTTTTGTTCCACCTCAATTTTGTTTTTCATGCTCTTGCCATCTTGTTGTAGTGTTATTCCCTCATGGGTGACTTCTAAAGTGATCCACCTTTTTTTTTTTTAGCTTAACAAAGATGTTATTAAGTCACTTTCCTAATATCTATCTGTGCTGCTATAGGTAGCTGTAGCTCCTTCATTTTCCCTGGTTTATAAAATCCCACTGTTTGAGTCTCCCCAAATTTACTTACCTCGCTCTCCTAAAGACTTGGTTTGTGTCCAGGATTTTCTTTCTGCAGATATGATGAGACACAATGAACGTTCATTTTCAGTCTTCTGGAAAAAGAGTAGGAGTTAGGAGTTTCTCTAGTGAATGCTCACACACGTATACACACACACACACACACAGAGAAATGGAATTGTGCTGTATAAGGTGTGTTCAACTTTATACATCAGTGCTTTCTAAAGGTGAATCACACATCCTCCAGAAGTATACAAATTTTTCCATTTCCAGATTTTTGCCAGCATTCAGTATAGTCAGGATTCTTGATCTTTTTGTTATTGTCTTTAGTGTTTTAAGGAATCCGGGGGTATTAAATGCTCTCTTACTGTGCTATTAAATTTTAGGTTTCCGAATCCTAATGTGATTGTGCTCATATTTCCTAAGTTCATTCACATTTTTTTCTCTTTTGTAGAATATCGCTTCATTTATCTCATGTATATTCAAACTGAATCATTTTCATGCATATTTTATCAGCACAATTTTAAAAAAATTCTTCCATCTTAGGAGTGTCAGAGGTTTTCCTTCTTATTGTTGAATAGCATAGCATTGTATACATGTAAGGTGATTAGTTTACTCATCCACCTGTTAGTAGTGTTTGGCTATTATGAATAAAGCTGCTACAAGCAAGCATTTGTTTAGAGAAAGCCTTTGTCTGACCATAGTGTTTTCATTCATTTCTCTTGGGTAAATAGTAAGAGTAAATTTTAAGGATCATTTGGTAAGTATATGTTTAACATTTAAGAAGCTCTCAGAAAGTTTTTCAAAGTGGTTATAAAATTTTTATTCCCACTGATAACATAGGATGTCATGTAGCTGTGCCGATCTTTCCTAACACTTGATATTGTCGGTACTTTTTGTACGACCATTCTAGTAGATGTGTAGTGTTACTTATTGTGACTTAATGCTGCATTTTAGAGCGGCTTATGGTATTGAGTATTTTTCATGTCCTTATAGGTCATTTTCATATCTTCTATGCTTTTGCCAATTTGGTGGGGACATTATTTTTACATATTTTTGAATTGTGAGTGTTCTTTATATATTATAAATAAAAGGCCCTTTTTAGATACATCCATCACAAATACTTTCTCTCCCTTTGTGGCTTGCATTTACATTTGCTTAACAATATATTTTAATATCATAAGACCATTTAATGAAAGACCATTCAATTTAATGAAGTATTTTTTCTTTTATGGCTCATGATTTTTTGCATCTTATCTATGAAATTTGTTAACTTCAAGCTAGCAAAGATTTTCATCTCTTTTTTCCTTAAGAAATTTCTATGATTTTACCTTTATATTTAGGTCTATATTCTACAATTTGCATTCATATTGTTATATGGTATGAGGTAAGGGGGAGGATTTGTGTTTGCACGAAGTCTAGTTTGCATTCATATTGTTGTGGTGTGAGGTAAGCAGAAAGTTCCTGTTTGCCAAACTATGTTTTTATTATTCAAAACTTTTGTCGAGGAGACTGCATATTTTCTCCCGGTGAAATACTCATTGAGATAAAAGTAAATTGATCATGTGAATCTATTTCTAGACTCTCTCCTGTTTCATTGACCTATACAAATTTCCCCATAGTACATCTTGAAATCAGGTCATAAGATTATTCTTGATTTGTTATTCTTTTTCTTTTTTTTTAAGATTTTATTTATTTGACAGACAGAGATCACAAATAGGTGGAGAGTCGGGGAAGCAGGCTCCCACTGAGCAGAAAGCCCGATGTGGGGCTCAATCCCAGGACCCTGGAATCATGACCTGAGCTGAAGACAGAGACTTTAACCCACTGAGCCACCCAGGCGCCCCTTGCTTTGTTATTCTTTAACAAAGTCCTTTAGCTCCTCCAGTTCCTCTGAATGTCCATTTAATTTATGGAGTCACCATGATAAGTTTCATGCTAAAGACCTCAGAGATTTAAAATAATAATAATAATAAATAAAATAAAATCTACTGAGAGTTGATTGGAATTGCACTGAAACTATATATCTATTTAGTAATAATCGACACTTTAGCATTAGTGAAACTCCTGATTCCTAAGAAACACACATCTCTCCAATAATGTATATATTCTTTAATCTCTTCCAGAATCAAAATAGTATTTGGCATTATTACTTTTCAAATTTTTCATTTCTCATGATTCATTGCCTGAATTTAAAAATACAGTTAATTTTTGCATATTAACCATATTTTTATGACCTTGCTAAACTCATATTTTATTTCTAGTAGCTGTGGGGGTTTTGTTTGTTTGTTTGTTTTCCCTATAGAACAGCTTGGATTGCCTGTGTATACAGTCATATATCTGAGAATAAAGATAATATAACTTCTTATTTTCCTAGCTCTCTGTTTTATTATCATTTTTTTTTAAGATTTTATTTATTTATTTGACAGACAGAGATCACAAGTAGGCAGAGAGGCAGGCACAGAGAGAGGGGGAAGCAGGCTCCCTGCCAAGCAGAGAGCCGGATGCGGGACTCGATCCCAGGACCCCGAGATCATGACCTGAGCCGAAGGCAGCGGCTTAACCCACTGAGCCACCCAGGCGCCCCATATCATTTTTCTTTTCTTATTTCACTGGTTAGGACTTCCAGTAGAAATGGTAAAAGTGGCCATCATTGTTTTGTTCCTGATCTTAGGAAAAAATACTTCTCTTTTCAGTATGAAATGTGATGTTAGTAGAGATTCGTTGTACATAGTTAGACTTGATTTGTTCATTTTTGAAGGCAATTATTATATCCATTTTCATGAAGTATATTGGTTTCTAGCTTTTGTTTCTGTCGTAATGTCTCTTTATGGTTTGAGAATCAGAATAGTGCTCATTGAACGAGCTGAGAATTTATGTCATTTTCTCCAATTCTCTGGAAGAGTTTATGTAGATTTGGTAATTTTTTTCTTAAATGTTTGGTAGAATTCACCCGTAGAGCCTGTTAGGACTATACTTCTCTTCATGAAAACTTTTTTCCTTAATTAAGATATAATGGCATATATTAGTTACAGATGTGTAACATAATGATTCAATATATACATATTTTATAAAATGATAATCATAATAAATTTAGTTAATATCCATCACCATACTTGCTTTTACAGACTTTTTTACAGATTTTTTTTTCTTGTGATGGTAATTTTTAAGATCTTCTCTCTTTTTTTTTTTTTAAATATTTTATTTATTTATTTGACAGAGAGAGATCACAAGTAGGCAGAGAGGCAGAGAGAGAGAGAGAGAGAGAGAGAGAGAGAAGGAAGCAGGCTCCCTGCTGAGCAGAGAGCCCAATGCGAGACTCGATCCCAGGACCCTGGGATCATGACCTGAGCCAAAGGCAGAGGCTTAAACCACTGAGCCACCCAGGCGCCCCTTCTCTCTTTTTTTTCTTCAAGATTTATTTTATTTATTTTTTTAATTTCTTTTCAGTGTTGTAGATTTCATTGTTTATGCACCACACCCGGTACTCCACGCAACATGTACCTTCCATAATACCACCACCAGGCTCACCCAAGCTCCCACCCCCTTCCCTCCAAAACCCTCAGCTTGTTTCTCAGAGTCCACAGTCTATTGTGGTTCATCTCCCCCTCCAATTTCTGCCAACTCCCTTCTCCTCTCGATCTCCCCATGTTCTGTCCTCCATGTTATTCCTTATGCTCCACAAATAAGTGAAACAATATGATAATTGACTCTCTCTGCTTGACTTATTTCACTCAGCATAATCTCTTCCAGTCCCATCCATGCTACTACAAAAGTTGGGTATTCATCATTTCCAATGGAATCCTGCCTCACATTGAGGTCTTTTATCCATTTCGAGTTTATCTTTGTGTATGGTATAAGGGAATGGTTGAGTTTCATTCTTCTACACATAGCTGTCCAATTTTCCCAGCACCATTTATGAAGAGACTGTCTTTTCTCCACTACATATTTTTTTCCTGCTTTGTTGAAGATTTGTTGACTATAAAGTTGAGGGTCCATATGTGGGATCTCTACTCTTTTCCACTGGTCTATGTGTCTGTTTTTGTGCCAGTACCATGCTATCTCGGTGATCACAGCTTTGTAGTAAAGCTTGAAATCAGGAAACCTGTTGCTTGCAGTTTTGTTTTTCTTTTTCAACATTTCCTTAGCAATTTGGGGTCTCTTCTGGTTCCACACAAACTTTAAGATTGTTTGTTCCAGCTCTTTGAAAAATGCCCGTGGAATTTTGATCGGGATGGCATTGAAAATATAGATTGCTCTAGGCAGTATAGACATTTTAACAATGTTTATTCTTCTGATCCAAGAGCATGGAATGGTCTTCCATCTTTTTGTGCCTTGTTCAATTTCTTTCATGAGTGTTCTGTAGTTCCTTGAGTACAATTCCTTTACCTCTTTGCTTAGGTTTATTCCCAGATATCTTATCATTCTTGTTGCTGTAGTAAAGGGAATTTATTCTCTAATTTCCCTTTCTGTATTTTCATTGTTAGTGTATAAGAAAGCAACTGATTTCTGTACATTCATTTTGTATCTTCCCACATTACTGAATTGCTGTATGAGTTCTAGTAGTTTAGGGGTGGAGTCTTTTGGGTTTTCCATATAAAGTAAGATCTTCTCTCTTAACCACTTTCAAATACAGTATTATTAGCTATGGTCACCATGCCGCATATTACAGCCTAAAACTTACATATTTTATAATTTTAGTCTATCCCTTTTAACCATCTTCACCCATTTTACCTATACCCCACCTTCTGCCCCTGGCAACTACAAATTTGTTTTTGATTCTATGAGCTCATTTTTAGTGTTTTATTTTGGGTATTTTGTTGTTGTTTTTGGTTACCACATATAAGTGAGATCACACTGCCTTTGTCTTTCTCTAACTTATTTAACTTAGTACACTGCCCACAAAATCCAGCCATGTCACAAATGGCAAGATTTCATTCATTTTTATCTCTGAATAATATTCCATTCTATGTATATACCATATTTTTTTATCCATCCATCCATTGTTGGACACCTAGGTTGTTTTGTATCTTGGCTATTTTAGATAATGCTGCAATTAACATGAGGGTGCAGATACCTTTTGGAGTTAGTGTTTTTGTTTTCTTCAGATCAATACCCAGAAATGGAATTGCTCTATCTTAGGGTAGTTCAGTTTTTAATTCTGTTTAAGAAAATCCATACCATATTCTAGAGTGGCTACACCAATTTATGTTTCTACATGGAAAGGTTTGTAATTACAATCAAACTTCTTTAATAGATAAAGAACTATATCTTGAATGAGCTAGTTCGTGTCTCTTAGTGTATTTGTCCATTTCCCCCTCGTATTGCATTTATGAGCTTTGAGTTATACAAAATATTTTCTTATTTTCCTTTAAATATCTTTATGATCTGTAGCGATATCTCCTTTCTCATGTGTAATATAATTTGCTTGTTTGCTTATTGTTTCTCAGTCAGATTGCTAAAGGTTTCTCTATTTTATTGATTTTCCCAAAGATCAGCTTTTGATTTTGTTGATTTTCTCTAAATTTCTTTGTGGGTAGTTATGTTAGAAACAAATTCAATTTTCATCTTTAAAAAGTCTGTATTTTGGGGCACCTGGGTGGCTAAGTGTGTTAAAGCCTTTGCCTTTAGCTCAGGTCATGATCCCAGGGTCTTGGGATCGAGCCCCGCATTGGGTCCTCTGCTCAGCAGGGAACCTGCCTCCCCCCCTCTCTCTCTGCCTGCCTCTCTGCCTACTTGTGATCTCTGTCTGTCAAATAAATGAATAAAATCTTTAAAAAAAAAAAGTCAGTATTTTGTCTTCATTTTCAAATCTATATTTTCACTGGATATTGGATACTATGCTGTCAGTATTATTGTTCTAACATTTTGAAGATGTCACTCTATTGTCTTTGGACCACATAGTTTACAATGAGCGTTATAGTTTTTTTCCTATTAGTTCCTCTATTGCAAAGAATGCAAACTTTCTCTATTGAGGTATAGATAGGAAATATTTTAGGCTTTGTGAACCAGATAAGTTTTCTCTTGCATATTTTTTGTTTTTGTTTTTAAATCTTAAATAAAAAGTTAAAACTATCCATAGTTGAGAGTTATACAAAAACAGGCCATGGATTGTATCTGGTCCATGGGGTTATAGTTTACTGACTCGTTCTGTAAAGTAATTATAGTAATTTTTTTTTAATTTTAATTATCATGAAATTTTCTGTTTAAAACTGCTTTCCAAAAATTTGTGTGTCTGTCTTTGTTGTCCTTTATGTTGACATCCATATATGTTACACGACTTGATTATGTCCTACCAATCACTGAGGCCCTGCTTATTTTATTCACTTTCTTCCCACTCCAGGCTTTACTTTGTACAATTTCAATAGGCTTTTCTTTTCTTCTGCAGAATCTTATGTACTTTTAATGCCCTTCTGTGGAATTTTAATTTCATAAATTTTACTTCTCATCTCTAAGATTATATTTGTCCTTTTTTCATTTTTCAGTTTGACTTTATTCATGTGCTTAAATATTGAAGATTAGTAAATATATCTATTTTATTTTTAACATTTTAACATTTTTATTGATGGATAATTTACAAACAATAGAAGTCACTTGTTATAAATGTACAATTCAATGACTTTTATTAAGATTGCAGGGTTATTCAGCTATCACCACAATCAAGTTTTAGTACATTTCCATTACCCAGAGAGATCACACACTCTGTTTGGAGTCAGCCTCCTATTCCACTCTAGCCCAGGAAACTACTCACCTATTTTCCGTCTCTATAGATTTGCCTTATCAGAAGTTTCCCTATAAATAGAATCATATAGATGATTTTTTACTTTGCACAGTGGTTTGTAACCAGGAGTAACTTTCCACCCAGGGACATCCACCAATGTCTACAAATGTTTCTAAATATCACAGGTTCTACTGGGATCTAGTAGATAGAAATCAAGTATGCTACTAAATATCCTACAATGCAAAGGGCTACCCACACACAACAAAAAATTATCTAATCCCCAAATTTCATGTGACCAAGATTGGAAACCCCTGACATATCATAATCATTGTGAGATTAATCCACATGATGACTTACATCTGTTGTCCAGTCTTTTAAATTGTTAAATAGTTTTTTGTTATATGGACATAAAATATTTTGTTTATTCATTAACAGTGAATGGATATTTGAATTGTTTCTGTGTTTGGCATCTTTTGAATATTGCCAACATGGACATTTGTGTAAAAGACTTTTTATAGACATCTAATTTCTCAAACCTAGGAGCAGAATTCTGTGTTGTTATTATTATCATTTTGTGTTATAAGCCATTGCCATGCTGTTGAATGTATTTCTACTCAAATCTTGTGTTGATTTTTAATTTTTTATGTTTCATCATTACTGGGTTTTGAGTTTTTAAATATTTTATGTATAAACTCTATCAAATATACAATTATGAATATTTTCTTCCAGTTTGTGACTTGTATTTTTATTTTCCTAATGATAGTTTTTGAAGCCCAAACACACCCATAAAGAATAGTAAATATATTAATATGACCAAAAAAATCATCAGAATATATATGAGATAAACATGAAGAAGAGTTCACCTAGATATTTCACTTAGCATTTTTTTAATCCTAAATTTGGAAAGATCTAATTTACTCCCTTTTCTGTTTTTGTTTTTTTTTAAAGATTTTATTTCATTTATTTGACAGAGAGAGAGATCACAAGTAGGCAGAGAGGCAGGCAGAGAGAGAGGAGGAAGCAGGCTCCCTGCGGAGCAGAGAGCCCGACGTGGGGCTCGATCCCAGGACCCTGAGATCACGACCTGAGCTGAAGGCAGCAGCTCAATCCACTGAGCCACCCAGCCCCCCCCCCTTTTCTGTTTTTAACCTGACCTTCAGATAAGGCATTTACAATGAAGCTTTTTTTCCCCTCTGTTTAAGGATCTCTCTGGAGAATGAACTTCAAATCTCCCTTGTTTGGTCTGTTTCTTTACTGAAGCTATTATCAGATGTCTAAGAGAACTTTCCATTCATAATTGAAGCCAATCTTGTGTTCTATCTTCTAGAGAGAGAAATAACATGTTCATACCCTTTATAAGGGACACCTGGGTGGCTCAGTCGGTTACGCCACTGCCTTTGGCTCAGGTTATGATCCCAGGGTCCTGGGACTGAGTCCCGCATCAGGCTCCTTGTTCAGCAGGGAGCCTGTTTCTCTCTCTGCCTCTGCCTGCTTGTGCGCGCGCTCTCTCTCTCTCTCTCTGATAAATAAAATCTTAAAGAACAAACAAACAAACAAAACATATCTTTTATAAAAGAAACCTGTCTTGAAAACAAGTTTTTTCAATCATCTGAGTCCTCTCTTCTCCAAGGTAAATGCTATACCCTATCTTTGCCACAGAGTTTATAGTTTGCAACCCTGAGCAGTTTGAAGATGATTAAAACACTCCATTTTCTCCACATACCTTTCAAAATGAACAGATACTCTTAATAAAGGACAGCTGTAGTTGCATTTTTAAAACATAGGCATCATTAAACTTTCCATAATATAAAAATATAATATATGCGTGTATATGAGTCTGAATTTCATTTTATTTATGAATGTCCATGTAATTTTTGTTCTGTTGATATTCATATATGGTCATTTGTTATCATGCTGAAAAATTATTATTTACTCTAGCATTTCAAAAGTTACCTTAAATAAATAAACTTCCTTGATATTTATACAAACTCTGTCTTTGACATATAGTACTGAATAATAGTCACAGTACATTCAAGAAAAACATGTCTTTGAGTATACTGAGGAAAAAAACAACTTATTAACCAATGAGAATACATGGTTGAGAATATATGTCATCAAAAGTCACATTTGAAAAGATATTAAAGAAATGAAAAAAGTGAATATATTTCAATAGATGATACACCAATTGGTTAGGTTTTGTGTCATGTGGCTGTCATAAATTTGGGAATGTTTTTCTTTATGTGGACCCCACAGTGGGTGGGGGAATATTAATATGAAAAAAAAGTTGAAGAAAAGAAAGTGTTTAATTAACAATCAATTAATTGTCCTATAATATTAAGAACCAAATATGTACTAGGCACTGGTGTTAAGCATAAATAAAATGAAAGTGAATAAGATAAGTAGTTATGAGACTTAACATCTATTGGGAAAAATTCATTTATACAAAAAGTATTTTGTACATGTTTTTATGTCACTCCTACAAGAACTTTATGAGATTTATATAGCTATCCCCATTTAACGAATAAGCAAACTAAGGCTTAGAAGGATACAGTTCCATACCCAAATACATGGGAAGAAGAGTCCTGTTCTAATCCACGTTTTCTAACTTAAATATCAACTTATTTCCTTTCCATCTCATATACCAGCCAGTATTTTTAAAAGTAAGGCTCATGGTGGTGCCCAGGTGGCTCAGTCTGTTAAACATCTGCCTTACGTCCAGGTCGCAACCCCAGCGTCCTTGGATGAATCCCCAGTATTGGGCTCCCTGCTCAGTAGGGAGCCTACTTCTCCCTCTCCCTCTGCCTCTCCCCCTGCTGTGCACCTCTCTTTCTCTCTCTCTCGAATAAATAAATATTAAATCTTTAAAAGTAAGAGTCATGAAAAAACTGTCATGTTTAAAGAAATAGTCAAATATCAGTTGTAATTAGAATTTGATTTCTTATTTTTCTTACCCAAACTCTTTTCCAAAGAGAATTGCGCATTTTAAGGATATCTGTCCAAAATACTATGAAATATCCAAAGAAAAGATATCTCCAATTTATTGACACTCACTATAGTTTCTTAAGCAGAAATCAACACCTAGGTTGGGATACTCCAAACCATCTGGTGAGCTAAATTACATGACATATTTTATCTTTGAATTGCTTATAAGTGTCCCTTGATCTTAAAAACTGAGACTTCTCTGATAATAAGTTGTTTTGTCCCTCTATTTTATTTTGCCTTCGTCTTCAGAACCAACTATTTCTAAATCATTTCTATATATAACTGCCTATCCTATGATCAAAAAGCAGAGATCTAGACCCATTCTTTGGTTTTTAACATATAACTATAGAAACATTTTGAGCTTTAGAAATTCCAGGAATAAAAACAAAGTAACCACACCAGTGAAGGGAATATTTTGTAGCTAAGACAATGGAGAACCCATATAAACAATGGGGAACATGGGTAAACTCTTTTGTAATAAATGTAGATTATAAAAGATAAAGAAGAATAATTCTAATTAGGGTAAGGAATTAATAAAAACATGAAATGATCATGTCAAAGAGAAAACTCAGAGTTACATTTTAACAAAGTACAAAGATTTACCTGTGTCCAAATTAATTTGGAAATAATCCATATGATCCTGTTCCTTAAAAGGTAATATTTTTCTAGATATATTACTGTTGGCAGTCGAACATCACAGCAGTAGTTTGGCCCACCACCAATTCTCCTGCACGTAGTTACAGCTTAGAGTCTGGTATCTGTTAGCATTGTTTACTGAGATCTTTGGAATATTATTTCCTAAGCTACTTGGAGATTAGTGGACTCTGTGTCTTGAGAAAAGTCATCATAGGTCTGGAATCTCTTTATCCTACCATAAAGCAGTAATCTGTATGGAATTGTTCAGAGAAAAAGCAAGAAGCCAGTTCTTCTTTATTGGATTTCATTAAAATCAGCGCGAAGATTAATGTGGAAGTGACAGTGTCAGTGGTTACTCATAATAAACAGAAAGAAAGGGATTCCACCTTTATTCACCACAGGTGGTCATATCCTGTGAGGAGGCAGAAAGATATTTCAGCCATATATTTCAGATGAAAAATTAGCTAGAATCCTAAGAAAGGCATTAGTTGTGCCTACTAGACTATTCAGCCCTCAGAATTTAAAATTTCTATGCAATCCCATTAATTACAACAAGATACTATTAAGGTTTAAATATACTATCAAATAACTTATCAAGTCAGATCAGTGTGTCATAATGCCAGGACAGCTGGTTGTATAACACTATCTGAATGAATCTAAAGAGCAATCCTTCTGCGGAACAACAACGCAAAGGATGATAAAAGAAAATGGAAACGGAGTGGTCTGCCACTTTCCCTGTTTCTCCTGCTAAGTACAAGCAAAAACTTCGGACAATATGTGTAAAATACATTTAAGAATATTCTGAAAGGGCGAGAAGAAAGGACATGAACTAAGGACCTTGGCATCCATGAGATGACATGGTGGTGCATTCCTTGAGTATTCTTTTGTTCCTTATATACCAGATTTTGAGCTGAAGAAGCCAGCAACGTGGAAATGTTGACAGGTGCAGACAAAAACAACAAATAAACAAAAAGGCCCAACAAAACCCTCTCCTCTTGGTCAAAGAACCAGGAAAGGATCGGCCTAGCAAGACAAAATTTTTAGAATATAATTGCCCTACTCCAGTCAAACATGACAGAAAAACAAACAAACAAACAAACAAGCTGTGGCTACATCCCACCATGTCAATAAAGGCTGAGTGAAGGGCCTAGACTTCTACTCCCGCCATGTGCCCCTGCTGCCCCAACCCCAGGAAGTGACAGGAAGTGACATCTTACTACCTGTCAGTTAGTAAGATGGTTCCTCCTGCCTTGCCGTGTCTGTGGAGAGCACATGGGGAGTATTCATGTGGTCACAGTCCTTCACCTGGCGGTAACAAGGCATTCCTCCACCACTCCACTGTGTGCTGTCAGAGGAGGTTTGAGAGACGTGATTTATGCTACAGTCAGGCAGTATTATAGCCACTCCTTCCACCTGTGTTGTCAATGGAGAATATATGGGGAGCAATAATGAGGCACTCGCAGCTTTCACAGTTAAGGAGGGACCAGTGGAGGCCACATGAGGAGCTAGAACTCTCACTCCTGCCCAGCAGTAATGAGGAAGTCTCTTCCCTCAGACATCAATAAAAGCCAAGTCAGGAAAGAGGAATTTTTTTTTTAATTTTTTAAAGATTTTTTGTTATTTATTTATTTGACAGACAAAGATCACAAGTAGGCAGAGAAGCAGGCAGAGAGAGAGGAGGAAGCAGGCTCCCCACTGAGCAGAGAGCCTGATGTGCGGCTCGATCCCAGGACCCTGGGATCATGACCTGAGCTGAAGGCAGAGGCTTTAACCCACTGAGCCACCCAGGCACCCCCAAAAGAGGAATTTTAATCACACATGGCAGTATTTAAGTGGAAATATTTCTTCTTCTGCCAGAGTGGTGTCATAAGAAGCCATCTATAAGAAAAAGTTTAAATAAGATTCAGAGACTTATTAAATAATAAAAATGATGAAAATCATTATTCATACCAAGAACCAGGAAGATATCAAATTGAATGAAAAGAAAACAGTCAATAAATGATAATATTAACATGTCAAAGAGGTTAGAATTTTTAGACACTTGTAAAAGTAGCCATTAACATAATAGCTGTTCAATAGTTATTACAAACACAACTGAAAGATAGAAAAAAAGAAAAAGAGAGGGAAGGAAGGGAGGGAGGGAGGGAGAAAGGGGAGAAGAAAGGAGGGAGGGAAAGAAAGAGGAAGGAAAGAAGGAAAGAAAGAAAAGGAAGTAGGGAAAGAAGTTAGTTTCAGTAAAGATATAGACAATACAGAGAAGAACCAATGAAAATTTTGGAACTGAAGAATACAAAGACAAACATTAAAATCTCACTGGGTGGGCTCAACAGCACAATTTAAAAGATGATCCTCCATGGTGAAAAACTGAACATTTTCCCCCTAAAATTAGAAACAAGGCAAAGTTGTCCTCTCACACTGCTATTCAACAGGGAGCTGCAAGTTTTAGTCAGTGCATTAATGCAAGAAAAGGAACTAAAAATCATTCAGATTGAAAAGAAAGAAAGAAAGTTGTTCCTACTTACATATGACATTATGGTTGATTTAGGAAACTCAAGAAATCTGTACATAAACTTTTAGAACTAATAAGTAAGTTGAGCAAGGTCAAATGTTGCAAGATTAACATAAAAATCTATTGAATTTTGACATTCTAGCAATTACCCATTGATATTAAAAATGTAGTGCATTTACAATTTCTCCAGAAAAGGAAACACTCAGATGTAAATCTGGTGAAAAATGAACAGTATGCTAAAAGTTACAAAACACTGATAAAAGTAGTCAAAGAAGATACAAATAAGATGAAAGAAGGCATACCATTTTCATGGATTGAACAATTATATGCTATTCTACCCTAATAAATAAACACAATTCCTATCAAAATCCCAACAAAAATTTTGTTGATATAGAATCTATATAGAAAGATAAAGAAACTGGAATAGCTAAAACAGTTTTGAAAATGAAGAATGAAGTAGGAGAAATCAGTCTATCAGATTTTAAAGACTTATGGAACATGACAGAGGGATAGATACATTCATAGATCAATGGAAAAGAACAAAGATCCCAGAAATGGAACCACACAAATATAACCACCAGATTTTTGACCGATGTACAAAAGTAATTCAATGGAGGAAGGCAGCTTTTTAAACAAATGGCCGTGTGGCAGTTAATTTTCTATAGGCAGAAAAAAATGAACTTCAACCCAAGTTTCACACCTTATTAAGAAGTTAACTCAATATGGATCTCATATTTAAATGCTAGACATAAAATTATAAACTTTTAGAGCAAAAATCTTCAGGATCTTAAGCTAGGCAAGTAAGTTTTGCACATATTACCAAAAACGTAATTCATAAAAAGAAAAACCTATAATTTTGACTTTATCACAAGTAGAAATGCTTGTTCTGCAAAACCCTATGAAAAGGATGAAAAGACAAAGCACATACTGAGATAAAACATTTGTAAACCCCATATCTAACAAAGCACTAGCACCTAGAATATATGACAGACTCTCAAAGCCTCACTGTAAAAACAAACGAACACTTCCATTAGAAAATTGGCAGAGAACGTGAGAAAGCATTTCATCGAAGAGAATAGATGAAGAGTAAAAGTATGAAATATGCTCAGTCATTAGCCATGTGGGCAATCAAAATATATCATTCATAAGTTGCTGTGGGCACACAAATTGTACAGCCCCTCTGGAAAACGGTTTGACAGTTTCCTAAAAACCTTAACACGAACTAGCATGCAAACTAACAATCTCCCTCCTGAACACTTGTCCCAGAGAAAGAAAGACTTACTTTCACACAAAACCCTGTATGCAAATATTCACAGCAGGTGTATTCAGGATAACAGAAATGGGAATTCTGGATATTTTCCAGCCAGTGAAGGGTTAAACAAACTAATAAATCCATACAGTGTAATAATACTACTCAGCAATTACATTTGAATGCATCTCAAGGACATTATTATGAATGAAAAAAGGCATTCTCAAAAGAATATACAATATGATTCAATTTATATAAGATATTTGAAATGATTGAATTATAGGAATGCAAAATAGATTAGAGTTTGTCAAGGTTTAAGTCGAAGGTGCTGGCAGAGCAGAATTGGGAGTGGTTGGGAGTGGACAGGAGAGATTCTTGTGTCACAGAAATGTTCTCAATCTCTCAATATCCTATAGCTTTTTCCTATAGTTTTTTAATGATGTTACCTTGAGAGAAACTGGTAAAGGACACAGGGTATTCCTCTGTATTACTTTTTATAGCTGTGTGTAAATATGCAGTTATCTCAAAATAGAAACGTTAATCAAAAGTAAAAGTAATGGGGAGGTAACAAAGTTCAGCTAGAAAAAGAGCTCCGCAGCTTACAAAGCAAAAGAGACATTTCTATGACAGCTCCGAGCATCAGAAAGTTAATCAGGGGCACCTGGGTAACTCAGGAGGCTAAGCAGCTGATTCTTGACTTCGGCTCAGGTCATGCGCTCAGGGTCATGGGATTGACCCCCACACTGCCCTCTGCATTTAGCAGGGAGTCTGCTTGAGATTTTCTCTCTTTCTCTCTCCCTCTGCACCCCCTCCCCACACACCACTTACACACACACACGTGCTCACTCTCTCTCACTCTCTCTCTTTCAGTAAAAAAAAAAAAAGTTGATAATTCAGATCCTATAACTTAAGCTGGTCAAGAAGGCATCAAAAGTAGTTTAGAAAGGTACTTGAATAAGATATAAAAATAAAAGTAAAAATAAGAAAAAAGCATAAAAATGAGATATATTAGACTTACCATTTAGACACTTTTATAACCATTAAGTGTGTTTAATACAATTCTCGTAAATGAAATTGCACTAACATGTGTTTAATGTCCTTTTAATTTAAAAAGTATATTTAATTTGTCATTATAATGAAATAATTTGGTGCATTTGATCCAAAGGGTTTATAAGCAATGCTTGAATATCTACAGATATTTATTTTATTAAATTTATAACTCCTAGGGCACCTGGGTGGCTCAGTGGATTAAGTGAATGACTATTGATTTCTGCTTAGGTCATGATCTCAGGGTCGTAAGACTAAGCCCCATGTTGGAGAGAGATTTTTTTCTCTCTCTCCCTCTGTTCTCCCCCTCCCTGCTCCCACTCTCTTAATTAATTAATTCACAAGTCCTGAAGTATCTCCTGATTTTTAGAAGAATATCATTTAACAGACTTTGTCATTAATAAACTGAGCATTAAACAGTCATGTTTGATAGTAGTTGGCATCTTTTCCTATACTCTCAAGCTCCTGACCCATTACCCCATGGCATTGATACTGAGAACTTCTGAATTTCATGGAAGGATCAAAATAATTCAGGATCTCAACTCTTATACCATTTACCTTTGCTTTGGTTTCTTGGCCTGCTTCCTTTTTGTGTTCTACTTTCTTTGCATTGTGGATGGATATTTCCTCCATAGCACCAATGAAATTCCATGAAGTGTCTGAGACAACAGAAGAGATGAGATCATCAAATCAGATACCCATGAGTTAGAGAACTGATCTACCAGCAAGCCATAGTAAAAATTTCCAGCATCCAGTAATCAGGAGATACAGACCATGCAGAAGTCCCAGGTCTTGCTTCATTGGATATAGTCAGCCCAGATTAGCACATGAGTTCCCCCACCTAAAGTAAGTTTCTAGGTAATGTCCCTAGCTCCTTTTTTTTTTTTTTTGTTTAATACAGAAAAGAGAGAGTCATCTTGGTCATGAAATATTTAATTCTGTGCTCACTTACTAGTTTTTGTGTCACTTTCCAAGGAGCAATGTTCTAGGACTAAATCATCCCCAAGGATGTTTATTATGAGCAATCCTAGAGAACCAGAACTGTCCTGATTAAAGCGCTCCATGATAGGACTCGCCTCTCACAAATCTTAGTCTTTTTGCCAGTTCATCTGCCATTATCAGATTTAGGATGACACAGCCTGGGTCACCCTCTATCCTTCCCGGGGACGTCCTCTCTCAAAGGAGAAAATGCTTTGCACACCTACTGCTTGATTATTGATGTTTCAGGGCTTAACATACCACGACCCGCATGCTACATTCTCCGCGGATCCACTGTTCTTCATGTTCCTTTGGACCTGTTTGTACTCCAGTTATATTATGGTTATTTAGTCCCTAATGTCAGGAGGAAAGACTGGTTAGAGGTTTGCTGCAGGGAGCCTCAGTTTTGTTTTGTTTTTTGTTTTGTTTTGTTTTTTAAGATTTTATTTATGTATCTGTCAGAGAGGGAGACAGAGAGAGCAAGCAGGGGGAGGAGCAGAGAGAAAAACAGGCTCGCTTCTGAGCAGGGAGTCCAGATGCAGGACTCGGATCCAGGACCCTAGGATCATGACCTAAGCCGAAGGCAGCCACTTAACCCCCTGAGCCACCCAGGTATCCGAGACTGAACTCAGTTTTTACCCCACCAGTTGATCGTAATCTCCTCAACTGTAAAACAAGAGAGTAACCACAGATTTTTAATACACACTTTTTAAATCACGGATTTTTAAATAGGTCTCAATTTATTTTATTCACTTAATACCTTTTTTTTTCTTTCCTGCCAAGCAAATCCCGGCTACACCAGGTCACTTTCCAATGGTTACCTCCCACTCACATCTTCCGCAGGCTGCTCCAATTTATAAGCAACAAATTTAAAAAGCATCCATCCTAGCTGCATCTCATTTCATTCCAGTGATTTATGGAGAGTCTACCTTGATACTCTGGATTTCAGAAACTGATAAAATAATCAAGTGGCTTTTTTTTTCTCACTTCCCTTATATTATGTGAGTTTGTTAGAGTCAGGCAGTTTATTTCCTTCCTATTTGGCACATTCATGAAATGGTATAAGTAATAAGAGGAATAAACTCTTGGAGAATCCAGTTCTCATATATTTGATAGTTGGTTAATAGCATATTATAGAATTTGTTCTATTTAGCAGTATTCTTACCTAAGTAGTCCTAAAACCACTGTCAGGAGAAAAAATGAGGTAACAATTATTGTGCCCCAAGGATTCTCTGCGTTCTCATATTGAAAAAATAATGTTGTAATTGTACGTGGTTGCTGCTATCTACCTTAAGTATATACCATGGTCTGGTCTGGTCTGTTAGCAATAACCATTCATTAATCTTAATTTTTATAACTATTTTTGTGTATAGTTAATGGTAATGGCCAGTTAAGATATACCTAAAAATGTAGGTGGATGTGATTCTCCAAATGACATTCCTAATTACAGCCATAGTAAGTTGATTACATCCCTCGTAGACATATTTAAAAAGCCTCAAATCTAAAAACACATTTTGTTTGGACAACTGATAAATAACAGTGACAGATGGGGCAGCCTTCTGGGTAGCAATTGGAAAAGCAAAGAGATGAGAAGTGCATAAAATCTACCAGAAACAAAAAAATGTTATGTGCTTTAGTTATCTTAAACTTATGCCTGGTTCACCTGAAGTTTCTGTTTTCACTTGGTAACTACTCCATTTTTCCCTTTGCTTGATCCAGAAACCTTGGACCTTCCTCTTCATGCACCCCAAGTCCTGCCCACTGGAGATGCCAAAGAAAGCCAGAGGCAAACGAAAGTTAAAATTGTAAAGGGGAATTCATTCAGGACTATTGCAATTGGAGGAAGGAACCCCCAGTATAGACCTGTGCTTCATTTCAAAATACATGAGACAAGAGGGGATTTCTAGCCCAAAGTAGGAGTCAGTGAATAGAAAAATTACCAAGAAGAGACATGAAATCTAGGAAGAATTCTGCGTGAATCAACCTAATAACGATTTCAGCTGAAAGCAGACCAGTTTGACAGGATGCCAAGACTGGGGAGTGAGGAATACTGATCAGATATCCAGGGTGATCAGGCAAGGTTGATGTTAAAACTGGATTTTATAAGGAAGTGCACAGCTGGGCCTAGGAAAGTTCAGGGGCCTGACTAAAGTTTGGTCAAGCAAAGAATCTTCAACAGGGAATCCTACCGGCTCTGCCATCAAACCCATCAAACATTTGAATCCTTCTCACTGCTAGCACCTTGTCTGAGCTACCTGCCATCCATCCGAATGAGGTCATGAGCCTTCTAATGGTGATCCCTGCTTCTTTCCTCTCTCTCTACTGCGCAGAATTCAGATGGATTCTTTCACAGTGTAAGCGAGAACCTTATAAAATGTAGAATGTCGTTCCTGTCAACTCTTCCCTTTATACTTGGATTCAAAACCCACCCCACTTGCCAAGGAGCTGCCACGTGACCTACACTTTGACCTTTCCAGCTGCTCGCCCCCGGCTCTCTCAATCCAAGAGCACCAGCCTCCTTGCTCCTTTGTGACCACAGTGAGCCCTCCTCATCCCAACGCCTCCTTTCCAATTTCTGGTGAAATCTCATCTATATAACAAGCCCCACCTTGAATTCCCTTTTCAACAGTGCAATCTGCTACAGACCCTGCCCCTTGTCAATCCCGTTAATGTTGCTGTACTTTTTCTTTTTTTCCACAATAACCACTTTTTACAGTATCATTTGATTTATTCACAGTTATGTTTCTTAATTAGTATCTATCTCCTTCCTGATAGAATGCAAGCTCCACAGGATGGGAATTTTTTCTGATGTAGCCTAAACTTATAAAACACTGTTCCAGCTCAGTATGTATGTGTTCATTGAATACACACGAACACAATTTATTTGTTTCCAAACAAACACACTAAACAAAAAAACGTTTATATTGGATCGCACTCAGTGCTAGATGCTAGGGACACAAGAAGTAATAATAAAGGTGCTGTCTGACCTAAAGGAGGTCACGGTCTCATGGGAAAAACAGACAGAGACTTAGTGAGTATAACACAATGCTGAGTGGATGGGGGTGTATATTAGGAACTGGTGTGACAGGCTGGAGGGCCGTATTCGTCTTCCTTTTCATTCCCACTTAGCACTTTTGTGACTTCCTTTTATCCCACACTCTGATTTTTACTTCTTAGGCTCCTTTTTATGATTAGTATATGGTCAGATAGAATGGAGTCTCAGGATTTCAATACTATCAGCATTTGCCTCATGAGGAATACTAATACTTTCATGCCGAAATGCCTTGGGAAAGTGCCCATGATAATAGGTGAGTAGTTGAAGTTATATGGTGCCCAGAGGCAAGAGGGAGAAGAAAATAAGATCATGAGATGACAGGCCCTGGGATGAGAGACTGTGATTGAGGTGATTGTGTTTACTTTCTCTTTCTCCTCCATTGTCCCCAATGTATTATTTGGGGAAGTGGCTTGTTAGGGAGATGATGAACCTAGGAAAGTTGTAACTTATAAAGTAGTCTAAAAGCATAATATTTGAGCTGGGCTTCAGTTATTGTAGCATAATTTCTAATGATGCCAAGTAGCATTGCGATGCCAATAATGTGTTTTTATTATTTATTATTTTTTTTAATAAAGTGCTTTTAAATATTGAAAGCCAACCAGCCTTTGATTTCGTCTCCTCCCCCCCACCTTCTCCTTCCTCCTTTCACCCTGTTCCCCCTTCCTCCCTTCCTCCTCCGCCTTGTCCCCCCTTCCTCCAGCCTTTTAAAAAGAACAAGAGGGGCGCCTGGGTGGCTCAGCTGGTTAAGTGTCTGACTCTCGGTTTCAGCTCAGGTCGTGATCTCAGGGTTGTGAAATCTGAGCCCTGCATTGGACTCTGCACTGGGTGTGGAGCCTGCTTAAGATTCTTTCTCCCTTTCTCTCTGCCCCTCCTCTCCTGCCCACACAGGCCCTTTCTCTCTCTCTCTCAAAAAACAAAAAAAACAAAAAAAGGTTTAAGAAGTACAAGAATGTTTATCGAAGCATATTCATGATGGCAAAAACAAATCAGAACAAAGCCCTACAAAACTGGAAACAAAATTAAAGCACATTGATCAATAATGGCTGAATTCACTTCGGTGTACTGTCCTTAACAAATTCAAGACAGATCAGAAAACACACTCCAATAAATTAACCAAGAAGCAGGTATGTGAATTCAATCATCTTCCATTAAACCAGATATTAAAGAGACTCGAAAAATGTACAATGTTAAGCTTTACATTTGTTTTTGTGTTTGAAACTACAGGTATTTTTCATTAAATATATCAATTGTGTTAACATGTATGGGTTAATCATTGTTATTTTAAGTGAATTTAACACATAAATATTTTGACAAAAATTCTCATAGAAGAGGATTACAAGGAAACTAAAAACTTCATTAGAAGAAAAGAGCAACAACCCAATAGAAAAATTGGTTAATGACCTGAGCAGTCTTCACAAAAAGAATATCCAAGTGACCTACTATTACATAAAGAAATCCTTGTGTTATATATATATAACACAAGGATTATATATATAATGCTATATATATATATAATGTTATATATATATATAATATATATAATGTTATAGTGTGTGTATATATATATACATATATATGTATGTATATATGGTATATATTATAATGTTAGTAGTACTAAACCCATGTTAATTTCCTGGGTATATAATTTCACTGTAACTGTTTTGTTTGTTTTATTGAAGTATAACTGGAAAATAAAATTTCATATATATAAGGTACACAAATTTATTCATATATATATATATACATATATATGTGCGTGTGTGTCTGTATATATACACACACACACAGTGAAATGATCCCTACAATGAAGCTAATTAACATGTCCATCACTTCACATAGTTATCTCTTTGTATGTGGTAGGAATACTTAAGATCTTCTCTTTTTTGCAAATACATCAAACATACAACACTATATTGTTAATTATGGTTACCATGCTGTACATTAGATCTCCAAATATATTTGTCTTGCATAACTGAAATTTTGACCAACATGAAACACTTTGATGTTTCACTTTAACTGACATCTCCCTGCATTCTCCATCCCCAACCCCTGGAACCCACCATTCTACTCTTTGCTTCTGTGCATTTGTGTATTTTAGATCACACATATAACTGAGGTCACACAATATTTACTTTCTGTGTCTGGGTTATTTCGCTAAATAGAGTATCCTCCAGGTTCACCTGTATTGTAAAAAATGTCAGCATTTCCTTCTTTTTAGACATGAATAGTATTCCTTTTGTATATATACTACAACTTCTTTATCCACTCATGCACTGACAGACATTTTGGCGATTTTCGTGTCTTGGATATTGTGAGTAATGCTGAGATACTGATTTCATCTCCTTTGCATATATACTCAGAAGCAGGATCCTTGAATTGTATGTTAGATCTGTTTTCCTTTTTTAACGGAATCTCTGTATAGTTTTCCATTATAGCTGTACAAATTTACATTCTCACCAACAGTGTAAAAGAGCCCCTTTTTCCCACATCCCCTCCAACACTTGCTATTTTTTCTTTTTTTGCTAATAGTCATTCTAACAAGTGTGTGTGTGTATGTGTGTGTGTGTGCATGTGTGTGTGCTCTCTCTCTCTCTCAAATAAATAAATACCGCTTTTAAAAAAAGAGAATTATTGGGGCACCTGGGTGGCTCAGTGGGTTAAAGCCTCTGCTTTCAGCTCAGGTCATGATCCCAGGGTCCTGGGATCGAGCCCCTCATCGGGCTCTCTGCTCAGCGGGGAGCCTGCTTCCCTTCCTCTCTCTCTGGCTGCCTCTCTGCCTACTTGTGACCTCTCTCTCTGTCAAATAAATAAATAAAATCTTTAAAAAAAGAGAGAGAATTATTTATTCAGGACTTTTACTCATTTTTTAATATGTTGGGTTTTTAAAATTTTTGCTATTGAGTTGTTTGAGTTCCTTATATATCTTGGATATTAATCCTTTATCAGATATATACTTTGCTAGTATTTTCTCCCATTCTCTAAGTGGCTTTTTCATTCTTCTGATTGCTTCCTTAGCTGTGAAGAAGCTTTTGTGGCTTGACACAATGCTACTTCCTTATTTTTGGTTTTATTGCTTGTGTTTTTGGTGCCATATCCATTGCCCAAACCAATGTCAAGCAGCATTTTACCTCCATTTTTTTTCTAAGAGTTTTTCTCTTTCAGGTCTTACAGTTAAGTCTGAAATCCATTTTGCGTGGTTTTTGTATAAGTGTGAGATAAGGTCCTGCATGTGGATATTCAATTTTCCCAACACTAGCTCTTAGCTTTTTTAGTTTTCTCTGCTGATCCCATGGATCCCACAGCTACCAAGGGGCAGCTGCACTGTGCAGAAGGGGCACAGAGGCAATCACAGAGAAGAAAATATTTTGGAATCTCAGGGAAAAATGGCTAGCTTAAAGGAATGGAAGACTTCCTGTAGGAATAATGTTAAGAAGAGTCAAGAGAGGAAGGAGAGAGGCATCGTAGGAAAGGGGACATCCTGAACAAAGGAACACCAGGCAAAGAACCACACCTAGAATGTGAAGGAACCCCCTTGAAGTCTGGTGTTGCTGGGGTTCCAAATCAAGCAGGAAGCACAATATGTAAGATTCGAGAGATTACGCATCTCTCCATATCCTTCACCTTCCTTCCTTTCTCTAATCTGTTCTCCCACATACAGTTTCTCTGGATGATTTCATCTGTACTTGTTGATTCAACACCAATGATTCTCATATTCCCAGATTTCTAGCACCATCTTCACTTCCAGTTTTCATGGGCCTGTTCATTTCTCCAGAACATTAACTCCCTCCGAGGGCAAAATGATTGCAGACACACAAAGCACGAGACCTTAACCCAGGCCCAGGCCCTCCTTCCCCATGTTGCATGGACCTGCTCTCTCTTTCTCAGGAAGTAGGGATCAATATTCACAATGAAGAGTAGCAGAAAATAAATAATAATACTTTAGGCAAGAGCAGAAGAATCCAAATCAAGATATCTGAATTCATGCTTCTTGTTCGAAACAAAGTACCTGATCTTTCCTTCAAGTCTACAGGAATCTCATCAAGACCAAAGATGTTTAAGATTCTCAAGTCAAATGAATTATGTGCACTTTTTAATCTTATTTTATTTAAATTCAATTGGTTAACAATAGTGTATCATTACTTTCAGATGTACAGTTCAGTTTTATCAGTTGCATATAATACTGAGTGCTCATTACATCACGTGCCCTCCTTAATGCCCATCACCCAGTTACCCCATCCACCACTCATCTCCTTTCCAGCAACCCTCAGTTTGTTTCCTATAGTTAAGAGTCTCTTATGAATTATTTGCATGTTTATGGGATGCGGCAACTGCCTTAGCCTGAGCCCTTGGAAAGAGATCTGTAGGCTGGCCTTCAGACAATGTCTCTGACCTGTTTCTTTCATGCACAAAGCTTTAGAGAGTCAGCAACACTATCTACCTTGCATGAAGTCCCTGGTTCCCAGAGGTCCAGGGCTTCATTTTACTCAGAACTCATTTCTACCTTCTCAGATCCTAAAGGAAATTTTCATCCAAAACAGATTCCGTGTGAAGCCAATGACACCTGCCAATGAAAAAAAAAGTTAATTTTTCAACAGTGTGTACTATTGATTTCTGAAGGAGGAAGTCATTGATCTATATGTGAGTGCAGTGGAGAGAAATTTTTTAAAAAAGAAAAATATGGCTCAAGTGTGAAAATCAATGCAGTTGAGAGGAAAAATGGACTAAAGGAGACTTTGCAGATATTCTACAAAGAGGGAGAGAGAAATGACGATTGAATTTCAGTGAAATACAAATATGATGAGAAAATTAATTCACTTCATTCAAGCAGTTTAATTTCTAAGAAGAATGTCTTGAGGGAAAATGTTCTGTAATTTTAATTCTAATCCTGAAGCCGATAAATATTATAACTGTTTTAAGAAACGGACCTCAATTTTAAATAAATAAAGGAAAGTATTTTTTAACATACATGACATAAAACACTTCTATACTCCAGTCCGACCTATTTCACATATATTGATTTGCTAGCTCCAAATAAGGGCTGGTTTCTTTTATATATTTATTTTTTTCAGTTGGCAAAAGGACTATTAATGCTCCCCTCCAAATAGTAATATAATGGCCTTTTCTTCCAATTTGAATTTTCCCAGAGTCGAGCATGGAGCTCAACGTATTTTCTCATAAGTTTCAGGCATAGAGACATGACTCGACTTACTACATCTGTAGCAGAGGATACAACAGGGCATTACATTTTCTGTAAATTCCCCCAACTGCAATGAGTGTATCAAGAAAGAAACATTTATGAAAATATCTTCCACATTCAAGAGTTTTAGACTCATAATTATGATTTAAGACAACCACAGAAGTCTCAAGAGGTGGTGAAACCTGAGTGTGAGACCTGTGTCCACCTCGAAGAAGATGTGGACTGTACAATGTTGAAGTGAAAACTTCTGCTGAGTTCCTAATGTGGCAGATGTGAAATATGAAAGTGCATTGTGAAACAGACCACCCAAGTGATATGACTCTGAAGTACCTCCAGAACCCTTGGGAGCATTACAAGATCAGGAAAAGAGTGGATTGGTGAGGTGGGGAGGAGTGGATTTGCCTGGAGCAGTCTCTGCTGTGAGTGCCGTAATCCCATTGGGGGGAAGTTTGGGAGGCAAAAGTTCTTCCTCTCAAACCCAGTGAGTGGATCCTCAAAAAGATTAATCAGTGACTTTTCTACATTAATAAGTCTGCTCCGCAGTTGAGAGATGAGAGTGGAATTGACTCCCTTCCCTCCCCTGCAAAAAAGCTAACAAGAGATCAGTTTAGGACCTAACTGGTGGGCCTGCCCTCACAGGAAGAAGTGGAGGGGACCCCAGCAGGAAGAAGTGGAGGCAAGGCTCCTGAGTTCCTAGTCACTGCTGGAGTCTTGCAAATCTCCTGCTAAATTATCAACGATGTTCCAAGGTTTTAAAAAAATCTCCAAGAGAAATCATCAGCCACTGGGGTGGGAGGCGATATCAGAGACCCGCATCCCAATTTGAGGAGCACCCAAATAAGGAAGAGTTAACGTCAACGTTCTGTCAGGCACGTGGAGTGTACAGCTAATAGGTAATGGGTAAGGATTAGGATGTAGAGCTGTAACAAAAGAGAAGTTGGCTGGTCCTCCTCTGGATGTTCATTCCCACCTGCCTAAGGCTCTGTCAGGGGAGGGGAAACTTTAATGGTTATAGGGGACGGGACATTCTAATTTGTAATCTGAAATTGTTTTATGATTTAAACCTGACCCCAGGGTTTCCTAGTCCCTGAAAGTCACCAAGAAATTCATGAGATTCTGAATATTCATCTAACAGAGCAGGAGAAACACTTGTCCCACTGAGCTATTTAAAAGACAGAGTGGATATAGAAAATAATTTTATACTGTTTGCATCCCACTGGTAAAGCTTAAGATACAAGCTACATGAATTTTAGGTAAGCCATTCAGCCTCACTAAACCTTTGTTTCTTTACTCATATTAAGATAAATAAGATAATATATGAAAAGATGGAACATGATAAAAATTAATTCATCCACCACACTTCTGACTATTTCTTTTAAGTCTATTCTTACCATTTCTAGCTTCCTGCTTCCCTCTGTGTCTCCTTGCCTTCTGCTTTCATTTGCATCTTTCCTTCATTCCACTCTTTTCGTACCTTTTAAATTTGAGGTAGAACTGCTGTCAAAGAACATTGTGCTTTTGTTTGAGAAATGGAATAAGAAAACTTTTAGGCCTGTATCAGGGAAAAAAAAATGCTCTCTAAAATTACAGAAAGACGGGCACCTGGATGGCTCAATTGGTTGATTGTCAGGCTCTTGATTTTGGCTCAGGCCATGACCTTGGGGTTCTGGGATTGAGTTCCACATTGGGCTCCATGCTCAGTGTGGGGTTGGGGGGGGCCTCTGCTTGAGGATTCTCTCTCTCCCTCTGCTCCTCCCTGATTCATGTGCTCTCATTCTCTCTCAAATAAATAAATAAATCTTTTAAAAAAAAGAGGAAAAATAACTATCATAGGTATACAAACAACTTATGGCAGATGAAAGAATTCGAAGAATAAAAGAATATATGGTCTATTCTGGAAGGATCCATTACTCACACCTAGAAAGCAACAATGGAAGTTTCTAATGTAGACCCCAAATTGTTAGGGGGAAAAAAAAAACTATGTTTGTAAGATCATAATTAATAATGCAGTGACCAAAGAATCTTAAATAACTTTTGATCAAATATCATATCAACAGGTAATTGACAGTTATCAGATACTTGCCAGATGCAAAACTCAAAGTAATTTTAATGTCTATTCATGATATCACCTTATTTATATATTAGTGTTAGAAGAATCACTTAAAGAGTTTTAACTAACAGAAAACAGTAGATTCAATAATGCAACAACAAAACATTTTTATCAAACTCAGCAGTAAGAGAAAGATGGCCATTATTTTCATAGGCATTCAGTACTGGTATAGAAACTAGCCACTGAAGTAAAACATGACAAAGAAACAATTGACATATGTTTTTGAAAAAGACAAAAAGAGTTTACTCTTAGAAAGAAACAATCCAAGATTGTCATCTTACGAATGATGAGAATTAATAACCCATCTCTGCCATCTAAGATAAATACACAAAAGTTGATAATTTTCATATATACAGCAATAACTAATTAAAAGATGCAATAAACAATTCCCAAGATGACTTTAAAATTGAAATACCTTAACTTTAAGCCACTTCATGAGGTGATGGTGAAGGGACAAATATTAATTACACCTAACAAAGAGCTGAATAAGAAAACTTGAATAAATGGAAAGTCATACAATTTTTCTTGAGCAGAAGAACAAGGATGTAATTATCAGCAATCTTTAGAAGTTCACCTATACTTTTAAACTAATCCCAGTTAAATATTACCCGAAAATCCCCCCAAAGTCTCATGTTTATGTGAAAGATTAAACCAGTTGAACAGCTAAAATTATATTTTTAAAGCAAGGTTGATAGGATGGAGCTTGAGGATCCACTTGCAACTATAAGTAACATTAAAACGTGCTATAGAGGGGCGCCTGGGTGGCTCAGTGGGCTAAAGCCTCTGACTTTGGCTCCGGTCATGATCTCAGGGTCCTGGGATCAAGACCTGCAGGGTCCTGGGATTGAGTCCGAATCGCATTGGGCTCTCTGCTCAGCAGGGAGCCTGCTTCCTCCCTTCTCTTTCTGCCTGTCTCTCTGCCTACTTGTGATCTCTGTCCATCAAATAAATAAATAAAAATCTTTAAAAAAATAAAATAAAACATGCTATAGAGCTGTAATACATTTAAGCATGGTAAAATGACACAGAATGAGGAAACAGGCCTATGAACTAAAATAGTTAGCTTAAAAAGAAAAAAACAAGAATATGTCAAATGAATTGGAGGATTTTAAATAAAGCATTATAATAAAGTAACAGGGAAGAGGAAGATTATTTAACAAGTGATACTGTCAATTATTTTTAAAAAGTAATAAATTTTCACCTTCACATATTATTCTAAAACAAATTCCAGAGTAATTATGGTTTGAAAATAATGGAAGAAGTCACCAGGGTGAATCCCAACAGATTTGATTGCAAAATATTTAGTAAATCTGTGCTTCCAAGGTATTATAAGCACATTTAGAAGATAATCACCAAACTAGAAAATTATATTTGCAAAAAACTTTTTGCCAAATGTAAGGTTAATAGCTATACTTTCTAAAGAGCTTACAAAATTGAAATTAAATAGAGACCTTAATTTCCCAGTAGTTGAATGTTAATTCACAAAAGAGAATAGACAAATAATAATCACATGAAAGACTTTCAACTAACAATCAAAGAAATTCAAATTAAAACAATGGGACATCATCTCCACCTTTAAAATTCACAATTATATTTCTGTAAGGTTGATGAAATATAAATCAGCACTGGTCTGCATGTTTTCCATTCATTCATCATCTTATTTATCCATTAAGCAATATTTGTTCACCATTAACTATAATCAAGGCTCATGGCATTGGACTTATAACTGCATCTTTCAACTCCAGACTTTCTCTTGTTTTTGCCTTTCGCTAGGCCCACCATCTTCTTTTAGATGAATTTCAATTTAGTTTCATCTGTACTCCTTTGAAACATGATAGCTTTCTATCAGATACACACACACACACACACACACACACACGCACACACACATAGAAACACACAATGTCTCAGCATCAGTGGAGAGGCAAAGGGATTATGTTAGTTGGTCTTGTTGTTGTAACAAACTATCATATACTTGGTAGGTTAAAACAACACAAATTTCATATCTTATAGTTCTGGAGGTCCAAAGTCAGAAATGGGTCTTGCTGGGCTAAAATCAAGGGGTTGGCAGGGCTTGATTCCTTTCTGGAGACTCTAGGTAAGAATTCCTTTTCTTGCCTTTTCCAGCTTCAAGAGGTTGCCCACATTCCTTGTGGTTCAAGGTCCTCTTCCATATTCAAAGCCAGTGATAACCAGGTGAGCTTTTCACATGATACCCTCTGCCTGATGCTGAGTCTTCTGCTTTCTTTCCCCCCACTTAAGGGACACCTGTGATTATATTGGGACCACCAAGTTTGCCCAAGGTAATCTCTTTAGTTTAACATCAGTTGATTAGCAATGTTAGTTCCATCTGCAACCATAATTCCTCCTGCCTAAGTAATATAGTCACAGACTCCAGAGATTAGGACATAGACATCTTCTGGCACCTTTATTTTTCCTACCATAGCATTATACTGGGGGAAGCAGGGAAAGATTTTTTTAGTCATATAGTTCTGGTTTGGGATTTTTACTCTTGTCACTTAATGTTCTATATCGGTGACATTGTGCAAAATTCATAACTTCTCTTAGATTCTTAGGCTTCCTGTGTACAATTAGAAAAATAACCAAACAAGCTATTATAAAGATTAAAGATACGTGTAACACACAGCAAACATTTAGTAAATGACGACTATTACAATTATCTAAAAACTCAACATTTTAGTTTCAACACCAGTTGCATTCCCATAGGACCCATTTATATGCATCCAATGAAGCAAATGTTTGTTTCCATGGCATCCATCTGATCATATATCACACAATCTAACACCAATGGCATTGTATTAATGCCCTCCAAATTAATTTCAAAAATGCAGATGCCATTTTTATTATAAACTTTAAATATACAATCAACATGTTATTTTAAAAACACCCAAAGCATTTTGGTGTGCAGGTGATTTAAATGTAAAAGAATAAATCATGTGAAACTGGAAAGATTATTAAAGCAATTAACTGGAGTTAAAGAAGGATTTAAGGAGGTGCCTATGAGAGATGAACAAACACTGTGCTAACTATAGACCTGTAACTAGCTGAAGGAGCATAAAGAGCGATACTTTTGGAGTTATTGGTTGTCACAGAACACCTGATAATGATTTCTTATCAATTTGTACAGACTTGTTCATTGTTGCTCCCCCTACTCATTTTAGTTAAAGGAAAATGTATTTGGGGAATACAAATTTATGCTTTACTAGTATACAGCTCCTAGCATTATAGCTAGGCCTTGTGATAAAAAGAAAATAACACTGAAAGTAATTACAAACTGTATCAGTGACGTAGGAAAGAGAATTTGGGGAGAAGAACCACAGATCTAGTGACATATAAAGCTTAACACATCCACAATTGTTTTTAATATCATTTAAGCAGAGAACCAATGACTATGCCTTGAAATATCTTTCTCAACTCAAGTCTACCTGTCAAAATCCTGCCTGTTTTTTTGTCAGTTCACACAGTAGAATTTTTTTCTTATTCTACTTTTTTTTTTATAGCATTTGTTGAACTATAGTACAGCACAGTATTACTTAGAGTCACCTTCGATTAGCTGTCACAGCCCTCACCTCTGGGGTCATGTCTGGATCACCTGGGATTTTCCATATCCCCCCACCATGCCCAAGGCAGCTAGTGTATTCCTTGAACATACTGGCACCCCGGAAATTCTAGCTGAATCAAAGTAGATCACTGAATCACACAGAGATGAAAGAGCTGGAATAATAGAGCTATAAGACATAGATAAATAAAAACAGAAGATAACTCAAAAGGCTTGACATTTCATTGTATTTGTTTTTGGAACTTGGCTTTATGAAATGTGTTAGCGCTGTAAATCCCCTAATCCTTGAGCGGCCACCTACACTACAGGCACTCGTGAAGCATATCCGAGAACCCTCCAGGTCCACCACAGTGTTATTTCATCAGGTCTTTGGCCCCCCCGGGCCCTTGGTGGTCTCCTACACTGGAGAGCTAAGTGGGGACATTCGTGGTCTCACCTGTAAGGACCTCGCTTGTCCCTCCAGTTGCAACCTGGAGCATCTTGATGAATTTGCTAAGCTTTCATGATTTTTCTCCCAGGGAAACAGCTTTCCATCTGGCCAAACAGAGATTACACCGTTGAATTCTTAAAGCCTACTGGGATCATCTGTGCAAAAATGTGCTTTGCATAGTGAACATGAAAGAAAGAAAGAAAGAAAGAAAGAAAGAAAGAAAGAAAGAAAGAAAGACAGACAAAGAAGAAGAATCAGGAAGCATCTAAGCAAAGCATTTACTCCCAAATAGATAAGGCAGTATCATTTCCCTGCTGTTACTCTTACTTTGATAGGATCTCTCTAGTTTCTGGATTCATGTAACTGGAAAAAAGTCATCTTCAACTACCCACCTTGGATCTGTTATGGTCCTTATGCTGCCTTTCAAACTGATGGTCCTTTCCGAGGCAGTGTGCAGTGGCAGTGTGTGTGTGTGTGGCTAGGTCTGTTCCATTATTGTCAGCCGTTTGAGAAGGAAAAGAAAGAAGAGGTCTTCAAATTAGGTCGTCAAGGGGCGACTGGGTGGCTCAGTTTATTCAGTGTCTGCTTTTGGCTCAAGTCATGATCCCAGGTTCCTGGAATTGAGTCCCATGTCGAGCCTCATGTTGGGCTCTCTGCTCAGGGGTGAGTCGGCTTGCTTCCCCCTCTCCTTCTGCCTGCTACTCTGCCTGCTTCTCTCTCTCTCTTTCTGTAAAATAAATAATAATTTTAAAAATCTTAAAAAGAAAAAACCCCAAAACAAATTAGGCAGTCAAGAGAAAGAAAAGTTAAAACACCTACAATATGAAAGACAGCCTTAGGTTTTGCTCACATCAGGGAAAATCTCTACCTGGTGTCTTTACCTTCTCTTCCCCTGGGCTAGGGGAGAGGTTCTCCTTCTAGACTTTAAAAGTTACTATCTATGTCCAGTACAATTCAGCTAAATCTTTCAAACCTCATAATACCTCTGAAAGACTCAATCCAGAAATTCTTTAAAGTTCATCATTTGAATCATTCTTGACTCATCCACACTCTTCTCTGCCCAAGCTGGGCAAGAACTTACCATGTCTTCTTTGGTAAGAGGATGAGAAGAAATAATAAATATTTCGAATCAAAAAATTTTCTTTCAAATATAGATATGCGTGAGTGAGTGATAATGGTATTTATTATAGATGCATTTTATTAAGTGCCTAAACCATCTCCTTTTGATACCAGAGACTGGGGGAGTTCTCGGGCACTGAGGTCTCAAGGTCCAGGCAGTGCAAGTTTCTTGACCCCGCTGGAGAAAGAACTCAAGGAGTCAAAGGCAAGTGTAGCAGACGAAACTTCATTGCCAAGGGAAACTACACACCTCAGAAGAAGTGTGTGTGTCCTCAGAGGCTCCGAATCACGCTAGTGCTCCCACGATGAGTCCAGTCCTGCAGGATAGACGTGGGATTCTGCTTTTTAAGGGTAGTCATAACTTGGCTCTGAAATAGTCACGTGAGGTTCTGGGGAATAGCTTGGGGTTTCCAAGAACTCTGCATATCATCCATGCTCTCTGTCAGCAGTCTGATTTCAGGCTGACTGGGGCTTTATGCGCATGTGTTTCATGGGCTTGAGCAACAGTGGCAAGGTGCCTGTGGGCATGTGTATCTCAAGCTATCACAAGTTTCGTTAATGGCCACGGACTCTGCCTCCTCGTTTTTTTGTTCCTCCTACAAATATCCCGCACCTCTCTATTCTGCCCGCCTCAATATGGCCAAGTATCTGAAGAAGGCATCTTTATTTGACTCCATAGTAAAGATTAATTTTTTTTAAAAAAGTCACCTATTTATGAATTGACTGATTACTTTTTTGCCTAGTACTGTTCTCTATATTGAGGCATTGCAGCGAATGAGGCAGACCAAAAATCCCTAGGATAGAAGTTTATATTCTAATTGGGTGAGATAAACCACAAATACATAAGTAGAGTACATAGCGGTTTATTTTTCTAGATGGCAATAAAGGCTATAGATTAATATCAAGCAGAAGGGGACGCCTGGGTGGCTCAGTCCTTAAGCATCTGCCTTTGGCTCAAGTCATGATCCCAGGATCCTGGGATCAAGCCCTGCATCAGGCTCTCTGCTTCAGGGCAAGCCTGCTTCTTCCTCTCCGACTCCCTCTGCTTGTATTCCCTTTCTCTTTGTGTCTCTATCAAATAAATAAATAAAATCTTTAAAAAAAAATCAAGCAGAAGAAAAAGATGGGAAATACCAGAATCAGGGCAGAGGTTTCCAACCCTAAATAGGTTCTTTAGGGCAGACCTTACTGAAAAAGTGATACTTGAGCAAAAACCTAGCTAAAATAATAAAAATCTGAACACAAGTGAAATGTAAGAATGAAAAAAGTATAAGCTTCTATAAATAATAATAATGAAAGGTTTAATAACAGTAATAATGGATTTTTTTTATAGAACTGAGGTCTGTGTTAATCTAAAGATTGTTCTCTGATCCATTATTTTATTAACAATAGTGCACATCATTTTCTGGTTGATAATTAATAATTATCTGAAATTTAACAAACTCAGTAACTTTTTTAATTGCTGAACTTATTTTGGCATTAAGTGTTGTTCTGAATACTCATTGATTGATACTACTGATTGATAATACTGATAATACTGATTGATATTTAAAGACTGATTTCTTAAGGAACATTCAGTCCCAGTACTTAAAACCATAAACAAAGCTGCGACTCTGCTTTCTAACAAGACAGGTGAGTGTGCACTTCAGCTAACAGAGCATCAGGTGGAAGTCAGGGTCTGAATGCTACAAGGATAACAAGGGGCTGTCCCCTTGAAGATTCACATGCTCTCCACATGTAGCCCTATCTGCAGTTATAAAACCAATCCATTCAAATTATATATAAAACCTTTATTTTTTTCCCATTTTATTTCTTTTCAGTGTTCCAAAATCCATTGTTTATGCACCACACCCCGTGCTCCATGCAATACGTGCCCTCCTTAATACCCACCACCTGGCTCACCCAACCCCCTACCCTCTCCAAACCCCTCAGTTTGTTCCTCAGAGTCCACAGTCTCTCATGGTTTGTCTCCCCCTCAGGTTTTCCCCAACTCCCTTCTCCTCACCATCTCCCAATGTCTTCCGTATTATTCCTTATTCTCCACAAGTAAGTGAAACCATATGATAATTGATTCTCTCTGCTTGACTTATTTCACTCAGCATAATATCTTCCAGTCCCATCCATGCTGATACAAAGTTGGGTATTCATCCTTTCTGTTAGAGGCATAATACTCCATTGTACATATGGACCACTTCTTCTTTATCCATTCTTCCGTTGAAGGGCATCTTGGTTATTTCCATAGTTTGGCAGTTGTGGCCATTGCTGCTATGAACATTGGGGTACAAATGGCTCTTCTTTTCACTGCATCTGTATCTTTGGGGTAAATACCCTGGAGTGCAATTGCAGGGTCATAGAGAAATTCTATTTTTAATTTTTTGAGGAATCTCCACACTGTGGAGGAACTGTGTCTCAACCACCACCTTGCATTCCCACCAACAGTGTAAGAGGGTTCCCCTTTCTCCACATCCTCTCCAGCACATGTTGTTTACTGTCTTGTTGATTTTGGCCATTCTAACTGGTGTAAGGTGGTATCTCAATGTGGTTTTGATTTGAATCTCCCTGATGGCTAATGAGGATGACCATTTCTTCATGTGTCTGCTAGCCATTTGTATGTCTTCTTTGGAGAAGTGTTTGTTCATGTCTTCTGCCCATTTTTTTTACATGATTATCTGTTTTGTGTGTGTTGAGTTTGAGGAGTTCTTTTTAGATCTTGGATATCAGCCCTTTGTCTGTAGTGTCATTTGCAAATATCTTCTCCCATTCCATGGGTTGCCTCTTTGTTTTGTTGACTGTTTCCATTGCTGTGCAGAAGCTTTTGATCTTGATGAAGTCCCAAAAGTTCATTTTCACTTTTGTTTCCTTTGCCTTTGGAGACATATCTTGAAAGAAGTTGCTGTGGCCGATGTGGAAGAGGTTACTGCCTATGTTCTCCTCTAGGATTTTGATAGATCCCTGCCTCACGTTGAGGTCTTTTATCCATTTTGAGTTTATCTTTGTGTATGGTATAAGGCAATGGTTGAGTTTCATTCTTCTACACACAGCTTTCCACTTTTCCCAGCACCATTTTTTGAAGTGACTGTCTGTTTTGCACTGTATATTTTTTCCTGCTTTGTCGAAGATTATTTGACCATAGAGTTGAGGGTCCATATCTGGGCTCTCTACTCTATTCCCCTGGTCTATGTGTCTGTTTTTGTGCCAGTACCATGCTGTCGCGGTGATCACAGCTTTGCAGTAAATCTTGAAATCAAGATTTTGTTGCCTGCAGTTTTGTTTTTCTTTTTCACCATTTCCTTAGAAATTCGGGATCCCTTCTGGTTCCATACAAATTTTAGGATTGTTTGTTCCAGCTCTTTGAAAAATGCCCATGGAATTTTGATCGGGACGGCATTGAAAATACAGATTGCTCTAGGCAGTATAGACATTTTAACAATGTTTATTCTTCTGATCCAAGAGCATGGAATGTTCTTCCATTTTTTTTGTCTTCTTTGATTTCTTTCATGAGTGTTCTGCAGTTCCTCGAGTACAGATCCTTTACCTCTTTGGTTAGGTTTATCCCCAGGCATCTTATGGCTCTTGGTGCCATAGTAAATGGAATCGATTCTCTAATTTTCTTTTCTGTATTTTCATTGTTAGTGTATAAGAAAGCCACTGATTTCTGTACATTGATTTTGCATCCTGCCACATTACTGAATTGCTGTCGAGTTCTAGTAGTTTGGGGGTGGAGTCTTTTGGCTTTTCCATATAAAGTATCATGTCATCTGTGAGGTGAGAGAGTTTGACTTCTTCTTTGTCAATTTGGATACATTTTATTTCTTTTTGTTGTCTGATTGCTGTTGCTAGGAATTCTAGTACTATGTTGAATAACAGTGGCGAGAGTGACAACCTTGTGTTCCTGATCTCAGAGGAAAGGCTGTCAGCTTTTCCCCATTGAGGATGATATTTGCCGTAGGTTTTTCATAGATAGATTTTATGAAGTTGAGGAATGTTCCCTCTACCCTATACTTTGAATCGTTTTAATCAGGAATGGATGCTGTGTCTTGTCAAATGCTTTTTCTGCATCAATTGAGAGGACCATGTGGTTCTTCTCTGTCCTCTTATTGATTTGTTCTATCACATTGATTGATTTGTGAATGTTGAACTACCTTTGCATCCCATGGATAAATCCCATCAGGTCATGGTGGATTATAAATCCTTTAACAACAAAGTTAGAAGGTATCAGTTCTCCGGTGGTTTGATGGATATTAAAACTGTCTTCAGAATATTTTGCTTTGGTGTTCTACTGTAAAAATATTCTATATTGAGCAAATCGAAGAGAGACAAAAGGTCCCCAAAGTATTTACATATTTGCCACCTCTTGACCTTTCTAGGGCCATGAAACCTCCAGGATGGGTCACTCTTAAATTCACATAAATAACCATGATTACTCACTCAAATTTAAACAGGTAAGAGGAAAAAAGGAATTATGACATTTATTGTACCCATACTTGATGACAAGGACTTTACATGTCTTACTTCGTTCTAATCCCCACTAGGAAGACAGAAAGACTAAGTTATGTTTTCTTTTCTCCTTTTTATAGCTAAGAGAAGTGAGATTCAAAGAATTGAAATCACTTGTGCAAATTCACAGAGCTAAAAGCCAAGAGGGAAATCTATCGTATTTGCATAATCTCTGTTGTGTAGCTAAAGAACACTGTGATTGGGATTTTAAGGAACACCCAGAGTTTCATAGCTAATGAGTCAAAGAATTACCTAGTGTCAAGCCCCAGTCCACGTGTGTTCTTCAAGACGTGAAGCTCCCTATTTCAGAAGAAATGGTAAACAGACCATTTCAGGCACGGTCAAGGAAGAGCAGGGATTGAAGACATGGGATGCTATTTACAAAGATGGGCATCTAGAGACCATCTACAGAGTGCACCCCTGAGGAGTCAGTAAGAAACAAGCCTCCACAGGCATGTTGCTGTTCCCAGAGGGAGCGGGACTCAGTTTCCCGGAAGGCGGACTCTGCTGAGCCGCTTTATTGGCAGAAGTGCAGTTTGATGGTGCCTGGAAAAATGGGGCAGAACTTCAAATGAAAGAAGACTGGGGAACCAGGAACAAAACAAGGTAATGGCAGTCAGGCCAGGGCTGGTGTTACAAGGGCATGGCATAGTGTTGCAGGAGCCCGGAGAGAAGAGTGTGTCTGCCTTGTGTTTTTGCCCGGTGCCAGCCCCGCTTAACATTGATGGAATAATTATTAGGGCCCAATTATACAATAAGCTGCAGTGATTTATGGTGTTCTACAACCGGCACTGAATCAACCTGTCTTGGTAGCTGTAAGTCTGCATAAAGTTTTAATTACGAACATCATAAGTTGGTCAGAGCATATGGAGAAAAATGGATTATGAATTTACGATGCGGTGAATTTTCTTGCTGAGTGGTTCTTCTCCTGATCAGGGCCTCACGACAGGATGACAAAAGGCACGTAGGAGAAACCAGATGCTTGACAAAGCTGCTGCTCCCTTTTAAAAGTGAGATGAGGAGGCAGAGCTGTGGTGTGCTAGAGGGAATGTCAAGGGATGTCAACTGTGACACCCTGATCCTGGCCTCAGGTGAGACTCAGCTACCAGGGCTGCGACAAGGACATGCTACCCCAGATCGGCATGTGACAGGCTTGAATTGAGCCAAGGAAGAGTCTCGGCTTGGTTAACAATTCTTTGAACAGTCCTTATATAAGAGGATTTCCCAAATCGATAAGCTAGTCATTCTATTTTCTCTTTAGGATTTTATGGTTCAATAAGCACTTATTGAGAGCTTATTATATGCCCAACATCCAAGGGCTAGTCTCTGTGGGTGTGTGCAGACCTGGGTGGATGGCCCAACTGGGAACAGCCTTGTGGAGCCATAATATGCAGAAATCGCTGAAAAAGTGGCCCAGTCTCTGTGACTGCAACATAGATCTTCTCCCCCCACTCCTTGCTCCTGTGTTCGCTTCTTCCCCAAGTGTTAATGGGACGACTTTTCTCCTATAAACTTTCTGCACGTTAATCTCCACCGCAGCATCATCTTCCCAGGGAGTCTGATCTTGAAAACTCAGCATATCATTTCTAAAAAAACTCAATTTCCTGGGTGGGAGCCCAGAGACTTATATAAGATTTGGTAAAATAAAAAAGTGTATTCACTTGCTCTTGTATATCTTAATCATTTATTAATTCAAACACATTTCATTACATTGCTTACTGTGTGGGCAAACACCATGCTAGGCATGAAGGGTTGTGAAAGAAGATTCCAAAGTGCAGTAAGCTTTGCTGAGAGTCATTGAAAATAGGGTCACGAGGATATTGAACAAGCAGGACCTATGCACGTCTCCTCTTTCTGCTCTTGGAACACAAGGAACTTTTTGGCATTTGTCAATTGCAACTTGTCGATGGCAATTCCACCACTTCCTGGAATATATCTTTCTTTCTACTTTGGACTGAAATAGAGATCCCGTAACATCTGTTTGCTAAATTGCCAGTGGTGTATTTGAGAGTCTAACTCTGTCAAAACCAATCATAACTCTTTCAAAACAAGTTACATAACATGGGGGATTTTGCCTTTAAAAGCCTGCACTCTCTGCTTGAAATTCAGAATGCACTTTCGGTGTTGGTCCACCCTGTGTCTTTTCCAGGTTGCAATCCCTAAGACCGCAAATGAATGCTTTTGGTTGTTTGACAACCTTGATGTCTTCTTGGTCAACAGAGTATAGAGGTGAAAGAAAGTCCTGGACTGAAGTTGCTGACAGCCCAGACAGGAAGACAGACACATAGTACTGCTTAGGGTGGTAAAAAGTGTGATATAATTAGGCACGGGGCACCATGGGAACACTGAGGAGAGACACCCCTCTCTGGGGAGAGAGTCAAATTCATATCTGGAAATGATAGCAGTTGAATCAAGTGGAGTTTAGGCCATATGCTCTTCTGGCTGGACACACTCTGAGGGAGGTAATCAGTAAGGAAGGAGGACAGACTCCTAACAGCTGTTATGACAACCGAGCTGATGCTCACATATGCACAGTCAGACAGAAGGCCCGGCACCAACATTCCGGGAAGGTTCTGCCCACCCCCTCGGGCTGTCCATCTGTGACTCACCTGGAGTCTCATTTCCTGATTCTGTCTGGGTTAAAATTAGAGCATCACAGTGTGGAATGGACACTCCCCTCCCCACCCCCTGCTCCCGGACTTTGCAGAGGGATCCTCTTGTCTGTATCTAATATGGAACAATGTTGGCTTCTCTGCAGCAACGTGCAGCAACTATTTAACCACACTGAAAACGTGTGGTTAAATAGTGAAAACACCGCCAAATCCTGGGGACAAGAACCACACATAACTATGCATATTATTGTTTGCCTAAAGGGCTCACCTGGTGGGATGAGCGTAAATCATCCTATTTCTAAAATCGAGATTCTAAGGCAACTACTTCTGCAGCCTCCAAATTTAAGCTGATGATGAATTAGCGAACAAGACTTAGTTTGAAACTGATGCATAAAGCTTCAACCTTCCTTTTAGGTCTTGCAGCTTGAAAGATACCCCTCTAAGTAATTTCTTTTTTTAGATCTTTAAAGTTCTTCCATAATGAAGACAGTTAGACCACCCCCCACCCCTCACATGTAGCTCATTTGAGGCAAAAGGGAAAAGCTAACAAGCTAAAGAGCAGAAACAATCTAATGAGCCACCTTGATGTTTTAGAAACACACTAGAAGTCTGGAGCTTCACTCTTCTAGCTCAGTTTCAAACAAATCAACAAAGAGAAGAACTCACTAGTGTTCCCACTGTCAGAGAACAATTAAAGTGGTTACACTTTATAATATATGTAGGCAATCACATTTCACAGTTGCAATTTATTATGTCTCTCTACCATGTAGATAGATACTATATTTAATATGGGGACTGGTGAGTATTTTTGATGTATGAAGTAGACATAAGACAGAATATCGATAGCTAATAAATAAAACAAAATTGTGAACATCACGAGTAAATTAAAAGTAAGAAATATAAGCTAGAAAAATGAAGTCCCATTTTTAAACTATCAAACTGGCACAGATTATGGGAACAGACATGAGCCTTCTTGTGCATGGCAAATATGAGTAAACTAATGACACCATTCCATAGGACAATTTTGTATGTGTCAAAAGACCTAAAAATATATATCTATTTTCACCAACCAATTGCGCTTCTAGAAACTTTTGTTAGAAGGATGCCTGGGTGGTTCAGTTGGCTAAGTGTCGGCCTTCAGCTCAGGTCATGATCCCAGGATCCTGGGATCGAATCCCACATGAGGTTTTTTGCTCAGTGGGGAGCCTGCTTCTCCCTCTCCCTCTGCTGCTCCCCCTGCTTGAGCTCTCTCCTCACCTCCCTCTGTCAAATAAATAAATAAAATAAAATAGAAATCTGTGTTAGAAAACACACATCACCACTACCAATAACAACCTATTATAAAATTTGTAAATTATTCACTGTGTGGCTCAGTGGTTTAAGCCGCTGCCTTCGGCTCGGGTCATGATCTCAGGGTCCTGGGATCGAGTCCCGCGTCGGGCTCTCTGCTGGGCGGGGAGCCTGCTTCCCTCTCACTCTCTCTGCCTGCCTCTCTGCCTGCTTGTATCTCTCTCTGTCAGATAAATAAATAAAATCTTAAAAAAAAAAACTTTTATAATAACAAACTAAAATGATCATAAATGTCCAATGATTTGTCAAAGAATATAAGCGGAAACTTCACAGAAAAGCAAATCCAAATGGTTATGAAACAGGAAAAAATTTGCTTATGCTCAGTGATAGTCATAAATCAGAGAAGTAAAATAATATTGCACATTTTTAGTATCAGAAATTGCAAATGTTTAAAAGACTAAAGATCTATTCCTGTTAGTGAAATTACTGAAATTCACATTTAAACATTTCTGATTGAAAGGCGAGTGGCCACACTCACCTTTGGTGAGTGTGATATTGTGATATCTGGTGATGATATTAACATTAAAATTGCACAAATAACTTGACTCAGCTCTTCTGCTTCAAGGAATTTATCAAGAGTCCATAAAAATGATATATAAAATAGCAGTATTTATTGAAGTATTATACAAAGCAGCTTAAAACAAATAAATGCCCATTTTAGAGAAATAGTTGAAGGAATTATTTTATATCTGAACATGAAATTCTGTAGCTATTATACAGTAAATTACAATTATATCAGTTAAGTTGGAGATTTCAAGGAAGTATGGTTGGCTGAGGGTAGAAAGATGCAGAAAATTATGTATAATACGATTCCCTTTTAGAAGACTTACAACCACCCTAAAGGCATATATAACCACATAGGGTATTAAAGCTAGTGCTTGTATATTTGTGTTTATGTGGGTATGTATATAAATAAGAGAGATGAAAAATATAGAAGAATATCTCCAAGGTGATTAATATAACTTATCCAAATAAGGAGGGGGCAGAATGGCAAGCATAAAACAAAAACAAACAAACAAAAAAAACGATAGTAAAGACTGCGGACAGCACTTGTGATGATTTCAGTCATGCATTAGCGTCAAATGATGTGTGTATATACATTAAAAATGTATATCAAAGCAAAACATAATTTTCATAAGTCTCACTCAGGGAGCTTTGTAAAGTACCTCTTCTTGGTTTTCAGTCCCAGCCATGCTTGGAATAAGGTACCCGGGAGCTGTGTTTAAGGGAAACCTGATCACACTGCAGCCCGTCCACACACAACATACAAGCACACAGGAGCGCCTGCATGGCTCAGTGGGTTAAACATCTGCCTTGGGCTCAGCTCATGATCCCGGGGTTCTGGGATTGAGCTCCACATCGGGATCCCTGTTCAGCAGGGTCTGCCTCTCCCTCTGCCCCTCACCTCAGTTGTCCTCTCTCTCTCTCAAATAAATAAATAAAACCTCAAAAAAAAAAAAAAATACAAGCACACAGTGCTGTGGAAAAGCCGTGATGAGGAAGGAGTATGCCCAGCTGTATTTTTCACGACCTCAGGCAGAATACAGTCTTCTCAGTCTGACTTCTCTTAAGAGGCTCTACCAGGTCTGGTTACCAAGCTGGGGGAAGCGTCTGACCCCACATTTACTTCCTGAGCCAGATCACACACGTCAGCCTCATGGATGTGCGTGTTTCCCCTACCCAGTTCCTCAATTCCACTCTCCTTCCTACTTCACCCACACGGCTGGCAAGTCTAGCAAAAAGATACCTTGTAAAATTGTACTTTGCCATATGCACTAATCCTACTGGAAAGTGACGATCGCCCTTATAGATTACACACTTCATAAACATCTGTGGAACCCAATTGCTTGCAAACCCCTGTACAACCCCGGGTGTAAAGTAGATACTCCTTAAATCAGAAATTAAGGTTTTGGTGAAACTGAGAAAACATAGGCAGTCACCAATGGAGCTCCTGCTTCTTTGTGTCCCCAGCTTCACTATTCAGAGCCCAGCTAATTTGTCCTCACCGGTGCCAGGAATGCAGAGGGTCGTCTCTCTGCTGGGGAATCAGAGCATCCTGCTTTCACTGCTGGTGAATTCAAAAGAGTGGATGGGCTTATAGTTAGGCATAAAGTATTAGCACTAGTTGCAATGAAAATTCATTTACTGTCAACATGGTCATTCCATCACAACATCAGAAATTGAGAAACTATTGACCTAAGTCACCTATTTTGTTCTATATCCCATCATGATCATGAGTTTTGAACATTTACTTTGTTCAAAAATGTGCCGTGGATTTATTGAACTTAGATTCTGTGTTTAAAACTTACACCCTCATTGAGAGAACAAATCCATCTGAATGGAACCACATCTGATAAATCACAAGGATATACAACAAAACATACAAGAATTAATCAAGCACAGACTTTTCACATTCCAAAGATGAGTTCCAAAAATTATATAAGAAAAGGCAGTGTCATGGTGATATGTACATAGTCCCCCAAAGATCCTTCTTTGATGAGACCACCATTTAGATAATTATGTCCCATGACATTAAATAATCAGTAGCATGACTTCATAGTTGTTATATATTTGTGTTCCTTTCTGCATGCATCTTTTGAAAGTAATTTTCCCTATGAGAGAGCAACATTTGGTACCGTTCCCCTCACCATCTGTGTCCCTCTGTTATATCTATTTTAAATGTAAACTCTTGAATGTAAGGAAAATTTATTATGTTAAGTCTTAGCACATTGTGGTCATTGATGCATGATTATTATGGTTAATAACAAAAATTACATACTGGCCAAAAATGTATCTTCACTTCTGTGCAAATTAACATGGGAGTAACTTTTATAGTTTAATATGAAAGAGTGATGGTAAGGCTGTCAAAAGCAAATAGGGCTCATTTCTATAAAATTCAGGGCGATTTTTACAACTGAAAAGTGGCTTGCTTAAAGGCATAATAATATAGATGGGGGAAATGTTACAGTCAGCAGTTACCAAATAGTCTTTCCCCAGTAAACTGGCAGTCTGGTGTGGTAGTAAGGGCAGAAGGACATTCCAGAAGCTGTGCCGCATCCAGTGTACTCGACATTTGAAGTAGAAGTTTCTGGCATTCTCCTCCTCTCCATGACCATGATCAGTACTGGTCATGAAAATTAGCAAATAAAAATAATAATCAGAAAAGAAACTTTTGTTGAATTTCCTTGCATAGTCAGGGAAGAATATAAAAATATTGTGAAAAAGTACTAGATTTATCACTTTAATTACACTTCTTCATAAATGGGGGAAAGGGTTGTGAAAAATGCTCCCCAAACTGAATTCCTCCCAGTTCACAGAATGATTTGCACCTAGAATGACAGAATTGAAGTGGCTCAGGACCCATTTCTTCTCTACAATCAGTGTGTTATCATTGATTTTTTCCAATTTGCTCTCTAAATACAGAAGTACGGCAGCAGTGGGCCCAGCCCACACGGGAGACAAGCCTGCCCAGTTCTGAACTGTTCTCTTACTTTCTGGCTCTTACTGCTTAGTATGAACGTATGTAGCTGAGTCCCTCTGTGTCAGAATCCAATTTTTAACTGGGGATTTTCCAAATGAACTTCCAGTAGAATACAATGATTATTAAACGGTGGATATTAACAGCTTGTTCATTTGGGGCTTAAGTATAGGGGCGCTTGGGTGGCTCAGTGGGTTAAGCCTCTGCCTTCAATCTCAGGAACTTGAGATCGAGCCCCACATCAGGCACTCTACTCAGCAGGGAGCCTGTTTTCCCCTCTCTCTGCCTGCCTCTCTGCCTGCTTGTGATCTCTGTCTGTCAAATAAATAAATGAATAACCTTTTTTTAAAAAAGTGTATATTATGAAAAACTTCACAGTAACCATAGTACTTGTTTAGCATTTAGAAGAACAAAATATTTTTCAGGAAGAAGAAGGAAGAAGGGTTGGTTGGTTGGTTGGTTGGTTTTTACTGACATCGCTTAAAATTGCCAGAGCATAGTAAAAATAAAAAGTAGACCAATTTTTAGATCATGTCATGCCTTGTTCCTCATGAAATGCACCATTATCACCTGCACCTGGGTGAATTGTTCCTCATTCCCTGAATCTACACACCTGTCCTGGGAGACTCACAGAAGGCTAAAGGGGTTCCAAAATCTAGCAAAGATAGTTTCATGTAGGATGTCATTTAGGATCTCTTTCCAACTGTAAAATTTTAAGAAGCATTGTCTCTCATGCCCCAGCCATAGACACGTTCATAGATGGAAAATTATATAGCCTTTACTGCTTCTTATTTTACTCATGGAGGACGTTCTTGGTCCATCAGAGGACCTTGGTCCAGTCAATAGGGACATGTCTTGGAAACTTCATAAAACAACAGTCTGGGAACTCAGGACAATTATTCAGCATTGGCATGAGGGTTGACTATTATTTGCATTCCTGAATTAAATCTGTGATGTGGCACTCAAGGAAAGTCTCTTTTGAGGATCTATGGGGGAAGGCTTGGTGCCCCTTAGGTACCCAAGCCCCCATGCTCCCAGAGGGAATGTGCTGCATGTACATGCGGCAACAGGGAAAATGGCAAAGAAAGCTGGTTTTCACTCCTATGACAGCAGGAAAAATGAGTAATCCCTCAGTATTCACAAATGAGAAGAACAGATATTTCAGGAGTATTCTTACAACCCAGTCACTATTAAAGGGCTCCCCTTTAATAACTTGTTTCGCCCTTGCCAGCTCTCAGTGATGTAGGTACCATGACAATCATCCCCCTGGAGATGATAACCTGAACCAGAGGTCTGGAGCAAGTAGCCCGAGATCACAGGGCTAGTGGTAGAGCCGGACATCAACGGGAACGCTCTTTCTGGCCTCTGGAGGGCCGCTGTCCATTTCCACTCTCCCTGATGTACTTTAAAGCCCAGGAGCCATTTTGCAGGGGCATAATTCTGATTCGGTTTGCTTCAAGGCCAGCGTGAGAGAGTAATTAATTAGTGAATGTGACAAGCCAAGGATAATAAAATATCAAATTTATCTCAAGGAAGCTTTAATGTCTTCTTTTCATCACGACACAAGCAAAACCTTTAATTAGGTGATTTAAATGCTTTATTGATGAGGGGGAGCTCTGAAAAGAAAGTCAATGACTGAAGAATGTGTAGACCTTAAGTGTGCCAACGGCCTAGGGTTCACTAATTTAAGTGTTTTGCAACAGTACTTGAAATTAAAGATGACTCTACCCATTTTGCAAAGAAGAAACTTCGCTGAAGGAAAGTGAATGACTCAGCCAGGGAACCATGAACCTGTCCCTTGAGCCCAAGTCTGTATACTTTCAGGGAGAAGTTTCTCATTCACAGGTTTTGCTCCACAGATCCAGCTGGCCAGTGAACTCCCAGGCTTTCCCACACATTTGGTCTTTAAACAGCATTGCCAGCTTGTCACTCATGGGAGAACACGTTTCCTTGCCCACAGATGGGACAATCCACCTCTGGGTCAATGGTCCCCATAGGCCAAACCTGACACTTTCATTTTTTGAAAAGGAGAAAGTTGAAAAAAAAAGAGGGAAAACGTCTTATTGCAGGCTGTCCTGGGGGGCTACTAACAACATCAGAGGAGCGGACAGCAGACCAGTAGGAATTCATTCCTTAAAAGTTTGCCATTCCTCCCTACTGTCTGCCAGGTCCTGTACTGGGCTTTGGGAATGATGGAGAGAGCGCGTCATACCCTTGCCGTGAGGCTGCATTTCAGGTTTCTGGGATTGAAGTCAATTCAGAAAATGCTTTTTGAAAGAATGAGAGCACCTGTTGGACCTGCTGTTGCTGCGGAGGAGCTAACAAGTGCTGTGTCCAAGGTGCATTTCAGACATCATGCATCCGTTGGCGCAGGTCAGCTTTCTCTAACAGTTCAGGGAAGCGAAGTGTCTCTTGACTCACTGGCCATTCTTGGGTCTCCTATAATCAGGCATGCTGCAAGCTAAGAGCTTCCGACATCCTCTCGGACCTCCCTTTCTCTGGGGGGCGTTTCCATCGCAGACACTGATGTGATCCTCACAGGAATGGACAGGTGCTCAAAAAAGTGGTCAGCTTGGAGAACTTATTCTTGTTTCTCTCTTCTGCCCAGTGGAGACTCCCTCCCTCTAGGTATCTGTAACGCTAAGGTTACCTGAAGGTCACCAGGCTATTCCCTGGCTGTGGAAATAGGATTTGAAGGCAGACATGGCTCTGACTTCCTGTTTTACTCTTTCAGACCTGCTTGACTTTTGGCAAACATTTTTTTTTAAACCTGAAATGGGGGGCACCTGGGTGGCTCAGTCAGTTAAGGATCTGCCTTCTGCTCCAGTTGTTATCTTGGGGTCCTGGAATCACACCCCGCACTGGGCTCCTTGCCCAGTGGAGAGTCTGCTTCTCCTTTTCCACCTGCCCCTCCCCCCACAGCTTGTGCTCTTTCCCTCTCTCTCTCAAACAATAAAAAAAAAACTTTTTTAAAAAATTTAAACCTGAAAATGGGAAGCATAATGGGTATATATATATTTTTTAATCCACTCATTTTTGTTACCTTTACCTTTAAAACAGTGGTTTTGAGATGGGGATGATTTAGTCCCATAGGGGACATCTGGCCATGCCTTAGAGAGAGATGTAGTTCTTACAAGTAGGATGGAAGGGTTGGGCCGCTGGCATCTGCTGAGAAGAGGCCTGGGATGGTGCTGATTCCCCTGCAGGGCACAGGACAGCCCCACAACAAAGCATTATCTAGACCAAATATCAACAGCACTGCTGCCCGGAAACTCTGCCCTGATTTCTCAGACCCCCAGGCCCCACTAACGCCTGACCATATGGAAGGTGGATATGATGGACAGAAAGCAGAGCCCCTTCCTTCCAGCCTGAATGTGCCGTGAGATATTTCAAACAGAGAGCAAAGGGAGGTGAAAGATTCTGTTTCCTCTTCAGGCTCAGGTCAGTTGTGCAACAACAGGGGACCCAGGGCACAAGACAGTGGGCATTCCAGTGTTTGTTTCAGTCTCCCTCCCTCAGGGTAGATATTCCCACAGTGGGTGGTGCATTGGGTCAGGTCAGGGGAGCCTCAATGTCCCGGAAGCTACTACGCAAATCTGGGTGTTCTACCATACCGGCAAGGGCTTAAGCAGGCTAAGTCCAGAGTGGAGAAGGCTGAGGAAAGGAGGGGAGCAGAGGGGAAGAAGAGTGACGGAGGGGGACAGCAGAGGGAAGAGAGAAGAGAAGAAAGGTGAGGGTGGGAAGAAGTGGAGGAGAGACATTACCAGAACTCGAGGTTTCAGCAGTTTGGGCTAGCAGAACAACCAGGTACTAAACACAATGAGTTCAAGCTACACTCTCCCCTGTAATATTGGCTAATATCGTGGAAAGGAGAAGGGGGGAGAGGGGAACCCAAAAGTGCATTTTATTAAAAAGTCACATGCCTGAAACTAATGTAACATAGTGTGTCAACCATAATAATAATTTTAAAAAGATACTGAAAAACATTACCTCGTGAGAATTTTAAGTTATTGGTTCATACTAAGGTTACTCACTTATCCTAAAAAATTTAGTTGTACCAGAAGATTAGATCAGCTCAAGGAGAAAAAGTGTACATTTCTTCTACATTTCTGAAGCTGGTATGCACATTTTTGACTCCTTATTTGTTAACATCAGCTTCATAGCCTTGCTAGAAAGAGTAAATGAAAAAATGAAATAATAAATACAAATACCTGGCACAGGGTGAAAACTCCATGATCAGGAAGGAGAGTAAATTTGTTTTCTATTTAGTACACATAACAGACAGAATTTCCACAATGATCTCCCGCAGATGACCCTCCCCAAGTCACCAGAACCAGTGAATATAATTAAATATCTATCACATGATTATGAGTTGTGAGACTTATTTGACCCTGAGGTAGGGAGATTATCTTGGAATTCCTGATTTAGAATTCCAAGAGCTCTTCACATCTGGGAGTTTCCTATGGCTGGGGACAGAAGGAGCTGGGAAAGAAGTCAGAGAGACTTGAAGAACAAGAACGCTGCATGCTGTTGGTCTGAAGTTGGAGAAGGTCACGTGAGAAGGTACGCAGGAGGCCCTTAGGAGGAAAGTGAACCCAGGGCCGAGAGCGAGCAGGGAAATGGGGACCTCAGACCTACAGCTGCTGATTATTGGATTCTGCCAACAACCTGAGTGAGCCTGGAAGCAAGTTCATACCCAGACCCCGCAGCTAAGAGCTCAGTTGACCAACGCCTTGACTTGGCTTATGACACCCTAAGCAGGGAACCCAAATGAACTGTGGAGGACTTCTGACCAACATTAACTGTGAAATGATAAATTTATGTTGTTTTAACCTGTCGAGCTCGTGGTAAGTTGTTTTGCAGCAGTAGAAAATGAGTAGAACTTGAGAAGTTGTCGAGTTCTCTGGAATAACAAAACAGAAAATTCATACTCCTTCTACTTAGTATAAACCTTATTTCGTCTCTGTATTTCATCGCTGTCTTAGTGCCTCCCATGCCACCCAGGCAACGGCATGGGCGACAAATGGAAACTTCAAAACCTTCCTTTGTACGAGCCTTTTCCAGGAGAGAGGTTCAAGCAATGCACTTCTTAGCCCTATGTTTTTAGAAATTTCACAAAATATTCTGGAAAATAATTGTAACCGATGAAAACTTCGGGCTTTTTCCCCTCTTCTCTGCCTCTACTTACACTGGACAATCAAGTGACAGTGGGAAATGTTAACTTGTGTTCAACATGACACTGAACTCAAGAAATACCCAGTTTGACTTCAGTGGGATATTTTTAATGTGGCTTACACCCACTTCCACGTGTAGTTAGGCTGTTGCTAGCCACCATAGCATAGGAACCTCTTTTGAGAATATTCAAACTGCTCACTGTGTCATGACCTAAGGGCCACAGGGAGAGGTCCTGTCACTATGTAAAAATATCTTTTGGTGGGCACCTGGATGGCTCAGTGGGTTAAGCCTCTGCCTTTGGCTCAGATCGTGATCTCGGGGTCCTGGGATCGAGTCCCGCATCGGGCTCTCTGCTCAGCAGGGAACCTGCTTTCCCTCCCCACCGCCAGCCTCTCTGCCTACTTGTGATCTCTGTCTGTCAAATAAATAATAAATAAAAATCTTAAAAATATATATATCTTGTGGTATCAGGCACCAGGAGTTTTTGAGTAGCAGAAGAAATAGAGGATTTGAAATATATTGAACTAGAACCACAGAAACATATTTAATCATTAGCTATATAAGCTTTCATTCAGAGAGTTCAATGATCATTCATATCTAGGAAAAAAATAGCTTTCACCTATCCAGAAAATACTTGGCACTGTTTCATGAAAAATTATTCACACACCTTATACTGTTCTTATTTGATAGGAATGACATAACATAGAATATACTAACTTTTCTCCTTTTGTAGGACATAAACATGTAACAGTACCACAAACAAGTAAATGAGTGTGCAACATTGTACATTTTCTGCCTTTCATTTATCTCATCGTGGCTTGGTTTGTCAGTCTGTCTTGTCCTGATGAAACTCAAGGTCCTTTTGGAATGGCCCACTAGATTGCTTGAACAGTGAAGATATGGTTTTATTTTTATCATTATTGTGGATATTTTTAGATAATTCAAATATTAATAAACACATATCCAAAAATTTTTATGCTGAATTCCATCATATGGATATATCATATTTATATGATATTTCATAAATATATTGATATTGATATATTGATATTATATGATATATTGATACCTATAATATGATATATTGATTATATATTATATGATATATTGATATTATATATTATAAATATATTGATATTGATATATTGATATTATATGATATTTCATAAATATGACATGGACATATCATATTTAACCAACTAGTCTTGAATGATATTTAAGCTAATCCAAGATTTTGGCTTTACTAATAGTATTGTGCTGGGGATACTTGCATATATATGTGTGGGGGTGTGACTGAGTCAGTGGGCATGATTAGCTTAGCATAAACCATTAAACAAATTTTGGCATAAAGAGGTATCATTGTAGGAAGAAATCAACTGAGTTGGGACACAGAAATCTATGATCTACTCATAGATCAAAAGCTAGGACTTAGCCAGAGGTGAAAGTTCATGGTAATGAGAAAATTTAGAAATAGACATCATAAATCTAAAAGGGTATATTAATCATGATTTTTTTTTTTAATTTTCTGATGCTTCCACATCTTGGGGACTTGCTGTCCCTTCCAAGGTGAGCTTATTCCTAGAGATAGAGACAATTTCCCTGGGAGTGTGTTTTTTATAGTTTAGCCAACAACATAGAGCCCATACTAGTCACTGTTTTGCATGGGACTCTCACTCTCAAGGTCATTATTATCCTGTCCTAATCACTTAGGGCCAGGTATGAGACAAAAAACTCCTAACCTCCACAGCACACTGAAATTATTCAAACTAGCCAATCTTAAATCTACTTTCCCTACCTGGCCCATTCCTTCCTATAGAAACCACGTAAAAGCTATGCCTACATTTTCCCCTCATTCCTTCTGCATCTGACTGACCCTCGTGCTTCCCTGTGTATCCTGGTGTGGTATGGCATAACTCCTGTTTGTAGGGGTTTGTGAGTATAAAATTCTTCTTCCTTCAAGACAATCATATCCATGTCTGTGTCCTATCATATTTGATTAAAACAAATCCCACGTACTCTTAAAATAAAATGTCACACCAGTACTCTCTTATCACAAAAGTAGAAAGGCAACAGAAATAATAACTAGGAAACCAAATTTGCTCACAGACAAACATAGTCCCATTGGAATGAAAAAAAGTGCATGCACAGGGCCTTGAAGAGAACTCTGCATGGTTTGTGCTCTAGTGGGCAGGGTCCCCGGACACAACCCAGGAAACCCAGGAAAGCTTTCACCCCTTATTAGGGTATCTTAAAGGTACCAAAATAAGATGCTCATATAAGGCACAATCTCCATTATTCTCTCGGGGTTCCCAGTACTTTGCACACAGAAAACACTTAATAAACATTTTCTTAAGGAATCAATGACAATGGACCTAAACAAATACCCACATAACCAACCATAATGCAGTATGGGAAGGGATATGATAAAAGTAGAACGAGGTGTGGGAAGGAGTGATGTAATTTATATTTGTGTTCCATCCCAAGGTTTTCTTTTCTAACTCTTGTGACTCCTGCCTCGCTTCCCTTTCACCAGACACAGTGTGACCAGAAACAGGAAGAGGGGTGAAGCCAGGCACAGGCAACCACACTTCCTGCCCATCGTGAGCCTCGCCACAGAGGCTTTAAGAAAGGAGTTGAAAGTAATCATTAAAATGAGTTTTAGGGATTACCCTTGGATTTCATTTATCCCTGCTCACTCCTTTCCCTATAGGCAAGAATAATGAGTTGCTTGCATTTTTATTTGCAGGAATTCAATGAAATCCTGAACCCTAAGAAAAGTATATTCCCTCAGAATTAGGAGAATATATCAGATAAATTGTCCAAAGAAGAATCTGCCCAAAGTTAAATTTTTGAGGCAAGCTTGATTTATCTTAATACAATGGACTATTATACTTACATAAAATATTCATATGATTAGGGAGAAAATTGTCTTGAACTTGGAGCAGTTTAGACTCTGAGGAAAAAGTCTTGAAAAATTACATTATGAAAATGTTTCCTCTTAGGGATGTGAAATTCATATAAAAATTGTAAAAGAAATACACTTTTAAACTTTCTGGATGATGTTTTCAATTACATAGACGTTTTTAAACTGCAAAACAGGTGATCTAAGAAGCTGCTTAGATAAACCTACTTTCTCTCAAAGGCTAAGAGCAAACATTATAGTTACCATAATGTTTTAACATGAACTTAACTTTGGGCAGATTCTTCTAAACTATACCGAG